>NC_081407.1:985765946-986965946 GCF_030272615.1 Cryptomeria japonica | reverse complement strand
ATCAGTGTAAGTCAAGGAATGACACTAGATTTGTCAAATAAATTCAAAAGAACAATGTTACATGTTATGCATGCAACAAAATAGGTCATATTGCTAAGTATTGCAGAAGCAAGACTTGACCGATTAGCAATGATAAAGATAATGAGAAAGGAAAGAAGAAGGTAGATGAAATACAACAAGATCACACCAAGAGATGGGTTAGAAAATCTCAAGAACCAAGTGGAGATGGATCTACACTCGCAACTCCACTGATAGAACAGGGTATTCCTCCACCAGAAGGAAATTCAACCGGTAACTGAGGTATAAGCCTTAGGAGTTGGCAAAGTCATTGCAAAATCCTACATATTACCACAGAGGAGATCTAAAGAGATTGGGAAGAAATCTAGAGAGTTGTGTTCATCATTGATGAAGGTTCACCCAGCACAAGACTGTGAAACTGACATCCGTTAGGTTTGTTCATGAAGCATTTATTACAGAGAAATATTAGGGTTTTATTCACTGATAAAAGGGGAAAGTGAATTCTTTTTCACTCACTAAGCATCCAGGCATTCAGAGCAAAGAAAAGGTGAATTTCAAGTGAATTAAGAGCAAGTAAAGGCATTCTGAAAGGATTTCGAGCAGTTATCTGAGAAGCACTCAATCTTCCACCAACGTTCACTTTTAGGTATTCTTCAAAAATGCATCTAGATCTTTAGCTCCTACTTTCATTGCAAATCCCGCCATTGTCAAATTCAAGGATAGGTTAAGGCTCATATTCAAGGAGGTTCCCCTGATTTCTAAGAAAGAAGACTCTACGGGAGCATTTTCTAGGGTTCCTGATGGCGTGATGTATGTTGAAGATGTGAGGGCATACAGTCACTACACCCTGGAGGGTCTAGGCAAAGTGGACATCAAAGGCATGTATGAATCCATGATACTAGGAGACTCTGGAACCATCGATCCGAAATATAAAGCAATTGAGGATCTGGGATTAATCGGTATTCTGTACATACCAGAATTCAAGGATGAAGTCTACATTTTGAGAAGGGTTCACAACGAGTTTATTTGGTTGGATTGGCCTTACATGATCACTAAGGAGGCTATTCAAGTAGTCACCAGCTTACGTAAAGTCAGACAAGAACCTGCCAAGAAAATTTCCAATACAAAGGTCGAGAAACTCACTGGTGCAACTCATGATAGTAGATCAATGAGGATTAGCACAATCACTGACACTGATGTTAAATTTGCAAGCTTGATAATAGGTTATAAGGTAACCCAATATAATCAACTGAATTTTGTTGCTAGTTCATGAATTCATGTTGCATATCAGATGTTGAGGAATAATGCAAAGTATGATTTATGTGAATGGATGAGGAGTGAATTGATGTTGAACCTTGGAAAGATCAAGGGAATCAAGAAATGAACTTTCAGATATGGTAATATCATTGTATTTCTGATGCTTTACTTCCTAAATGAGCTACCTGGTCTTGGCAAGAAGCATTGGGCTCATGACATACCGGTAGGTATGTAGATAAAGGAAGCAATCACCGGTCTTTGTACTGACAGAGATGAGAAACTTTGGGGGTATTTCAAAACATTCCAAGAAAACATGAGGCAGAGGGAGAGAATATCAAAGAACATTGTGGAGAAGTACTCTACTAATATTTGTTTTATGGTGAAAACTGATGAAATTCTTATGGAAGCAGTTGAAACAAGGACCATATGGGTTATTGAGATTGGATATGAGGTGGATGATAGCATTTTTGAACTCTACACAAAAAAGTTGCTAGAAGCCCCATTGGATTACAAATTAGAGCATTTTGGTACAATAGAAGAGAAGACCCTTGAAGTCAAAATTGGTTTTAATAGGAAGAGAAGAGAGAAGAAAATAGAAAATGTGTCTGCATATGTACAAGATGTAATTCATAAGATAGACACTCAACTGGGTTCTGGATCCAAACTGGGAGCAAAATCAACAGTGGCTAGTATTGCAGAGGTGAAGAAGCATGAAGCTTACATTTCTACCATCACTTCTGATTCTGACCCTGAGGACAATGAACCTCTATCTTTTTGAAGGGTACAAAGGAAGAAAGATCAACCACCGATAGAGAAGAATAAGGTAGAGCCTAGGAGGAGACTTGTTAGAAAGGTAACTAAACCTATTGCACCACCACCTCTAGCAAGAAATCCTATACAAAAGAGGAAACCAGTGACATCTACTCTAGAAACCCCAAGCAAAAAGAAGAAGAGTGATGACACTGAGTCTCGTAAGACTAAAATGACCTATGCTGATAATTGATTAAATTACAAAAGATGGAATTTTGAAAAATGTATCTATGTTTTATGAGAACTTAGAAGAAAATAAGCAAAATGAAATAAAAGAGGCTATTTTGTTACATATAGACATTTATAAGAAAGCCTTAATAGAAATTTTGAAGGAGATACCTCTATCTTTGTATAATAAACTTGATGCTAGAAGAATTGACGTTGTCAAGAGAGATAGGGAGATTAAGGAAGTAGCACTTTTGGAAATGTGTGGTTCTATAAACAATGAGGAAATGAAAAGATGCATAAATGTTGCAAATAGGATAGTTTTCAGTAGTAAACCCCAACATATAAGCCTTATGATGGGCAGAGTAAATGAAGTGATAAATGAGACTAGTAAGGGTTGGACCAAATTCTTCCAGCAAAATCCAGGTTTTCTCACATCTCATGAAGAATTTGTGAAGGCAACAACTTCCACCATTCGATATAAATCAAAAGGGAAAGGTATTTTGGATAGTTCAACTCCAATTTTGACTAAATCGACAGTGACTATAAATATACAGACACAACCGACAATAAAGGAAAGTGTACAGTTTGTACTGGCACAAACTATTTTTGAGCAAGGCAATGTACAGGTTATAGGGAATATTGTGGATAATACTCCACCGGCAGTAACTGAGACTGCACCAAGTGGTGAAGCCACCGATGCAAAAGAGGTTGTAGAGGATAAGGTAAAGGGAACTAAATCTATACCGATAGTTAAAACTGATTCTACAGCAAAGTTTTTGGCAATTGACACTTCTCAGGTTGAGAAGAAATCAATCACTGAGATGAGTCCAACTAAGTTGATGATGATGGCTACTCAAAAATTGTTAAAGAAGGGATCTACAGATAAGGGAATAATTGATCAATCAGTTACAGTATTGCACAGATTGACACCTAATTGTAAGATTGCAGATGGAGCAAGCCTTTCTGGCAAGCTCAAAACTCTAACAAAGCATATTTCTAACAATTTTCAATCTCTAAGGCATATTGCAGACTGACAGGCTTTAGAAAGATTCAATGCAGCTAAAAGAGTAGCCTTTGACCAGATCATAGAAACAGAGAAAAATAAAATTAAGGCCAAACTCATTCTTATTGAGGTTTTTTTGAAACAAGGTACAAATATCTATAGGGTCTGTTGTGACATAGGAATTCTTACAGCAAATCCAAATAGTAGATTAAAGGAATTACATGATAAGGTAGCTAGCATTGCTAATTCTTTTGATGGATTAACCTCACTAACAACATCTGTTGATGGACAATTTTTTTCCTTGGAGAACCAAATTTTTTCTTTTGAGAAGGAGAGAGATAAAGTCATTAGGAGAGAAAGAAGTCTTAGAGGACTGGTAAGTCCCAGATTAGATTCATTGGGTGTTCATAAGAGAGAGTGCATGGACATGATTGCTAAACCCACACCGACAGAATTCAAAGAGAAGGAAACATTGGCCCACTTACTAAGTGGACTAGCATCCATATCTGACACCTTCAAAACTGGCTGGGACACATACCTGCAGTTACTGGATAAGTCTTACCTAGAAATTTTGAAGTTGGTCAGGATCTAGTGAAATTAACAGTATTCATTTACTCTTTTGTTCTGAATTCTTTCAATTCTTTCACCGGTCTTTGGCATTGATGCCAAAGGGGGAGTATGTATATATGTGAAAAATATCAGAAAATATCAGACAGGAACATATGAATATCAAAAAGAGTGTATTTCTCAGGGGGGGCATATTTCAGTTAAACCGACAGAGAATCCATTTTTCACATGAGTGTTTCCATCAATGCCAAAGGGGGAGATTGTTGGCAGTTGACACTCATCAGATTCATTTTGTTGTCATTGATGATAACAAGATTAAATGGAAATCATTTATCTGCATTAGGAAACATTTACCGATAGACACCGACTTTGGAGCATTCAGGGATACACTGATACCGATATCAATACTTCAAGGAAGCTGACATCAAGGAAGACTTATATAGAAAATCATTTTATAATTATTGTCGTGGCCGACATTGTATATCTTGTAACCATTTGTTTGTTAAATTATATGTACTTGTTTTTGAAAAGGAAAAAGAAATATTTTTTTTGATGAATATGCATTCCATTAAAAAGAAATTGAGTAGAATAGATGAAGAAATGAAGCCTTGATGTAAGACATGGCCAATCAGAAAATCTCAACTAACAAGTCACAAATCAATAACAAATGAATTAGAAAATCCTCCAAGAAAGAATGCCAAAATATCCAAGAAATCTTGATGTAGAGAAAGGGTAGAAAACAAAAAAACAACTTCAAACAACTACTTACAAGTACCTTTGTGTTGGAAATTGGAAGAATTGATTATGTATTGCATTAATGTTTGTCATTGATGTCGACACTAGCTTCTTTGGTTATCTACCAGGTTCTAGTAGAGTGATTGGAATTTGATGATGATTAGGAAATTTGTCTCTGTATGTTCCAATTGGTGGAATTGGTTTGGTCCAGTCATTCATGTTATCGGACGTGTATCACATTTAGTTGGTTTTGGATTTGGTGATTCGGAAGCTATCGTATGTTCTTGTAAGCCTTTTGGTTACTGGTAAGGGTTCTACCAGCAAAGCTTCATTGAAGATCTTTTGATGAATTCAATAAGTGGTGTTGGTGAGGCTTCTAGAAGGTTTTTAGGATGTTGATGGTTATCATGTTTGTGTTCCAGTTGATTGGTGGTATTTCATTTGGCTTATGGTGACCTATTTTAGGTCCGATCTTATTTAGCTAGGTTATGAATAGATTTAAGTAATGTACTAGTGGATGCTCTTGATATGTTATTGGTTGGATTTATTGTTTGGTTAATGTTGTTTCGATCTTAGGCCAACTTGGTTTATCATTAGTTTGCAGGTTTATGTAATAGATTTATTGTATTATCTTTTAGGTGACAAACCTAATTGTTTAGGTCCTGGGTTGGTATAAATATGATGTAAGATCTCTTTGTAGATCATGGTATGGGATTATGGTTATGGGATTATCTATGTGCAAATAAAGTTGTAATCATATGCAGAGAATTTGGTCGATCATAGGTGATCGAATTGGGTTTGTGTAAGAGGTTTAAGACCTTCAACATTGATCTTAAATGGAACGGTACTCAATCATAGGAGATGTTATTCTTGCAGTTCATTCTTATTTCTAGATTGTAGTCTAGATTTATTTTGTAGTCAGTGAGGCTCCTTTTGTGATGAGCAGTGTGCTCTATGATATTGGCCTTCCTGCATGTGTAGGCCCTTTATTGTATTCACATACTTACTGCAGAAGTATCATCTGACTTTGGGTAGGCTTCCCACCATGGTTTTTCCCTTTACCGAGTTTTCCACATACAAATCTTGGTGTTATGTGTTGTGGATGCATGGTAATTGGCTTATGTTTGTGCTTAATTGATATATCTTCTATTCTGGTATTTAGTTTATGTATTCTGGTAAAAGATTTTGTGTGCTTAAAGTTTCATAATTTGTTAACAACTGATTCACCCCCCCATCTCAGTTGTTCACCGGTTATCCTAACAATTGGTATCAGAGCTTGGTCCTCTCTGTAGAAGCTTAGCCACTTGAGGAAGATCCTATGGTAACTAATCATTCAACTTCAATTTCTTATTAGAAGGATAGCCCTAGGCTTGAAGGAACAAATTACAGAGCATGGAAGCTTCAGATGGAGACTCATCTAAGATGTCTTAGCAAGGAGATTTGGGAGATCACTAAGAAAGGTTATACTCCTTATGATCTGACATCTAGCAACCTTCCTCCTGTAGACTTCAATAAGAACATTGAATATGATTGTAGATCTAGATAATCCCTTTTGATCACCCTTTTAGATCAGTAGGTAATGGGATTAATGAAAAAGTCATCTGCAAAGGCTATATGGGATAAGTTGGAGACTCTGAATGAAGGTGACCCTACTATTAAAATTTATAAACTTGATGGTTACTAGGTAAGGTATGAAAACTTGAGAATGGAGGAAGATGAAAGAATTACTGCTTTTATGGAAAGAGTCAGTGAAATTGTTTTGGGAATTCAATGTTGTGGTGGTCGTTGAGCGAAGATGAGATTTGTTTCTAAAGTATTGAGAGATTTGCTATCTTCTTACAAGATGAAGGCTACTATAATTAATGAGATGTGAACAATGTCTAACACTTCTGTTAATAGGGATACTTTGGCTAGAAATTTATCTGCTTTTAAACTTGAATAATTTGGTCCTCAAGAAGTTGCAAAGATAGATTCTGCATTCAAGGCATCTACATTATCAACTAGCAAGAGTGATTGGAAAACATTATATGCAAAGGAACTGGAGGATATAAGGAAACAAGATGAAGAGCTTGAAGAAATTGAAGCCCTATTTGCTAGAAGAGTACCTAATGGTCCAGCAAGAAGTAAGTATGAAGGAAAATCACCTTTCAAATGTTTTGCATGTAATAAGATAAGTCATTTTGGATCTAGATGTCCTAAGAAGAATTCAAGATTTGAGGAGAAAGCTAGAAGATATTTTAAGACTAACCATGAATATTCAAATAAGTATAAGTACAAGAGGAGCAAAGACAAATCATTCTACTATGCTGATGAGGAGGGTGTAACTGGTGATTTATGATGATGATCCAACAAAAGATTCAGCTAGTGGATCCGATAATGAAAAGGAATGGGTATTATTAGCTATCAAGGAAGATACTTTAGAACCTATCATTCATACTGAAGAGAAGGAGCTTATTGCTAAAGTTAAAGACAAAGATGAATGGGTGATAGAGAGTGGATGTTCACATCATATGACTGGAGATAAAAGGAAGTTTCTATCTTTGCAAGAATTTGATGGTGGTCTGGTCAGATTTGGAGATGACAAAGCGTGCATGATCTAAGGAAGAGGAACTATATCATTGGATGGTAAGCATAACACTGATAATGTTAATTATGTTGAAGGTTTAAGGCATAATATTTTGAGTGCAGGATAGTTGGTGGATAAGGGATTTCAATTATAGTTCAAGGATGGAAAATGCAAAGTCATCAATAGATCTCGATTGGAGATTGCAACTAGTATGAAGACTAGAGGTAACATATTTTATTTGAATTCTGGTGAGAAGACATGTTTGATTGTACATATTGATGAGAGTTAGCTATGGCATAATAGGTTGTGTCATGTGAATTTTGATTGCATTGTAAAGATCAGTTAAACTAAGGTAGTTAGAGATATACCTAAGATTGGGAAGCTTCATAATCCGATATGTAAGGAATGTCAAATGGGAAAGCAAGTCAGAACTTCTTTTAAGAGTATTAAAGATAAATCTAATGATGTTCTTGATCTTGTTCATACTGATTTATGTGGTCCTTCTAGAATAAGAATTTTTCAGGGTAATATATATTTCATGCTAATCATTGATGACAATTCTAAACTGATGTGGGTTACTTTTCTAGGGGAGAATTTTGAAGCCTTTGAAGAATTCAAGAACTTTAAAGCTTTGGTTGAGACAGAGACATGATTGGAGATCAAATGCTCAAGATCTGATCAGGGTGGTGAATTCACATACGGTGAATTTAACAGTTATTGTGAGAAACATGGGATAAGGAGACAGTTGTCTGCACCTCGGACACCTCAGGAAAATGGTGTTGTGGAAAGAAAGAACAAAACTATCTTGGATGCAGCTAGATCTATGATGATGGAAGCTAATTTTCCACATATCTATTGGACAGAAGTTATGAGTACGATGGTGTACACATTCAACAAAGTTCATATCAAAGGAGACACATGTAACACACCTTATGAGTTATGGTCTGGTCATACACCTACAATTAAGTATTTTAGAATCTTTGGTAGTAAATGCTATATCAAAAGAGATGATTCCATTTGAAATTTTGATCCTAGATGTGATGAAGGAATATTTATTGGTTATTAAAATGAAAGAAAAGCATTTAGATGTCATAACAAAATATTACAGAGAATTATGGAAAGGGCTAATGTCAAGGTGGATGAGTAGTACAGAGGTCAAATCAAAACTTGTGAGAGAGAACTAAAAGTGGAAATGATCATAACTGAACTAGTAATACCTATACCGGAACAAAATGTTGAACCAGTTACTCCGACAGTATCAAAAAATTCAATAGTAACTAAAGATCTGAACAAAGAAATAGAAAGTCAGAAGACTCCTAAGTATGCAAGGTTTAATCATTCATAAAATCATATCATTGGAGACAAGAGAAAAGGAGTGATGGCAAGGAGAAGGTTGGCAGCTGAACCAACATCAGTAGATGAAGCATGTAAGGATGAATGTTGGATGAAAGCTATGGAAGAGGAATTGGATTAGATAGAAAAGAACAACACATGGACTTTAGTTCCCCGACCTAAAAATAAGAATGTTATTGGAACTAAGTGGATTTTTAGAAATAAATTGAATGAAGATGGACAAGTTGTGAGGAACAAGGCTAGATTGGTATGTAAAGGATATTCTCAGAAGGAAGGAATTGATTATGATGAAACTTTTGCTCTGGTAGCTAGGATTGAAGATGTGAGATTATTTCTTGCTTATGCTACCCATAAGAAATATAACGTTAATGAGATGGATGTTAAGTTTGCATTTATAAATGGAGATCTTGAAGAGGAAGTCTACATTGAGCAACCTGATGGATTTTCACTTTCAGATGACAATAACATGATTTGTATATTAAGGAAAGCTTTATATGGATTGAAGCATGCACCTAGAACTTGGTATGCTAGATTGGACAAATATCTTTTGAAGCTTGGTTTCACTAAAGGTAATGATGACATATTTATTATAGAGGTCTTTGTTGATGATATCATTTTTGGAGGTGAGGAAAAGCTATGTATGGAATTCTCTAATAATATGAAGAATGAATTTGAGATGTCTATGATAGGGGAAATGAGATTTTTCTTAGATTTGTCGATTAATCATACTGATAAAGGTATTTTCATCTATCAAACTAAGTATGCTAGAGAGTTGTTGAAGAAATTTTGTATGGAAAATTCTAAACCAATTGGTACTCCTATGGTTACAAGTGAGAATTTGACAAAGAAAGATGTATTAGCTCTGGTAAATCCTACAAGGTATAAATCTATGATTGGAGTTCTGTTATATTTGACTCAGATAAGACTATATATAATAAATGGTGTTTGTATTGTATCTAGAAATTAGAGTGATCCTAGAGAGAATAATGGTAGTGCAGTGAAAAGGATTTTCGAATATTTACAAGGAACAACTAAATATGGTTTGTGGTATCCTAAGGGTGATGACTAAATATTATATGTATATACAGATGCTGATTGGGTTGGAGATATAGATGATTAGAAAAGCACATATGGTGGATCTTTCTTTCTTGGAAAGAAACTTATTTCATGGATCAACAAGAAACAGTCAAGTAATGCTTTATCTACTCCTAAAGATGAGTATGTTGCTGCCGCTACTAGTTGTACACAAGTTCTATGGATGAAGCAAATGTTGAAGGATATAAGGGTAGATTGCAATGAACCAATAGCTATTCACTGTGATAACTCTATTGCTATTGACATATCAAAGAATCAAGTATTTCATTCATAGACAAAGCACATATCAATCAGGTATAACTTTTTAAAGGAAAAGGTGGAAGCAAATGAAGTTAGATTGGTTTATGTGAATAGTAAAGAGCAGTTTCAGATATCTTCACTAAACCTTTACCTAAGGAACCATTTGAGTATTTTAGAGATAGATTGGGGGTCTCTACCCCTCCGGTTGAGACTTGAATAATGTTGATTGGTATTGTATGCGGGAAAAGCGGGCCAATAGAACTCAATATGTGAAAAATGGAGCTCTAGGGAGCCTTGCTCACACACCCACAGGACTTCTTGGTGCAAGCTATGGAGTCATGAAGTATGGCTCAGCTTCCCAAGGATGGTTCCATGGTTCTCTATCTTGCACAGTCCCTCAAACCAATGTTTTTGCTCTCAGATCACTGAGCAAAATGGTCTAGGGATGGCAAATGCAAGAATGAAAGATGCTTTTTGTGGTTTTAGTATGAGATGCATCCTAAGCTATGCATGATTCTAGAAATGCAATAAACTAGCTATAAGATGACAAGATTAGTAAACAAATACTATCCTAGCATACTATATTAGTTCAATGATTAAGCTAAATGATAAGGAACATACTCTAAATTAGCATATTTAGATTAATTCCTGATTTAAAAGAGAAGCTAAATGATGAGCATAAAATGAGATATGAAAACTTGAATGGATTTTAGTATAAGTGAGATGCTAAAGACTTGGATCTATGAAAATGGAGGAATGAGAGCTCTATTTGTAGCAAAAATAGGGCAATGGATGGTCAGGATTGAAAGAGTTAATCAAGGGCTAAGTTTGAAAGTTCAGAATCCATGCTTGCAATTTGCACCATTGAAATGGTGACAATTGTCAACATAAGGTTGGTTGAGAGATGTAAGAAGCATTAAATGCTTGAGAAGACCTCATGGTTATCTTAGGGGTAAGGGTTAAGGTTAAGTTAAGATTACCCATTGGATAAAGCTTTTACCCAAAGGATAAACTCTTGTGCAAAGGTTTAAGGATAACCATGGTCAAAGCAATAAATGCTTGATGAGACCCTTGGGTTACATGGAGGTTGAGTTTATGGAAATTCTTTAACCATGTAAGAATGTTTGAGTTAACCATTAATGGTTATGAAGACTTTGGGGACAAATTTGTAAGAGTCCTTCCAAATTTTGGGGCATTCAACAAGTTAGCTTATTTGAATGGATAAAGGCTCTAATGCCTTTTGAAGACTTTACTCCAAATTTGAGAAGTGACCTCCTCAAATTTAGGGGAAAGGGATAATGGATGGGTTTTAGGTTAATTGATTAGGTTTAGAAGAATTCTAGAAGAATTAGGAATAGGATTATGTATGCAAGTGGGAGGTGTAGGATTTTGCAACTGGGTGAAGGGAAATAGGTTTTAATTGAATTTAATTCAAATTGGTTGTAATTAAATAAATTAGATTTATTTAATTTAGGATAACTATTTTAATTAAATTTGAATTTAATTAAAAAGTGGACAAGGGCTTTAATTGAATAAAATGAATTATCCTGTTAAATGGTATAGTGAATTTAATTGAGTAATTTTTACTTAATTAAATAGAGGAATGTAGATAATTTAATTAAATTGGATTTAATTAAACATAGAAATGAACATAAAATATACATTTAGGAATATGGTCATTTTTATACGTCTACATTTTGCCCCTCTTTGAAGTGACATGTGTGCACATGTTATTTCAAAGAAAATGGTGTGTTGTTGCGATTTTATGATCGATGTCATTTTTATGATTTAGTCGTGCCCCAGATTTGATGCATGATGCCCTAGATTTGATATTTGATGGTGATGCCCCCTTGGGAGATGAATCAATATTTTGAAACTTTTGATTTGATTGGGTGATTTGTGTTTGGTGTGTATGATTTTGGCTATGTGAATGGTTTAAATTGATTCATCTCCCGATAATTTACATGTTTTAGGGTATAAGGGAGACTGCGAGCAAATTACATGCCCATGTCCCTAACCCTAATTTCATTTTTCTCCTATAAAAGGGGAAAAGTGCTTTGTTTTGATTCATTTGTGCATTGTTGACTTTTGAGAAAGAGATTGTGGAGAGAAGTCAAAATGCCCATTCTGTATTCCAAGCATCATTTTGAGTGCATTCAGAGGTACCAGAGACCTGCCACATATGGACCACCAGTAAGTCAACCTTTTTGACCCTTTCTTGATTTTTTATTTTGTCGTTTTGGTCAGTTTTTTGAAATTTTTCATGCGGGATTCACGGTTTAGCGCATAAGGGTCTTAGTTTAGCCCATACAAAAACTGTTATAGCACATGGGGGTTTAAATTTTGGGTGCATTCAAATTTGTAGGGTAGTGCATCTATTTTCTAGGTTAGCGCCTAAGGTTTTTAGGTTAGCGCATGGTATTGGATTAGCGCATTAGTGGCACAGGGTAGCGTAGAAAGTGAAAAGGTTAGCACGTCAGTTTAACCTAGCGCATAGGCTTCTTAGAGGCTCACATGTGCAGGGGGAAGTAGCACATAGATTAAATCTAGCGCACAGGGGTAAATAAGTAGCGCAGTCGTAGGATAAATTAGCGCATAGAGTTAGTTTAGCGCATAGGGTGGAGAGAATAGCGCATGCAGAAAATAGGTTAGCACATGGATAGATTTTAGCATGTAGGCAAGCTATTTTAGCGCATCGAGAAAAATTTGGTGAGATAGGGCGATTTTTGTGAAGGAGAAAAAGTGATAGGATAAGGCCAGGTTTGCCAGGATAGGTGTAATTTGTGCATTGTTGTGTCTGCTGTCATGGTTTTTGTTAGTTTGTCCAATATAACTTATTTTGATTTGCAATATTTCAAGTTATGCATTAGATATTAAGGTGTTGTTTTAAGCAAAGCATGATTTGTTTTTGTACTGTGTTTCAAGTTCAATGTGTGAAGCCTGATTTGTGTTACAAGCTGATATGGGTTGGAAACTTGAGTTGTTTTACAAGCTAATATGAGTTGGAAACTTGAGTTGTTTTAGAAGCTGATGCTCTGCAAAAAGGATTAGAAAATCTGTTTGATGGCAACACACACAAGAGCACAAGAAACAAACGTTAGTGTTAGCAACAAAACATTATCCTAAACAGGCATATCAAGAGAGATATTAAGCATGAAATAGAAAGCATATAAACATAAAATGAAATAGCTAATCAAGATGCTCATAGTTGCTCCTCCCTTGTTCCTCTCCTCTCCAAGTCCCAAATGAGTGTAGCTCTCAGCAGCTTTTTGCACTATGGATGCTTATGGAGGATTGAGATTTAATACTAAGCTTCAAATATGAAATGAAAAGCTAAATACTATGCTAGAGTAGATAGTGATGCTATGAAAAAGCTCTATGCTAATGTCAGTATAACAACAATACTCTAAAATGCTTCTCCTTTGCTTGAGGAGAAGGGTTCTATTTATAGAAGAAATGGGGAAATGAAGGGTTAAGATTGAATGGTTTAATCAAGGGCCAAGTTTGAAAGTTGGGGATCCATGTGCACAATTGGCACCAATAAAATGGTGACAAGTGTCAACATAGGATTGGGTTGAGAGAAGAGGTTGGAGGCATTAAAGGCCTGAGAAGACCTCATGGTTATCTAGAAGGTAAGGGTCAAGTCTAAATTAGGATTACCCACTGGATTAGGAGTTAATGCAAGGATAAACCTTTGTGCAAATGATTAAGAGATAATCATGGTCAAAGCATTAAAGGCTTGATGAGACTCTTGGGTTGGGTAGAGGTTGAGTCAAAACAAATGTTTTAACCATGTGGGAGGGTTTGAGGTAACCATTAATGGTTATTGGAGACTTTGGGGATTAAGTGGTTGAAGGTTGAAAGCCTTCAATGGTTATCAAAGACTTTGAGCCATTTAGTGGTTGAAGGTTGGAAGCTTTCAAAGGTTATCCAAGACTTTGAGACATTTAGTGGTTGAAGGTTGAAAGCCTTTAATGGTTATCAAAGACTTTTAGGCTTTGAGAAGTGACTCCATTTTGCTTAGGAATGTGACAATATTTAGGGGATGGATTAGGCTAATTAGGAAGGGTTTAGAAGAATCTAGAAGGGGTTTAGGCATACAAGTGGATTTTGTAGGAAAATGCAAGTGGGAGAAATTTTGGTATTTTCAATTAAAATAAAATCATTTATTTCAATTAAATGGTGTAAGTTGAATTTGGATAAATATTTAAATAAATATTAATTTATTTAAATGAGAAAAAGAAGATAAAGCATTTAAAATGCTTGAAGACTTTGAGGGAAACCATTAAAGGCTTGAAGACTTTAAGGAAAACCATTAAAGTCTTAAGAAGACTATAGAAGGAAGCCATCAAGTTTGAAGACTTTAAAGCCATCAAGTTTGACTACTTTAAGGGAAACCATTAAAGGTTTCAAGTGGGTGAGGATAAATAGGATTTTAAATAAATAATTTATTTAAAATAGTTGTGCAACTTGCTTTTGTAGGAAAATACAAGTGGGTGGAGGATAAAGGTGATTTAAATAAATTATTTATTTAAAATAATTGTGCAACTTGCTTTTGTAAGAAAATGCAAGTGGGTGGAAGATAAAGGTGATTTAAATAAATGATTTATTTATTTAAATGTGAGAGGTGGGATTTTGGGGGATTTAAATAAATATTAATTTATTTAAATGTGAGAGAAGATTTAATTAAATAAATATGATTTATTTATTTAATTAATGGTCTGAATTTGGTTAAGTGAATTAAATCAAATAAATTGAATAATTTATTTAATTAATAGGAGAAGAGGGTTAAGATGAATTAATTAAATATTAATTTAATTAATTATTAATTGATGGTTAAATAATCAAATAAATACTAGGTATTCATTTAATTAAGTGGACAGATTTATGTGACTACATTTGCCCCTCTTTGAGACGGTGCGGTTTATCGCATCGTTTCAAAGAAAGAAAAATAGGTGTGAAGAAATGCCCCATAAAATGTAAATTTAATGGGTGGTATGCCCCCTCGAGAGATGGGCCAAATTTTATTTTATTTTTTGAAAAATCGGGCGATCTCTCGAAAAAGAATGAAAAGTGGAGGGGATGTAGAATAGAAGAAATTAGAACTAATGATGAAAAAATGGGAGAAAATGGAGTGAATATGAAGAAACAACAAGCCAGCGAGTACCCTGAGGTCATGCAAGAGATACATAGCAGATGTAGTGTGGGGTTTTGATTGATGCTATATAATTGATCAAAATTGGTTGGACAATCTGGTGCAATCGGTTTAATTGCCCCGGTCAAGTCAAAGCGTGACAGTTGATGTCAGTTGGTCGCTTGGACATGATAAAGTCTGAGTAAGTGAATCAAAGTGACCTGATGTGACTTAGACAATTGATGTAATTGCCCGATGAAGTCAAGGTATATGAAGAAAAATACTCGTTGAGACGTAGACAATTGATGTAATTGTCCGTTGGATTGTGTTTGATTGGTTGATCAATTGATAATGTGTGCGTGGGATGGATGATTGTGGTGAATCATAGTAGCCCCGTTGAGACTAGGTCATTATGATAAATGCCTGATGTAGTCTAGGATTACCATAATCGATTACCTGTTGAGACCCGAAGATACTTGATCAGAGTATCTGTTGATAGTCTAGGTGTGTGTGAGTCGAGGTACCTGTGCAGAGAGAGTAACTTGTTTGGCTTATTGGATGACTTAGCATAGGAAACACAATCCCTCCTATTTAGAGATGGATGGTGATGAACATGGCTTGATTAAGTTGATTGGGACACGATGTAGGGTATGTGATGGTGATGATCAAGATAAGGAGGGTGAGGGGGGATTTGATGTTAGATAGAAGAAATGGAGGACTAGGACCGAGTCCTATGGAAGAAGATGAGTAAAATAGAGTATGCATTATTATGACTATGTATGCATGATATGCAGCTATTATGAATGTATGGATGGGTGGAATGCAACGAAATGCAATATATACAGATGAGATGAAATGACGATCCATAGTGCTTTATTTTTCATCATGGAGCTTTAAAATGTTGGAAGAGAATACAAGCATCTTGACATAATGATTCAAGATTACCAGAGTATTTCTTACATGGATTTTGATATAGCAAGTTAATACAAGCAACTTGATATAATGGATCAAGTTGACCTGAGTATTGCTTGCGGAACAGATAAGGATTATCTCCTTTCATGCATGACTTGGAACGTCCTCCTTGATCTTAGGCCGATCATATCCTGAGACAAGTGCATACCGTAATAAGAGATAAAATCTTTATCCAGTTTGGATGAGGTAGGAGGAACCAAAGGAAGAGCATTGTACCTGCAAACAAACAGTATATACATAAAGAATAAAGAATAAGGATCCTTGGTAATGGTTCATGTTCATATGGTCGAGGTATACGCTGTAGTCAGCAAGCCGTAATGATCTATGACTGTATTTGGCATAAGATTACGTAGCTTAGTGAACTTCCCACGTAGACACCATTAGTACATGCCCCAGAACTTCATCGGAATTAATGCGCAAATGATACAAAACAATGCTGCAAGATCCTAATATAGATAAACGAATGATTGTACTCACAAATCAACCAAGTATTTGATAGCTTAACATAATTTTCTTGTCAAAGAAAATGTCACTTTTGTCTTTGTTTTGGTAAGGAAGGATGCATCCTTGTTGAAGACAGTTTGATTGTTGATGTTGATTGTGTGGTTGATTGGTAAATGGTCATTGTGTGAGTAGTTTGTCAATGTTTATTTTGGTATCTGCATGGATGGGTATGTACAAGGTGTTGCCATGTTTTTGTGTGATTTTTCAATGGTTTTGTTGATGTTTTTGGATTTTGAATTGTTTTGAATGTTTTTGGTATTTTTGCGAGATATTCTTGAATGTTTTTGGATTTTTGATGATTGTTTGAATGAAGAACTTAATGAATCATAAGACAATGTAGAATCCACTTCCATCAATAGGTTAAAGGCATTGCCCCCAGTTTTAGACATGACTATGAAAAAGCGGGATGCAAGATGTATGGAGTACTATCATAATTGCAGAGGAATAACAAGCCATGGTTGATGGATGGATGGATGTATGTATGAAGTAGATGTGATCGCCACAAGTCTGAAAGATAATGGAGCCATAGCCTTTACGAGTGGCTCCTGTTTGCCAGGTTTTCACCATCGTTCTTACCCAAGGTGCCACCGGAGTGGTTGTTCACCGTTTGGATGCATGATTTTTCTTTACTTTTTTGAATGTTTTTATATTTTCTTCAGGACATTTTTCTGAATGTTTTTTTGGTATTTTCTGATAGGCAGGGGAGCCTGATGCTCTGTACAGCTTATGTGTAAAACCGTTTGAGGTGCATGCTGTTGATTGGATTTGCGAGCGGTTCTCCGTCTGATGTAGCCAACTGATATGCCCCGGACCCAAATACAGCAGTGACAACATATGGGCCTAGCCAATTTGATTCAAACTTGCCTTGATGTTCTCTGTTTGGTTGGTTGCGAGGATTCTCTCGAAGAACAAGATCACCTACCTCAAATGTACGAGGTCTAACTCGGTGATTGTAGCTTCTACTCATGCGCTGCTGATAGGCTTTGAGATGGTTGTATGCAGCTTGTCGCTTCTCATCAAGTAGCTCCAAGTCCTGAAGGCGTGAGACTCTGTATGCGTCATCATCAATGAGATTGTGCAAGGAAACCCTTAATGATGGTATCTCGACCTCAATAGGCAAGATAGCTTCTGCACCATAGACCAATGAATAAGGAGTTGCACCTGTAGGGGTTCGAATGCTAGTTCGATATGCCCATAGCGCTGGATTCAATTGAACATGCCAATCACGACCGGCATCATTGACTGTCTTCTTTAGGATTCTCAATATGTTTTTATTGGATGCTTCGGCCTGACCATTGCCTTGTGGGTAATAGGGAGTGGAAAAGTGGTGTTGGATATGAAATTTCTCACAAAGTTCATGGACATCCTGATTTTTGAAAGGAAGACCGTTATCTGTGACAATGGACATGGGCACACCATACCGATAGATGATGTAATTGAGGATGAATGAGGCGATCTGCTTGCCGGTGACTTGGGTAAGTGGAACAGCTTCGATCCACTTGGTGAAATATTCGGTGGCGGTAATAATGAATTTATGGCCATTGGATGAAGATGGATGGATTTTACCCACAAGGTCAAGGCCCCATTGACAAAAAGGCCATGGTGTTGTGATTGGTTGCAGTTCTTGTGCTGGTGCATGTATCAGGTCGCCATGAACTTGACATTTTTTGCACTTCTTGACAAAGTAGTAGGAATCCTTTTCCATAGATGGCCAATAGTATCCAGCTCGCATGATCTTCTTGGCTAGTGATGGACCACTTGAGTGAGTCCCGCAAATTCCTTCATGTACCTCTTCCAAAGCCTTTGTTATCTCACCTTGTTCTAGACATCGAAGGAGAGTACCATCAAGACCGCGTCGGTATAGGGTTTCGGCAATAATGGTATATCGAGCAGTTTGGCGAATGAAGGTTTTATGTTGGTTATTTGATTGGTTGGGAGGAAGGGTGTGATCACGGAGATAGGTGTAGAACTCACCATACCATGGGGATTCAGAACCAACAAGGCAACATATCATTTCAGATTCGGGGATATCATAAGCGGGGATCCAAAGTTGTTCGACCAAGAACTCGTAGCTTGTTGAATTCTGTGGAAGATCTAGTAGAGATGCGATGGTAGCCATAGCGTCAGCAGCTCGATTCTGATCTCTTGGTATCTGCTCAAAAGTGATAGTAGTAAATGATGTCTTTAGATTGTCCACCATTTGCTTATATGGCATGAGTTTATCATCCTTGGTCTGATATTCATCTGTTGCTTGTCGAATGACTAGTTGGGAATCGCCATATACTTGCAATTCTTTTAATTTCCATTGTATGGCTAATCTGAGTCCTATGATCAAGGCCTCATACTCTGCTATGTTGTTTGTGCATGGAAATGTGAGCCTGTAAGACTTCGGGATGCTATCACCTTGAGGTGTGATAAACAGAATGCCTGCCCCCGAGCCGTGCCTAGTGTATGAACCATCAAAATATAGCTTCCATGGTTGTACTTCTGTGAGCATGAATATCTCTTCATCTGGAAAATTGGAAATGAGGGGATGATCGCCTATGAGTGGTGCATCGGCCAACTGATCTGCAATAACTTGACCTTTGATAGCTTTACGGTCCACATACTCAATGTCAAATTCACTTAGAATCATCACCCATTTGGCCAAGCGGTCTGTCAATGCTGCTTTGCTAAGTAAATACTTGAGTGGATCAATCTTTGCAATGAGTTGCACCTTGTGTGTTAACAGATAGTGCCTCAGTTTAGTGGCTGCCAAGATTACTGCTAGGCAAGCTCGCTCAATAGGTGTGTAATTGAGTTCATAGCCCACCAGTGTGCGAGAGATGTAGTAAATAGCACACTCTTTTCCTTCTGCATTATGTTGTGCCAGTAATACACCTAATGCTGTACTTGTCGCTGAGATATAAAGTAACAACGGTCTACTTGGATCTGGTGGCATCAACAATGGTGGATTCATGAGATAGTCTTTAAGCGCCTGAAATGCTTGCTGGCATCGGGCATCCCACTGAAAGCAGATGTTCTTGTGTAGCAGGTGTGTGAATGGGTGACACTTATCAGCCAATTGTGCAATGAATCTGCGGATGGATTGAAGCCGTCCTTGTAGTGTCCTTAGCTGACTGATATTCCTTGGAGGTGGCATGTCCATGATTGCCTTAACCTTTGCTGGATCGACCTCAATACCTTTGCTTGAGACAATGTATCCTAGAAGCTTCCCGGAGGTCACTCCGAAGACACATTTCTTTGGGTTGAGTCGAACATGGTACTGTTCCAGTCTATCAAAGATTTTATCTAAGATGTGAAGATGTCCTTCTCTACTAAGTGATTTTGCTAGTAAATCATCCACATAATCTTCCATCATAGTATGCATCATGTCATGGAAGATGGTGGTCATTTCTCTTTGATAGGTCGCTCCTGCATTCTTTAGACCAAAAGGCATTACATTCCAGCAGTATGTGCCCCATGGACATGTGAAGGCTGTCTTATGTTGGTCCTCTGGTGCGATCTTTATTTGATTGTATCCTGAAAAGCCATCCATGAGTGAAAGCATGGCATGTCCTGCTGTCAAATCTACTATGATGTCGATATTTGGTAGAGGGAAGTCATCCTTAGGACATGCCTTATTCAGATCTCTGAAGTCTGTACAAATGCGGATGCCCCCTTTTGGTTTGCCAACTGGTACAATGTTGGAGATCCATTCTGCATAATCAATTGGTCTAATGAAACCAACATCCAGGAGTTTCTTGAGTTCTGTTTTGACTAGCATGGCAATCTGAGGATGCATCTTACGAAGCTTCTGCTTGACAGGTTTGGCTCCTTTTGCTACTGTGAGATGATGCATGACTAAATTTGGATCAAGCCCAGGCATGTCTGCATATGACCATGCAAAGTTGATCTGACGCTGTTGGAAGAACTCTATAAATTGAGGTTGTTCCTCTGGAGTGAGAAGAGATGCCAGATGTATGATATGAGGGTTTTCAGGAGTCCCCACATTGTATTCTTTGGTCTCCTCAATGAGGATCGTTGATCGTTCCTGTTGTGTATTAGCAGGGAGAATGTCAAACCCTTCATCCTCAGGCGCCTCAGAGAGGTTTTCACCGTTGGATACGCTCTTTCTTTTTACTTTTGTTGGATCAAACAGTGCCACAGTGTGGTTTTCACTAGAAGATCCATGTTTTAATGTTATATTTTTGCAGCTGAAGGGTTTGGCATCCGCCCCGAAGTATGCTGCGCTATTAAGTTCAATGGCGAATCCAGCTTTGTGATCCCCGCTTGGTAGATTATCCCTTAATTCCAAAAAGTCAATGATAGCCTCATCATTTTGGAAGAGGTCAAGACATGGGGGATTTGGTTGGTTCCATTCGATGAGTTCAGGGTGGATAATGGGCATTACTTCATCGATTAAGTTAAGTGCGGGAGATGTATCAGTGAGGGTTAAGACAGTGTGGTGAAGGTCGTTGATGGTACTCTCCCTGTCAGAATCAGGCGTAGGATGAGACGTAGGGTCTGTGGAAGATGTTTCCAGCTCAGGTACCCAAGTGGTCTTTATCTGTGCTTCTCCGTAAACAGGGATGTCTTTGCGGGGTGGAGGTGGTGATGTGTCTTCCTCATCTGAAGTGTTAAGTTGCACTGAATCGAATTCCCACTCATGTGAGTCGGTCTCTGAATCACTCTCCAGCATCCGATTGCTATACCATACTGGGATGTCTTTGGAGTTAAACACGGCAGGTGTGATTGGTTTATGTATCCTTGTAGTGATCGGTGCTGCAGGAATTGTGATGGGGTTTAATGGATTTGTCACTGGAAGTATTGGTAATGGTGACTCAGTGGCTTTTGCTGGAACTACTGGTGCCATAGATGCTGCTGCGGGTTCCAATATAGTTGCTGCTACAAATGGTGTTGCTGATAGGATTACTGGTTCGTTTGATGGGATGAGTGACATTGGTGATGGTGGATTTTTGAGCCTTGAGGGGGCAGTGGGGATAGTTCTTGATGGTGCTTTGATTATGAAAGGTATCCTCTTTGCAGTAGGTGGGCAAAATGGTTTGCTGGGTTTTCCTTTGAATCTGAGTTTAGGAAGGATCTCTTTTTCAAAGCCAAGGCCTGTATTACCTTTGGGCTTGAATTCTGGTAGTAGAGGTTCGTGTCGTCCTTGTTTGCAGTATCCCAAAGCACTCTGACCATCATATCCCATTCTTTGCATAATGAGGAGGCCTTTGCCATATTGTTCCGTAGGAAGTGTAACTCGCGGTATGTCAGTGGTGATGGGATCCTTATAGATCCAGTCCGCTAGGTCCTCATCTTGTGTTTCTTCCTCTTGACTCTTTCCAAGGATGAAAGGCGTTAAGGCACATGCTGGCGTGATTAGTGGTTGCTGGAGCAACTGCTGTGGTTTACCATGTGTTCTAGGAGAAGTGGGCATTTGTCCCACACAAAAGAGCTGACTCAAGTTGTATTCTCCAGGACCTTCCTCTGCGACTTTCATCTTAAGCTTTTCTTGCTTGGGTATAGGGGTGTTTGAACTGGCAAGAAAGGCGGGATTTACATATGATGTGGAGGAAATGGCTTCCCTATTATTAGGAACAGTAATCTCTGGTTGATGGCTGATATTATGGCAAAATGCAAAGGGATTTGCATCACCCAGGATTGTGATCTCTGCACCATTATGTGGGAACTTGATACATTGATGGTAGGTAGATGGAACGGCTTGCATGGCATGTATCCAAGGTCTCCCTAATAATAGATTATATGGCAGAGGAAGGTCCAGAACCTGGCAAATGATGTGTTTTACCACAGGGCCAACCCGGACTGGTAGTACTACAGCTCCTTTGGATGAACGCTCTGCATCATCATAGGCCTTGATGGTGATCTTCTTGCGAGGATCCACTGATTCTATTGCATATCCCAATGCTGTGACCAACTGTAGTGTACAGATATTTAGGCCTGCTCCATTATCAATCAAGACTCGCTTGATCCTGTGTTGGTTGACAAAGCCTTCAATGTGGAGTGAGGCGTTATGAGGTTGCTGGAAGGAAGAGTTATCACTTTCGGAAAAAGTGAGACAAGGTGATGACTTTAGACTTCCAACCATGGCTTGAAATTGGTCCGTGTTCAGGTTTGCAGGGACTGACGCCTCTTGGAGTGCTTGATCCAAGATAGTTTTATGAGAGGGTGACAGACGCAATAGCTCCAAAATGGATATAAGCGCAGGTGTTTTGTCTAATTGTTCCACAAGATTGTACTGCTTTGGGATGGAGGTGGTGCCTTGTGGAGCTGCCTTGATGGTGACCTTGCCACGACGTGTAACAACATTGCAATTTGAGGTGGGATTTTTGAAGGTAATAGTTGCAATTTGTTCACTAGCATCATACAGGTGATTGACAGTGTAATTATACGCAGCTTGCGTATAATCAGTGGTATCAGGACCTCGTCTGGACGTGGAAGGACCCCTTTGATCTTGCGATGGAAGTGGATTTTTGAACATCTGATGATCATTATTGGTTGTTTTTGGATCATGTCCTTCAATCTCAATTTCTCCTCGATCAATAAGATCTTGAATGAGATCTTTCAATCGGTGACAATTACTTGTCTTGTGTCCTCTTCCTTGATGGAACTCACAGTGTTCAGTATCTCTCCACCATGCAGGTTTGACCTGAGGCTCATAATTTGATAACTTAGGTAGAGTGATCAAATTCTGAGAAATGAGTTGTCGCATCACCGTTTCAATGGGTTCCCCTAAGGGAGTGTATGTGCGTTTTTGTTTTTGTGGACGAGGTCTTGGTTCATCATGAGATGTGATGCGACCTTGATTAAGAGGAACATTTGTGTTATTTTGAGGTGGAGGATTTTGTCCTGCAAATCGAACCACAGGTTGTGCATTTTGGACAGTTCGAGCATCCACAACTCCATCGTTGACGATATTCTTATTCTTGTTCCAGAAGTTCGGTTTATCGCTATTGAAACGCGAGCGAGGACCATCTTTGGGTTCATTAAAGATTTTGATGAGTCCTTTTTTGATGAGTGCCCTTTCACATTTTATTCCTTTGGTGATCATATCGTTAAAAGAATCGGTATCTTTGACATCCAGGTGAAATTCCATTTCTTCGTTTAAGTTGGAAATGAAAATTTCCACTAGTTCTCGTTCAGGTAACTGAAGAGAACGTCTGCTAGACATTTGGCGCCATCGTTGCAGGAATACTGAGAATAATTCACCTGGTTTTTGTTTGGTGTTGCATAGATCAGCCATGGTGATGTCGCGTTCAATATTATAAGAGTAATGAGATAGGAACTTCTGGATGAGTTCCTCAAATGTTCTTATGCCACCTGGTAGTCGGGAAAACCATGATGTGGTGGTTCCTCCCAAGCTTTGGGGAAAAAGGCGCATTAGGTATGTGTCCTCATAAGCCACTTCAAGACAAGCGGAATGAAATTCTCGGACATGATCGCGGGGATCTCCCTTTCCTCTATATTTTTCGAATTTTGGTGTTTCGAACCCGCATGGAAAGGGTGGCATATAAAGATTCCTATCAAACGGATAGGGACAGATGTCGTTGAGTGAGAATTGATTGGTCTTAACACCACTATGAAGTTGTTGGGCGAGATTCTCGACTTGTTGCCGCAACATCTCTATTTCATTTGGAGGAGGAGGTGGTGGGTTACCTCGAGGGATGTTATATCTGATGGGATCTCTACGCCTTTCCTCCTCATGGCGACTTTGTCTTTCTGATGCTTGTCTTAATTGGGCGAGATCAAAGTCAGAGGGGAGTTTGGCTCCTTCTTGAGCAAGTCGTAAAAAGTGAGCATCCGCATTGCTCCTTGATATTTCATCAAATAATCTGTTAAAATGAGGGTTATGCTGAACACTTTCGATTGTTGAAGGAGTGGGTGTACCTGGGTTTTCATCATTCCCAGTTCCTCCAAGTGCTTCTTGAAATTCATTGAGGTTGTCCTCTTCTTCCTCAATTTCTATTTCTCATTGCCTTGATCGCGATCGGGTTTGAGCCATTTTGTTTGCAAGTTTGTGTTGAAGTTGATTGAAGATGATGATGAGTTGTTCGATGAAAGATGGATGATTAGTGGATTGTAGATCTCTAGCACTCTAAAGGTAAATGTAACCAGAATTCTTTCTTTGAATTGCTTGTTTGTTTTGATGAGTTTGGATGTGATAAGGTGTAGAGAAATCTGAGATGTGTTACAGATTTTGACTACCTAGCAATGAGAGGATTCACTCATGAACTAGTTTTAACCTGCGTAGATGTGTCTCTTAGGATGAGCTTATCCTAGATGTAGAAACAATCTAAAAGTGATGTGATGTGTTTTGATTTCAAGCAATATCTAAAAGAGAACTTGGGACAAGAATCTCTTAATGTTTTGAGAGTTTTGGGATGAATTGATGATGGAAAAATGATGTATGAATGAGATGATGGATGTTTTGTTTTCAACTTCAATAAAAACTTTGTGTTAAAAATGGAACAAACTCTACTTCTTCCCTTTCAGGTGTTGGTGGCACTTCTCGAGCTGTGTTGTAGGTGATACAAATGTTTGGGAAGAAGTTGGGATTAATCTTTCCTCCTTGATTTTTGTGATAACTCAGAGCTCTATATTGCATAAAAGCTCTGCGGTTCAATGATTCAGAATCAAATTCGTTTGTTTTACCTTGAAGATAGAGACGCATGCGATGTAGAAAGACTCTATGTGAGACAAAGATTTGTCTATTGAGATAGAAGAATTTCCTCCTTTTGATCAAAGCCTTTGAGCTTAATGGTCTCCTTCTTAAGTTGATATTCTGATGACACTTCTTCTTTCGCAAGATGTGAAGAATGGTCATAAAATTTGACTCTTTGTTGTTTGTACTTTGTTTTTGATGTGTTTTTGGTTGTGTTGACAGATGTTGGATGAATACTTTGTTTTTGGGATTGATTTTCTGATTTTTCTTTGACAAGAAAACAAAGCAAGCACACAAACACAAAATTGTTGCCCCCAAAGGCACAAATGAGTATGGGTCTAGATCAACCCAATCTTTGGACTTGTATATGACCCTTCCTTTAGATTTATTTTAAAGTGTATTTCCAAAGCCTGAAGTCGGCTCAATTTGCACTAGGTCTGTAAAACGAACACACTTCAAACACTTTTTATCCCTAAGGTCAAATGGCCAGTTGTGATAAATTTAGCCCACATCTTGATATTTCTTCGACTTTGGTACTACATACCTTATGAATCCCGTCGTGGCAGGTAAGGATGTGATATACTAAGTCTTGCACGAGCATAACAAATAGATGATCCCTATGATGGGGGAGTCACCACTTTTATCAAGCCACAAGTGACTTTTCAAAAAGCTATGTTTCTACTCAAGGAAATATGTATGGTGAGTATCTTGGGAGCAAAACCATCTATGCTCTTGCACTAAATTATACCTCAAATATCCTCAATCAATAGAACAGGTGGGCTACTACTTAAAGGTGTTTAGTCATGTTCGATGACTTTGGACATAAGTTCATTCTGCAGTGACTCACTTAAGAGCCTTGTAACTGGTGGTGGGGCCCATTTGTCCTTTCGGCCAGTTACACTGTAGGAACAGCTATACCCAAGGCTACAGCTTTCGCTCTCACCTGATTTCTATAGTGGCTCGAAGGATTTACCGCTCGAGGTCATTCCCAAGAGTATCGATCCTTTGGCAGGCCTCTCTTAAAAAGATAAAATGTGAGTGTTACTAACACTTTTCTCTTGCAACTAGGACCACGAAAGCCAAGGGAGAGGATAGTGTGTGTTAGAAGTAGGACCACTCGACCAACTCTTTGCACAAGTGTGCCAAGCACGAAAAACACCTGTTCTTTTTAATCTATCATTGCAATGTGATCTAACTATTTGGAGATGTTGCTCCAACAATCATGGTGTTCTTTTTAATTTTCAAAGGCAATTGTTTGAGTAAACTAGAATTTGAAAATCCTGGTCAACTTAATGAAAAACACGTTTGCATGAAGTAAGATTGCTTTAAAAATGAGACAAGTTGATTGTGAATTTTATTTGCACCAAAAATGGAAGTGTGGATTGTGAGTTTTATCTTGATGCAAGAAATAAAATTTGCCTTGTTGATTTTAAGCACCAAAACGAAGTTTGTTTCCTAACTTGCAAAAAAAAAAAAAAAAGTTGTTTTTGTATAAGTTTGTGGTTCTTTTTACCTTTGAACAATGAAATTCTTTTTAAGAGCCCCAAACAAATGTGTGATTCTTTTTCAAAAGCCCAAATTTGAAATGTGAAGTTAATTTTAAACCAAAATAAAAAGTGAATTCATTTTTAAAACCAACTTCAAAAACAAGTTAGTAAAAAATATAAATCTACTCTTTAATCTAATTTAAATCTGCACAAAAGAGAAAAATAGTTAGTAAAATCTGCCTATTTGGTGGGCTTCTACAAGCCTAAATTTTTTATTTTTTTTTTGGTTACAAGGTGATTTGTACAACATTTTGTTACAATAGCGCTAGTCTGCGTTTGAACAGAGGCACTATTTAACACAAACGTATTAAAAGAAAGGGAAAGACAGAGAAGGGAAAAGCACTGAAACAGGGGGAATAGCGCCAAAATAATGCCAAACGCACCAAAACAGTGTCAAAATCGCAACCTGTGTGACATTTTCAACATTCAAACATGTTATTGGTTAAAAAAAAAATGATCTTTTTGGTGTTTGGATTCACGTCGGGTTCACCAAATGATGCTCTGCAAAAAGGATTAGAAAATCTGTTTGATGGCAACACACACAAGAGCACAAGAAACAAACGTTAGTGTTAGCAACAAAAGATTATCCTAAACAGGCATATCAAGAGAGATATTAAGCATGAAATAGAAAGCATGTCATGGAAATGGGGACAAGGCAACAACAAAGTTCAATGTTAATAAGTTAGTTTCAACCATAAAAACAAAACAAAGAACTAAAAACCATTCCAAACATATCAAGAGAGATTTCAAAAAGCATGAAAGAAGTTTAACAAAATAAAAGAAAGGAGAAGAGCCTCCCTAAGATGCTTTCATGATGCCTTTTGATGCTTCTCCCTTGTTTCTCTCCTCTCCAAGTCCCAAATGAGTGTAGCTCTTAGCTTTTAGCACTAGCCATGGATGCCATATGGAGATTCAAGATGGTTGAATATGATAAGCAAATACTATGCAAGAGTAGATAGTGATGCTATGAAAAAGCTCTATGCTAATGTCAGTATAACAACAATACTCTAAAATGCTTCTCCTTTTGCTTGAGGAGAAGGGTTCTATTTATAGAAGAAATAGGGAAATGAAGGGTTAAGATTGAGCAATCTTAACAAGGGTTAGGATTGAAAGTTGGGGATCCATGTGCACAATTGGCACCAATAAAATGGTGACAAGTTTCAACATAGGATTGGGTTGAGAGAAGAGGTTGGAGGCATTAAAGGCCTGAGAAGACCTCATGGTTATCTAGAAGGTAAGGGTCAAGTCTAAATTAGGATTACCCACTGGATTAGGAGTTAATGCAAGGATAAACCTTTGTGCAAATGATTAAGAGATAATCATGGTCAAAGCATTAAAGGCTTGATGAGACTCTTGGGTTGGGTAGAGGTTGAGTCAAAACAAATGTTTTAACCATGTGGGAGTGTTTGAGGTAACCATTAATGGTTATTGGAGACTTTGGGGATTAAGTGGTTGAAGGTTGAAAGCCTTCAATGGTTATCAAAGACTTTGAGCCATTTAGTGGTTGAAGGTTGGAAGCTTTCAAAGGTTATCCAAGACTTTGAGACATTTAGTGGTTGAAGGTTGAAAGCCTTTAATGGTTATCAAAGACTTTTAGGTTTTGAGAAGTGACTCCATTTTGCTTAGGAATGTGACAATATTTAGGGGATGGATTAGGCTAATTAGGAAGGGTTTAGAAGAATCTAGAAGGGGTTTAGGCATACAAGTGGATTTTGTAGGAAAATGCAAGTGGGAGAAATTTTGGTATTTTCAATTAAAATAAAATCATTTATTTCAATTAAATGGTGTAAGTTGAATTTGGATAAATATTTAAATAAATATTAATTTATTTAAATGAGAAAAAGAAGATAAAGCATTTAAAATGCTTGAAGACTTTGAGGGAAACCATTAAAGGCTTGAAGACTTTAAGGAAAACCATTAAAGTCTTAAGAAGACTATAGAAGGAAGCCATCAAGTTTGACTACTTTAAGGGAAACCATTAAAGGTTTCAAGTGGGTGAGGATAAATAGGATTTTAAATAAATAATTTATTTAAAATAGTTGTGCAACTTGCTTTTGTAGGAAAATACAAGTGGGTGGAGGATAAAGGTGATTTAAATAAATTATTTATTTAAAATAATTGTGCAACTTGCTTTTGTAAGAAAATGCAAGTGGGTGGAAGATAAAGGTGATTTAAATAAATGATTTATTTATTTAAATGTGAGAGGTGGGATTTTGGGGGATTTAAATAAATATTAATTTATTTAAATGTGAGAGAAGATTTAATTAAATAAATATGATTTATTTATTTAATTAATGGTCTGAATTTGGTTAAGTGAATTAAATCAAATAAATTGAATAATTTATTTAATTAATAGGAGAAGAGGGTTAAGATGAATTAATTAAATATTAATTTAATTAATTATTAATTGATGGTTAAATAATCAAATAAATACTAGGTATTCATTTAATTAAGTGGACAGATTTATGTGACTACACAAGCTAATATGGGTGGGAAACTTGAGTTGTTTTACAAGTTTATGTGATGTGGAGACTTGAGTTGTTTTACAAGTTTTGATATGGTTTTTGATAACTTGAGTTGTTTTACAAGTTGATATGGAATTACATGATGTTGAACTTGATGTCAATGAGCAAATTATTTCATGTTTTTTATGTGATTTTGATTTTGATATCTTTGTTTTGATGTGGAAACTGATATTGGACTTGGTTTGTAGTTTGACAGGAGCGATTGGGAGTGGTTCAGTCGCACAAGCAATTTCCTAGACCTTAGACTTTGATACCACAGTTGGCACAGGCCGACCTTGACATCATTGAGAGATGCGGGCTTACTTCCCTATTGGATATGCCTCGGTTCACTATGAACTAGGGTTTACTTATAGCGCTCATAGAGAGGTGGCACAGTGACACGAACACCTTTCACTTTGCCACGGGTGAGATGACACTCACACCAAAAGACTGTTACAAGATCCTGCACATACCAGTAGTAGGTTCACTACTACCTTATGAGCAGTCGGAGGAGGGTAGGATAGAGGCACTTAGTCGCATGATCTAGGATGAGACAGTTTGCGGATATGAGATCCCTTAGCAGGAGTTCCTGGACTTGGATTATGCACCTCTTCCATCAGAACTGGCAAGGTTCATAGGTGGCTTTCTATGTCCCGACTGTAGGTCGAAGGGACTATCTGTGGGATGGGGGCTAGTTTTAGAGGATATGGTGACATAGCACCGCAGGTTCGCATGGGGATCGACTATGCTATCCCATCTGTATAGGGATTTGCATGAGGTGGTATACCTCGGTTACGACAGTTTGTCAGCAGTCATGACACTCCTACAGGTATGGTGCTGGGAGCACATTCTGGCAACCAGGCCATTAGCAAATAGAGATAGGCCCGTTGGATGTGCCTATGCCTATGGATACAGGGGTCTAGTTGTCCAGTAGAAGCTGGGCAAACTGGAGCATTAGAGGTGAGTGCTAGATGACATTGATACGATCACTTGGTGACCTATATAGGATGCGAGGTATGGGCGGAGGATAGGCTAGAGATGCCCTATGTTTTCATGACACGATACCTGATCGGGAGGACCCCATTCATGATCGAGAGATTCATGGTCACTAGAGTTTTGCAACAGTTTGGTCGGTAGCAGGGTATACCACAGGGGGCCTTCTTGTATGCACGCCAGAGGTAGGACATACCAAATTGGGGTCTGACTATTGACAGTGTGGTGGCAGTAGAGGAGTTTGTTAGCTTAGCGGGCCAGATATGGGATTATGCCCCAAAGATTTTCGACACTGGCATGATAGATGAGTTCGCCAGATTATTTGTCGTGTGGGCAATGGCGAGGATATCAGATCCAGAGGAGATGCAGCCTTCATTTGATGATGATGATGATGATGATGACAAGGGAGGTGGAGATGATTAGGATGATGGAGATGGTGGAGGAGGACAATGAGGGAGAGGAGATCGGGGGAGGAGAGGAGATAGAGGGAGGAGAGGAGATAGAGGGTTGGAGAGAGTAGTTAGATGGGTGATGATGGATAGAGGGAGAGGCAGGTTGGCCATTGGAGTAGGTGGAGAGGGGATGGTGGGGGAGGTTCTAGCTACAGTGGGGGGAACCAATGAGGTGACATGGCCAGTTCAAAGGAGGAGGATGGATGTGCTACCACCTCCAGCACCGAGGATAGGTAGAGGGAGAGGGGATCCCTACTCATGTGGAGGATGCACAGATTAGGACCCTACAGATGATGGTACAGTAGCTGTAGGCACAACTATTGACACATCAGTGATAGATTGCTCAGCTGACCACAGAGTGAGACATAGAGATAGAGTGGCAGGGTCGAGTGGAGGAGCTTGCAGCAAGCATGCAAAGAGCAGTAGTAGGTGGTTTGATGAGAGACACCCTGAGAGAGCTGTCTTTGAGAGCTCAGGAGGTGGAGTACTACCATCACCACTACAAGGCTGTGGTATCTAGGGATCGTCGAGTGTAGAGCTTCACATAGTCGAGATCTAGCCGATCTCGAGAGACTAGGTTGTGGTTAGAGAGCCGAGGTGTGACAGGGCCATTGAGACATGATCCTCCTGGAGATCTAGGGGTGGGGACTTTTGGAGCAAGACCGTCTCCATCAGGAGATAGTCATACTTGAGAGATGTTGTCTCCATTGTATTTTGATCATTGTATTTATTGTGTACTGGGCATAGATATGACAGATTTTGTACATTTTGATCATTTTTGAGATATATATATAGGACACCATTTTCTTTTGATCATGTGATGTGTTATATAGATGCATGTTCTATGTGGTCTTTCTTTACTTCATGATAATGCAATGCTTTAGATAGATGATATGATGCATGATGTAGGATTTATGTTGTGAAAATGTATCTTGAAAATGAGATGTATGATAATGATATGCTGTGAGATGTATCTTGAAAATTAGATGTATGATAATGATATGATGCTAATGCAAGAGTAAAATGATATGCAACTTAGTGCAAGAGTAAGATGATAATGAGGTGTAGCTAATGCAAAATGATAAGTGACTACTGGTAAAATGATAATGCAACTATGTTAAAATGATATGTAACTATGTTAAAATGATATGCAACTATGTTTTTGGAGCATCCACATTCTGCATTTGCCATCCTGATATAACCATATGTTATTTGCTTTTGAGATAAGTGTCATCATTATGCATTGGTTTGTTTGGGATATGTTGAAAATTTATACAGCACAATGGTATGATTGAACCATAATGACCTGAGAAAAATTTACATAATGTTTTGATTTTGCAAGATAGCACAAGCGTCAAGGTATAATTGAACCAAGACGACCTGAGTGCATATTGCGTATAAATAGACAAGATTAAACCAGTTGTATGCGCAAAGTGGATTCATGTCTTCAGTGATATGTTTTGAATCATGTCTCGAGACAAGTATTTACATAGTACAAATGATCGCTTCCCAGACAGAAGACTAAGAAAATATTGGAGTTGCCCCATGATCTCTAGCTTTGAAGCTTTTAGTGAGAAAATGTAGAGAATCCAATAATTTAAAAAGTTCAAAATGCAAAAATAGTCAAGATTTTATGTTATAATGCAACATTTATTACTTCAGAAAATCATCCATCTTTGGTATTTCTTGTGATGTTTTGTGGTTGTTTTTGTGATGAAGTTTAGCTTTGTTCATTGGATGTGTTGTTTCTGAGTTTTGCAAATAGTTTCGATGTCTTGAATGTGTTGCAAGTTTTTGACGATTTTATTGCCTCTAGCTAAGTGTGCCTCTTGATGTGAATATGTACAGCGATTTCCAAGCCATGGTGGAAGGTGGTAAAGGATATATGGATAGACCGGGATAGTGACTACACTAAGTATGTCCTGAATGGATATTTGCTAAGTGTCGGGCGATGACTGATAGTGTTTTACGATGAAGATAAGGATGTGGATATAGATAGAGGAGTCGTCCTCTCACAATAGCTCCTATTACTAGGTTTTCACCAGTTGCTTTTATTGTACCTTGTTATTTGCTTTTTCTGGATTTTTTTATTTTTTTGCTTGTTTTGGCTTTTTTAGTGCATTCGATTGCTCAAGTGTAGTATTTCTTCAGATGAATGTTGTAAGTTGGTTCTTTGAGTACGTCTCCTTCTGAGGTTGTGAGCTAATAGGCACCTAATCCATAGACTAATATGATGATATAGGGACCCAACCAGTTAGGTTCGAACTTCCCTTTCTTTTCTCGATCTTGCTGATTTCTTGGATTTTCTTTGAGGACTAGGTCACCAACTTTGAAGTTGTGAGGGATGACCTTGTGATTGTAGCACCTGCACATGCATTGCTGATATGCTTTGAGATGAGTGTAAGCATGCTGATGTCTTTCATCTAATAGTTCCAGTTCTTGCAGTTAGTTGACCCGATACTCTTCATCTGGGATTAAGCCTTTTAGAGAGACTCTGAGAGACGGAATTTCTACCTCCAGTGGTAAAATAGCTTTAGATCCATAGACCAATGAGAAAGGTGTTGCTCTTGTAGGTGTACGGATGCTGGTTTTGTATGCCCAAAGTGCTAGATTGAGTTGGATATGCCAATCTTTGCCTGCATCATTTACTGTTTTCTTGAGAATCTTCAGTATTGTTTTGTTGGATGCTTCTGCTTGACCATTTCCCTGTGGGTAGTATGGTGTAGAGAACCGATGTTGTATTTTGAATTGTTCACATAGTTCTCAAACATCTTGGTTTTTGAATGGGTGTCCATTATCGATGATGATAGAACTTGGAATACCATATCTACAGATCAGATAGTTTAGGATGAAAGAGGAAATTTGTTTCCCAGTCACTATGGTCATGGGGACTGCTTCTATCCACTTGGTAAAGTATTTTGTTGTAGTTATAATGAACTTGTGTCCATTTGAAAATGAAGGATGAATTTTGCCAACCAAATCCAACCCCCACTGACAAAAGGGCCAGGATGTTGTAAATGGCTGCAGTTCCTGCGCTGGTGCATGTATCAAATTGCCATGGATCTGGCATTTAGGACACTTCTTGGTGAAGTGGTAAAAATCATTCTCCATTGTAGGCTAGTAGTATCCAATTCTTAGAAGCTTTTTAGCAAGAGTAGTCCCACTTGAATGTGTTCCACAAATACCTTCGTGAAGCTTGTGTAAAGAAGAATCATAATCATTACGATCAAGGCAATGAAGAAGAGTACCATCTAGACCTCAACGGTACAAAGTATCAGCAGTAAGGGTATAACGGGCAGCTTGCCGGATAAAATTACATTTTTGGTTATGGGATTGGTCAATGGGTAAGATGTTGTTCTTGAGATAATCATATATTGGTCCATACAAAGGGGAATCAGAACCAGTTAAGGCATAGATGACATGGGATTCAGAGTGGTCATAGGCTAGGGAGAATAGTTGCTCTACCAGAAACTCGTAATAACTCTATTGTTCTGGAATTTGTAGTAATGAAGTGATAGTAGCCATGGCATCAGCTACTTTATTGTTTAAACCTTGGTATCTGCTCGAAGGTGGTGTGTACAAAATACTATTTGAAGTCATCCACCATTTGTTTGTAGGGTAGTAGCTTGTCATCCTTTGTTTGATAGTCATTGTTGACCTGATTGATGACTAATTGTGAATCTCCATAGACTTTTAACTCTGTGATTTTCCATTCTACAGCCATTTTGATGCCTATAACCAATGCCTCATATTTAGCCACATTATTCGTGCATGGGAACATAAGCCTATATGATCTTGGTAAAGTGTGTCCTTCAGGAGTGATGAATAGAATGCTAGCACCTGAACCGTGTTAGGTGTAGGATCCATCAAAGTATAGAGTCCATTGTTTGGTAGAAAGAGAAAGAACGTCGCTGTCCGGAAATTCAATCTCCATAGTTTGTTTTCCTAGTAGCAGTGCTTCAGCCAGCTGATCTGCAATTGCTTGTCCTTTAATATCTCTTTGTTCTATGTAGTGGATATCAAATTCACTGAGAATCATGACCCATTTAGCCAATCGTCCAGTAAGAGCTGCTTTGCTGAGTAGATATTTGAGAGGATCAATTTTTGCTACTAGCTTAATGGTGTGTGCTAGCATATAATGTCAGAACTTCTAAGATGCGAAGACCACTGTTAGACAAGCCTTCTCAATGAATGTGTAGTTGAGTTCACAGCCATTCAATGTCTTGCTAATGTAGTAGATAGCTTGTTCCTTTCCTTGTTGATCTTCTTGTGCCAAGAGTGCCACCAGCGATATATCTATTGTTGAGATATAAAGGATAAGGGGTTTGCCTGCGAATGGTGGTACTAGGACTGGTGGATTCATCAGGTACTATTTGATTTGATAAAAATATTCTGCACACTTGGTCTCCCATCTGAATCGTACATTTTTATGGAGCAAATGGTTAAATGGTAGACTTTTATCTGCTAGTTGAGCGATGAATCGCCTAATTGATTGAAGTCATATTTGTAGAGATCTGAGTTGACTGATATTATTTGGTGGTGGCATCTCCATAATGGCTTGTACCTTTACTGGATCTACTTCAATACCCTTAGCTGAGTTGATGTAGCCTAGTAGCTTTCCTGATGTAACCCCGAAGACACACTTCTTAGGGTTGAGCTTGACTTGGAATTTCTCCAATCAATCAAAGATCTTTGTTAGGATGTTGAGATGTTCTGCTCTAGTGAAGGATTTAGCTAGTAAATCATCCACGTAGTCTTCCATAAATGTGTGCATCATGTCATGAAAGATTGTTGTCATTGCTCTTTCATAAGTAGCCCCTACATTCTTTAAGCCAAAAGGCATAACTTTCCAATAGTACGTTCCCCAAGGACAGGTGAATGCGGTTTTATCTTGATCTTCCAGGGCTATTTTGATTTGATTATAGCCTGAGAAACCATCCATTAGTGAGAGCATTGCATGGCCCACTGTGAGGTCTACAATTATGTCGATGCTGGGCAGAGGAAAGTCATCTTTTGGATAGGCTTTGTTGACATCTCTAAAATTTGTGCAGATTCTGATACTGCCATTTGGTTTTGATACTGGTACTATATTGGAAATACATTCTACATAGTCAATGGGTCGGATGAATCCGACATCTAATAGTTTCTTTAGTTTAGCTTTGACCATGAGTGCCAACTGTAGATTTATCTTTCGTAGCTTTTGTTTGACTAGTTTAACTCCTAGAGAGATGGACAAGTGATGCATGATTAAGTGTGGATCTACTCTGGGCATATCAGCATATGACCAAGCAAAGTTAAATTCCTTTTCTTTAAGGAAAATGATAAATGCTGATCTTTCCTCCTCTGTCAGAGATTCTGCAAGGTGTATGTTTTTGACTGCTTCTGTGGTACCAATGTTGATTGATTGAGTGAGCTCAATCAATATGGGTGATCGCTCATGAAAGTGCTCTGGAAGAGTGTCAAGTCTCCCATCTTTAGGTGCCTTAAAAAGGTTTTCACCTTCAGATGCATCCTTTATTTTTACTTTTTTGTGATCTAGAGCTGCAATTGATAGGTTTTCAGCATCAGATCTTTTACTTGGTTCATTTTTGCGACTGAGAGACTTGGCACTCCCTGATTTGCAGATATCGTTACTTTGTTCACTGGTAGAGCCTATCTCTGGATTAACAATACATAGGTAATGGATAATAGATTCATCATCTGGGAAAATTGGTATATCATGTATTTCGGGTTCGTCCCAGTCAATGAGGTCAGAAAACACAAGCGGTAAGGAATTGTTTGGTGGATCAAGTTCTGCTACTGTAAGTGTCAAGACAGAGGTTTCATCGTGATTGGTCTTGGTTTTAAAGAAGTCAAGGATTTTGTCGAGGTCTTCGATGGTATTATCTTCTGTATAGACTTGTTCATGATGTTTTTGTTCACTTTCCTTGGCGTCATAGATATTTTGTGGTCCAAATTCAAAAGGTCTATCTTCTGCATTATGCTCTTCCTGAGAAAGGGGTATGGTGCCAATATTATTAAGGATATCTGTAGTAGCATTTGAGCAAGTACCCCATTCATATTCATTGGAATCAGTCTCTGAGGCATCATCCTAGATTCTATCAGTGCTATGAATAGGTATATTGTATGGTGAAAACAAATCTTTGATGATGGATACCATTTTGATAGTTTTTGTTGATTCGGTGTCAGATCCTACTTCTACTTTCTGTATTTGTTCATAGACTGTGCCTCCTCGGGGAGAAATAATGGTATCCGGAGATGATATTATTTGTGCTCGAGATATTGGTGTTTGAATATGAGCTATCACTACAGATATGGCCTTCTTGTGGCTTAGAAGATTTTCCTGATGTAACTTTTGTTCTTGACGTTCCCGTGCCTTGCAGATTGTTTCTACCAACTCAAATAGTGCTTCCTGCCATGATTCTTCTTTGTACTTCTTCTTTGCTTTCCATTGAGGTTTTGCAATTATGCGTGGCAGCTTTCTTAGTAGGAAAGTGATCTTACAACCCAACCCTATTTTGTCTCTACTGGGCTATGAAGGAAGATCTATGGGTTCAGTGACTCCTTCTTTGTGTTTCCCAATAGGTCCTTTACTATCATATCCCATTTGCTACATGATTAAGTATCCTTTTCCATATAAGTGTGTTGGTAGAACAATGTCTAGAGCAGCTGCTATGTTATCTTCTTCCTCATCTTTGTATAACCAGCCAAGAATGTCCTTATCTTCTGATTCATGTGCTAGAGTGCCCAGTTGGATGAAGGTACCATCAAATTTGGTGATGGGTTGAGTTACTAGATGCGTTGATGTAGTTGGCAATCCATGAGATCTGGGTGATGTTGGTAATTTGGCCAAACACAGGGGTTCCCAAGAGTATTCTCCCATACCTTGGTCTTTGATTTGCATTTGCTGCTTGAAATCTCCAGCTAATGAGTTGGGCCTTGTTGTTTGTAGATCTGATGTTGAGGATCTCTGCTTTTCTCTATTATGAGGAACTAAAATGTCTCGGGATGCCCCCATTGCATTGCAATGTTGAAAGGGGTTGTGATCAGTAGATATGGAGATCTCTTGTCTGTCATAAGGAAATTTGACACACTGGTGATATGTAGAAGGCACTGCTTGCATTTCATGTATCTAGGGTTGCCCTATCAAAATATTGTAGGTGAGATCTATGTCTAAGACCTGACACATAGTATCCTTTTGCACTAGTCCAACTTGAATGGGTAACATCACGGTTCCTTTAGATGACCTTTCCTCATCATCATATGCCTTTATGGTAATCTTCTTATGAGGATCAATAGACTCTTTTGAGAAGCCTAATGCACGGATAAGCTTTAAAGTACATATATTAAGTCCAGCTCCTCCATCTATTAAGACTCTTTTTACTCGGTGTTTGCAAATGATGACTTCAATATGGAGAGGAGTGTTATGCGGATGACTCAAGGAAGTATTGTCATGCTCTGAGAAGGTGAGATTATGAGGTCCTGTCATATGGGTGACCATGGCTTGAAATTTGTCTGCATCTAAATCTTGAGGGACATTAGTTTCCAATAGCACTTGTTCCAATATATTTTTGTGTTTGGGTGATAGTTTCAACAATTCTAGTATGGATATCTGAGCTGGAGTTTTGCGTAGTTGGCTAACCAAATCATATTAGATCTTTGGTGTAGTAGTTGTAGGCACGGTATGTCCTTTTAAGACATATTTCTGAGTTCGGGTTGTTGCATTGACAGATTCATGATCACGTTGATCTCAGATGGTGATGATGTTTACCTGATGATCTTCAGTTGATATGTGATTGATAGTGTTGTTGTAGATATGGTTGATACGAGCTCTGCGTTTATCATTTGAGGTTGAAGCTCCATCTTTGTTGTAATTTGGAAGAGGATTTTTAAAGGCTCCGTGGTCACCATTTGTTTTGAGACCATCTACTGTTAAGTCACCTCGATCAATCATGTCTTGCACAATGTTTTTCAATCTCATGCAATCGTTCATCCGATGACCCTTGTTATGATGGAAATCACAATAGTGTGAATCATTCCACCAAGGTGGTTTGATTTGGGGTTCATAGTTGCTGATTGCAGGCAAGGAGAGAATCTTGTTTGCCAGAAGTTCTCTAAATGCTGATTCTAGTGATTGTCCCAATGCTGTGAAGACACGCTTTTGGAAATTGTTTGTGTTGTCACATGAATTGTTGTTAGGTCCCGGATTCGTGGTTTTGTTTTGAGTATCGTTGGTGTTGTTTGTGTTGAGTTGGCCTTGATTGGTGTTTGGTGTATAGGTGTTAGCATTTGGATGAGCATCTTTAGGATTTTTCATAGCCTGAGGATTTCCGGATAATGCAAGCACTGGTTGCTTAGATTTTGGATCATGCGATTCATTGTTGCCTTCATTTTTGTTTCGAGTCCAGAATCAAGATTTGTCCAAATTGCTGTTGTTTTGGTTATTGTAGTTTGATGAGTTTGTTCCTTCTTTGTAGAATTTGAGTGTTCCCCTTTTGACACACGCTTCCTCTACTTGAATGTCATTTTTAATCAATTTAGCAAAAGACAACATGCATTGGAGTTTTAGCTTGTAACTCATTTCACCATTCAAGTTATTGATGAAGATTTCCATTTTCTCCTTTTTGGGAATATCTCAAGGATATCGTGATACCATACGTCGCCAGCGTTGAAGGAATATCATGAATGTTTCATTGTTCTTTTGTTTAGTGTTGCAAACATCTAGCATGGTTATAGTGTGTTGAATGTTATAGGAGTATTGTGTTATGAACTTGTTAACCAATTCATCAAACGATCTGACAGGTGGCATAATTTTGGATAACCATTCCATCGTTTGCCCTCCCAAGCTTCTTGTGAATAACCTCATCAGATAGGTGTCATCATGAGCAAACTCAAGACTCATGGTACAGAATTCTCTGACATGATCATGGGGATCACTTTTTCCATCGTATTTGTCAAATTTAGGCACGTCTGAGTTCGGAGGAAAAGGGATCATGTGCAATCTCCTGTCAAAAGGATAAGGATAGATTTTGTTTAAAGAGTATCATACTATTGTCCCTTGTTGCATGTCCTGCATTTTCCTTTGTAACATTTACATTTGTTGAGTAAGGGCAGCCAAAGGCACATTGTTTTGTCGAGGGAATAGTTCTTCCCTTGTATTGATCCTGGGTTGAAACGGTGTTTGGAACGGTATGTTTTGCTCGGGAAGGTATTGTCTTGGTGTATGTTGTTCTGGTATGTTTTGATCCAAGATGTTTTGCATTGGTGTATGTTGTTCTAGTATGTTTTGATCAGGGATGTTTTGTTCAGGGTCTCGTGCTTCCCTTTCCCATTGTTGTTCTTGATATTCCTAATGCTGAGGGTGTGTCCTAAACACATTTGTGTCAAGATTTTCAGGGAGTTTTACTCCTTTACTTGTGAGCATGAGCAAATATTTTTCTTTGTCATTTTCCATGATCCTTTCTACAAGCTTTTGGAATGAACCACTTTCTTGACATTCTTGAAGAAGCTCCTCAGAAATTTTAGTCTCTTCTAGGTGTGGACCTTCGAAAGGATTTGACAATCTTCGATTCATACTAAATTTGTGTGTGTCTCTCTTTGTTGGTTTTGTTGAGAGCGAGTAACAGGCATTTTAGTAGAAGCTTTCAGTGATGAAGGGGACAAAATCCTCTTTGATGTGTTGCTTGGGGGTTGGTGGTTTTGGTCGGGGTGTGTTATAAGTGATACACTCGTCGGGCAAGAATGCCAGATTGATCCTTCCTCCATGGTTTATGATTTGATTAAAAGCGGACTTTTGACAATATGCCCTAGTTTTTAAAGGCTCTTTGTCAAATTCGTTGGATTTGTTTTGGATATAATGTTTGACGTGATGAAGGAATACTCGATGAGATTTGAAGAGTTGATGATTGATGTATAAAAACTTATTTCTCTTGATGAATTTGGAAAAACTAGGTTGTTGTTTCTTCAATGTGATGTTACGATAAAGATTCTTTCTTCTCAGAATATGGGGATTAGTCATGCATGAGTGATCAATGGTTTCCTTTGATTTCTTTGGATTTAGTTGATCTTGTTTTGAAAATTTCAAGTCTTACTCTATCAAAATGAAGGTTTAGATGCCCCTTCACGACAAAGTGTGTCAAATGATATGGATAAAAGCCTCTCAATATGGAGACTTGATTTGACAACCTGAAAACTTTAAAAAAGTGTTTTTGAGATGAAATCCGCGAGATGGTAAAGGATTCTGTTGATACTTGTGATGAGGTTTCCAGATTATGATAAGATAGATATGTTTTATCATGTGATCAGTTTCAGATTTTTACAACGTTTGTTTTGACACAAACTTGGCTCAAGAAATAGCTTTTAAAGTTTCATTTTTGCTACTCTGCTTTGATGGAAAATGATGCTGATGGAAAGAGGTTTCTGAAAATGTTTTCAAAAATTTTAAAATTCCTCACTGTTTTGCCCCCTATCTTTTTACTTTTGGTCACATGCTAAAATAGAGACAGGATGCGCTACCAAATTTACTTCACATGCTAAAAGGATGACCACATGCGCTAGGTTGCCCCTAGCCACGCGCTAAAGTTTTGACTATTTTAAAATTTTGTTCTCTCTATTTTGAAAGGTTATGCGCTAGTATGGGTCTGCTACGTGCTAACAGTTCAACCTAATGCGCTAAAGTTTGGTTTCTACGCGCTAAGATGATGCTTCAACACGCTAGACTGTTTTCCTAATGCGCTAATTGTTTAACACTATTTTTGGAATTGGGATAAAACGCTACTGTTTTGAACAGGCGCGCTAACTGGGTTGGAACACTTGGTGTCAAAGTCATTTCCCACTTAGGTTGTTCCCTTCACACCAGCCATAAACGGCTTTAAGAGTTGATTCCAACTCCTCAGGAAGGCAAGCCTGCTAAAGGATGTACTACTTGAAATAAAGAAAGCTTTTAAGAGTAGTCTGGCTTTTTGATCACCCAGTTAAGGGGAGAGCATATACCTTCCACTTTCGAAACAAGGCAAACAAGGTTCTTTTTAAGCCTTGAATTCAGTGATTTGCTAACCTCTTTTTGGAGATGTTGCTCCAAAAAAAGCATGGTGTTAATTTTACTTCCCCAAATCAATGATTATTTAATCTAAGGAAATAACCGAGTCAACAAAGCAAAAAGGTTTGTTTTGGTCAACAAAGAAAAATCGGTAAACAAAAGGGGAATTACTTCCCTCTTTGATTGTAACAAAGCTTTTTAGGTGAGATTCTTTCCCTTGTATAGAAATTGAAGATGAATCCTTTTAAACACCAAAGGATGGTAAGGTTCTTTTTATTGATCTATTTTTGCAAAAAGAGATGGTTTGTCTTGTTCTTTTTAGAGCCCAAAAATAGGTTTTCTCCTATGAAAGCAAGAAATGTTCGGTTTAGTGATTCTTTTTATAGCCCAAACGAAATAAGTGAGTTCAATTCTTTTAGAAATAGAAGAAGTTTTTGTTAGTGAAAATTCTAACTATCTTAAATTCTTAAAGTTTAAGCTCCCATCTGCAACAATGTTTGTTAGAATCCTGCAAGAAGACAAGTTAAAAAATGTTAGATGGTTGGTGGACTTCAACAAGTCTATTTTCTTATTCCCGATTATAGATTTTGGAACCTTAATTTCTGCCTATTTTTGATGTGCTACAGAACAAACTATACATGCTACATAATAGTCATGATGTGCTAAAAGAAGTCTTCAATACGCTACACTATTTTCGGGATGCGCTACTCTATGTGCCAAAAGCACTGCTTTGTTTGTCATCTGCACTAAGACCTATAGGAAAAAATTTAATTCTTATGCGCTAATAAATAGACTTGACGTGCTAGGTGATGGACCCCATGCATTGAACAGTGAACTGGATGTGCTAGGCTGTTAACCAGATGTGCTAGGGAATGATTCCCATGCGCTGATTTTTGTTTTCCATGGACCTGTAAAAGTGGATATATTTCAAAACTAATTAGATATATGGGGTAATGCCCCATGGTGGGCACCAGAAATGTATGCGGGAAAAGCAGGCCAATAGAACTCACTATGTGAAAAATGGAGCTCTACGGAGCCTTGCTCACACACCTATAGGACTTCTTGGTGCAAGCTATGGAGTCATGAAGTATGGCTCAGCTTCCCAAGGATGGTTACATGGTTCTCTATCTTGCACGGTCCCTCAAACCAATGCTTTTTCTCTCAGATCACTGAGCAAAATGGTCTAGGGATGGCAAATGCAAGAACGAGGGATGCTTTTTGTTGTTTTAGTATGAGATGCATCCTAAGCTATGCGTGATTGTAGAAATGCAATAAACTAGCTATAAGATGACAAGATTAGTAAACAAATACTATCCTAGCATACTGTATTAGTTAAATGATTAAGCTAAATGATAAGGAACATACTCTAAATTAGCATATTTAGATTAATTCCTGATTTAAAAGAGAAGCTAAATGATGAGCATAAAATGAGATATGAAAGCTTGAATGGATTTTAGTATAAGTGAGATGCTAAAGACTTGGATCTATGAAAATGGAGGAATGAGAGCTCTATTTATAGCAAAAATAGGGTAATGGATGGTTAGGATTGAAAGAGTTAATCAAGGGCTAAGTTTGAAAGTTGAGAATCAATTCTTGCAATTTGCACCAATGAAATGGTGACAATTGTCAACATAAGGTTGGTTGAGAAGAGATGTAAGAAGCATTAAATGCTTGAGAAGACATCATGGTTATCTTAGGGGAAGGGTTAAGGTTAAGTTAAGATTACCCATTGGATAAAGCTTTTACCCAAAGGATAAACTCTTGTGCAAAGGTTTAAGGATAACCATGGTCAAAGCAATAAATGCTTGATGAGACCCTTGGGTTACATGGAGGTTGAGTTTATGGAAATTCTTTAACCATGTAAGAAGGTTTAAGTTAACCATTAATGGTTATGAAGACTTTGGGGACAAATTTGTAAGAGTCCTTCCAAATTTGGGGGCATTCAACAAGTTAGCTTGTTTGAATGGATAAAGGCTTTAATGACTTTTGAAGACTTTACTCCAAATTTGAGAAGTGACCTCCTCAAATTTAGGGGAAAGGGATAATGGATGGGTTTTAGGTTAATTGATTAGGTTTAGAAGAATTCTAAAAGAATTAGGAATAGGATTATGTATGCAAGTGGGAGGTGTAGGATTTTGCAAGTGGGTGAGGGAAAATAGGTTTTAATTGAATTTAATTCAATTTGGTTGTAATTAAATAAATTAGATTTATTTAATTTAGGATAACTATTTTAATTAAATTTGAATTTAATTAAAAAGTGGACAGGGGCTTTAATTGAATAAAATGAATTATCTTGTTAAATGGTATAGTGAATTTAATTGATTAATTTTTACTTAATTAAATAGATGAATGCGGATAATTTAATTAAATTGGATTTAATTAAACATAGAAATGAACATAAAATATTTATTTAGGAATATGGTCATTTTTATACGTCTATAGGTATCAGTTTGGTATGCATTATCAGAACTATTTTTCACTCTGGATTGATGAGTTGGTGCTATTGTTGGCTATTTGGTGGAATTGATTATGTGTTACATTGATGTTTTGTCATTGATGCCAACACTAGCTATTTGGATGCTTTACCGACACCCTTTTGGTCTTGGTAGGTTGAGTGGTTTTTGGTTGACTTGGATCTGGCATGATCCGGTAGGCTCCGGTATAGTTTGTTGATGGAATTGTCTTTTTCATGATACTCATACTCTTATTTGGTCAGCTGGTTTTGGTTTGGTGATTGGATTCTATCCTTCTTAGAAGCTTAGTTTCTAGTTCCAACGAGGGTTTCATCGGCAGAGCTTTTGGTCAAGATCTTTGATGAATTGCATAAGTGGTGTTTGTGCAACTTCTAGTGAAGTTTCAAGATGATGTTGGTGATCATGTTCGAGACTTGGTGGATCGAGATCATTGTTGTAGCGTATGGACCTATACTGGGTCCCGGCTGATCTAGGTTATGGACCGACATTAATGTAATGTGTTGATTGGACCTATCGATGTATTTTCAGGATGTCTTATGTGTTGGATATTATTTGTTTGGTCTAAGGCCAACATGGTTTATAATTATGTAATTAGTTTATTGTCTGGTGGTTGGATTGATTGTTTATGGTCAAGGGTTTGTATATATAGATGTAAGATCTCATTGTAGATCATCATGGTTATGTTAGAGGTCATGGTCAAGGAATGTAATGTGTGAATAATGTAATATCATTTAGGCAGAAGAGTTGGTCGATCATTAGAGATCAAATTGGGTTTATGTAAGAGGATTTAGTCCTCTGGTATTGAGCTTAACCAAAACTTTACTAGGGCATAGGAGATGTTATCTTTTGTAGTTCAACACTACTCCGAATTGTCGTCTCGATTTCTATGTAGTCAGTGAGGATCCTTTTGTGATGAACTGTGGTGGTCTAGGCTATTGGCCTTCCTCCAAGTGCAGGGCCCTCAATTTTAATTCACATAATTACTGCAAAAGTATTATCTGACTGGGGGTAGGCTTCTCACAGTGGTTTTTCCCTTTACCGGGTTTTCCACGTACAAATCTTGGTGTCATGTGGATGGTATTCTATGATTATTGTTTATATTTAATCAGTTTAACTACTATTTTAGTATTAATGTTTTGGGTTCCAGTATTGAAGTTTAAATTGGTAATGGCTCCAGTAATATGTGACAACTGATTCAACCCACCCCCCCTCTCAGTTGTCTTACGATTATTTGAACTGTCTAACAACTACTACTTAGGGGGAGTAGTCAGTTGTGTACTTTAGAGGTTTTATGATTTTTCTTTGATGTTTATGTCAAATTTATGGCATTAATGTCAAAGGGGGAGAGATATACATGTGAAAAATAGAGCTTAACATAGATATCAGTCACAGGGGGAGTTTGGTCTATGGTTTGGTTATTTGGTTTAGAACTTCATTGATATATCATTTGTTGGATGTCTTCCATTGGGGGAGACTTGTTTGGTATTTCTTGCCACTTGGATGTTTTTTACATCTAGTGTTGCCATCAATGCCAAAGGGGGAGATTGTTGAAAATTTGGAAGAATTTATTATGTGTTTCATTAATGTTTGTCATTGATGTCAACACTAGCTTCTTTGGTTATCTACCGAGTTCCGATAGAGTGGTTGGATTTTGATGATGACCAGGAGATTTGTCTCTGGTATTCCGATTTGTGGAATTGTTTTGGTTCGGTCATTCATGTTATTCAAACGCATATCACATTCAGTTGGTTTGGGATTAGGTGATCTGAAAGCTATCATATGTTCTAGTAAGTCTTTTGGTTACCGGTAAGGGTTCTACTGGAAGAGCTTCATTGAAGATCTTCTGATGAATTCAATAAGTGGTGTTGGTGCGGATTCTAAAAGGTTTTTAGGATGCTGATGGTTATCGTGTTCATGTTCCATTGATTGGTGGTATTTCATTTGGCTTATGGCGACCTATTTTAGGTCTAGTCTTATTTTTCTAGGCTATGGACTGGTTTAAATAATGTGCTGGTGGATGCTCTCGATGTGTTACCAGTTGGATTTATTGTTTGGTTAATGTTGTTTCCATCTTCGACTGACTTGGTTTATCATTGGTTTGTGGGATTATGTAATTGATTTATTATATTATCTTTTAGGTGGCCAACCTAATTATTTAGGTCCTGAGTTGGTATAAATATGATGTAAGATCTCTTTGTAGATTGTTGTATGGGATTATCTATGTGCGAATAAAGTTGTAATCATATGCAAAGAATTTGGTCGATCATAGGTGATCAAATTGGGTTTGTGTAAGAGGTTTAAGACCTCCAGCATTGAGCTTAACCAAAACTATACTCAGGCATAGGAGATGCTGTTCTTGCAGTTCATTCTTATTTTTGAATTGTAGTCTAGATTTCTTTTGTAGTCAAGGAGGCTCCTTTTGTGATGAGTAGTGTACTCTAGGATATTGGCCTTCCTACATGTGCATGCCCCTTATTGTATTCAAATACTTACTATAGAAGTATCATCTGACTGTGGGTAGGTTTCCCACAGTTTTTTTTCCCTTTATTGGGTTTTCCATGTACAAATATTGGTGTTATGTGTTGTGGATGCATGGTAATTGGTTTATAATTTATGTTTGTGCTTAATTGATATATCCAGTATTCCAGTATTTGGTTTATGCATTCTAGTAAAAGGTTTTGTGTGCTTAAAGTTTCATAATTTGTTAACAACTGATTCACGCCCCCGCCCCCCCCTCTTAGTTGTTCACCAGTTATCCTAACACTTTGTGTAAAATGATCCTCATCCCCAAAGAGAGAAAAACATTTTTCAGTATCAGGATCAGGTTGACGATGATTGTGTATACCTTATTGGGAATAATTGCTTTATGGTAGGATACACCCAAAGAAGACAAGAATGCTATCATCATAATTTAGCCCCCAAGAGAGGATAAATCAAAGGATAATGAACATAAAGAACAAAACACCAGGTGGTTTCACCTAACTTTGGAATTAGTATGCTTTTTATATCATGAGTTATCATAAAAAACATACTAATTCCAAAGTTAGGTGAAACCATCTTGTGTTTTGTGCTTTATGTTCATTATCCTTTGATTTATCCTCTCTTGGGGGCTAAATTATCATGATAACATTCTTGTCTTCTTTGGGTGTATCCTACCATAAAGCAATTACTCCCAATAAGGTGTACACAATCGCTTTAATGTGGGGGCAAACACTCTGGTCATGATTGTCTCTTTTTATACTTAAAGTTACTTAGCAAACTTTGTCTTTGCTTTGTAATTTTTGATATTCTTTTCATGAATCAAAGTAAGAGAACCTTACTAGTTGTCATCATGGTTCTCTCTTTTGTTGGTTTTTTGGTATGGTTTTGTCATTGATGTCAACACCTACTGAATACACCTACTTTGGGGATCTAGCAACATTCACCGACAAGCAGTAATCTGTGCAACAGTTACTGGTATATGGTTAACCGACATGATATAATGTTCACCAGTACCTGGAATGACATGGAAGACACTTGGTAATGTTGAAGACATCACGTGGACACTTTATTCTGAGGTAATAATCATTGGTATATTCATATTTACATATTTTCTTTTACCGGCAAATAGGTCCAGGTTATCTAGGGTTACACCGACAGGTTTATCTTTTCCAGATCAGCATGGCACGCTATGGAGATGATTTATTATTGTTATAAATGCATTAAGCTGACATGTTTAATCGGTTATTGCATCGGATATTATATTATTTATAAAATGTTTTTATTGTAATATCTTGTAGAGCTGACTTTCTAAAATTGGTCTTAGGGTATGGTATAAATGTAAGATCTTATTTGTAAGATCAAGTGCGGAGTGCGAAAAAGATTCAAGTGAAGGTATATGCGAGATCAAGTAGAGGCATACACGAAGACATCATTTGAAGGTGAAGTTAGGTTTTTTTAGAAGCATATCAGCATTACACCAGTACTGAATCCAACATATGAAGATGCGTTTTTGCGCAGTACATTCTTATTGGATTTAACCATCCAACTGTAGTCAATGTGACTCCCATTTGTGATTGAGCAATGAGCTCTAGGCTGTAGGCCTTTCTGCATGTGCAAACCCCTTTTTGTACACTTACTATCTATAGTAGTATCATCTAATTGTGGGTAAGGTTTCCCACTGTGGTTTTTCCCCTAATAGGGTTTCCACGTACAAATATTGGTGTCGTGTGTTGTGGATAACCTTGTGTTATGTTTCATGCATTAATTCCTACCAGTATAGCAATTTACTATTAACACTATCTACGGGTATACTTAACTGATTCACCGGTATTAAGCATTAAGTCAGTTAATAAGTTTTTGGTTTGAATTTATTAGGCAACTGATTCACCCCCCCCCCCTCTCAGTTGTCTTTGGGACCTAAAAATTGGTATCAGAGCCTAGTCCTCTTTTTGCAGAAGTTTAACAACTTGAGGAGATCCAATGTCTACTAATTATTTCAAGAAGGATACTCCTAAACTTGATGGAACCAACTATGGGATATGGAAGATCAGAATGGAGACACATCTGAATTGCATCGGTAAAGACATTTGGGAAGTTACTAAGAATGGTTATACTACTGTTGTAGCTAGTCAGACTGCTCCAACTACCTTAGCCAAAGATGAAGAAAATGATTGCAAAGAAAGAGAAGCACTCTTGAGCGCATTATCAGATCAAAAAATCATGGGATTATCAGATAGATCTACTGATAAAGCTATTTGGGATCATTTGGAAACACTAAATGAAGGAGATTCCACAATCAAAATTGCAAAACTTGAAAGCTTCGAGTCAGGTATGAACATCTAAAAATGGAAGAAGATGAAAGGATTTTTGCTTTTATGGAAAGAGTAAATGAAATTGTTTTGGGTATCAAATGTTGTGGAGGAACCTTGAGTGAGGATGAGATTGTTTCAAAAATCTTAAGAGGTTTGCCACCAGCATATAAAATGAAGGTTACTGCTATAAATGAGTTGAGAACAATGCCTAATACATCAGTAACTAGGGATACATTGATTGGAAAACTTTCAGCTTTTGAAATTGAGGAATTTGGTCCTATTGCTACTATAAAGACTGATTTGGCCTTCAAAGCATCAACATCATCTGCTCCATCTTTTCACAAATTAGACTGGAGAGCCTTTTATGCAAAAGAACTTGAAGAAACTAGGAAGGAAAATGAAGATCTTGAAGAACTTGAAGCACTATTTGCAAGGAAAATGCCAAAAGGTCCAATTGGAAGTAAGTATGAAGGTAAAACACCTTTTAAATGTTTTAACTACAATAAGATTGGTCATATGGCTTCAAGATGCCCTGATAGACATGCTAGACTAAGAGAAGAAGCTAGAAGAACATACAAGCCTAATCCTGAATATCAGAGATACATATTTAAGAAGAACAAAGACAAATCTTGTTACATTGCTGATGAAGGTGTGACTGATGATTATGATGAGGATCTAGTAGACAATGGATGGGTTTTTTTTTTCTATAACAGAAGATCAACTGGCACCTACTGCTCAACCGGTAGAACAAGCCCTAGTAGCTAAAGTTGAATCAAAGGATGAATGGATTCTTGACTCAGGATGCTCACATCATATGACTGGAGACAAAGGTAAATTCTTGAACTTTCAAAAATACAATGGAGGTTTAGTAAGATTTGGAGATGACAAAGCCTGTTCAATCAAAGGTAAGGGTTCAATATCTCTTGATGGTAAACATAACACTGACAATGTCTACTATGTTGAAGGATTAAAGCATAATCTTTTAAGTGTTGGTCAATTAGTTGAGAAAGGTTTTAAATTACAATTTAAAAATGGAAAATGCAAAATCATGAATAGAACTGGTTTGGAAATTGCAACCGGTAATCAGACTAGAGGTAATATCTTTCATTTGAATAATAGTGAAAAGGCATGCTTAATTGCACATATAGATGAAAGTTGGTTATGGCATAAAAGACTATGTCATGTAAATTTTGATTGCATGGTAAAAATCAGTACTTCTAAGGCAGTTAGAGATCTACCTAAAATTGTGAAACCTCAAAATACAATTTGCAAGGAATGTCAATTTGGAAAACAAGTTAGAGCTAGTTTCAAAAGTATTCCAAAAAAATCCAATAATGCTCTTGATTTAATTCACACTGATTTATGTGGTCCACCTAGAACTAAAAGCTTACAAGGTGATAGATATTTCATGCTAATTATTGATGATTATTCTAGAATGTGTTGGGTTACTTTTCTCAGAGAAAAATCAGAAGCATTTGGGAAGTTCAAACTATTCAAAGCAATGGTTGAAAATGAAACCGGTAAGAAAATCAAATGTTTAAGATCAGATCAAGGAGGAGAATTCACATCTAAAGATTTTAATACATTATGTGAAGTGAATGGAATCAAAAGATAGTTATCAGCACCTCAGACACCAAAGCAGATTGGAGTTGTTGAAAGGAAAAATAGAACTATCTTGGATGCAGCAAGAAGTATGTTATCAGAAGCAAATCTACCACATGTGTATTGGAGAGAGGCAGTAAGCACTACTATCTATACGTTCAACAAAGTTCACATCAAAAGTGAAACCGGTAAGACCCCTCGTGAATTATGGTTTGGTAATATTCCTACTCATAAGTATTTTAGAATTTTTGGAAGTAAATGTCATATTAGAAGAGATGAGTATATTGGAAAATTTGATCCTAGAAGTGATGAAGGAATATTTCTTGGTTATTCATCTAAGAGAAAGAGGCATATAGATGTTTTAATAAAAGATTACAGAAAATTGTTGAGAGTACAAATGTAAAGATTGATGAACAATTCAGAGGAACTTCAAGGTATATAGACTTAGAACTGGAAACAAAAGTTATCACAAATGAACCTATAATGATTCCACCAGTACAGAATGATGATCCAGTTACTCTGGTATCATCAAAGGATTCCACAGTAATTGAAGAACAACAATAGACTAAGACACCCTGGTATGTAAGACTGAATCATTCTGAAGATCAGATAATTGGAAACAAATTTAAAGGAGTTATGACAAGAGGAAGATTGGCAAATGAAGAGGTATGTATTATTTCTCAAATTGAACCATTATCTATCAATGATGCATGTGAAGATAAATTTTGGATTGAAGCTATGGAAGAAGAATTAGGACAAATTGAGAAAAATAATACTTGGACATTAGTTCCCCAGCCTAAAGATAAAAATGTAATTGGAACCAAATGGGTATTTAGAAACAAACTTAATGAAGATGGTAAGGTTGTTAGAAATAAAACAAGACTAGTATGTAAGGGATATTCTCAAAAAGAAGGAGTTGATTACAATGAAACCTTTGCATTGGTAGCCAGAATTGAGGCAATTAGATTATTCTTGGCTTTTGCAGCTCACAAGGATTACAAAGTTTATCAAATGGATATTAAATGCGCATTTCTGAATGGAGATCTTAAAGAGGAAATTTATATTGAACAACCTGATGGATTTTCTTTGACAGATGACAATGATATGGTTTGCAGATTAAGAAAAGCTCTGTATGGATTGAAACAAGCCCCAAGAGCTTGGTATGCAAGATTGGATAAGTATCTTTTAAAGATTGGTTTTAATAAAGGAAATGCAGATAGCAATTTCTATTACAAAGTAACTAATGATGACATCTTGATTATTGAAGTATTTGTTAATGATATAATCTTTGGAGGAGAAGATGGATTATGTAAAGAATTTTCTCTTGAAATGTAGCAAGAATTTGAAATGTCTATGATTGGAGAAATAAAATTCTTTTTAGGATTACAAATTTTACAGACTGATAAAGGTATATTTTTGAGTCAACCTAAGTACTTGAAAGAACTACTTAAGAAATTTGGGATGGAGAACTCTAAATTGGTAAGCACGCCTATGACTACAAATGACAAATTGTCTTAAAGGGATGAATCTACACCTGTTAATCCAACTAGATACAAATCTATGATAGGAGGTTTACTATATCTGACACAAACTAGACCTGATATTATGAATGCAGTATGTATAGTTTCTAGATATCAGAGTAATCCTAGGGAAAATCATGAATCAGTAGTGAAAAGGATTTTCCAGTACTTACAAGGCACAACAAATCTTGGATTATGGTATCCTAAAGATGAAAATTTTGATCTATGTGCATATACAGATGCAAATTGGGTAGGAGATGTGGATGATAGAAAAAGCACCACTAGAGGAGAATTCTTTCTTGGAAAGAGATTAGTTTCTTGGTTAAGTAAGAAACAAAGTTGTACATCTTTATCAACAGCAGAATCAGAATATGTTGCAACAGCAACAAACTATACACAGGTACTTTGGCTTAAGCAAATGTTGAAAGACATAAAGGTAAAATGCAAGGAACCTATTACTATATACTGTGATAACACTACAACAATTGATATATCTAAAAATCCGGTATTACACTCTAAAAAAAAACATGTTTCTATCAAACTGAATTTTCTAAGGGAAAAAGTTGAAGAAAAAGAGATAAAACTGGTTTATGTGAATACTAAAGAACAGCTTGCAGATATTTTCACAAAACCTTTGCCTAAGGAAACTTTTGAGTATCTCAAAGATCAGCTCGGAGTCATACCACCACCGGTAGAGACTTAGACAATTGATGATTGTCATCAACCGATAGAATTAAATGGACAAATCTTTATTTCGGTATTCGATGAGGAAACTACTTCAAAGGGGGAGTAGTAGGTATATTGAATTGGTTGGTATTTTGTATGAACTTGACCTTTTGTGACTTTGGAATTTGATGTCAAAGGGGGAGAGATATCTATGGAAAAACACATTTAGTAAGAAAAAGAGATTTTTAGGGAATAAAATTTGAAAAATACATCTAAGGAGAAATTGGTATGAGAAATTGGTATTGTTACTCCCAGGGGGAGAAATGGAGATATTATTTGGCATTTTTGTCTTGGCACTATGATGGTTTTTCCATCTTGTCTTGCCATCAATGCCAAAGGGGGAGATTGTTGGTATTTTGGTATGGTTTTGTCATTGATGTCAACACCTACTATGGGGATCTAGCAACATTCACAGGCAAGCAGTAATCTGTGCAACTGTTACTGGTATATGGTTAACCAGCAGGATATAATGCTCACCGGTACCTAGAATGACATGGAACACACTTGGTAATGTTGAAGACATCATGTGGACACTTTATTGTGAAGTAATAATCATTGGTATATTCATATTTGCATATTTTCTTTTACCGGCAAATAGGTCTAGGTTATCTAGGGTTACACCGACAAGTTTATCTTTTCCAGATCAGCATGGCATGCTATGGAGATGATTTATTATTGTTATAAATGAATTAAGCCGACATGTTGAATCAGTTATTGAGTCGGATATTATATTATTTGTAAAATGTTTTTATTGTAATATCTTGTAGAGATGACCTACTAAAATTGGTCTTAGGGTATGGTATAAATGTAAAATCTTATTTGTAAGATCAAGTGAAGAGTGCGAAAAAGATTCAAGTGAAGGTATATGTGAGATCAAGCAGAGGCATACACAAAGACATCATTTGAAGGTGAAGTTAGGTTATTAGAAGCAAATCAGCATTACACCGGTGCTGAATCCAGCATATGAAGATGCATTTTTGTGCAGTATATTCTTATTGGATTTAACCATCCAACTGTAGTTAGTGTGACTCCCATTTGTGATTGAGAAATGAGCTCTAGGTTGTTGGCCTTTCTGCATGTGCAGACCCCTTTTTGTACACTTACTATCTGCAGTAGTATCATCTGAATGTGGGTAAGGTTTCCCACCATGGTTTTCCCCCTTACAGGGTTTCCATGTACAAATATTGGTGTCATGTGTTGTGGATAACCTTGTGTTTATGTTTCATGCATTAATTCCTACCAATATAGCAATTTACTATTAACATTGTCTACCGGTATACTTAACTGATTCACCGGTATTAAGCATTAAGTTGGTTAATAAGTTTTTGGTTTGAATTTATTAGACAACTGATTCACACCCCCCCCCTCTCAGTTGTCTCCGAGACCTAACATCTTTCCCTCATGATCTTCTCTTTTACCTTATCATTGAATTTGTAAGATCCTAAAGTCCACTAGGGGCTTGGTTAATCTTGCCTCCTTAAGGTGGTGAAAGTCTTTCAATCTGAATTACTTGTACTTTACCAACAATATTTGCATAAGCTCACACTCCTACTAAAGTGGGGGCTAAATGTAACATCCTAAACTTGCACCCCTTGCAATTTTTGACTGCATTTGGGTCTTCGCCTTAGTTTTACGCCCCTCAGCCTGATTGGAGACTTGAATATGCTCATACATGTCAAAACCTGCATTTTGCTCCAACATGCACCTCAAATCCACCTTGATCTTGCCCCAAAATAGGGCAGGACCAGGGTGTTGTGCTCTAGGATCCCCTAAGACTAGGGCATGGTGCCCTGGGGTCCCCTATTTGGGACCTATTTAAAGGCTTCTCCCTTTTGCTCATCTAAAATTAGAGTTATAAAATCCCTCTGATGTCAACCCAAGTCATAAAATCAGTCAATTAAACCCACTGGCAAGTATATAAGAGGAATTTACCCTCTCATTTGACATAACACAAAGATCTAATTAAATTCAATCAAGCATTCAAGCATTCAAGCATTCAAGCATTCAAGAGAAATTGAACATTTTCAATCTTCCTTCAAGCTTTGGAGCAACAATAGAGACAATATTTAAAGCATTGAAGAGGAGATCAACATTCTACTTCATGAAACCCTAATTTCATGTGAAGGCAAGCAAAACTTCACAAGAAGGTATAAGCATTTAAATTTCATTCAATTCAACATCCCCTCAAAGAGGAGGATTTCTACTTTCATTCATTTCATTTACATTATTTCAACCACTTGGTTAATTCCAAAACCAGGGTTTGATTTGAAGACAAACCCATATTCCCAACACATTTCCCTTTCTTTCTGCATGCAAGAAATAGGTACACACTTGTCCTTTTGGAATTAAGCTTTATTCATAGAGATGGAAAAGGCATTTTTGATGTGCAAAAAGTTTGGAGGAGTGATAGGAGTGATATAGTATTGTTATCAATCAATTCTTGAATCTTACTTCTCAATGAAAAACTTTTTTCAGTATCAGGATCAGGTTGACAATATCATCGTCAACCTAGCCATGATACTGAAAAATGTTTTTCATCGAGAAGTAAGATTCAAGAATTGATTGATAACAACACTATATCTATGGCAGGTGTGAATGATAAAGGAAACAAATCTGTATCTCTTCCTAATCAGAACCTTCAAAATTTCACTGATCCTTTACCATCTCATTCCACTAATGTGATTCAAACTGATCATGTTGCTTTCTCTCCCAATAATGTTGGCTTTGAATCTAATAATGTGGTGAACATTGTAGATCAAAAAGAACCTCTTAAGGATTTGTGCATAATATTTGACCCTAGCGAGACCATTACGACACCCAATAGCCCATTATACATAAGTGCAAAACTCAAAGGTACACCCGCTAGAGGAGTCCTTATTGATCCTGCTTGCATGGTTAATGTGATAATTGGAGAATTTATTTATACTTTACAATTGCATCAAGTGATATATGATGATACTGATGTGATAGTTAAAGTTTTTGATGGCTTCTCTTGTCCTGCTATTGGTTCTATAACACTTCCTATTGATGTTGGTAATAATCAAGTTTCCTGATATCATGCTTGGATCTACAATCAGCTCAAACATCTTCAATCTAATGAACATGCACATAGACTTTCTTCAGTTTGTTTCACATACCCCTATAGTCAAAATCCTTCCTAGCTTTGAATAATCTCACAGTGACTCTTCTCATCTCATCCTCCATGGCTTTGGCCTTGAAAATATAATTGATAGAATATCTTCCAATGGAGATAGAGAATTCCAAACCCTTCTTATGAGAACTAGATTGGGGCTCATGTACTACATTCATCTGACAAGAAAGGTCCATGAGCATAATTTTCTCAGAAGGAATCTAGGGAGCTTGAAGGGTTCACCATTAAAACATCCAACCCTAATATAGGTAAAAGTTGCAAATTGAAGAAACATGCATCCATATTGATTAACAACTTCCCATGCATGATCAGACACTCTCTTATTATATATTTGTATCCATCATGACCATATAATAACCAAACAAGGAATCATTGACTCTTTGTAAATGACTATGGTTTCTTCTACTCCTTTGCCCCTTATTTAATGGTCGCAAAATGAGTGTATTTCTATTAGAGCATGTTTTTCAGAGTATTCTCACAAATACTAATATTTGGTTAGATTTGCATGGTGTTCCCCTAAAACCTTTCTCCTATGTTTTTGATGATGACACCGTTGGCCCAATAGCAAAGAGATATGAGATTAGAACCAAGAACAAATAGGATATTGTGGTTCTAGCAAAAGCTCCTAAATTCAAATTCACAGTTGGATCCAAGTAAGGTAAATCCCAGGGAGAGCCTTCAAGTTCTAATGTTTAGGAGATATCAAAATTGGATGCACCAAATGATTAGGAGGAAGGTGAACTTCCCGATGAAGATTTGGTTATTAAACATGAGGGTGATCGGGAACAAGATGAGTTGAATGTAGAAGAGTTGCCCCAAATAGATGAACCTTTACTCCAAGTATCTTCTCCTACATGTACATTGAAAGTTCTTGTCTCTACTTCTGATATTGAGCCTCTGATATTTGCAAGTGTTGTTTCATCAAATATTATTAATGTATCTTCCACAAGTGCTAGTGAGTCAGCCCTAGACACACCTCGTGATAATATTGAGAATTGTTTTGCAGCTTTTCTCACATTGTCTAGAGTGTCTACATCTATATTACATGATTTTGATAAGTTCATCAATGAGATAGCTCCTGGGTCAAATGAATCTTCATTAGGAAGTCCCACCAATGTGATCACCATAGCCTATCCTTTTATGACTACAACTATTCAGGATTCTATCAATCCTTCCCAAGATGTGGTGGTTGGTGGGGAAGATGATTCTACCTTGCCACCTTGGTTGTTTTCTAATGCCCCAAAAAGGAAGAAGCAAGTTTCTTCTCCCAAAGATTTTGATTTCAGTCAACTTATTCCTATCAAATCCAGAACTACCAAGAAAGCTAAGACTGTATCAAGAGTTAAGGTCGATAAGGATAAGAACAAGTATGTTGAGGTTTTTGTTCCTCCCCAAGGTGTAATTATTGGTCAAGTATAGGATACTGATTATACTATTCAGAGGGTTGAGTTGGGAAAATGGACTCATGATTCTTCTTCAGGAGATGTCATATCAGTTTTGGAAGCTCTTGTATTTAGATATGACAAAGACAAGGTTAACAATGATCAACTCAAAGAAAGGATCAAGCAACTCACTTTAATCTTGATAAAGGTAAATAATTCTTCTAAGACTATTGAACCAATAACTTCTTCCTTGGATGAGAAGGTTGTTAAAAGAGTTGAGTGTTGGTTCCCAAATCAATAGATTCCAAGTCCTAGAGGAAAATCCACTAACTCATCAAAAAACTCAAAAAAGGATTTGGCCAACTGAATGAGACTCAGTCACAAGATTGAGATCTCCTACACTTTTGGCTCTACGAGACCCAGGCAGGTCAACCTATGTAATGTATAAATAAATTTTAGCATCGAAGACTCATGACATTACAAAATACAATAGATCATCCTGATGAAAATGTACTAAGGGAGATGGATAAACTCTTAGTTTTTCCTATAACCTTAGTCTATAAGTATCTATGCACTCATTGAGGTTGGGTTTCTATACTAATCCTACTCCTAATGTAGAAAGTAAAAGAGATTTTAAATATGAACTGATTTTGAAAATTGAAAGCAATAACCATGATCAATTTCTTGTATGGGCAGCAGATCCTATTCTCAGTATGCAACCTTACACCTTAGTAGATTGAATTATAACCACAAAAATCTTAGCATAAATGCTTGACATCAAAACCCATTAGCTTGGTTCTTCCTACAACCATAAAGATCTTGCATACAAGAGATAGTATTCATCATTCTATTCAAGCATTTTAATCTCTTCCTTGAAGAGAAGCAAAAATAGATTAAACACAAGGCTTGCTAGGATAAAACATACAATCCTTGATTGTCTATTTCATAAATAACATTGTTATATATAGGAGACAATGGAAAGAGAAACTAATATTATTTACTTGCTCTTATTATTACAACTACTCAAAATATAAAGCACCTATAAACTGAAAAATAACATTGACTATCATTAAAAATTTGCAACTATACATGGAAGGCTTGCTTCCAAAATCATGGAAAAACTACATTCAAAATCCTAGAACTAAGAAGAAAAGAAAAACTTATACATCAGATAAGAAGACCTAATGAAAACCCTAAAGGCATATTGAGAAAAGACATGTCTCCATCATTGAAATCTTGAAATCTGAAAATCTTCTCTCTTCTTCAAAAAATACCTTAATCTACACCTCCACCTTTTGAAAATTTTAAAAATTAGAAAAATGTCATCTCACGCACTTGTCAGTTTAATTTTTGCACTTCTCAAAATTTCCATTTTTACCCACTATCCACACTGACTGTAGTTGCCAACTTTCCCTCTCTATTTAAAAATAGTAAAAGCCCCTCCTTTAATTGAAAATGCCTCATTAGTAACACACTTTTCCACTTAGACCCAAAAACAAAATTTCCCTCCTTCAATTGGAAAAATACTCTGCCATTTTCAGATTAAATGAAAATCTCCCTTGGGTAAAATAAAATATTATGTGCCCCCTTTGACTATTTTCTCTTGATTCAAAAATAGAAAATCACTCATCTTGATAACAATAAATGTTACTTTTCTACAACCTTTTTACTCAAAAAAAACTTTCAACCTGTGACATAAAATTATTTACCCATGACATAAAATTATTTACCTGTTGCATATCATCCACCCATTGTAGTTTCCAAGTAAGAAATTTTTAATTAATAATATGTTTTTCATTAAGCATTCTCCTCTATGGAAACCTTTCTCTTGTAGTTGTTACATTTACCCTTGCTACTTCAGATAACATTTACTGGTAAATAGATTTAACCATTTTCATCTATGAGAACCATAAATGGAGGCCATCTCTCTGAGAGAAAGTGATATCAGAATACCTTTCATGTGGAAATAAAATTGAATGCCTTTTAAGGGAAAACTATTTTTTGCTAGTCTCATGCTTCAAAATATACCCCTCCAAAATATGCCTATTACCCTGCAAAATATCAAAGTTTGACACCTTTCCATTGTTGCAAATCACCTACATCTATCCTTGCACTTTTGTCAGAAGTCTATGCCTTTTATTCATTTTCCACTAAAGTTCACAACCAAAGGCTTCAAATATGGTTTTTTTTTTTTAAACCTATACAAAATAAGCATTTACCCATGTTGTAAATATCAAATATGTGGATGCCCTTGTTTGAAAATCCCCCCTTTTCTGTAATATCAAACAACTACTTCGTTCGAATGAATCGAGCCACCTCCCACACATTCTTTTAGCATTTTAATGCGGCCCTTCTCTGTGTGATGTTATCTCCCCGAGACACCAAATGGTTCACATGCTACATCCATGACTCCTTCTTTTGTCACAACATGGTGTTCCCCATCTTTGATCACATCTTGTGGTTATGGCACTATGCTTGATTACATTATCATTTTACTGGATGCCCCCATCAAACCTTTATCTGGCCTCATCGAGCCCCAACAGAAAGAAACACAGTTAAGGGTGCATATAATATTTTTTCCTCCTCTCCTATGTAAATGAGCCATTAGCTTAGGGGACAAGCTCCAAGTAGCTCCATCAGCTAGAATCCTGGCTTGATGTGCAACATTTGCTTCTTACTACATTATACCACTTGCATTTCCCATACATGCCATCTCATATTAAAGCATTGATTACCTGAGGGAAGAATCTCTGCCATCACACAATATGGATATCATATTCTACAGTTTATACATCTTATCTATGGAGGATATAAGTGGTTCCCCATAATATGAAATATAATGCAAATATGCATCTCACTTGGCGTGAACCTTGTTTGCACGTCTTCCCTCTAAAGTGATATGAGATCTCTATCCAAGCTCTTGTAAAATGCCTGGGTGATACCTACTAGCCACAAGAAGAATGTCATTGAAAACCCTAAAATTAGTGTCTCTCACGCCCAACTTAGTGTCACCCTTTCCCATCACGCCCAAATTCTTTGTCATTCTTGGCCTTATTTTTATCTTGCCTAAAATGTTACTTCTCGCTACCCCGCATTAACCTTTTCTTCTCTCAAACTTTGTTGTGGGACAATGGGAGGTCCCTCTCCATCCATCTTCCTTTGCTCCTCATTTTCCATCCTTGAAAGTGTGCAGGGTGGCAGGACTTCTACTGTGCCCTTTTCTTCTCTCGCATCATGTCTTAGATGCTCAATCATGGGCTACGAGATGGAAGATAAAAAGAATTTATTGAAGTCTTTTAAAGATTTAAAAATAAATGATGGGCCCACCTATTATGCAATGGGCAAGATATACAATGTTGGCTTGATGATGATTGTAATGAATGACTGCATTTGTTGTCATTGATGCAAAATGTACAGACACGCATATGTTTGTCTATCGGCATTTCTTCAAAGTTATTTGTATTATATTGATACTGGTATTAGAAGTTTTTCTTGTGATGGTGTCAAACCGGCACATGTTGTCAACTGGTATATATAGGAATGTCCTGACACCAACTTGGAGATCCAACAGAGATTATCAAAGAAGCAATGGAGGAAAATCAGTTTATATGTTGATAGAGGTTAACTCCAATTGGTATTGATGTTCCAACAAGTATTCATTGATTGTGTGATGAGTTATCATAGGTCATGATGAGTTATCCTAACTCACAAATTTTAGTGGCATTTTGTAATGAGTTATGTTTGATTGGCCAGATACACCACACCTAGGAAGTTGTGATATAATTCCTAAGGCCGATATAAAATCAAAATTTCTATATAATGATATTATGATGAACTATTTTGTATGATGAGATATGATATGAGATGATTTGATGTGAAGACAAAAGAGTTAAGTCACAGAATATGTTGGTAATGCAGTTTTGAGTGCGCTGAAGAGGATCTATTCAAGCAAGTTGTGCTACTTCTAGATCACACCACCTATTGTTTTCTTATCACTACAACAATCAAATCCCCTAACTGGGTAAGCTCTAACAAGATTTATTGTACAAATATTCTAACTAGGTGATCCATTAGTTTGGATTCAGAAATCCTCTACCGAGGTTACTCCTAATAGGGTACTACCTTTAATAGGGTATAGCTCCTAATAGAGCATGTTTGTAGACCTTAACCGGTCAGTTGCCTATTATTGCAGATAGTTAACTTGTGAGTATCATTTCATTGTCGCTTTTATCATTTGGTTTTTCCACGTATAAATACTTGTGTTATAGTGGATGTTTTACTTATTGTGGATGCACTAATATCATTTTGGATTACATGCATCATGTTTAACAAACTTGTTAAGTATATCTATCGGTTAGTGTTTAAAGTAGTATTTTTTTGGGTGTCACTGATTCACCCCCCCTCTCAGTTCTTTATAAGTCTATCAATTGGTATTAGAGCCTAACTTCTTTAAGGCTTAATCGCTTGGAATGAAACCCTAAAGCCACCATCGGGGATATGAGCTACTTTAAGATGGCTAGAGTTATTGAAGCTACCAAGGATGAGATTGAAACCCTAAGGGTCATATTCAAAGCCTCACAAGTGAAAAGAAGAGAGCTAACTGAAAAACTATTGGAAATATCTGAGAATAGTTCTTCAGATGAAGCCAACATTGATACATTAGCCGAGGAAGTTGAAAAACTGAATGGTGAAAAGCTAAATCTAAGAAGAGGGTTAGAAGCCCTAACTATCTGCATGAGTCAAGAGTTGGAAGCTAGGATGGCAGTTGAAGACCTTGTCAAAGAGAGAGATGATGAGATTGCCATGATCAAAAAAGAGAATGCTACTTTGCATGAGCATTGGGATGCAGAGAAGAAGAAAAAGAGGCATTGCAGCTAGATCTTAAAATGGCATCATCTCTGAAAGAGAATCTTTCAAAACACAATGAAGATATTACTAGACAATTCACTGAGGTTAATGGAAAGTTGGAAAAGCTCAATAGAAGTTCTACCATGCTGGATGAGCAAATTCAATCACTAAGGATGAAAGGTGATACTTTTGGACTTGGTTTTAATACATTTGAGAAAGGAGAGTCTTCTAGAACCAAAAGCAACATTAACAAGGATAAAAATGCTCCCAAGGCTAACAAGCCTACCAGTAAGAATGTTTTAAAACCTATTTTCTTTGTCTGTCATAAGCCTGGACATACTGCAAATGTGTGTAGAAACAAACCCAATGGAAATACAAGCTACAATGAAAATACTAGGTATGTATCTAAGAGAGTTGAAGGTCATTGTTTCACATGCAAGATGTATGGACATAGATCGGTTGAATGCAGATATGGAGAAAATAATCTAGAACCTCACATGAATCCAAGACCTAATGGAAACTAGATGAGAACCTATGATAACCAAGGTAACATAAATTGCCAAAGACCCTATGTCAACCGGTTTAGTCCATTTGAGATGGAAAATGTAACTAATGTCATTTGCACCATTTGTAACAATTATGGTCATGTGGCTATGAATTATAGAAGGAGAACTGGAAGAGGCAATGTGGGACCTTGGAGATCTTCTGGAATGGCTTGCTATCATTATCATAAACTAGGACACATGGCAAATTTTTGTAGATCCAGAAAGAACAAATCGGTTAATCATTCTAATGATCAAAAAGAAAAGCAGAAGGTAAATGTTGAGGAAACCAAAGAAGAGATGAACCAAATCTAGAAAAAGAAGAGCAATGATATACCTGCAGAAGAACCTAATCCTTCACCCAGTGTGGAGAATCTTGCACTAGTGAACTGGGCTTTTCAATAGGACTAAGGGAAGCATAGTGGTAAATCTACTTCTAGACCCCTTGAAAGATGAGTGGAAAGAGAGTTTGAATTTTGAACGGTTATGTGTGAAATATTGATATCTTTTGTTAGTCGGTTTTCCAAAAGTTTATCAACTGGTTTTACACCTGTTAATAATGCATGCATCGTTAAGTAGTGTATTAGGGTTTGTAACCCTAGTGGTTGAGCATTTAATGTAGTAGGTAAAAAGGATAAAAGTGAGTTTTACTTTGTTATTTTTACCCTAAATGCATTCCAGAGAGAATTCTTGAGCACTTGTAGAGTGAAGAAAGAGCCGCTAGCTGGTTTTTATCAATTTCATGTCGTTATTTGCGTGATTGAAGTTGATTCGAAGGTTAGTAAAGGCTAAACTGGTGTATATTTGAGTAATCAACTGGTAACCGAGGCAGTGCATGTAAATTGAGGTATTTCTTTGTTAATCCCACTTCGAATCTAGTTTATCTGAAATGGCTTCATCATCAAAGCAAGTAGAGAGGTTAATGATCACATCTAAACCTATGGAGGTTGTGGAATCAAAATGAATTGTGTCTTATAATGCTTTATCTCAAGTTCCTGACGGAGTCATTGTAATAGGAGATTTGTCTAGCTACATTGATTGTAAAATTTAAGATTTAGGATCATTGTCAATTTATTCTCAATCGACCCTTTGCGATAAGACCAGAAAGATTCAACCCAAGTCTATTAGGGTTTATGAGAAAGGTTTTCATAATGCAACTTATTTTCTTCAGGATTTTGAGGAGGAACATATCCAAATTATTCTAAATCATGTTCATGGTGAGAATATATATTTGGAAAGGACACACACTATAACCAAGGAGGCTATTCAAGTTGTGCCTAGTTTTTGGTCAACTGGTGAAGTGCCTAAGCTGAGGTGAATTTTTAAAGAGACAGTAACCACTTTAACCTCATCTACCTCTGATGGGCGTGCTTTTTCTATTAATAACATTAAGGACCCAATGGTTAAACTGGCTACAATGGTTATAGGCTACTGAATATTCTATTCCAATAGAATGAACAGTGTACCATCTGCACCAGTGCATACTGCTTATAAAATGATTATTGAGAATGCAAATTATGACCTTTGCGAGGCCATAAGAAGTCAATTAATATTTAATCTACAGTCAATCAAGAAGGACAACAGTGAGAAGTTCAAGTTTGGTCTATTCTTTTACGTTCAGAATTTCCTATCGGGAATTCGTGATCTTGAATGGTCTAAAGACCTAGCAATAACCGCTCAGATCAAGAACAACATTAAGGTTGTTAAGAACACTTTTTCTACTACAATGAACAAATATTTTAATGAATTTCAGAAGAAAATGAGTATGAGGGTAAGGCTACCTGAGGATTTGGTGAAAAACTTTGCTAAGGACATCATTTTCATAGTCACCACTGATTTTTGTTTGATGGAAGCTATTGAACCAAAAGAAGATGAAATGGAAAACATGAGATATGAAGTCAATTATGACTTATTGTTTGGTTATGCCAATAACTTGTTGGCATCTCCAGTGAACAAAAAGAAGAAAAGACTAGATACTATTATGGAGCAAACTACAAAAGCTGAAACCAGTAGTGCTCCAACCAGTAGTGGTAAAGGAAAGAAGAAGAAGAAGGCTGAGCAAGCACCTTCAGTGTCAAAAAGTACTAGAGTGACACGAAGTATCCAAACTAAAAAGGAATTGGCACCTACGGTATACATAAAGAAGCAGACTGCAACAAAGAAAAGAGGTCAACAACTAATTCTTCAAGCAGAATTTGATGAAACTGATACTAAGGAAGAACCAAAGAAGGTAAAGGCAACTAGAAAGAAGTCCAAACTAGTCGAAGCCACCTCTTAGCAAACTATTCCCATTAATTCTTTGTCCTACAAGCCTATGACTAATTTTGAGAGAATGGTAAATACATTGGGAAGAAATAGATTTGATAATGTCAAAGAATATTTTGATTCATTTGATAAAGATCAGAAAGAACAAATTGTTCAATAGGTAATCAACTATTTGTGTCATTACACTCAATTACCTCATGATCTTGAGAAGGATATTTATGATTCTTTATTTACTATTCTTTTGAATATATGGGAAGAAGCTGTGAAGAAAGAAAAAGAAATTATTGATGATGTGTTTGTGCAATATTTTTCTGATTTGTCAAAGGATGAGTTAATTGTATTTCTTGATAAACAAAAAGCTCAATTTTCTTTTAAGTCAATAAGATTGAAGGTACTTAGTGGAAAGGTGTAACCTATTGAAATTGATACTCATCAGATAGTAAAGGAAATTCAAAATATGTGTAAACTAATAGAGTCCCAACAGGATAATGAGCAAGATATTGTTGATATACTGGAAATGGATGAGGAAGAAATAGTGCAAGCTGATATTGTCTATCCTATCAATAAAAAGGATGACACTATTTCCCAACCGATAATATTTGTTGATGATATTCAAGATACAATAGATCTATCTAGAAACATCATTGCACTAGATATACAGCCACCTAAAATTACTGATTCACAGGTTTATATAGTAGAGATACCAAAAACTCAACTGAGTGTGGATATTCCACCCCCACTGGTAAATGATCAACAAGTGAAACCCCAAATCCCACTGGTTTCACAAGCTACTTAGGAGGAACCTTCTAAAAAAGTTGATGAATAAACCTTTGAACAGGAGAAGGAGAAAGAACAAAAGGAAGAGAAAATTGAGAAGGACAACTCTGTTGAATTGGAAAAGGCATTAGTTAAACAGTAGAATAATGATGATGATGATGATGATGACTCATTTTGCATCAAAGGACCAATAAATATTGATAACATGAGTGCATCAGAATTTTTGGAATTGGCAAATGTGATGCAATCCAACGATCAAAAGAAAAGACTTAAGAAACAAAGAATGGAAGCCGAAACCATTCAAAATGCTATAGATATTTTGTCAAGTCTTCTACCGGAAACTGATATAGGGAACTTGTCAAGTCCCATTGGTAATCTTGGCTAGTTGGTTGTTGATGCCTCTAACCAACTTAAGTCGCTTGAGGAAGTAGTAAAAAATTATGTAGAGAAGAGTTATAGGAAGAAGAGAGGAGAACAAATCATGAAGGATATTGATACAAGGAGAATCGCCCTATCACTGAATAAAGACCTATTGAGAAAAGTTAATCAAATAGGAGGGAAAATTATTGCATTTACATCTAATGTTTTATTCTTTTATACTAATATCAATCAAAGGCGAATAGAAATCGAGCAAGAGCTGGAAAGGATATGTCATGCTTACATACCTTTACAGGATTCAATTTTAGCTTTTGGCAAATCTATGGATGATTTACAAAACTGGTTAGATGTCTATGATTGTGAATAGGCAAACAGACTCCAATCTCTGAAGGAGTTGAAGAATTTACTCAGACCAAAAGTGGACATGTTACAAATAGCATACAAGAATGTAGAAGCAATTTTGGCTACTCTAGAGACGTGCACACTTGATTCAATGGAAGAATTTTGTACACATGTCATGACTATAATCGAGCTCATTGAAACCTTGCTAAAGACATGGGAAAATGATATTTCTCAATTGAAGCGTACTTTTAGTGACATTTTTCTAAGAATTGCAATGAACAATCCTTGATTCATATTTTCAAGTTTTGTATATGTAAACTTTTGCCAAAATTTTTTGCTATATATGTATATATTTTACTTTTTCAATTTGGCATTATTGTCAAAGAGGGAGTAGAAATATGTATGTGTTGTGAAAATTTTGTATGTATTGTTAAGGGGGAGTAGGCATAAAAATATTTGTGTCCAATTTTTATAAGCACACTTAGCTGTATAGTTTGAAATTTTTTCTAAGTGTTGCCATCAATGCCAAAGGGGGAGATTCTTGGCTTGATGATGATTGTAATGAATGACTTCATATGTTGTCATTGATGGAACATGTACACACACATATGTTTGTCTACCGGTGTTACTTCAAAGTTATTTGTATTATATTGCTACAGATATTAGAAGTTTTGCTTGTGATGGTGTCAAATTGGTACATGTCGACAACCAGTATATACAAGAATGTCCCAACACCAACCTGGAGATCCAGTGGAGATTATCAAAGAAGCAATGAAGGACAATAGGTTTATATGTTGATAGATGTTAACTCCAACCAATATCGGTGTTCCAACCGATATTCATTGATTGTGTGATGAGTTATCACAGGTCATGATGAGTTATCCTAACTGACAAATTTTGGCGGTATTTTGTGATGAGTTATGTTTGATTGTCCAAATACACTGCACCTAGGAAATTGTGATATAATTCCTAAGGCTGACATGAAATCTAAATGTCTATATAATGACATTATGATGAACTATTTTTTATGTATGATGAGATATGATATGAGATGATTTGATGTGAAGACAAAAGAGTTAAGTCACAGAGTATGTTGGTAATGCAATTTTGAGTGTGCGGAAGAGGATCTATTCAAGAAAGTTGTGCTACTTCTAGATCACACCACCTGTTGTTTTCTTATCACTACAATAGTCAAATCCCCTAATCGGGTAAGCTCTAACAAGCTTCATTGTACAAATCCTCTAACCAGGTGATCCATTAGTTTGGATTCAGAAATCCTCTACTGAGGTTAATCCTAATAGGGTACTACCTTTAATAGGGTATAGCTTCTAATAGAGCATGTTTGTAGACCTTAACCAATTAGTTACCTAATACTGCAGATAGTTAACTTGTGAGTCTCATCTCACCGTGGTTTTTCCCATTTGGGTTTTCCACGTATAAACACTTGTGTTATGGTGGATGTTTTACTTATTGTGGATGCACTAATATCATTTTGGATTACATGCATAGTGTTTAACAAACTTGTTAAGTATATCTACCGGTCAGTGTTTAAAGTAGTATTATTTTTGGTGTCATTGATTCATCACCCCCTCTTAGTGCTTTATAAGTATATCATACACAACCTGTAAAATAAATCATTATGAAAGGATTTGATGTATTTTGTTTCCTTTTTCTCAATCATCTAGAGGGATTCAATAAACTAATCCCCCTTTTTCGTTTATCCCACTAGACATTTAATTCAACAAAATGGTTTAAATGATTTAAAATTCCTCTGAAATAATTTTAGCATTAATATTATTTAAATCAAAATATTTAAATAACATATAGCTTCACACTTAGTGACTTAGTACTTGCATTGGGTCACAACTTTAGTCAAGTCCGAAAAAAATATTTTGTTTCTAATCAACTGGTTCATCGAGAATGTTTTGGAATGCTGACTAGATGTGTTCTGGATGAGAAAAATGAATGCACAATCACTAAATTGGACATTTTTGTAACTTTGAACTTTGGCTAAAAACATCTGAATAGCCTCCAGAATCAGCTTTAAAAACTAACCCAAACACCAAATTAAACCCTGCGAGCTAGCACACTGATAGATTGTAATACTAAGAATTTAGGGCATCAGATAGATCGTCATTATGACATTCAACTCAAAATTTATAAACCTCCAAAGCTGCTCACCTATAAAAACTGGAAAGTGTTGCTTCCGAACCTTGAAAAAGAGCATTTGGAATGGGTCTCAAAAATTGATCAAATGATGAGATGGGGGATACAAACCGAGAATGTGGTAAAAATTGTTATAGGGAATCATGGGGTATAACCACTTTGAAATGCATGCCAACTAGGCATGAAATACAAATTCACAAAGTGGGCTACAAATTGATGTTTGGCATTGTCCAGTTTGCAAAACTAAACCTTTTGCAAATGGAATCAACATTGGAAATTGAGCATATGGATTCATGGGGCTTCAAAAAATTACAGAGAATCATGGAAACATTCAATTTGTCTTGACGATCACTTGGTACAAAGATATAACTGCTCAAAGTGGGCTACTAAAAAAAGGGGCAAAACTGCAAATCAACAACCTAAGTTCAGCAACCTCAGTTAAGGAGACTTCACAAAATCATCATAATAGATCATAGGAGGTTGAAAAATAGGTATATATCATCTCCAATTGGTTCTTAACACCCCTCCAAGAGGATTTTTCATGAAACTCAATACGTGAAAAATTATGAGCTCACAAACTGAGCTACTCAAGCTTGTTCTACAAAGCGATTCTGAATGCATTATAAAAAATTTGAACCCAGGTCCTCAAATTTATGCAAAATTTGGAGGTTCCAACAGTGGCTTTAGCTTAGGGATGCATGCCCCTTGCAGGCATGGAAAGATCCCAGATCTCTGCAGAGAAGACCGGGTGCCTACTCCATTGGGCATGAAGGTGAAAAAAAGTCTTCTCTTCCCCAAAATACTGTGGATTGAGCATCAAACCACACATGATTTCCCAAGGCCACCTAAAAAGATCAGCCAATTATTTTCTCTATCATAGACATGGTTTTCCTTTGATTGCATCAAGGCCAATCAGAGGACATAGCTAGAATGCCACTTATCTAACATGCTGGAATCTCTTACCCAGCTACCATACAAAAAATCATCAGTGCACTCACTGCCATTAAACATCTAAAACCCATGCATAGACTAAAAATTCTGATCATTATGTGACAAAAATGTGTTATGTTCATCAAACAACACACTATCATGCTGATCATGATACACATCAAGGCTCAATCAATGTCACACATCTCAAAGATATCACTCTACTGAAAAGAAAAAGGCTCATTACCTAACATACAACTAAGAACATAAGCCTCATCCAACTCACTAGTTTGCATGGGAAAAAATCACTTTGAAAATAACCTCCTTGCAGATCACGCACACCATTCAAACATCATCAAGAAAAGAGAAAGAATCACTCATGATTATCTCATGTAACTGCAAATCATTGAGCTGATAAGAAACTTTAGCTTCTTGAAATAGTCCCATTTAATGCTCTTTACATCAGCAACATTTATGCATGTTGGGTCAATATTATCACTTCTCCATGATCCCTCATATGCATGCACCTTGTCTTCCAACTCATAGGAGAATCCATAACTGTGGGAGTCAATACACCGAGATGAGGGCTTGCACATACTTGGAAAATTGGATTCATCATCACACTCTTCCACCCCATCACCACTTTGATCTTAGTAATAAAAGTCATCTCCACTTTATGTGCATTATCATTTCTGCAAAAAGTGCCATCATTTGCATCCATACAAATGCCATCAAAATGAAAATATGAGTTTCTATCGGCATGCACACACTCCATATCAACATATAAGTTATAGTTAAATTCAAATAATTTCATGCCCTCAAACCCTTTGTCACTTTGCACACTAGCTGGTTCAAACATGGGACGAAGATTGATAGTAGGTGTATTGCTCATTGCATTGTAAGAGACAACCTCATTGTCAAAAACCAAATCAGCAGGGTGCATAGATTCTTCATTTTTTCCTTGTGCACACCTCAAGTATTCTGCTACTAGCAAATCTAAGATCCCTTCACTACTGATCAAACAATTTTCCTCTTGCTCATTCATATGTTCCATACTCCTATTATCTAAGTCTCTACCATGGTTGTGGGCATCAATTTCATTGTCATCCTTACAACCTCAAAACTCAAATGATTCATATGAACTTGTGATTGTCTCAATATGGGAGATTGAATATCCAACAACCTTCTCTGAATCATAGTCACCATTCGGTAGAAGGTGCTGACCCTCATCACATTCATCTTAAACTTCATTCAGGTTATCATAACATTCATTTTTAGGTGCATGCTCTTCCTCTATTTGTTGTTCACAAACATTTTCATCTTCATGCTAACAATGCACTTCATCTTCAATGACACACAAGGTATCATTACCAATCTGCATATATCTCATCACTTTCTTGTTCAATCTTTTCATCCTCAGCAGTTGGATGTTCATTGTTAAGTGTAATCTTAGACTTGAAACCTTCAATCATATCTATCCATCCAATAATCTGACTTCGGCTTGTTGGTTTCAATTCTTTTGACCAATGAACATAAGTGTGTTCATAAATTTGCAAGAATACATCTACCCACTCGGAGTCTTGAAGCATGAAGCTCATGAGAATATCTTGCAATGCTTTCAAGAACCTTGATAGAAGTGAGTATGGTGTCTCACCATATAACCTTTTCATATTTAGCTGCGTGCTAACAAGCTCCATTAGATCTACATGACTTGGATTGTATTCATATGTGGCTTGAGGCTGATAAAATTGATCATAAGGCTAAAAAGCATGGACTGGGACAACAGGGACATTCACATTATGAAAAACACTTTCATCACTTGACTCATGTTGTGCATACACCACATCCTCATATGCTGGTAAAATATCAGAGTTAAAGGGTTGTCCATAACCTACAACATTATCACTGAATCTATGATGGAGTGAGCTCTTGAAGAACTCCCAAGTTGGTATGCTTTGTGTGGGTAAACTTTTATACTATTCCTTTGCACCATCCTTCAATGATCTCACAAATAACTTCATAACAATGTCCTCATTGCAAAACTGAAAATCTTCAATTAAACCACAAAATAACTGGACATGATGTATTGTTGATTCTGATTCTTGTGCATGGAACAAAGGTACTTGATCCTTAAATTCAATGGGAAAGGGATGTGGGTATCCCTCAATGCTGCTGAAATTTAGAGGCCTATATCTTTCAGGGATAAAGACCTCTCTTGGTGGGCTTGGATTAAGTTGATGATTATTCATTATGCCTGGGACAACATATTGACAATACATCTTGACTTATCTTTAAAAAGACTGATTATACAATACTGCAGTTACATATTTCATGACTTCCTTTTCTTTTCATTACAAATCCTTAAGCAAGAATGGTATAAGAATGACTGAAAAATAGACTTAAGGACTCACTTAAATGTGCCTACTGATAGCAAAACACATTTTTAGCATAACACTTTGTTTCTTAACACACTTCTTTGACACAAAGCAATGACTAAAAAATACAACAAAGAAGTATGCAAGCTAAAAAAAACTACTTTTTCATTCTTACTAGTGTTGCTACACTTAACAGGGAACTCATTTCAAAACTACATACATTATGGTTTTCAAAAAAATTTCTCTAAAGAAGAATACTTGGAAAATATAGCAGCAACTGGTTGCTTGCTCTTTTGATTGAGAACTCCTCACAACTGAAGTTCTTCTTTTCTCTTTATCAGATTCTTTTAGGATAGAGTTGCCGCCTCCTTGCAGAGGAATAAATTTTGAATAGTAGAGCACTATTAAAAATATTTTTTCATTTTGGGTCTCCTCCAATTGTAGAGTCATTTAACTTTTCTTCACATAAGCTACTACAAAACTTTTCCAGACTGAAAACCACTTGGCAAGAGACTCTGGGTATGATTTTTACAATAAATCCTTTGACTCTTCCCTAGCAAAGTCACCATTTTGTTGGTTCCCAAATAAACAGATTCCAAGTCCTAGAGGAAAAGACACTTTCATCAACAAACTCGGAAAAGGATTTGGCCAACTGAACGAGACTCAGTCACAAGACTGAGATCTCCTACACTTTTGGCTCTGCAACCAAGGTGGGTCAACCTATGCAATGGCCAAATAAATTTTAGCTTCTAAAACTCATGATATTACAAAATACATCAGATCATCCCAAAGAAAATGTACTAAGGGAGGTGGATAAACTCTTGATTTTGGCTATAACCTTAGTCTATAAGCATCTATGCACTCATCAAGGTTGGGCTTCTAGACTAATCCTACTCCTAATGTAAAAAGTAAAAGAGATTTTAAATATGAATTGATTCTGAAAACTGAAAGCAATAACCATGATCAGTGCCTTGTATAGGCAACATAGTCTATTCTCAGTACGCAACCTTACACCTTAGTAGCTTGAACTGTAACCACATAAATCTTAGCATCAATGCTTGACATCAACACCCATTAGATTGGTTCTTCCTATGACCATACTTAAAGATCCTACATGCAAGAGATATTATTCATCATTCTATTCAAGCATTTTAATCTCTTCCTTGAAGAGAAGCAAAAATAGAATAAACACCAGGTTTGCTAGGACAAAACATACAATCTTTGATTGTCTACTTCATAAATAACACTGTTATATATAGAAGATGGTAGCAAGAGAAACCAGTATTCTTTACTTGCTCTTCTAATTACAACTACTCAAAATACAAAGCACCTATAAACTAAAAATAACACTGTCATTAAAAATTTGCACACTATATACGAAAGTTTTGCTTCCAGAATCAATTAAAAACTATATTCAGAATCCCAGAACTGAGAAGAAGAGAAAAAATTATACATCCAAGAAGAAGACATAATGAAAACCCTAAAGGCATCTTGAGAAAAGACATGTCTCCATCTTTGAAATCTTGAAATCTGAAAAATCTGCTCTCTTCTTTCAAAAATTGCCTTAATATGTACCTACACCTTGCTGAAAATTTCAAAAATTAGAAAAAAAATGCCATCTCAGGCACTTGTCAGTTTAATTTTTGCACTTTTCTCAAAATTTCCATTTTTGCCCACTATCCACATTGACTGCAGTTGCCCACTTTCGTTTCTATTTGAAAATAGTGAAAGCCCCTTCTTTGACTGGAAATGCCTCGTCTGTAACACACTTTTCCACTTAGACCCAAAAACAAAATTTATCTCCTTCAGCTGGAAAAATGTTTTATCATTTTCATATTCAATGAAAATCTCCCTTGGGAAAAATAAAATATTATGTGCCCCATTGACTATTTTCCCTTGATTCAAAAATAGAAAATGTCATGCCTAAACTTTTGTGCAAAAATGCAACAACAATTTTTTTTTTTTAATAACACTATAATACTTGATGTTCTATGTTCAAAAGATGTGATAACTTCAGTAGTTTCACTAAAAGGTGTCTCAAGTGTCATTAAGAATGGGTTTCTAAAGTGAACGATAAGTTATTTAATTTAACTAGGAGACTTAGGTCTAATCCCCAACTCCTAAGCGATTTAATAATCAAATTAGATTTTAATTTACTTAAAAATTACAATAATTACCATTATCTAAACTAAATAATTTAATCCTATAAAGTCATCACAACGTTTATAATTAATTAATTCACCCAAATCAATCTTCAATTTTAATTATATTATGAGTTAATTATTATTTCCTTATAGTATTTAAATAATTCCAAAATTCATTAAATTAACATTAATACAAACTAATTGTATTAATATTAATTATTTAAATAAGCAAATGAATATAAAGTTTCCAAATCATTATTAAATTAACTAATCCATTAAATTAATATTTAATACAAATTCATTGTTTTAATATTAAATAATAAGCAAATAAAAGTAAAGTACTGCATGTCATTAATTTAGCTAATTCATAAATAAAGTTGCCTAGAGAATAAATCTTCCACATTTATTAACTAATTCCCCCTTATGAATTTAAATAATCATTTACCCCTAAAATACCTTCATAAAAAATATAACCCCTTTAAATTTCATCTCACTTAATAAATCACTAAAATTTCATTAAACAAATCCCTCTAAATAATATATCTCCCCCTCAATCATAAAAATAAATTATCTTCTTAAAATACAACACCCTTAGATATAATAAAGTTATCTTATTTAAAATGGGTTTCCCCATTAACTATATTTAAATTCAAAAACCCTTTTAAAATATTATTTTCTTTCTAACCCTATTTAGGGTTTTTTTCCACCTTTCATTTTATAATACATGAAACTTATCTCTTTTTATTTTCTTACTTCTTTTCTTTTTATATATTCTAACCCTAAATCGGATTAGGTTACCTTTCTAAATGTTATGTTTTTTCTTTGCTTTTTTTTAACATTTTCAACTCGTAGGAAACAAGGCCGAAAGGGAGGGAGGCGATGGTTTATTTCTTTTTTTGCAAAGAGAGGGCATGAGGGGAGAGTCGTGTCCCTGTGGGAGGCAACTCATAGGGAGGCTGAAGCCACCCCTATGAGTTGCGGTCCACAGTGCAGCCAAAGCCACCCCTGTGGGTCGCAACCCACAATGCAGCTGAAGCCGCCCTTGTGGGTCATAGCCCACAAAGTGGCCAAAGCTACCCATGTGGATTGCGGCCCACAATAGCAGTTGAGCTGCCCCTGTGGGCTTGGCCCACAACGGATCCACCACACAGATGAAGCCAAAAAATTTCTTGTTAATTTTTTTTATTTAAATGCAGATTGTAATATATTGTTTTATATGTATATATATATATATATATACACACACACACACAGAGATAAAACTCTCTGTCTTTGAACACATGAATCTCATTTATTTTGACAACAACCTTTATTTTATTATATATATATATATATCATACATTTAATAAAATAAAGGTTGTTGTCAAAATAAATGAGATTCATATATATATATATATATATATATATATATATAAGATGAATGAATATTGTTTTTCCAGAAGAAGTCTATTTAATTTCATCAGCAACAATAGTACATTTTTCTCATCTTTTTTAATATGTAAATTGGTATTTATATGTATATATATAAATACAACAAATAGATTTCTAACTGTACAATAATGATTTAATAGAATGAAGTTGTTTTCTGTTTAATCTACATTCTGATTTTATATTCAGATTTAGTTAACTCAGATTGTTATAATGGGGATTCAAATATTATATATATATATATATAATTCAAAAACACTATAGTGTAATAACTATTTATTCTAAAGTTATTTATTTTTACTTCCAGAATAGTTTTCTAACAACAGTAATCTCTTTCTTTTAAAACTAAATAACAATATATCTATATGCAAATAAATGAATAAACTCAGGGTTTACATATGCTCAATAAAAAAAACAAAAAAAAACATAGAATATGCTCAATAAATAAATGAAATGCAAGTATATGGTTTTTAACACTACATATTTAGATTTTATACTAAGTAGGTTTACACCACAAAACTGAATATAGAGATAAAACTGCATTTTATTTCAATGTATTTCTACTCATTTCTTTTCCTCAATAGACATTATAGCTGAAAATGAATTTACATCTCCTACTCCATTTCATGATAATAAATAAACAATAAATGATAAAATACATTTCTTTTCCTTCTATATCAACTTTACAATAATAATAAAATTATAACTTTCAAGCCTCTCTTTTGTTTTACACGAATAAGGAGCTTTGTTACAACACTTCTTTTCAGAATTCCAAACAAATCTAATAGGAGACTTGCAAATAAACTTGGCTTTTCTCCATCCTTGACCCAAATGTAAACATACAAACAAAACTTGTAGGTTGTGACCATGGAGGCTCACCCCCCAACCTAGGCTTACAAGAAGCCACCCCTGAGCTAGGAGAACCAAGGCTAAACGGGCTACAAACAAATTCAACAATACATGCAAGAAAAATGTATACAAAACATAAAATCCCAACCCAAGGATTCACATTGTCACCATGTGACTAATTTTGTGGGATGAAGGTGGACCAAGCACCTAGAGGAGATCTCCATGAAAAGAGAAACAAATGCCTTCACAAGGCTACCAAAATACAACCAACTCAAGGTCACTTACTTGACCCAAAAATTCCCTTATGACCCCCATGGCTTACAAGCCCAAAACTCCCCTTGTGACCCCCTTTTTGCATAAGCATAAAACAATGCAGCAAGGGTCCCATAACCCTTGTGTATTTCTCTCTTCTAAGAAGAGAGTCTCTACACTCTTAGGTTGTCAAACAACTCTTCACCCCAATACTACTCTTCCCTCCCAAGGGTGAGTATGGCCTTGAAACATCCATCTCACAAGATAATCACAAAAATAGCACAAAAGATAATCACAAAGAAGGATTTCAACAACCAACACCACAACTCACATATACAAAAAGAAAATCTAATACAAAAGTAATTTTCCTTCATCTAAAACAATGGTAATCAAAATGCATGGAAGAACACTACCAAGTTTTTATCCTACAAATGGTATGAGGGATGGTTGTAGAGGTGTTGTCCAATCCACTAGTCTTTTCTTCCCCAAAACCAAAAATGCACCTCCTATCCCAAATTTTAAAAACAACTCTAAGTCTCAAATATTGGAGAGTGGGTGATCAAGATCCCAAGTTTGAATCCCTTCTGATGCAGAGCATCATGAAAAACCAACCAACAACCCCAAATCAACCATGGAGTCCCAATCCTAGGGTGCTCAATGGCAAAAAATAATCATCAATATGCAACCTTGATATGTTTGAGGCATCTAACAAGATTAATATCAACCAACCAATCCAATATAAAATCTTTCATATCATTTATAAGGTCCTTTAAACATTATTCAAGACCCAAACAATGCATTATGTTGTCCCAGTTAATGACAGTTTCATAGACCCGTACTCAGTTAATCATAACTTTCAACCCCAAGCATATTGTGATGATTGCTTCGGTGAGGCTATATAAAACTAGGTTTATAAAACCATATGTAAAATTTAGGACAATCCAATAGTTCATTTTTACGTTATTCCCCCCGTACTGAGACCTATTTTTATTGTCATAAACAACTTAGAAAAATTCACCATTTAGCCTGCTAGGGCATCAAATATCTCATAAAATACTTAACCAATCACATTGAAACTAAATTAATTTGAAATATAATTCAACCCCCTATAAAACACCAAAGTTACAATAATTTTCAATGGTGCAATCAAAAGATTTTAGTGACACTCTGCACAAACCCCAATTTGGAGGGTTTTTTGATAGTTTTCACCAAATCTTGCATAACTTGCTTGAAAATGATTGAAATTAAATGAAACCATAGGGAAAACAAATTTAACTCATGCCGTTATCATGTCCAATACATTTCCCATGGATACAAATGATTTTTCATAAAGAAAAACATGAATGATCAGACTGCAATACCTAGAAAACAATGTGGAGTGTGTAAAAACTTCAAATGTTATTCATTTCCTTCCTCCAATCTTACACACACCCATTGGATTCGACCAAATGATGGTTTATATAACCTCCACACATCCACATGGTAGTTGCAACTTCCCAAGACCAATTACATCCTTGGTTTGCAACTTTATAATGCAATTTGTGCCTGACAACATTTTTGACACAATAGATAATTTTGACATTTTGATAAATATGACCCCTAATCTTTGCTTGTGCACTTCAAATACATTTAGATGGCCTCAAAAAAAAAATTGACATCCTCTTTACCCATCCATGGCTCTTTTACACAATATTGACCTCCTTGACCATATTAGGACCCAAATACTCAACTTGAGCAACTTGTTACAAATGAGTGACATTGTCTTACAAAATGACTCATCATGCCTTGGATTATATCCAAATGACCTTAAAGACAATCATAGACTCAAAAAATTATGAAATTAATCATGAAATAATTGGTCAAAAGGTTCTCCTATACCATACCACGGACCTTAAAATCTTTCCAAGTCTCTTGGAAACAACTTGCAAGAAAATTTTGTGTCTTGGACTGAAACTTTGTCTTTGTCTTCATCTTTATCTTTGCCTCTTCCTTTCATCATTCTTTCATTATCCTCATGTTTCTGCTACCAACTTCAAAAAGGTAATCATCCTCTCAAATACTCCCATCCATGGAGTATCCGATGGTTGCAACTCAAGGTGTTCCTTAGGCTTCCACCTCTCCTACTGTACACACACAAACTCATACTTCCTTTGCCTCACCTAGGAGTCTCTTTTTCCTCTCTCCCTAGTCTTTTGGCAACCACAACCAAATTATTCCCTAACCTATTCCAACACCTTATTTGCAGTTATATGGATTAACATCTGTAACCAAACATAACATAAACAACTTTCCTAGCCCAGATATTTTGCTGGGCTCTAATACCAATTTGATGCAGAGCATCATGAAAAACCAACCAAGAACCCCAAATCAACCATGAAGTCCCAATCCTAGGGTGCTCAATGACCAAAAATAATCATCAATTTGCAACCTTGATATGTTTTAAGCATCTAACAAGATTAATATCAACTAACCAATCCAATATCAAATCTTTCGTATCATTTATAACCCTTTAAACATTATTCAAGACCCAAACAATGCATTATGTTGTCCCAGTTAATGACAGATTGATAGACTCATACTCAGTTATTAATAACTTTCAACCTTGAGTATATTGTGATGATAATTTTGGTGAGAATGTAGAAAAATAGGTTTCTAAAACTATATCCAAAATGTAGAACAATCCAACAGTTAATGTTTACGTTATTCCCCCCGTACTGAGACCTAGTTTTATTGTCATAAACAACTTAGAAAAATTCACCATTTAGCCTGCTAGGGCATCAAATACTTAACCAATCACATTGAAACTAAATTAATTTGAAAGATAATTCAACCCCCTATCAAAAAAAAAATTTACAACAATTTTCAATGGTGCAATCAAAAGATTTTAGTGACACTCTACACAAACACTAATTTGGAGGGTTTTTTGACAGTTTTCACCAAATCTTGCATAGCTTGCTTCAAAATGATTGAAATTAAATGAAACCAAATGAAAAAAAAATCAAGTCATGCCATTATCATATAAAATACATTTCCCATGGAGACAAATTATTTTTTATAAAGAAAAATGTGAATGATCAGACTGCAATACCTAGAAAACAATGTGGAGTGTGTAAAAACTTCAAATGTTATTCATTTCCTTCCTCCAATCTTACACACACCCATTGGATTCAACCAAATTATGGTTTTTATAATCTCCACACATCCATATGGCAGTTAAAACTTCCCAAGACCAATTACATCCTTGGTTTGCAACTTTATAATGCAATTTGTGCCTGACAACACTTTTGACACAATTGACAATTTTGACATTTTGATAAATATGACCCCTAATCTTTGCTTGTGCACTTCAAATACATTTAGATGGAATCAAAACAAAATTTTACATCCTATTTACCCTTCCATGGCTCTTTTACACAATATTGAGCTCCTTGACCATATTAGGACCCAAATACTCAACTTGAGCAACTTGTTACAAATGAGTGACATTGCCTTACAAAATGACTCATCATGCCTTGGATTATATCCAAATAACCTTAAAGACAATCATAGACTCAAAACCTTATGAAATTAATCACAACATAACTAGTGAAAAGGTGCTCCTACACCATACTGTACACCTTAAAATCTTTCCAAGTCTCTTGGAAACAACCTGCAAGAAAATTTTGTGTCTTGGACTAAAACTTTGTCTTTGTCTTCATCTTTATCTCTACCTCTTCCTTTCATCATTCTCTCATTATCCTCATGGTGCTGCTACCAAATTCAAAAAGTTAATCATCCTCTCAAATAATCCCATCCATGGAGTATCTGATGGCTATAACTCAAGGTGTTCCTTAGGCATCCACCTCTCCTACTGTACACACACAAACTCATAGTTCCTTTGCCTCACCTAGGAATCTCTTTTTCCTCTCCCCCTATTCTTTTAGCAACCACAACCAGGTTCTTCCCTAACCTATTCCAACACCTTCTTTGCAGTTAGATAGATTAACACCTGCAACCAAACATAACATAAACAACTTTCCTAGCCCAGATATTTTGCTAGGCTTTGATACCAATTTGATGCAGAGCAACATGAAAAACCAACCATGGAGTCCCAATCCTAGGGTGCTCAATGACCAAAAATAATCATCAATCTGCAACCTTGATGTGTTTGAGGCATCTAACAAGATTAATATCAACCAACCAATTAAATATCAAATCTTTCATATCATTTATAACCCTTTAAACATTATTCAAGACCCAAACAATGCATTATGTTGTCCCAGTTAATGACAGTTTGATATACCTGTCATCAATTATTAATAACTTTCAACCCCAACAATATTGTGAAGATCTCTTTGGTGAAGCTGTATAATAATAGGTTTCTAAAGCCATATCCCACATTGAGGACAACCCAACGGTTCATGTTTTTGTTATGCCCCCCGTACTGAGACCTATTTTTACTGTCATAAACAACTCAGAAAAATTCACCATTTAGCCTGTTAGGGCATCAAATGTCTCATAAAATAATTAACCAATTACATTTAAATTGAATTAATTTGAAATATAATTCAACCCTCTATCAAAAACCAAAGTTACAACAATTTTCAATGGTGCAATCAAAACATTTTTGTGACACTCTGCACAAACCCCAATTTGGAGGGTTTTTGACAGTTTTCACCAAATCTTGCATAACTTTCTTCAAAATGATTGAAATTAAATGAAACCAAAGGGAAAAAAAATTTAACTCATGCCATTATCATATCCAATAAATTTCCCATGGAGACAAATTATTTTTCATAAAGAAAAATGTGAATGATTAGATTGCAATACCTAGAAAACAATGTGGAGTGTGTAAAAACATCAAATGTTATTCATTTCCTTCCTCCAATCTTACACACACCCATTGGATTCAAAAAAATTATGGTTTTTATAATCTCCACACATCCATATGGTAGTTACAACTTCCCAAGACCAATGACATCTATGGTTTGTAACTTTATAATGCAATTTGTGCCTGATAACATTTTTGACACAATTGACAATTATGACATTTTGATAAATATGACCCCTAATCTTTGCTTGTGCACTTCAAATACATTTATATGGACTCAAAACAAAATTTTACATCCTTTTTACTCTTCCATAGTGCTTTTACATAATATTGACCTCCTTGACCATATTAGGACCCAAATACTCAACTTGAGCAACTTGTTACAAATGAGTGACATTGCCTTACAAAATGACTCATCATGCCTTGAATTATAGCCAAATGACCTTAAAGACAATCATAGAATCAAAACCTTATGAAATTAATCATGACATAACTAGTGATAAGGTGCTCCTGCACCATACTACGGACCTTAAAATCTTCCCAAGTCTCTTGGAAACAACCTGCAAGAAAATTTTGTATCTTGGATTGAAACTTTGTCTTTGTTTTCATCTTTATCTCTACATCTTCCTTTCATCATTCTCTCATTATTCTCATGTTGTTGCTACCAACTTCAAAAGGGTAATTATCCTCTCAAATACTCCCATCCATGGAGTATCCAATGGCTGCAACTCAAGGAGTTCCTTAGGCATCCACCTCTCCTACTGCACACACACAACTCATACTTCATTTTCATCACCTAGGAGTCTCGTTTTCCTCTCTCCCTAGTCTTTTTGTAACCACAACCAGGTTCTTCCCTAACCCGTTCCAACACATTCTCTATAGTTGGATGGATTAAAAACTACAACAAAACACAACATAAACAACTTTCCTAGCCCAGATCTTTTGTTGGGCTCTGATACCAATTTGATGCAGAGCATCATGAAAAATCAACCAAGAACCCCAAATCAACCATGGAGTCCCAATCCTAGGGTGCTCAATGACCAAAAATAATCATCAGTATGCAACCTTGATATGTTTGAGGCATCTAACAAGATTAATATCAACCAACCAATCCAATATCAAATCTTTCATATCATTTATAACCCTTTAAACATTATTCAATACCCAAATAATGCATTATGTTGTCCCAGTTAATGACAGTTTCATAGACCCGTACTTAGTTATTAATAACTTTCAACCCCAAGAATATTGTGAAGATCTCTTGGGTGAGGCTATAGAAAACTAGGTTTATAAAACCATATCCAAAATTTAGGACAATCCAATGGTTCATGTTTGAGTTATGCCCCCATACTGAGGCCTATTTTTACTGTCATAAACAACTCAGAAAAATTCACCATTTAGCCTGCTAGGGCATCAAATATCTCATGAAATACTTAGCCAATCACATTGAAACTGAATTAATTTGAAATATAATTCAAACCTCTATCAAAAACCAAAGTTAAAACAATTTTAAATGGTGTAATCAAAATATTTTAGTGACACTCTGCACAAGCCCCAATTTGGAGGGTTTTTTGACAGCTTTCACCAAATCTTGCATAACTTGCTTCAAAATGATTGAAATTAAATGAAACCAAAGGAAAAAAAATTTTAACTCATTCCATTATCATATCCAATACATTTAACATGGAGACAAATGATTTTTCATAAAGAAAAACATGAATGATCAGACTGCAATACCCAGAAAATAATGTGGAGTGTGTAAAAACTTCAAATGTTTTTCATTTCCTTCCTCCAATATTACACACACCCATTGAATTCGACCAAATGATGGTTTTTATAACCTCCACACATCCATATGGTAGTTAAAACTGCACAAGACCAATTACATCCTTGGTTTGCAACGTTATAATGCAATTTGTGCCTAACAACATTTTTGACACAATTGACAATTTTAACATTTTGATAAATATGACCCCTAATCTTTTCTTGTGCACTTCAAATACATGTAGATGGAATCAAAAAAAAAATTTACATCCTCTTTACCCTTCCATGGCTCTTTTACACAAGATTGACCTCCTTGACCATATTAGGAACCAAATACTCAACTTGAGCAACTTGTTACAAATGAGTGACATTGCCTTACAAAATGACTCATCATGCCTTGAATTATATCCAAATGACCTTAAAGACAATCATAGACTCAAAAAATTATGAAATTAATCATGACATAACTGGTGAAAAGGTGTGCCTGCACCACCTTCCCTAAGTAGACTCTCCTCACACTTTCCAACTTCCTTGGAAAGGATGTTGGATCCCATAGGTTGGTCTTCCCAACCTCTTACATGGTTTCTAAAAATGGTAACTAAAAAAGGTAAGAGAAAGTGGGTAAAAGTAACTATCACTCAAATGGAAGGTTGTCTAACCAAGGAGCAATCCTCAAAAGTTGAATTTCCATCCATCTTGAAAAAACCACTTTTGAGGTGACTTGACACACATGTGAGTGGTCACATGGCTAAAATTGACCTTTATCCATAGGTATATCATATGGGCCTTCAAAATTTCCCTAAACCTAACTTTAGGAGTTAGTTTGACCCTCCAAAACTCCACCTAAAGTTTGTCTATGGGCCAAACTTGAGTTGACCAAACTAATGGCTCTCTAACCAACACTCTTTCGGGACCACATCAAGATATTTGAATAATGCATTGGTTACACAAATTCCCTGTAGAGGACATGTCATTTCCAACTCACATCACAACACAAGTGTCAAGTGACACCATAAAATACACATCACTATAATATGCTTGGCATGTCCTTTTTTGGAAATAACAAAATTAATAAATACAAATTGAACACACATTCAAGCATTCACATTTACAAATTTAAACACATCGCATACGAGGTGTTGTCTCTCCAAATAGACAACCCTTGGATTTACTAACACACATAGGTTTAGTTTGATTCTCCGAATAGTTTCCATGGTCACATGGATTAGTTTTCCTACACATCTCCTTTTTCACATTAGTAATCTCAAATAACCACATGTAATATTAATATATGTAAAGAATACAAATCACACACTTTGCATACAATTTACATCATAACAATCAAATTATCAATTATCCAATAGAATTCACATGAAATAATTTACTCAATGGAATCATCATAATCATCATGAAATTCAATCATTCATAAGGCATGCATCCATGTTTTCTAACATCATAAATGAAGTACCTCAAATCAGAAATAGATGAAATACATCATATCAATTTTATCTAATCACTGGATCATATAGAATCTAAGTCCATAATTCATTAAAATAAAGTATCAATAATAGGTCCAACATGAAAATATCTGCAATGTTATGACGGCTCGAGGTAGGGCCTCATAGAAAATCAATCCTCTTGATAATAGTGAATGTTACTTTTCTACAACATTTTTACTCAAAACAGAACTTTCAACCCGTGACATAAAATTATTTACTTGTTGCATATCATCCACCCGTTGTATGTTCCAAGTAAGAAATTTTTAATTACATAATATGCTTTTCATTAAGCATTGTCCTTTATGGAAATCCTTTCTCCTGTAGCTGCTGCATTTACCCCTGCCACTTTAGATAACATTTACTAGTAAAGAGATTTAACCATTTTCATCTATGAGCACCATAAATGGAGACCATCCCTATGAGAGAAAGTGATATTAAAATACCTTTCACATGGTAATAAAATTGAATGCCTGTTAAGGGGAAATTATTTTTTGCTAGTCTCATGCTTCAATATATACCCCTTCAAAATATGCCTATTACCCTGCAAAAGATCAAAGTTTGAGACCTTTCCATTGATGCAAATCACATACATCTATCCTTGTGCTTTTTCTAGAAGTCGATGCCCTTTATTTATTTTTCACTGAAGTTCATAGCCATAGGCTTTGATTATGGTTTCAAAAATAAAAACCTATACAAAATATCATTTTCCCACTTTGTCGATATCAAATCTTTAGATGCCCTTGTTTGAAATTACCCCACATTTATTTAATATCGAAGAACCACTTTGTTCAAATGAACCGAGCCACCTCCCGCAAATTCTTTTAGCATTTTAAAGCGACCCTTCTCTGTGTTATGGTATCTCCCCAAGACACCAAATAGTTCACATGCTACATCCATGATTCCTTCCTTTGCGACAACATGGTGTATCCCACCTTTGCTCACATCTTGTGGTTATGGCCCTATGCTTGATTACATTATCATGTTATTGGACACCCACATCAAACCTTTATTTGGCCTCATCGGACCCCAACAAAAAGAAGCACCATCGAGGCTGCATATAATCGAATTTATGAACTATTTTTTCCTCCTCTCCAATGTAAATGAGTCATTAAACTCAGGGTACGAGATCCAAGTAGCTCCATCTATAATCGTAGCTTGATGTGAAACATTTTCTTCCTATTGCATTATACCACTTGTGTTTCCCATACATGCCATCTTGTATTAAAGAATTGATTACTTGAGGTAAGAATATATGACATCACACAATATGGATATCATATTTTGCAGTTTATGTGTCTTAGCTATGGAGGATATAAGTGGTTCCCCATAATATGCAATATACAATACAAATATGCATCTTACTTGGTGCAAACCTTGTGTGCACGTCTTCCCTCTGAAGTGATATGAGATATCCATCCAAGCTCTTGTGAAATGTTTGGGTGATACATTCTAGGCACAGGAAGACTGTCATCAAAAAATCTAAAATTGGTGTCTCTCACACCCAGCTCAGTGTCGTGCCTTTCCCATCATGCCCAAATTCTTTGTCATTCTCAGCCTCATTTTTTATTGCCTCAAATGTTACATTCCACTGCCCTGCATTAACCTTTTCTTCTCTCAAACTTTCTTGTGGGATAGGAGGAGGTCCCTCTCCATCTGTCTTCCTTTGAGCCATACTGTCTCATTTTCCCTCCCCGAGTGTGTGCGAGGTGGCGGGTGAAGTCCTACTACCGTGCCCTTTTCTTCTCCCACACCTTGTCTTAGACACTCACTAGCAGGATATGAGATGGAAGATAAAATGAGTTTATTGAAGTCTTTTAAAGATCTAAAAATAGTTGACAGGTCAACCTATTATGCAATGGGAAAGATATACATACCCTACAAAACTTAAATCATTATGAAAGGATTTGATGTATTTTGTTTTCTTTTATCCAATCATTTAGAGGGATTCAATAAACTAATCCCCCTTTTCTTTTATGGCACTAGACATTTAAATCAACAAAACAGTTTAAATAATTTTACTATTAATATTATTTAAATCAAAAGATTTAAATAGCATAGAGCTTCATACTTAGGGACTTAGTACTTGCATTGGGTCAAAACTTTAGTCAGGTCCCAAGTGGGCCCAACAAAAAAATAAATTGTTTCTAATCAACTGGCTCATCGAGAATGTTCTAGAATGCTGACTAGATGTGTTCTAGATGTGAAAAATTGAATGCACAATCACTGAATTGGACATTTTTGTAACTTTGAACTTTGGCTAAAAACACCTGAGTAGCCTCCAGAATCGGCTTCAAAACCCAAACACCTAATTAAACCCTGGGAACCAACACACTAATAGATGGTAATGCTGAGAATATAGGGTATCCGACAGATCATCATTATGACATCCAAGGAAAAATTTATAAACCTCCAAAGTTGCTCACTCAGAAAAACTGGAAAGTGTTGCTTCTAAACCCTGAAAAAAGTGTGTTGGGAATGGGTCACAAAAATAGATCAAATAATGAGTTGGGGGCTACAAACCGGTAATTTGGTAGAAAAATTTAATAGGGAATAATGGGGTATAATCATTTTGAAATGTAGGTCAATTGGGCGTGTAATGCAAATTCACAAAGTGGGCTACAAATTGTTGTTTGACACTATCCAGTTTGCAAAACTGAACCTTTTGCAAATGGAATCAACCTTGAAAAATGAGCAGATGGATTCATGGGGCTAATCCACTTGGTATTGGGCTTCAAAGAATTGCAAGGGATAACAGGAAACCTTCATTTTATCTTGACAATCACTTGGTACAAATATATAACTGCTCAAAGTGAGCTACTAAAAAAAAGTGCAAAACTACAAATCAAAAACCTAACTTCTGGACCTCCAAAGGAGACTTCAAAAACTCATCATAACTGATTGTAAGAGGCTGAAACTAGGCAAATATCATCTCCAATAGGTTCTTAACACCCCTCCAAGAGGAGTTTTCATGAAACTCAATAGGTGAAAAATTATGAGCTCAAAAACTGAGCTACTCAAGCTTGTTCTACAAGGCGATTCTGAATGCATTATAAAACATTTTGAACCTGGGTCCTCAAATTTATGCAAAATTTGGAGGTTCCAACACTGAGTAAGTGGCATCTCATAGTAGAGTTGTGACAAAATGGATGGATTGTATTCTGAGTCAAGGCACACAACTCATAGGTTTAGCTAGTACCATTGTCAATAACCTTGATACCGTCATGACATAGATAAATAGCACTATAGAGGTCTTCTCCCAGGAGCTTGAAACACAAGAAAGAGACTTTGAGGCTTGGTTGAAATTTGAATATTATAATCCCGATGAACTCATAAAGAATAATGTTATTCCTTCACAACACATGTATGTGGAGCAACGAGAAGCCTTAGAACACAAAATGAACATTCTTGAATATCTAGTCAAGGATATGAGGAAGCCTTTAAAGGAATGTGTTGACAAGAAGGAAGAGATTGTTACAAAGATTTCATAAATTCCATGTGTGTTCCTTAATCAGTATGGGAAAGTGCTACCAGTAGATGAGATCATTAAAGAATTTAGTTTACTTGTAACTGTTGAAGTTGATAGAGAGGATTTCTCTTTATCCTCGATTGATAAATTGGTTGACCTTCAATTTATCCCGGATTTCTTAGATACTATTTTGAGGAATCATAAGAAATGTTGTACTAATTTAGAGGATTCCTTTACTAGAGTCAAGATCATCACTATTAATACCTAGGGACCTGATGGAGTTCAGTTGAAGCATGCTTTCTAGAAGTTCGAGGATTTTCAAAAGAAGAATTATACCTAAGGAAAGTGACACAGTCATTTTCATGATTCTCTGGTAAATTTTCATTTTATCCAACGACACTTCAAGTGTCTTTTTGTAATGGCTCTTATGCACTTTCTGAGTGCACAAGTCCTTAGTCAAATTGAACTCTTCTTTTGACTTAGTCATAGAACTAGTTATATTTTCCTATTTTCATGTTGCACCCCTCTTATATATATATGAGGGTTTTTATTGTAATAAGGATATTTTTGTATCTTTGTTTTATGCAACAAAACTCTACCCAAGTGAAGAACAAATTGAGACTGTGTTCTTTTTGTGAATTTACAATTTAGTCAATAAGGATTGAAGCTTGGCATTCAAACTTTGTTTTGAATTCAATCTGTGTGTGATATTGATGTTCTTATGTCATTTAGTATCATATGCTCTCAATTGATTAAAGTTGGTAAAAGTTATTGGTGATAGATATTGAAGAACATTGGATTTTTACAAGTAATCTTTGAGTTAGTTTGAAGATTCAATAATTGGGATCTGATTAAGAATATATTGTTTTAAGTCTTTGTGCTTTTGCAAATTATCCCTCAATTTAAATTTAAAAAGATAGAGAGTGAAGTCTTTGTGCTGCACAGACTATCTATTTAGAGTATAATATCTTTAAATATATATGTCAGTCTTTGAGTGAATGGTATATTTGGGTTACAGTGGTTGATAGGAGCTATAACACATAAAAATAATCTTTGAGCTCTTAAGTGTGTGATTTCCCATCCCTAGGTCATTTTTAGAAAAAGGAAAGTAATGGGAGACTTTGTTCTTTCATGGACATATTACTTTCCAAAATAATTAGTTTAAGATTACTGCAAGTTTTCAAGTTATTTAAATTAAGGGAAAAGTATGTTCTTAAGAGAGAATTAGATGGAACTGGTTTTGAAAAAAGAGAACAAAGTTGTTGGTGTACCTTTGATTAGTGTAAAGTTAGTAGATAGAAGAAAATAGAATAATTGCGGTAGAAAGGGGGAGCCTTCCCTTATAATTAGGAGGGAGTGTATCTTGCCTTCTGAGAGATATTATCCTGAGTGCTATCATGAAACACTCTTTTTGTAACCCTTTACAAGTTTACAAAATTTTCACCCAACATAGGGCTACAATCTCGAAGGACTCACTATCCTATAAATGAGTTAAAAAAATAATAACAATAGTTAAACTAATATATAACATCTAAAAATTCCAAAAAATAGTTTTGGTTAAGCATAATCTGACTGTCTTCCTCTGTTCTACTAATCTACTCTGCTCTACTACATAGTCATATACCAGAGCACCAAATCTGCATATTGATGCTCATTCACTCATCATACTTCAACATTCGCACATCTACCATATATATACCATAGCAAACTGATCATATCTTATATATCCGCACTGCCAAAATATATCAATTCCCATGTCGGCTTCCAAAAACTGCATAACACGCAACATGAAACGTGTACCAACAAGTCGGCTCAATTCATCCACAAATTCATATGAGGACTCACAAAAGATGATAACAAGATTCTGTCGTGTGGGCACAACTACCTTGAACTCAACAACAACCACCAAAATCATCCAAAAGATTTTGGATCAAATGTTACATCACTCAACATCAAAATGACTTTGTTCTATCTGAATTACTGGATACCAGACCTTCAATCTCACTCATGAATCAACACCGGATACTAGGATTACAAAGTAAGTTGCCTCAAACCTTGAATCATCTGCCTCTATCATCACAACCAAAATTATGCAACCAAAATTAGGGATAACTTTAAGAAACCACCCCCGAAGCAAAAGTGTAAAATCCTAGCGAATCAGGCATTATTTTTGGAGGGAAAATTTCATATTGATGGCAAAAAAAATTCAAATTTGGAAAAAAAACTAATTTGTATTGGCGATTTACTTTTAGGGTATGAAGATTCCATAAAATCCTGGTGAATAATTCATTATTGTGTGGGGAAAATATATAATGTAGGAGGCAAATATTTTTCATTTAAAGGAAAAAATATATAAGTGTATGGGCAAAAAGTTACACTTCGAAGGAAAATAAGTGTATTGGTGATTTTTATCTACCATTTGAAAATTATTTAATTTTATTGGCTAATATTTCATTATTTATGGAAAAATAAATATTTTATTGGCGATTTCATAAATTTATTGCCATTTTCGTTATCTATTAATAGTCATTTTTGTTATCTTATTAATGCAACATCACGTCGAGTTTGGACTCTACACAATGTATCGATAAGCACAACCTCATCAACACATCACATGTACCTAAAATCAATCAATGATTTAAAACTATTCGATGATTGTAGATCAATGGCTGAAGTTTTATTTTGGCCTAAATTTCTGAAGAGAATGTAGTTCTCTAGAAAGTCCCCGAAATAGAATTGGAGATAGTAGACACATATCAAATCTTATCCTAATCTAGTATTGATATTTATTAATGTCTTGTCATTGACATTTATTAATGTCTTGTCATTGACATTCTCTAATTGTGATCCACTCAGCACACATGACTTCCAATCTGGTAATTGGTAGTGGTTTATGATTGTTTCCAATTTCGCACACTCGTGCATTTATGAGAAAGATTTACTGAGAGATATGAAAGATTTATACAAATTTAAAGGACAAAGGAATTAATATGGTTGGTTAAGGAATTGGTAGTATCAAGAGTTATTTATAGATTATCTTTGCTTCTTTCTTCTTCAATTCACCTTTGGTAGATAAATTGTCAGAGCTGACAGTAGTTGAAATTTTGCCTCTAGTTTATGTCTTTAGGCTATATAATTTGGTTTTCATATTTTTGAAGATGGACACTCCTATCCGGTTGAGAAACATGTCTGAGGAGGACCAAAGGAGGACCAGAAGACCTTTTTGGGTTACGTCAAAGACCCAACCCTCCAATCAATTTGTAAGAAGGTCAAAATGTTCACTAATGAGGCTGTAACGATGGTGCTAGGCTGAGAGTTTTTGAGAAATGATAATAGATACCATGTTAACACGGACATTACGTCCCGGTTCTTGGCGACTCTTCTAGACCTTGGAGGAGAAAAGGTGGATATGTTGATGTTGTTAAAGAGAGTGTTCAAAGAAGAATTTCTTGGGGACGATGTTATTGTTGTCATCTTTGTAGAAGTGGGAGTAGGGATCCTTTGGGCAAGTGATTTACCCAAGATTCTCCTCCTTGACCAAAATATGGCCAAGCAACCTTTTCTTTTGAGCCTGAATGTTGAGTAGTTGACATGACATAGGAAATGGGTGCAGATTGGTAGGGATTTTCTCCGAAAAAGGTTTCTCTTAGATGAATTTCAAGACTACAGATGGCTTGAAGAATTCTCAAAGTTTCTCATCTCTAAAGTGTTAGGCCCAATATGGAAAGCTAATGTACTGAGAGGGGAGGGGTGAATCAGTACTTCAAAACCTTTCTTCAATAATAACCTTATTGTTATGCATAAATAGAATAGTGCAGTAACATAAAATAAAGTTAAAACAAACAGATAACAATCATACATGATTCACTCCATAACACATATATTTTGGTTACGCAGAAACTCTTGGTTAGAGAGAAAAACTACGATGGGGATGGCACCCACAACTTCACTACTGCAATAATAAAGATTGCTTGGTTAGAGCTACATTTAGCTATTTCTGATAGCTTACCCTATTAGGAGTAACAAGATCTGTTAGATCTACCTTGCTAAAGGATTTTACAACATTAATCTGAATGCTGCACCTGGTTAGAGGATTTACAATTTATAGACTTGGTTAGAGTCTTTTACCCTGTTAAAGGTTTATCTTTCAACTTCACAATATTACAATAAAATCATTACAAATATCTGCAACTTTACATCTGAAATGTTATAGCAGATTCTATGTGCTTAGAATAAGATTACGTTTCTTATAGCATACCTCGATAACCCATATTGTAACTCGATAAACCCTTCTGTTACTCTGTTCTTCGTCTATTCTCTGATAACCTTCTTGGTGACCTCTCTGTGTCTCTATAACAATCTTCCTTCATACATACATGCACACACACCTTTTTTTACTCTCTTCCCATGCTGTATATATAGATCTCTTAAAGCGGTGATCTAATTCATTGCTTCGATCTTACAAATAAGATTCCTTGAATGAAAAACTAAACAAAATATTTCATTAGTTAGATTGACCTTGCAATCATACACAATCTTTTAGTGCAATTTCCAATGTAATAACGGTTATATGTGCCTTGATCTTGTAACACATTTTCATGTGCATGTCCAGGTTCAATGTATCTGGTAACATGTTTCACTTGGTGAATATCAACTCAGTGTGTTAACTTTACTGCTCAGTAGCCATAAAAATATACTCAGTAAACAACTTGGTGAATACTGCATTCTGTGACTACTTTCTTCTGTAACCGACTAGACTGTTCATATCAACTTCTCTGTGTATACCAACTGCATGATTCGGCAATGCTAACTAACTAGAATATATAGTATGACTTTGAATATAAAAACTAATGGCAATTTGATAAGTAGTAACAATCTCTCCTTTTGACATTAGTTGAGATGTTTGACAAAAACTACTTTCAAAATCATAACTCAAAAATTTATATACTTTGCAAAATGACTACACTTGACAATATATACAATAGTCAATGAAATAGTATATGAAGATATACTCCCCTTATCATTATTCTGTACATAACTCTAAATTTTGCATGCTCGGTTCTGTTCTGTGCTTGTGTGCTCTGATTGCTCTATATATTCTGCTCTGTATACAATACTCAAAACTGTGTTACCAAAAATTGTAGCACTCTACAAATATAGTATTACTCCCCCTTTGTCTGGTATTACTCCCCTTATGTAGTATTATAATATTACTCCCCCTTTTTGACAAACATCAAAACTTAATTTCCATCCGGGGGTGGTAACTGATCAAAAATAGATTTATACTTGTTCCAGGCGTCGGTGAGGGCAACTAAGAGTGAATCCTTTACACTTTCCATTAATGAATTTTGTGCTTGAATATCAGCTAATAATGATATTAAGCCATCAAGAGTGCTTCCCTCTTGTGTAGTTGATAGGCATGCAGCTCTGTTGATATGTTCTTGTACTGATGAGAGATGAGGAAGGAATAATGTCTGAAGGGTCATTAGATCCATCCTGATTTTATGCTCTTCATTCCTGAGTTCTAACTGTTGAGCCATGAGCTGTTGAAGCTTGGTATAAAAATTCTAAACTGAATTAGGCTCGGTGGTCAACTTAGTTGAGAGATCAGTGATCTCTTTCTCAATTGCATCAGTTTTATTCTTTGTATCTTTAATGAATAAGGAAAATGTACAAAAGTTTCTAAAATAAATAAAGAATATGCTTGAGTTGAGGGGACAACTCAGCAATGAATTTGACAAGCTTTACTTTTCCTATAGCTAGAGCTTTTTGTACCTCTTCAATCATTTTTGCTATAAGCTCTTTATCCTTTAGCTTGCTTAAGTACTCAGATGCATCAACTCCAGATGTTTCTATTTGAGTAAGGAGTTCATCTAGTTGAATGTGGATGGCTGCATTGGTTAACACTGTTGCTGAAGGTAGCATTTCTATTAGTAGTGTCTTGACCTTCTGTAGTACTTTATTCTTCTTTTGAATAGCCAATTGTTTTTCCTATTCAGCCTTTGCTTTGCATAGTTCACCGAAATCAGTAAGTACTTTCCCTTTTAATTTTGAAATATCAACATTGGGCAACACTATTTGTTTAGTCAAATCAATTTTGAAACTATGCTTTCTCACCTTCTTCTCTTTTCCTTTGGTCAGTTGCACTAAGACAAGTGTTTGTGAGGCTTCCTGACCCTCGGTAGGTTGCTCGATAGATGCAACACTTTGGTCAGTTCCTGTAGCCATTGTAGTGTCCTTGGGTGTCTCGATGCTAGGGGTCTCAGTTGTAACATTTGCAGTGTTTGACGGTGCTTGAGATGTCTGATCTTTGGTTGTATCTTTTGTTGCTTCAGACTTGTGACCTTCGGTGCCTTGATCTGTGTCCTTAGGAGCTTCGGTTGAGATAGGTGGCTTCACTAATGCATAAGGCTGAACTTGTTCTAAAACAGATTCACTAGATACAAGTTTTGCATAGGTAGTGCCTTCAATCATTTCCTGCTCTGGTGCTTCTTCATCCATGACATCTTCATCAATTTGAATTGTGTTAGTCGAGTCTGGACCTTGTTCCGTGACATCAGGATCTTGCTCGGTGACATTAATAATTTCAACTTGAGATTGTTCACCAACATCCTTTAGTTTGAATATTTCCTGCCACTTGGCTTTTGTCTCATTTTCCACATCAATGTATAGCCCATTCATCAATTTTAAGGCTCTCTGTTTGACAAGAAATTTAGAATTGTATGTGGTCAAATGCTCGTTGATTTCTGCTCCAGACATATCAAGGAATAGATGGACTAGACTTCTTTCTCTTATTTGTCTCTCTGATTCCATTGTATATTTCCATCTGTTATCAATATGTAAGTATAATTCACTCAGAAGTGACTTTACTAGTTCTAATGGAGCTAGCCGAAAATTTAGAAGTGTGCAGATGACAGCTTCTTCAATTTGTCACTTCTCATCATTATTCCTAGTCTCATACTTAACATATCTAAATCCTACAAATCCACCGTATTCTTTAAGATTGGTACAAAAAATTTCAACACTATGAATATTTACCTTTTTTCTTTTTACAATCTGAAATTTGTTCACATCATCAGATTCTATATCACTAGACTCTTTTTCCAAAATGAGTCTCTGAGTAGATTTCTTATAGGTCTTGGTTACCTTGGGTATAGTAACACTCTTTTGTTTCTTACTCGGTGATGCAGTTGATGCTCTAGTGTTGGGTCTCTTTGTTGGTGGTGTCGGTAGGGCCTTTGAAATGTCCTGTTTCTTTCTCTTCAGAACTTTACCCTTAGGCAACTCAGTACTTAATGTTATTGCTGCCTCTTGAGCTTCTAACTCCTCTTTGGTAATGGCAAGATTTCCTTTGACAGGTGTAGAGGAGGATTCTTCTCCGAATTTCTCAAATAAAACCTTTATCATTTTTGTAGCTTTTCTTGTAGCCTTAGGTACTACAATGCTCATTTTTACTTTTTCCTTCACCTCTTCATATGTTCCATATCTTAGTTCAGTAGCATACCTTGGCAATGATAGATAGGCATCAATTTGTTGTTGTGTTATATCACAGTCAATCTCATAACCCATTGGTGGCAAAGATTGAGTCCTCGGTTCAACAGCATTCATATAACAATAATTAGTGTCTACCTCAAAACATATATCATCCTTATATTTTTCTACCAGCTATGGTGGAATCCTATACCTGTTGTGCATCTTCTCTTGAAATTTGCTAAAATAGTCATCCATGATATCATTAAAGTTATCTCCCAGTTTCTTGATAAAATCATTGATTTGATGGGTGATAGGTTGGTGTAGCTCCCAAACTACTTTACCAACTGAGGGAAAGAACTTCTCAAAGTAGAAAAACATGCATACAAGAAGTGAACCAAACTTCAGTGTATTTGTCGAGTTGTTCTTCTTTGGCTTCCTTATTGTGTTCAGGTTCTCAAACAAGTTCTTCAGTAGCACTTCACATAAATCTACTTTCATTCCCTTCTTCACTATTTTGTAGGCCAAGTCAACTGCGGCACATGGTACACTGTTTTCCCTTGCAAATTGGAAGAAACGGTAACCAATTACTCTAATTGCAAACTTGAGTTCTGCATCAGTGACATTGTTCAATTTTAGTCCTCAGTAATCAGATTCTACTCCAATTAGACTGATTAGCTCCTTCTGTGATATCATTTTTTGTGCTCATGCATGATCATAGATAGGATACCCAGTGATCACATGAATTATTTCCTTAGTGATTTTGAATGGTTTCTCCTCTAGCCACATAAAATCATCATATACTCTACTCAAGACAAACTTAACCCACTGGGGTTTGAGCACATAGGGATAGGCTAGGGCTTCAGTTAATCCCTTGATTTTGATATGCTCTAATTTGCTATCCATTTTTCCATCAGTACAGAGTTCATCATATGTGTCACTAATCTCAACATGACCGAGTTCCTCAACACGGCATTTGGTGAAGAATCTAACATCTTCAACTAACAAGACTCGATCTGGGATGAGTGAAAATGCAGTTTTGTCATCCGGTTCAGAGGCAACTTTGGGAGTCAAAGAATATTTCAGCAAGGGCTTCCCCACATTTTTTACAACTACGGGATCTTGGATTTTGGGCGCCATTGTAGGTTTCAGGTAAAATTTTGCAAACTAACCTTAGGGTTTACAAACGATTGACGCTTCACACTCGGTAGATAATAGCAATTTGACTAGATCGGAAACCAGCTTAATAGTGTGAATAGATTTGATGTAAATACCTTGAAATTAGCTCTGAATGAAGTTTGATCGCCTTGTTTCGCTCTGCTCTGTTCTCTTGAAAACTTGGTGAATGAAAATGAATACCTTTAAGTACTCAAAAATACCTTATTGGGCTCTGTGCAAGTTAGGTCAAAACATTAAATGCACTCGGTTCTCCTTTTACCGATTTACTCCTTTTTTTTCGTTTTAACCGAGTAACCAACTTTCCTTCATTAACCAACTTGACAGGCTTCCTGTATACACCAACTTGACAGGTTTCCTGTAAAGTACTTTTGATAGAATTTCAAACTGACTAATTGCATCTTAACTATGTAGATTTTGAATTTTGTACATAATAGAATAGGAACTATTATGATTTAACCTTTAGAGAATGCAGTCCCTTCATACCTTTTCTGGCTAAATTGGAATAAGTGCACCTAACTCAGTAGGTAAGGTGCTTTCTTCATCTGACATGATTTCCTTCTTTTTCCAAATCATCTTGAATTTTTCTTTTATCTCTTCAGTGTCTCTTCTAGGTTGATCTCTGCAATCTCCAACTAAATGTCCAGCTTTGTGACAATGAAAACATGCCATACCAGGATTTCTCCATGATCTTCGGTTGTTCATTCCAAACCTTATAAAATAGTTGGCACTAATATGTCCATATCTTCCACAACATTCACACCATATCCTTGTATTCTAATCCCATGGTACTGCTGCATATTGTCAGTAAGGATCTGTGTGAGTTCGGTAACCTCTAGTGTTTGCTTGGTGTGGATACCGCATGTAGTTCTTTTGCTTAGACCAGCACTTCTTGGTACTATGTCCATATCTATTGCAATTTCTACAAAACCCTTTGAATTTTGCCTTCTGATAGTAGTTAATAGACTTTGTCCTACATTAATTAGATGTGTGACCATATTTATTGCAATTGTAACAATATCCATTGGACTTAGTGATATTCGGTTGCTTACCTTTTCTAATCTGGCATATGTTGACAGTATGACCTTGATTTCCACAGTAGTAGCAAATAGGCTTCTTCCTTTTGATGTTATTCCTGTTTCCAACTTGCTTTGATGATTCTCCTCTCTCAATAGTATGAATTCCTTTCTCGGTTGATTCTTTTCTTTTGTAACTGAGTCCTGTATCTTTGTTGGGTCTTCTTGTATTCAGTTTCTCATTCAACATCTTTGATGCTTCATAACTCTTCTTCAATGTTTCTTTGGATTTCTTCTCTATTTCAAGTTCACCAACCAACCTTGATACTTCAAGTTTCAATGCTTGATTTTCATCATTCTTTAGAATTGCTTCATGATGTGCATAACCTAGCTGATCTGTCATATTTTGTTGAATACCAGTTAGCCTTATGATTTCATCATTCTTATCAAATACTAAGACATCAAGTTGTTGTTTCTCTCTTTGTAGATCTCTTGCTTTATCCTCAGCTATCCTTAATGCATCTATATTTTTAGTCATCTGTGTACTAAAATGTTCATGTTCTCTTTTCATTGCTTTTAGTTGATCAGCCAATGCTTTGTTCTTTTCTTTCAACATTCCAATCATTTCTCCAGTCTCTTCAGATATACTATTCTTAGATGATGTCTCAATTTGTTCCACTAACTCTTGAGAATCCTGGAAGTCATCAGATAATCTTCTTCTTACTTTCAGAGATTTTTGCATTTGCCTTTGCATGTCTGCAATCACTTGATTTGCATGATCCAGCTCTTCTTGTAGATATACAATCCTCCGAGATTGTTTATAGCCTTCCATTGATAAGATCTTTCTCTTTAGGTAGTTAAACCTTTTTCCAAGATTCAAGCTATGATACCAATTGTTAGGCCCAATATGGAAAGCTAATGTACTAAGAGGGGAGGGGTGAATCAATACTTCAAAACCTTTCTTCAATAATAACCTTACTATTATGCATAAACAGAATAGTGCAGTTAACATAAAATAAAGTTAAAACAAATAGATAATAATCATACATGATTCACTCCATAACACATATTTTGGTTACGCAGAAACTCTCGGTTAGAGAGAAAAACTGTTGTGGGGATGGCACCCACAACTTCACTACTACAATAATAAAGATTGCTAGGTTAGAGCTACATTTAGCTATTTTTGATAGCTTACCCTATTAGGAGTAACAAGATCTGTTAGATCTACCTTGCTAAAGGATTTTACAACATTAATCTGAATGTTGCACCTGGTTAGAGGATTTACAATTTATAGACTGGTTAGAGTGTTTTGCCCTGTTAAAGGTTTCTCTTTCAACTTCACAATATTACAATAAAATCATTACAAATATCTACAACTTTACATCTGAAATGTTATAGCAGATTCTATGTGCTCAGAATAAGATTACCTTGCTTATAGCATACCTCGGTAACCTATATTGTAACTCGGTAAACCCTTCTATTTACTTTGTTCTTCGACTGTTCTCTGATAACCTTCTTGGTGACCTCTCTGTGTCTCTGTAACAGTCTTCCTTCATACACACACACACACACACACACACACACACACACACACACACACACCTTTTTTTACTCTCTTCCCATGCTGTATATATAGATCTCTTAAAGCGGTGATCTAATTCATTGCTTCGATCTTACAAATAAGATTCCTTGAATGAATAACTAAACAAAATATTTCATTGGTTAGATTGACCTTGTAATCATACACAATCTTTTAGTGTAATTTCCAATGTAATAATAGTTAGATGTGCCTTGATCTCGTAACACGTTTCCATGTGCATGTCCAGGTTCAATGTATCTGGTAACACATTTCACTCGGTGAATATCAACTCAGTGTGTTAACTTTACTGCTCGGTAGCCATAAAAAGATACTTGGTAAACAGCTCGGTGAATACTGCATTTTGTGACTACTTTCTTCTGTAACCGACTAGACTGTTCATACCGACTTCTCTGTGTGTACCGACTGCATGATTCGGTAATTCTAACCGACTAGAATATATAGTATGACTTTGAATATAAAAACTAATGGCAATTTGATAAGTAGGAACATAAAGAATTCTACCTAGACGGAGGACAAGATCCTCAGCGTTACCCATGAAGGGTTTCAGTTTTTTGTCTTATTTTTTGGATATCACTGGTCCACCGTCCACTACCAATGCCCTAGCCCCTAGTATTTTTGTTTTTTTGGCTATTTGCTTGTAACCTCCCTTATTTTGTCTTTAAAGTTTTGGAGGGACAAGGACTTCAACAGTCAAAAATTGTAAAATTGCACAACTTATTTATAAAAAAATTGCAAATTCCAGTTCGTTTCAGTTTGCCTTTTATGGATTTAAAAGTGGTTTCTATTTCATTGTATTATTAGTTCCCGCCATGGCAGGATACTTAGCATAATCATTATGTTCTTAAATAGCTTAAATAATTATTAATTTGTGTGGATATAAAACTTAATTTTCACCATTAAAAAATATAAAATTTTAAACAAATGTCAAATCTCATTCAATTAAATCTCGAGCAGAGAGAAAGGGAAATTCCATTTTGAACACAAGCTAGAATTAGAAGATTCTAGATATGGGATAGTAATTAAAGGAGGGATGATAGTATCAAACATAGCAAGTCTATTCTAATTTATTATCTTAAGTTAAAGAACAAACTCAGTGTCACTTCTGAGACGACCTTTTCTAAAAGATATTTGAAGTGCTTGACAAAGAAGTATTTGAAAAAGCATAATGTCAGGGATTAGCTATGAGTGGTAGCATCCAATAAGGATCATAATATCTATTAGCTACGTTATTTCAACATTGCTGAGAATGAGGCAGAGGATGAAGATTAAATTTAAGTTTTATCAGTATTTAGGTATAAGTGATATTAATTTTTGTAACTATAAAGAGTTGGCTATTACAATTCTGTCTAAATATCATGCTAGATTTGTGTTTATTTTGTTTTTTTCTATTTTGGCAGGTTGTTTACGTCTACTATGTAGGTAGAGAGCTTACATGTTGAATTTTGGGGACAATTTTTTGTAGTCTTTGAATTGCAGAATTAAAAAAAACAAAGTTAAAGATTATAGAAATTTAATTTACATATTTTAATATAAGTTTTTAAAATTTTAATATAAATATTATACATTAATAAATATCTAGAATTAAATAATATTCTTAAATAAGCCTGTATAGGTAGGTGAGTTGGCTTGGGTGGTGGGTTTGCTCCCCATCGGTCTTGGGTTCGACTCCCTCTCGGATTTAAGAGGGAGGACTGGTTGCAAGCTCTGGATTCTCTCCCTAGGGGACTAGTCTCGCCTCAGTTCGCCCCTTCCTGGCCCCAACTTGGCAATAAAAGTAAGCCCAAGGCAAGGCAGGTTGGGTCGCTGGACTAGGTCATGGGGATATCCCTGGTGTACTGAAGAAAAAAAATACACTTCTTAAATAAAATAATATATTTTGTTAAATAAAAGTTAAAATTTTATTGAATGTAAGATTTTAAAGATGGAAATATATTTATCTTATACATTAATATGTTTAAAATATTTATATCATATGATGCTTGTAATTAATAATTAAAATTAAAATTAATTTAATTAATGATAAATAAATAAATATATTAATTTATTTTATATTTATTTTGAAGTATATTGCTTTATTCTAAATCTTTTTAATCTGTTTTTGTTTAAATAGATTAATTTTTAGTCACTACTTTGAATATGACTATTATAAATATTGGGAATACTTGCATATTTGTAATATTTTATTTTCAAGTAATACATTACAAAAATTATCGATAAAAAAAAAAAGAAATATCATGCAAGTTTTGAAATTACATATTTAAATTTATATTTAATTCATTTTACTAATAGGGTAGTGTCTACTTGTATCTGTTTTAAAGGCTACAACTAGAGGTTTTCTTGTGGGTTCTTTCCTGCCGATATGCCTTGTTTGAACTCAATGTAAACTCTTTATTATTAATATATAAGTTTAGTGGATATTCCACTTTTATTGAAAAAAAAAAGGTTATATGTTTAATTTAAAAAAAATTATTTATTTTAATAATTATTATATTATAATATGTAATATCAGTAAGTGATATTATGATATATTATATGGAAATTTTAATAACATTACCTACATATGTATTTTGAAAAGTTAAATAATCACATTATTAAAATTTTCATATAACATATATTATATAGTAATTATAATATAATAATAATTATTAAAATAAATTAGAATAAAAATTTTTAAAATTAAATATATAATTTCAAAAATAATTATTTGAAATTATATATATTAAAATCTTAATATAATATACATATTAAAATCACTTAATTAAATATTATACATGTTATATAGTAATTATTAAAATAAGTATAAACAACATTTAAAAAATCAACATATATATATATATATATATATATATATATATATTAAAGTTAAATAATGACATTTTTAAAATTTTCATACAATCTATCCTAAAATAATTTAATTATATTATATATGTTATAATATAAGTATTATTAAAATAAAATCCCCAACACAAGAATACATTTCATCTTCGTGCTCTCGGCTCTCATATTAATACGAGCTCACAGAGGTGTTAATGCGAGTGAGTGCCATTAATTTAGATTTATTTCATAACAGTTAAAAAACATCTAGTGGGAAGCCTGAAATCTGGGAGAGCACATTGACAACACATCAGCAGCTATTGCAACCGCTCCTCTAACCATCACAGGCGTGCAAAAATCAAAGATGGGGATTTGATCGTTAGGGTTTAGCTCTACCCAACAATAGCAATTTCATTTCCATGCGTCAAAATTCACTGAGCATTAGACATTGCACCAGTCACACCTGGGATGCCAGGATTCAGGTCATCTGCAAAAGAGATCACACAACAGGGCATTTGACTCACTGCATTGAAGCGCTAACGACACATTGAGAAGCCGAATTTTCCGTTCTCTCCCATGATCAGTTGCTACAGACCCACGATTAGCTGCTTCAGTCACTATGAACCTGTAAGTTGGGTTCAGAACATTAAACCTTCTACTACCCTAGTAAAAACGGAGATACGATTGCAATTTCTTGCTTGGTATGGGCGAAACTAGGGTTATTGGCGAGTGGGTTGATGTGGGCTGGGATGATCTGCCGCATGTCCCACAGCTAGTCTTCACGAAGGGAAAATGGGTAGATATGGTGGCACAAAATTGGTTGAGGGCAGACTTAATAAATTTCAGACTGGTCTCCAAGTATTTTTGAGGTTTTTTCAGAGGTCCAAGTAGTGGAAATTGGCAGAGTATGGACAGATCTGGTGAAAGGCATCAACGATTTTTGGATCGTAGGCATTTTGGTCAGGGCCCGCGGCCAAAGTTTATCCCAAATCATTTAAAGGGGCTTCTGGGTAAACGATCTATAGAGTTGGGAGGAAAACCATCCAATGTGAAAGTTGTGAAGTTTTCATTTGTAAATGAGGCAAGTGGGGTTTCTCGGCTGAACGCTAGTGAAAAGATGATGGACACATAGTCTAACGGTAACCCGCTTGAGTTATCTTTGTCACATCAAAGGGGGGATAAGGTAAGGGAATCTTTGACATCAGGAAAAGATGATAAGGTAAGTGAAAATCAAACCGGCTCTGATTTAGGAGGTGGGTCTTCACAGGTATGGGCTTTTGTTCCATGCATTGATTTACTTGATTCTATTGTGGATTTGAAAGCTTGTTGCTTGCATACACATGCTATTTCTAGGGAAATATGGGGGGATGCAACTAGTTTATCTAAATTTCATCATAAATTGCAGAAAAAGTGGTCTGATATGCATTATTTTCAATTACTCTCTACAAATGCATTTATTATTGTTTTCAACTCTTCTTTTGTTAGGGATGAAGTTTTAAAATCTTCACATTACTGGTTTGGTAAAAATTTAGTGTTTGTTTTAGCTTGGAAACCATTTTATATCCTTGCTTGGTCAAGCTTTAAATTAGTTCCTTTCTTATTTGGCTTGCCCAAATTACCGTTTGAATTTATGGACCTAGAGTTTTTGGAACAAATTGGTAATACCTGTGGTTCTTTCTTATCATCAAGATTTGATTTTGTGGAGGGGGAGCTTTTGGTAAAAATTTGTGTCTTGACTAACCCTAATAATGTTTGCCCTCAGACCTGTATCATTAAATCTCATGAGGGTATCTGGAAACAACCAATTAATAAGTTGGAGAAAGACTTTGGTAAAACTTCCTTGCAATTGGATGCTCCTTTTCTTATGAATTTTTTGAAATCCTCTATTCTGGATAAGGCAGAACATTGCTTGGGTAGTAACGATAAACCATTTCTGGATAAACTATTAGTTAATGGTTCCACTGGGAAACATCCTGCTACTTTTGAGGTTAACCAAGCTATGAGGATATTGGGAAGTGAGAGGTTTATGTTGTGTCTCACAATCCAGAGTCTGTAGGGTTATTTACAAGTAAGGATAAGACAATGCTCACCAAAATTTTGTGGTTTCAGGGGACAACAATGTGGATGATCTACTTCCAAATCTCACTACCTCAAATTATTTGGATAAGTCACTAAATGGTGGTGGTGGGAATCCTATCTGTCTTGTGAATTCAAAAGAATACTTAGAAAGTTGTCAAGGGATTGGTCATATTTTTGTGAAGAATGATGGGGTTGTCTTAGAGTCTAATGTTGGGGTTTCTTCTCTAGGGTTTCCTGATGATGCTATCCTTTCTCAACAAGTCAAATAATTGGTGTCTAATTCTTTGCAACATGTTGATGTGGATGTGGATAATAATGCTACCTTAGGAAATAATATTCAGTTGGGAGACATTCTTGTTATTGTGCCAGATGAAAATCTGATTCACCAAGTAAATGATCTTTTTAAAGATCATGAGCATCAGATGGATGAGGACATTACAAATAGGGTTATCTATTTCATTCAGAATGATTTGGGGAGAATTAAATCGACCCTTCCTATATCTGCATCTACTAACCCTTTTGAGGTTTTGGCCTCATCGAAAGTGGGCATCATAGATAATTTAGTCATGACTTCTCCTAAGTCAAGTAAGAGTTTACCAATTGTTCAAACTACTCTAATTAGGGCTTCATCTATGGTTTCTCCTAGTAGGGGTAGGCCTCCAAAGAATAGAAAGACTCAATTGGAAATTGATGTTGGGATTCAGCAGACTTTGTCTCTTTCTCCTAGTGTTGGGAAAGGGAAGCATTCGGCTTCTCTTGGTGATGCTATGAAAGGAAGTGCTATTCCTAAGGGTAAGAGGAGTAAGAGGTCTATTATCAGTCCTCCTGTGACTAGGTTGGGGGTTGTGAAGCGTAATCTTCAAAGTAGTTTTGGAGAAGAAAAGTCTTCTCTGTCTAAAGGAAAGAGGGGAGCCTTGGTCTCCCCTCGAGAGCAATGAGAATTATATCTTGGAATGTTAGGGGCTTAAATGCCCCTAACAAGAGGTGCTTAATTAAGTCCCAGATGGACTTAGTTAAGTGTGATATTTTCATGTTGCAAGAGACAAAATTGTTAAAGGAGTCTGCTTATTTGGTTTTTTCTTCTTGGAGAAAGTGGGAATTCCTCTCCTCTCCAGCTTGTGGTGCATCAGGGGGTTTGGCATTGCTTTGGAATAACTATAACATTGAGGTTGAGCTAGTTGCTTCTACTATAAATGGATGTTGGCCTTAGTTAAAAGCAAGCTTTCGAAGGTTAAGTTTTGGCTTTTTAATATTTATGCTCCTTCTGGTATTCAAAGGAAGACTAAATTATGGGGAGATCTTAAGAGAATTTCCTTCCCTTTAAGGCATGGTCCTTTTATAATCTTTGGGGGGGATTTTATTGCTATTACTAACTTAGGAGAAAAGAAAGGAGGTATTCTTCCTAATAAAAAATTATGGAAGACTTTGGGATGTTCATTAAGGACATGGGTCTTTTTGATTGTCAGTTTCAGAATGGGATTTTCACATGGACAAATATGCGAAGAGATTTTTCTTAGATTGCGGAAAGGTTAGACTGGTTTTTGTTATCAGATGTTTGTATTGATTCAGAGTTTGAATTTTTTTCCTCTATTCTTCCAGTTTCGGGGTCAGATCATTTTCCAATTTCCCTATCAATTTTGGAAGATAAAGCTACTTTTAAGTCACCCTTTAAATTTGAACCTATGTGGTTTAGAGATTCTTCCTTTTTGCCTTTGCTCAAAAAATGGTGGAGTTCTTCTCCTTATTGCTCTGGATCCCAAATGTTTCGGATTGCTAAGAAGTTGAGATTTTTGAAGTTTAATATTAGAGAATGGAATATCTTGCATTTTAAGAACATCTTTCAAGAAAAATAGAGGATTCAAGATATGATTGAATGGCTTAATTCACATGCGATTCAACATGGTATGGTGCCTCTTGTTTTTGATGAACTAAAATTACTAAAAGTAGAGCTTGAAGAAGTTTTGTCCAAAGAAGAAATCTATTGGAGACAGAAATTGAGGGAGATCTGGCTTTCAGATGGTGATAGAAATACAAAAAAAATTCACTCTTCAACAAAAATTAAGAGAAGTGAAAATAGGATATCTTGTATTGAGTGTCCAAATGGTAGACTTTTAACAGAACAGGAGGATATTACTTCAGAGGCAGTTAGGTTTTTTAAGTCACTATTGTCTTCGGAGCATGGAGATCTTCATAATAACATTTCTTCTAATATTCCTTCTTTGGTATCTTTGGAAGATAATAAAATTTTGATGTCTCCTTTTTCTTTGGATGAAGTTAAGAATGTTGTTTTTGCAATGAACCCTGATAAGGCTCTAGGACCGGATGGCTTTACTCCTTTATTTTTTCAAAAATGTTGGGATTTTGTGGGAAATGATGTTTTATTGGCCCTTGAGGAAGCTAGAAGGAATAGGTCTGTTTTGAAAGAGCTTAATAATACAATGATTGCAATTATTCCTAAAAAAGAGGTTACCAAGACATTTGTTGATTTTCGCCCTATTGCTTTATGTAATACTTTGTACAAGATTTTTACCGAGGCTATTTCTTTAAGGTTGGCTAAAATTTTACCTAAGATCATTTCTTTAGAACAAGGTGGTTTTGTTATAGGAAGGGAGACGACAGAGGGAGCTATAGTGGCACATGAGGTTCTACATTCTATTTCTACTCAGAGAATCCTAACCATGATCCTCAAATTAGATATGATGAAAGCATATGATAGAGTAGAATGGGGGGCGTTGTGTGTTGTTCTACTTAAATTGGGCTTTTCCAAGGCATGGGTCAAATGGATTCGTGCTTGTATTTCTTCTGCAAGGTTCTTGATTCTAATTAATGGCTCCCCTTGTGGTTTTTTCTCCTCTTCTAGTGGTTTGAGGCAGGGGGATCCCCTGTCTCCTTTCTTGTTCATTCTTCTAACTAAAACGTTCAGTTGGGTTATAAGAGCCGCTAAGCTAGGAGGGCTTTGGAAGGGAATTAGGATTCAGAATGTTCCACAAAGCATTTCGCATTGCTTGTTTGTAGATGATACTTTGTTATTTGGTTAGGCCTCTTTAGGTGAGGCAAGAGTGATAAAGGCGATAATACAAAATTATGCATCCTTTTCTGGTCAGAGAATCAATGTTGATAAGTCAAAGGTTTTTTTCCTTCATGCTTCACAATTGGTTCAGGATAGATTGAAGATTTTTTGGGGATTTGCATCTGGAAATTTTCCTTGTTCTTATCTTGGTATACCTTTCTTCATTAAGAAGGATAGAGTTGAGTTTTGGGATAAGATCATTTTAGTTATCTCTAGAAGGATCCTATCCTAGAATCATAGATGGTTATCTTTGGCAGGTAAGATTGTTCTTATTAAGTCTGTCCTAAATGTTGTTCCTATTTATCTCATGTCTGTTTTGCAGTCTCCGAAAGTGGCTCTTTTTACTTTGCAAGATACTCTTAGGTCCTTCCTTTGGAGTAATAATAAAGATGGTAAGAAGAAACTCCCTTTGGTAGCATGGGATAAAGTTTGTTTGCTTAAAAACCTTAGGGGCACAAGCATTAGGAGTCTGGAAAGTTAGAATTTAGCCTTAAGTGCTAAGTTGGTTTGGAAATTGTATGAGAGACCATTCTCCTTTTGGGCACAAATTATGTTTGCTAAATATTTAAATAACGGACCAAGAGAATATGTTTTTTAAGTTTCTAATTTACCGCTTGGTTCAGCTATTTGGAATTTTCTATGTAAATGTAGATCAGTGATTTTGCCTCATCTCTCATGGATTGTTCATAATGGTAGAAATGTCAAGTTTTGGGAGGAAGTTTGGAATGGCCATCCCCCTCTGGTGAACTTGAGGGATTGGTCTCCTTTAATTTCCACTCTTTCTTCCCTTTGGGGTGTCTTTGTGGCTGATTATTTTGAAATTGAGTATAGTGGGAATCTTAAGGTGGCAAAATGGAAATCAATTGAGTTTTTAGATATTGATCAAAATGTGAAATTGGAATATGAAAAGATGTTGGCGGAGAGAGTAATAATTCTTCTGATGCTGACGATGAGCTTATCTGGACAAGGAATATCTCTAGTAAGTACACAGTTAAGGATGGCTATAATTCTCTCTTGGTTGCTAAAGATTTATCTACTTGGCCATATAAGTTGTTTTTGGCTAGTGCTTTTGCTTGGTTAGCAGTGCAGGACAGGGTCCTTACAGGAATGAGGTTGGACAAGTTGGGTATTACTGCAGTATTTTCTTGTGTCTTTTGTAATAAAAATTTAGAATCCTCTGCACACTTGTTTCTTCACTATGATTTTGCCCATGCTTGTTGGCAGTGATTGTTTGAAAAGCTTAACATTTCCTTTGTTATTGGTAAGGATCTCCTTTCCCACTTGAGAGCCTGGCCTCTCCTGTTTGTCTCATCTTTCTATGCATGTCTTTGGATTATTTCTCCATCTATTGTGATTTGGAATATTTGGTTAGAGCATACTAATAGGATTTTTAAACAAACAAGTTCTTCCTTGGCTGAGGTTTTATTGAGGATTGAATCTTCCATCTCTAAAGTTGCGTTGTCTTTTATCTATAAGAATTTGGAAACCCTTACCTTTTTTTCTCATTGGGATGGTAGGGTAACTCGAGTTTGGAGAATGTTATCAGTCTTACCTTCTCATGGATCTATTTTAAATAAGACTAATGCTATAAGTACGAAAAATTTTACTTGCTAGAAACCTCCTCCGCAAGGGCACTTTAAATTGAATTTTGATGGTGCTTCTTGTGGGAACCCTGGCCTAGCAGGGGCAGGTATGGTAATTTATGATCATAAGGTAAGATTTATTCAGGCTCATTGTCATGCGATTGGTTTCAAGTCTAACAATTGTGCAGAATTCTTTTCTTTGTCTTTTGGTTTGGATATGGCTATATCTTTGGGAATTAAGGACTTGATAATTGAGGGTGATTCTATGGTTATTATTCAAAGAGTCATGAAAAAGAAGTCAAATTGTTGGCAATTACAATATATACTTGATCATATTTTACAAAAATTAGAATTTTTTGATTCCTTCTTGATTTCCCACTATTATAGGGAAGTGAATAAGATTGCAGATTTCTTGGCTAATTTAGCCATTGACAGTGATGCTAATATGCGGGAGGTAAGTGTGGATGAGATCCCTTCCTCGGTTTTGGAATTTTTGAAGTAAAGAAGGGCATAGTTGTTGTCTTCATCAACCTCCTTATTTGGTGTGGCTTTTCTTTGGTGTGGGTTCTGCTATGCTTGATCACAATGTTTATTTTGACAGGGTGTCTGATTATGGTTTCATTTCTGCTATGTGGTATCATTCTAACTAGTGGTTGCAGAATTGTGTGTCATAGACAGGGGTGGTTCAGACTGGTGTTTTTTGGCAGCAATGGATATGCATCCTTCAGTGATCATACTTTAATCTTCCTTCTATATGCTTCTATTGGTGGCTTCCTTTGTATCTAATACGGCTTATGTAATTGGGATGGGTTTTTTTATGTACTATGCCAATGGGCATTTGGTATTGGGTAGAATAGGCTTGTGTTACTTAAGCAATACTAAAGGGTTTTCTTACTGGTTCTTTCCCTTCAGTGCTTTTTGAACCAGACACTATAAAAAAACATTTAAAATTTAATATAGTTCAGTGGTTCTATCCACTTTTATCAAAAAAAAAAATTATTATTAAAATAGATAAGAATAAAAAAAAATTAAACAAATATCTTATTTTAAATAAATTAAATATTAATATATATTATATTTATCATTTTGTTATTGTAACTTTAAAAAACAAATATGCATACTTCTTCTGAAGAGGATACTAGTGCAGGTGAATTGGGTGAAGATGAGTCTAGGTCTGATTCTAAAGGTGAGTCCCATCCCCCTCCGAAAAAAGTTAAACTTGAGAAATTTGTGAATACCAATCCCCCATGGGGCAAGGGTAAAAAAGGTCAAAAGAAATTGTGGTTTCTTCCTCTTCCACTTTGGCTGGAAATGACTCCCCTGCTTCAAGTGGTACCAAAGCTAGTCCTAGGGATTTTATGAGTAAGAAAAAAGATAGCAAGGAGCTGGACAACCATAATCTTCAAACCCCTCATTCCCCACCCCCTGATTCTGGTAATGTGGGTGTGGCAGTTCATGAAGACCTTCACCCAAAATATGCAAAGCTTAGTGATAAAAAGGAAGATTATAAGAATGTGTTAGGTATGGCTCAGGAACATGCAATTGACACATTCAACATGTTTAAATGGTTGCTTCATGAATTAAAGGAGGTTAGACTCAATCAGAGAGCCCTGGGTAGTAAAATGGAGGCCATCCATGTTGGGAATGATCAAAGCAATCAGATGGATATGGGGCAGTGGACGATGGAGGAGAAGAAGTTGATGCTAGAATGCATTAAAAGTATAGGTGAAGGGGTTGATCAGATAAAGAAAAAGTTTGAAGACTGCATCTCCAATGTTGAAGAGGGATACAATAAGACTCATGCTATGCTTAAGGCTATCATGTTGAACAACCACAAGATTGTGAAGAATATTGTTGATGTTATGACTATTATGGTGCATAGTTGAGAAAAACTAAAAAGGGCCATTGTCACCATTGGAGATGATACTGATGTGACTCAGGCTGAAGAAGGACCCAACAAAAGGACCCATGGCAACATGAAGAAGAAGGTAGTCGTTCAAAAGGTGGACTACAAAGAAATAAAAGCTGCTACTAAAAACATGAGTGTCCTTGAGGTCGAGTTGGCTGCGACCCTCAAGAACTTTATGTAATTGGGTCTGTGCTTTTGTTGTCCGTGGTCGTTGTTGTCTCTATTTTTCCGGTTTTGTGTTTTATTCTCTTTGTTGGTTTTTGCTGCTCGTTTGGGCTTTTGATATCTCTATGACTGTCGTTTGTAATATCTTTCTTTTGTAGCATGTTTTGTTTTGGATTTATGTTAATCCTTGATTCTAACTCTCCTAGAATATTTTTGTAAAGGGTTTCGGGGCCCCTTCAAAACCTGTTTTTCTTTAATCCAAAACAAATAGAAATAATTGTTAAAAATATTAAAAAATAAATTAGTTATAAAAGTGAAAAGAATGTAAGTGTAAAAATCTAAGTGGGAAAGTGTCAAGTGACGTGGCCCCCAAATTGAAAAAATCCTATTGATAATGGGACCCACAACAACTGACAACAGATATTGTTGTCTATTGGATGAACACAAATCAACGACTCAAGGTGTATTTTGGGCCAAACGTGGGATCTCTAATTTTTTTTGCAAACTTTCACCAGAAACACGTTTCATTAAACAGCGACATGAAAGAAAGGTTATGGCCCATGGGATGATGAAGTGTCAAGTGACGTCGCATTTGGGTGACAAAAATCCTATGTATAATGGGACCCATGGCAACTGACAAAGGATATTGTCGTCTATTTGGATGAGCACAGATCAATGGCGTAAGGTGTATTTTGGGCCGAATGTGGGAACGATAAATATTTTTTGCAAACTTCTACTGGAAGACTTCCATAAACGATAAACATTTAATTTAGTATAGTTAAATTCTAAATTTGGAATTGTATACTTAATTAAGTGTAATAAGCTCTATTTTGTGTCATGTGTCAGACTGTCAGTCCTCAAAATTTAGAAAGAAGCAATAATTTTTTTTCCCTACGATAGCAAATAGTTATTAATAATAATTTATAAAATTACAACACGATTCTAGAAATTTTGCCCTTTAGGTTTTACTTTTGAACTTTTGAGGGTTTTCAAACTAAGGGACTCATATTGTTATTTTGATTCTTTGAAAAACCAATAAATCTAGGGAGATTTGAAAATGGCTACTAGATTGAGGAATGAAACAGAGTCTGTCTATGCTAGTCTACTCAAATAGAAATTTTGGGTAAAATCTAGAACACCTACCTCCTGCGTTTTTTATTTTTGAATCTCATAGTTTACCATTTAGATTGTAGAACTAGAATTAGGGGTTCAACTTGAGGGTTAGCATTATTTGGAATCATTAACAATACCAGCGATGGGGAAACCTGATAGTACAACTAAAACTCAGGTGAATAAAAAAATAGACTTAATAGAACTAGTTAAAACAACAGGTTTCACTAATGAATACCATGATATTTATGACCCTGTTATCCATGGTAGAAAGCGAATCATAGAAATTAGATATGCATTGTCTAATAAGGCAAGAGATCCAAATAGGTCAAAATATATTGTCTTTAAAAAAATGTTAAATGCAAGTACAAATAAAATTGTATCGTGGTATGCTAGGCTTCCCAACATGGTGTTACCTAAAGTATTCCCTGTTGGAAAATTGGAGGAATTGATTACGTGTTGCATTGATGTTTTTTCATTGATGGCAACACTGACTATTTTGGTTGTTTACTAGTTTCTGGTAGGTTCCGGTAGAGCGGTTGGATTATAATACTGATCCGGTATGCTCTAGTATGATTTGGTTTGTGTAATTGGTTTGGAGCTGTAATTCATGCTATTTGGATGCGTATCATGACCAGTTAGTTCGGGATTTGATGACTTAGGAGCTATCATTTATTCTAGTAAGCCTTTTGGTCATCAGTAAGGGTTTTACCGGCAGAGCTTTGTTGAATATCTTTTGATGTACTTGATAAGTGATGTTGGTGCGGCTTCTAGATGGCTTTCAAGATGTTGTTGGTTATCTTGGTCATGTTCCTATTGATCAGTGGTGTTGCATTTAGGACTGGACCTAATGCTATCTTATTCTGCTAGGTTATGGACCGATTTATGTAACATGTTGGTGGATGATCCCGATGTGTTACCGATTGGATCTATTGATTGGATTATGTTGTTTCGGTCTTAGGCCGACTTGGTTGATCATGTTGGCAATTGACACTCATCTGATTTAGTTGTGTTGTCATTGATGGTATCACACATAATTTTTGGTTGGACACTTAATTGGTACTCCGCAGTATTCATGATTCAGCAACCAACATTCAAGTCATCCGATAAACAAGGGAAATCGGCAAACTAGGAACTGGTATATGAGACCGACATAAGAGATTGATCTGGCAAGTTTACACAACAACAATCAGCGGCATCGGTCACGAAGTTTAATGTATTTATTTTTGTCTAGGTCGACATGTAAATAAATTACAATATCATTGTAAGCCAAAAATAAGGCATTCATGTTTATGTTTGGGAAGGGTATTTAAGTCAGTCTGATTAGGTTATTTTGGATATACATATAGAGAGAAGGAATATATAGTGGTGTAATATTGTGCGAGCAATGTTGATCAACTGAATGCAAATATAATATTTTGTACTCGGGCTTGGTTATTGTTTTAGAGGTTTGGGATGCACAATACGTTACAGGTAAAGGAGGACACAGTGAAAACCGGTACAGATAGTGCTTGAACCGAAACTCATCCAGCATAGCAGATGTATTCTCTGAGTTCAAAATTTTGTTTGTAAAATAGTATTTAGTGTTTGTAGTTAGTGAGGCTCCTTATGTGATGAGAAGTATGCTCTAGGCTATTGGCCTTCCTACATCTGTAGGCCCCTATTGTAATATTTATTCATTTGGAAAGTGGATAGATATTGTGGGTCACCAATCCTAGTGTGGTTTTTCCTCTTTGAGGTTTCCCACGTATGTATCTTTGTGTTATGGTGTATGTTCTTGTGGTGGCATCATTTCTACTTACTGTTATATTCTTTTATGGTTACCAGTTATTGAATTGCTTTGTTAATAAGGTTAAAATTGATCTCATCGGTAGAACATTGCTTCTCTTCCCCTCAGTGTTCTTGGATTCCAACAGATTATTGGATTTCAGGTTTATATTATGAATTTATTGTATTATCTTTTAGGTGGCCAACCTAATTGTTTAGATCCCGGGTTGGTATAAATATGATGTAAGATCTCTTTGTAGATCATGGTTATGGTAATGGGTTTATGGTTTTAGGGGTTATGCAATTATCTATGTGCGAATAAGGTTGTAATCATATGTAGAGGTTTTAGTTGATCATAGGTGATCGAATTAGGTTGGTGAAAGAGGTTTAAGACCTCCAGTACTGAGATTAACTGAAACTATAGTCAAGCATAGGAGATATTATTCTTGCAGTTCACTCTTCTTTCTTGATTGTAGTCTATATTTATTTTGTAGTCAGTGAGGCTCCTTTTGTGATGAGTAGTGCTCTCTAGGCTGTTGGCCTTCCTGTATGTGCAGGCCCCTCTTTTGTAATCACATACTTACTACAAAAGTATTATTTGATTGTTGGTAAGCTTCCCACCATGGTTTTTCCCTTTACCGAGTTTTCCACATACAAATCTTGGTGTTATCTTTTATAGATGGTTGGTAAATGTTTTGTGGATTATGTTTGTGCTTAACTATTATATCTTTTATTCTAATATTTGGTTTATGTATCCCGATAATAATGTTTTAATGTTTAAAGTTCTATAATATGTCAACAACTGATTCACCCCCCCCACCTCTTAGTTGTCCACCGGTTATCTAAGTTGTCTAACAATTGGTATCAGAGCTTGGTCCTCTCTGCAAAAGCTTAACTGCTTGAGGAAGATCCCATGACATCTAATAGTTCAAGTTCATTAAGCTCATTTGCAACTATTTTCCGGAGAGAAATTCCTAGGGTTGATGGAACAAATTACAGAGTATGGAAGATTATGATGGAGACACATCTGAGATGTCTTGGTAAGGAGATTTGGGAGATCACTGAGAAAGGATATACACCTCATAATCAGACATCTAGAAATCCTCCTCTAAAAGGCTTTGATAAGGACATTGAAAATGATTGTAGAGCTAGAGAATCCCTTTTGTGTGCACTTTTTGATCAGCAAGTTATGAGACTAACTGACAAATCAACTGCAAAGGCTATATGGGATAAATTGGAGACTCTAAATGAAGGTGACCGTACTGTTAAAATTGCTAAACTTGATGGTTATCGGGTGAGATATGAGAACCTGAAGATGGAAGAAGATGAAAGGATTACTGATTTTATGGAGAGAGTTAATGAAATTATTCTGGGAATTAAGTGATGCAGTAGATCTTTGAGCGAAGATGAAATGGTTTCTAAAGTATTGAGACATTTTCCACCAGCTTACAAGATAAAGGCTATTGCAATTAATGAGTTGAGAACAATGGAAAACACATCTATTAATAGGGATACCTTGGTTGGGAAGTTGTCTGCTTTTGAGCTTGAGAAATTTGGTCCTTCTGGAGCAAAATATGAACCTTCTTTCTATGCATCTACATCATCTACCGGCAAGAGTGATTAGAAAGCCTTATATGCTAAAGAACTAGAGGAAATGAAGAAAGAAGATGACGAGTTTGAGAAACTTGAAGCCGTATTTGATAGAAGAGTACCTAAAGGTCTGACAAGAAGTAAGTATGAAGGAAAATCACCTTTTAAATGTTTTGTATGTAATAAGATAGGTCATTTTGCATCTAGATGTCTGAAAGGAATTCAAGATTTGAGGAAAGAGATAGAAGATGTTTTAGGCCTAACCATAATTATCAGAACAAGCATAAGTATAGGAGGAACAAAGTCAAATCATGCTACTATGCAGATGGGGAAGGTGTGACTGATTCTGATGATGAACCGACACAAGATTCAGCTATTGGATCTGACAATGGTAAGGAATGGGTATTCTTGGCTATCAAGGAAGATGACCTGGTACCAGAAGAAAAGGCCCTTGCTGCTAAAGTTGAAGACAAGGATGAATGGGTGATAGATAGTGAATGTTCACATCATATGACTAGAGATAAAAGGAAGTTTCTATCTTTGCAAGAATTTGATGGCGGTTTGGTTAGATTTGGAGATGACAAAGAATGCATGATCAAGGGAAGAGGAACTATATCATTGGATGGTAAGAATAATACTGATAATGTTTATTACATTAAAGGTTTAAGGCATAATCTTTTGAGTGTAGAACAGTTGGTGGATAAGGGATTTTAGTTACAGTTCAAGGATGGAAAATGCAAGATTATCAACAGATCTGGATTGGAGATTGCAATCGGTACTCAAACTAAAGGTAACATCTTTCATTTGAACTCTGGTGAGAAGACATGTTTGATTGCACAAATTGATGAGAGTTGGCTATGACATAAGAAATTGTGTCATGTGAATTTTGATTACATTGTAAAGATCAGTTCTACTAAGGTAGTTAGAGATATACCTAAGATTGTGAAGCCCTATAATCTGGTATGTAAGGAATGTCAAATGGGAAAGCAAGTTAGAAATTATTTTAAGAGTATACTAGACAAATCTAATGATGTTCTTGATATTATTCATACTGATTTGTGTGGTCTTGCTAGAATCAAAAGTTTTCAGGGTGAGATATTTTATGCTAATCATTAATGATTATTCTAGAATGATGTGGATTACTTTTCTAAGGGAGAAATTTGAAGCATTTGAAAAGTTTAAGATATTTAAAGCTAAAGTTGAGACATAGATAGGATTGATGATTAAATGCTTAAGGTTTGATTGGGGTGGAGAATTCACATCCGATGAATTTAATAGTTACTAAGAAAAGAATGGGATAAGAAGACAGTTATTTGCACCCTGGACACCTCAGCAGAATGGTATCGTAGAAAGGAAGAACATAACTATCTTAAATGCGGCTAGAACTATGATGATGGAAGCTAATTTGTCTCATATCTACTAGAGAGAAGCTGTGAGCATGACGATATACACATTCAATAGAGTTCATATCAAAGGAGACACCAGTAAGACACCTTATGGGTTATGGTTTGGTCATACACCTACAGTTAAGTATTTCAGAATCTTTGGTAGTAAATGCTATATCAAAAGAGATGATTCCATTGGAAAGTTTGATCCTAGATGTGATGAAGGGATATTTCTTGGTTATTCTAATGAAAGCAAAGCATATAGATGTTATATCAAAAGAGTGCAGAGAATTCTGGAGAGAAATAATGTCAAAGTGGATGAGCTGGACAAAAGTCAAATCAGAACTTATGAGAGAGAACAAACAATGAAAATGATCATAATTGAATCGGTAGCACCTACACCAAAACAAAATGTTGAACCACTTACTTTGGTAGTATCAAAAAATTCAACAGTAACTAAAGATCAGAGAAGAGGAATAAAAAATCAGAAGACTCCTAAGTATGTTAGGTTAAATCAATTAGAAGATCAGATCATTGGAGACAAGAATAAAGGAGTGATGACAAGAAGAAGGTTGGCAGCTGATGAGGTATGTTTAATTTCTCAAGTTGAACCGAGATCACTAATTGAAGCATGTAAAGAGGAATGTTGGATGAAAGCTATGGAAGAAGAATTAGATCAGATAGAAAAGAATAATACATGGACTTTATTTCCCCGACCTAAAAAATAAAAATGTTATTGGGACTAAATGGGTTTTGTGAAAGTTGAGAAATACAACACTACAGGAGCCCGAATAATCTCTGCAAGCTGAATAAACCTGTTACAAGGACAAGCAAGGAAGCAACAGAGAAAATAATAAACACATAGGAAATGCTCAAAAAGATGAGAGCTTTGTATTCACAAAAATGTGTAATATAATTAATGATATAAAAAAAAGAATTCAACCTCTAATAGGTCAAGAAACCCTAAAAGGGAAAACCCTAGGCTTGCACATAATAATTAATAAAAGAATTAATTATTATGCACCTAATGTTAGCTTAAGTGCAAAAGAGATAAAGGGGAACTTAATTAATTAAATAAATATTGTTTAATTAATCAAGTAAAGACCCGATTACTCTAACACCCCCACCTTAAGCTAGACATAGGGAGAAGCTAAAACCTAGAACAACTACTGAAAGAAGGAAAGATGGGTTCTGGCAACAAGGCCTAATCAGGTACCCAAATACAACCAAATCTCTATGAACCGGAGAAATGGAGAAAACCACATGGGAAAAAACTCTACTCCAAACAAAGATGGAAAAGCAAGAAGAACAACACTGAAGCAGGAAATAGCTACAAACACTGTTGAAGAGTAACTGATGATCTGAAGAACCTCCACTGAAATAGAACATGACCAGGTAGAGAAGACTATAATTTGCATGAGTGCCCTCAAATGACACTACTCAAATTAGATGGAAAACAAAGGCAAACAACTAAACTTGAAGATACAGATGGAATGAGAAACCAAAGCCTAAAGAGCTGATCAATCAAACCAAGGAAGCATTAGAACCAACGAGACAAACCTCCCCATAATGCTAAAAAGAGGAGAGGGAGAGGTGCACTGAAAAATGATGGTCAACAAGAACTGCATGACCAAGAACCAAGAACATCAAAGGTGCAAAGAAAGTACATAGTGTCGTGGAAGGAACACTCACTTGACACACATCATGAGGTGAATGTCATGGAAGGAACACTCACTAGACAAAGGTAGATGGCAAACAAAAGGAAAACATCAACCCCCCGTGACACTTTATAAGTAGTGCATGTACAATAAGGCACAAGATGTGCAATATCCTATGTAAACAATGCATGATGGCACTTCATCTTAGTGTGTTTGTATAAACAAATTGCTACAATGATAATAAGACTGGAAACAAAAAAGAACAACCAAAACCAAGACATCCTACTCAGAGAAAGAGATCCCAGGACCTGAAACATCCAAGACATTTACCAGAGTGTTGAAAAGAAAAAAACTGAATAAAATATTCCTAGAGCAAAATCTGGAAAGAAAACTCATATGACTGGAAAGTGCATAGAAAAATCTTTCCAGCAATATAAAGTTTTCAAAAAATGGAGTTCAGATGCTCAGTCTACGGGCCCAAAAGTGCAGAAAAGTGACCCCACTTTGACTGGAAAAATGTATAGTCAAATAGAAAAATTGGAAAAGAATTCTAACACCATGAGGTCCAGCTCAAAACCAGATTTCCAATGCTTATTTATTTTTGAAAAATGACTTTGTATGCTCAAGATATGGCAAAAAAACCAACCTCCCCTACAAAGGCAAGAGGGAGGGGTTGTCTGGTGGCAGGGTCGGGCAGAGGTGGCCCATGGACGATGGTGGGGTAGTGGGTAGAAGGCAAGTCGAGCGGCAGGCAGGCCGGGCAGTCGTCGGGTGTTGGGCGACAGCGGATGCTGGGTGCCAGGTGGGGGCAATGGTTGCAGTGGTCAGAGGAGAGGCAGTCGTGGGTGGTGGTCGGCCGGCAGGGCCCAACCTGACAAAGTCAGCGGTAGAGCCAGGGGGCCCCACGGTACCCTGCGTACCGTGGGGAAACCCAAAAAACAAGATTTTTGATTTTTTTAAAAAGCTTTGCCTAGTGTTTAAAAAAAATGTTTTTTTGATTTTTGTTTGATATTTTTTTTTTTTTTTAATTAATTTTTTTTTTCCTTGAACTTCAAGGTCGTACGACCTGGTACAGAAAAAAAAAAAAAAAACTCAGAGGCTCAGGTGTCGAAAGTGATCAAGTTTTATATGACCATATGGGTTTTTGGGCCTTCTGAGCACGATTGTGAGGTTCGTTTAGGCCCTAAGTGCTCAGAAAAAAGGCCTATCCCTAGGTGCACAAAAAAACTTCTGAAAACCCCTAGATCTGCTTCCAATGCAAAAATATCTCAAAACAAGAATAGGTAGCTACAGATCTGAAGCTCTAATACCATGTGAGAGTTGAGAAATACAACACCATAGGAGCCCAAATGATCTCTGCAAGCTAAATAAACCTGTTACAAGGAGAAGAAAGGAAGCAACAGAGAAAATAATAAACACACAGGAAATGCTCAAAAAGATGAGAGTTCTATATTCACAACAATGTGTAATGTGATTAATGATACAAAGAAAAGAATTCAACCTCTAATAGGTCAAGAAACCCCAAAATGGAAAACCCTAGGCTTGCACATAATAATTAATAAAAGAATTAATTATTATGCACCTAATGTTAGCTTAAGTGTGTGTAGGGGAAAAAGTGAGACTAGGTTAATCATGCCCTAATCCTACCTTTCGACACACATTACGAAATATGAAAGAGCCTAGAGATATCGCACAATTGGCTACTTCTTTTGGTGAAAGAGAGAGCCACGGGATATCTATTAGGATTTCTATTCCCTTGTTGAAATTGTAAGATCAAGTAATGCAAGTTCACACCCTAATCTCAAAATGCAAGTATGAACTAATAACAAGATTGCAGAATTGAGATTAAACAATGAACAGCTGTAAGTGTAAGGATAAAATAAGAATGCAGATATGTACCCGGAGTCGAAATCGGACTGAAAATGTTCGGGACGGGGGCACGGGCGCCACTGTCCTGAAAACTGCACTGGAAACCACTGTTCTGCACCCTGAAACACTGTCGGAAAGTCGTCGGAAAGCTGTCTGTCCGGAGGACTAGGGCGCCCAGCGCCTCTATCCCAGGGACCAGGGCGCCCAGCGCCCCTGTCCTGGCAGGACCAGGGCGCCCAGCGCCCCTGTCCCGGTCTTCTGAGCTGCAATTTCACACAGGGTTCTGCCTCAGCCTTCTCTCTCCGGATCCGTGTCCCGCGGCGTCGTCCGAATCCCGAAACCTGCAATAATATCTGAAAAGGGGGAGGGGCAGCTATATAGGGTTTTGCCTTAGTCAAACCCCCGCTTCGGTGATTTCCACCTCCACGAATAGCCAAGTTGTTTTGTAAAATGTATTATGTGTGCAGACCCAGTGTGTGTGCAAGGTCCAAAATGCAAGAAAGCAAACTAGAGCAACCTAGAAAGTAAACCCTAATTGCTTGTAAATGATAATGTAAATGCTCTAAATCAAGATGCAATTTGATCTAAATCATGAATAAATGATGTATCAAAGCTTATGCAAAGACATGAAAACAATACGAAATCATACCCAACCCTTAAGGGAGGAGTACAAGCCAATCTTCAGTCGGTAATCTCCTATTGTTCTTCAATGTCTTCCAAGCCCTAAGTGGATGAATGAATTTGATAGATGCTTGATAGAATGATGTTGAATGTTGTTGAAGTCCTCAAAAGATCTGCTCTTTCGCTGCATATGAAGTTCCTGGAAACAAAAATCCGATCCCTTCAGATGAGAAAAGAGAGCTCTTATGTATGAAACCCTAGGTCGTAAATTCCTATTTTGGCCGACCTAGAGATTGAATATCCCACCAATTTCTTGGAGTTAAGCTTTATTTTATGATTGGATCGTGCTCCCAAAATTTCGGGAAAAATGTCCGGGACCATGTTGCACGGGCGCCATGGTCCCGACAACTTTTCACCAAATTTTCAGGGCCGTTGGATATGATGATTTTAGAGAGAATCCCGAAGTTACAGGTGATTTTGAGATGTTTAGACCCCGAAACCAAGCCCCCAAGTTCGAAATAGGACTTAATTAGGGTTTTTGATTAAGTGGTGTATTGGAAGAATAAAATGCGAAGGGCACGCTTTAGTGAAAGGGCCCAACTCTATGATGTAGAAAATGATGAAATAGGGCCTTAGACCTAATTAATTTGATTAATTAAGTGCTTAAGGAGAAATGCAATGCAGAATGCAAAATGCACTAAGGCGGGTGCTAAACTAGGTGCGAAATTGTACCACCCTAGCGAGTGCGTACAATTTACGATGCTACATTTAGCCCCCACTTTAGCGGTCATATGAGTACTACGTGCATATGCAAGCTAAAGTACAGAAAAGTAAACATTATTTGAAAAAGGATATATCCATAAGTCGTCGGACGAAGCCCCCAGTGGTATCTGCAGTACACAGTTAGGAACCGCACCCTACAAAACAAATGTTAGATCACAAAATCACCTAATGCTTACTAGGGAAAGTGATGAAATCTGTGAGTAGCTATATGCCCCCCCCTGTTTCGACTTGCTTATTTAGGGAGGTGAAACAGGGTAGCATGTTTACTTGCGACAAATTGTGTAAGAGAGTGTTGATGAGGAGTGTTCACTAAATAGGCTTCATCAGAGCACTTTTTGGAACATCCTGAGAGTAGGAGAAGGAAAGTACGATTCCAACACAACAAACGGCTCGAAAATCGCATCTCCCAAACTCAAGTTATAATAAAATGAATGATAGAAGAAAAATTAGGGTTTCAAGAAGTAAGAATAAACAAACGAGAGTATATACCTCGAAAGTGACACTTGTATTCATCACTTTGTCGATTTTAGGATACTATTCAGTGCAGTGGAGCCCACCTAGCCATCACCATGCCTTCACGACGACCGGAGCGTCCCACGAGGATCGAGATCCTGCGCCAGGCCGTGATCGACGACGAGCCACTGGACGAGGTGAGTTGACTGAACGTTTGACTTTTGATTTTTCGCATGTTTGACTTTTTCGTGATCGAATGCAGACCTTGAATGCTGACCGGGGCCCACCTAGGGCGCCATGGTCCCTGAGGGGCGCCCTGGTCCCCCCAGGGCGCCATGGTCCCTGACAGGGGTGCCATGGTCCCTGCAGGGCGCCATGGTCCCCAATCAGGGCGCCATGGTCCCCTCAGGGCGCCATGGTCCCCAATCAGGGCGCCATGGTCCCCTCAGGGCGCCATGGTCCCTGACAGGGTGCCATGGCCCCCAATCAGGGCCTAGCGAGGGGTTACAAGGTGAGCATACAATGTACGACAGTTTGCATTTGCGATTTCGATGATTGAGTACTGATTATGATCATGTTTTCGTTTTGCAGGGTCTCCCGTACATGAGAGAGCATACAGCGGGACACATTCTTCGCACTTTGCGAGATCAGATTCCATGGCTGACTCAGTCAGAGAGAGACACCCTATCGATAGTAGGATTGTGGTACGTGATTCTTATGCCGGCCATTCGATTTCATCCTGCGATGCTGATGGCACTGATGGAGAGATGGGATCCTAACACCTCTACCTTTCACCTTCTGGTAGGAGAGCTGATGGTCACACTCGAGGATGTGTACCATATACTACGTCTTCCTATCAGAGGAGCGACAGTCACATACATGACTGATCGGGTAGTGGAGGATCATCAGAGGGAGCAGATGTATTGCATAGGGAGAGTCATGCCGAGCGAGACGAGAGGCCGTATCATGGTCAGCTGGCTCTTACATCCTACAGGGGAGATACCACTTCTGAGATGCCTCATGATAGCCATCATAGCACTAGCTGTCTGCCCTAATGGGCGAGGGACACACATGCACGGGGGCCTCACATGGTGTATCAGAGCGATGGAGAGACACAGGAGAGTGTATGCTTGAGGTCGGAGTATGCTTGCGCATCTCTATCACGACCTGGAGGAGTATGTATTCGGACAGGGTTGTAGTTTGATGACATGCACACTTCTGTAGGTGTGGATCTTAGAGCACTTCACATGCACCAGGCCCGTCGGCTTTCCACTGAGTATAGCGAGCAAGCGACCTAGGGTGTTCGCTTATCCACTGACCAGCGAGTGGAGATTTGGAGATTTGTTATATTAGAGAGTGATTATTGACAGGCTGACATCCGAGGTGATAGTGTGGAGACCTTACCTACTGATGCACAGATGGGATGGGATGGAGAGACAGTTAGCATGTCTACAGAGGAACCGCCTACTGCGAGGACGATATGCACACATCATAGTCCCTTTCTACTTTGATCGAGTACGGAGGCAGTTCGGACTAGAGCAGTGTGTTCCAGCCGATGTGCCCATCTATACTCGACACTCACGGGTCCTTCCCAGACCTGGAGCAGTAGCGAGACCAATGGTAGATGATATCGAGACGACAGACTTAGAGGGATCAGATCAGGATGTAGTCACTGACTATTCTGCAGAGCCTGGAGCACAGCGCAGATATGTTTCATGGTTCATGAGATCATATCCAGGTCCTATCTTTCCATCAGATCATCCGACAGGCTATCCAGGCCCATGGAGACATGGAGACCGAGACGAGGATGAGGGATCCAGGTCAGAGGAGTCAGAGGAGGGAGAGGATCATGAGGAGGCGGAAGATCCTGATCCACCTACAGGCGATCAGCCCAGTGACGAGGAGGAGGAGGACGAGGATGCAGATAGAGAGGAGGACGAGGAGGATGCAGGTGATGACGCGGATGAGGATGAGGATGATGAGGACGATGAGGAGGAGGATAGAGATGAGGAGGAGGAGTCAGATGCAGCTCCCCATCATTCAGGAGATGATACCATAGCTCTAGATCCACCTCCTATTCTCCAACAGGGGGAACAGGAGGCGATACGGAGACCTGTCACCAGTACCGTCCAGCCTACACCCATCGTGGATAGAGTATATGAGCGAGGGGAGCCTAGCGGTTCTCAGTCACAGATACTACCATATCATGATCCCTACTGGCGCGAGGGAGATCCAAGTATAGTAGGTTTATATTGATTAGTTAATGCTTTGATGATATAGAATGGTACTAACAAAGATCTGTTCTACTGCCACAGCTAATGTGCAGGAATGGCGTTCCTTGATTCAGCAGGCAATGACAAACATTTCCATGATAGCACAGATCCCCAGTTCCTCACAGATTGCCTATAGGCCTCAGGGGAACGCAGGTCAGCATGAGAATTTGTTTTTCCCATTCCGAGTACAGGTAGATATATGGAGGGAGAGAGAGAGAGTCCTGTCAGAGGACCTCCAGCAGGCACGGCAGAGAGAGAGAGTCCTATCAGAGGACCTCCAGCAGGCACGATAGAGAGAGAGAGTCCTATCAGAGGACCTCCAGCAGGTGCGGCGAGATCTAGTAGCGGCCCAGACCGAGGCTACCACCTATCGTGCGATCCTTATGGATAGGGATCGTAGGAGTTCCTCTCGGAGTCACTCACTATCTGTATCGCGCTACACACCCATGGGTCCACCTCCACGGCCAGATCAGGAGGGAGCATCCAGTCGACACTCTCCAGCCACTAGCCCTAGGGATAGGAGATGATTGTATGATGTAGGAGAGGTCACATTTTGGATATACAGTGACCTATGTTTGTATACGATTCACACATATATATATGTATATATACATGCTTCTCTTTTGTCTCAAATGTGTTATCTCTAATGCTTAAAACAATGTATGTTTTGTTTTGATTAAATCTAATACATTTGGTAAATGTACATGTATGTTCAGAATTTAATTTCTATGTGATTGATTTCTCAATGCTCCATGATTAAATTGATACATGTGTGACTTAATTAAAATATTTAATCAAGTACAACATTGATGATAAGGAAGAAATATGCATTAAGTCTAAGAATCATATAACTAATGTGATTTAATTTTGAACTTAAACACAACATGATACGATTCTACTTAACAAACATAAAGACACTGTATAATATGCTAGCATAATGGAAATGTAAATCTTTCACAATTTACATAAATGAATTCAAGACAAGCTATAAAGTAAGAAGGCACGCTTGTCAGGAACAAAGCAATATAGATTAAACAATATAACATTTAATTCTATTTTGCTTTAATTAAGAAACACTAACATATTATCCAATGTTGAAGTTTTGAAAAGAAGATAGATAAGAAATGAAGAATTTAAGCATAATATCTACGCAAGTGCATAGCATTGATAGGTTCTTTAAGAGGCGTACCATCTACATCCGCTATTTTGTAAGCACCTGATCCATAATCCTCAATGACGATATATGGTCCAAGCCAATTAGGACTAAATTTTCCCTTTTCGGCTGGCAAGGCATTCACATTGCGCTGATTCTCATAAAGGACTAAATCACCTACTGAGAAGGAACGTTGAATAACCTAATCATTATAACTTCGCTGTAGAGTTTTGTGATACGCTTGGATATGCTCAAGAGCGTTTATACGCTGTTCATCAAGCATCTCAAGCTGTTGAAGTCGTTGTTCTCTATAAGAGTCATCATCTATTATACCTTTAAGAGAAACCCTAAGTGATGGAATTTCTAACTCTAAGGGCATAATAGCATCAGCACCATAAACAAGATTATAAGGAGTAGTTCCCGTAGCAATTCGTACACTCGTTCGGTAGGCCCAAAGAGCGTAGATTAGCTGGTTACTCCCATCCTTACCATGCTTATTTACGGTTTTACGAAGAATTTGCTCAATTATCTTATTGGATGATTCGGCTTGACCATTTGACTGAGGGTAATACGGTGTAGAAAATCGATGTTTGATATGATACTTCTCAAGGAATTTCTTCACGTCCTTGTTCTTAAACGAAGTTCCATTATCTGAGATAATAGTGGAAGGTATCCCAAATCGAGAAATAATGTTTTCTAGAAGAAATTGACAAATCACTTCAGCAGTAGTAGAACGGAGAGGAATAGCTTCTACCCACTTCGTAAAGTAATCCGTTGCAGTTATAATGAAGGTGTGTCCTTGAGATGAAGGAGGAGAGATTTTTCCAATAAGATCCAAACCCCATGCGGAGAAGGGCCAAGAAGCTACTTGAGAGCGGAGTTCTTGGGCAGGAGCATGAATCAGGTTATTGTGTTGTTGACATTGATGACATTTTTTAACAAATGAAAAGGAATCCTTCTGCATAGTTTGCCAATAGTATCCCATACGAAGCAGCCTATGAACCAGGGATTTACCCCCAAAGTGCCCCCCACAGGCACCCGAATGTGCCTCTTCAAGGTCAATAGGGATTTCCGACTTGTTAAGACAACGAAGGAGAAGACCATCATAACCCCTTCGATAAAGGACATTAGAAAGGATGATATATCTAGCAGACAACTTGCGGATTCTAGCCCTAGTGTTCCTATTAGCAGAATCAGGGAAGGTACCATCGGTCAAATATCTTACAATATGCGAGAACGATTCATCTGAGTCTACAAAGTCACAACATGTTACCAAGCTAGAATCATCTTCAATAGCTGGAGAAATAAGATTGTGAATAACGAAGTTAAGATCGACCATAGGGTCCTCTAAAGATACTAACGAAGCCACACATGCCATCGCATCCGCATGTCGATTATCTTTTCGAGGAACAGGTTCCATGGTATAAGAATCAAAATTTTGTAATAAAGAGATAGCTAGGTCTTTATATTGTGATAATTTGTCCTGTTTTGCTTGATATATTCCTGTTACTTGTCTTATAATCAATTGCGAATCTCCATAGATATGTATGTGTTTTATATTAAGAGCTAAGGCTGCTTTTATTCCTGCTATAAGAGCCTCATACTCAGCAATGTTATTGGTACACAGGAAATTTAGACGATATGACAAGGGAATAGGTTTCTTTGTAGGAGAAACCAGAACAACACCTGCCCCCGATCCCGTACGACACTTAGAGCCATCAAAGTATAACTCCCAAGTTTCATCTTTCTCTATAGAAAGAATGAAGCCATCAGGAAAGGATTCAGGGTTAGGGAATGAAAAAGGTGAAGGCATCAACTAAGTGATCGGTCAACGCTTGTCCTTTAATTGCTCTTTGTGAAACAAATTTAAGGTCAAATTCAGTTAACATCATAACCCACTTAGCGAGACGTCCTGATAAATCAGTTTTAGAGAAAAGATGCTTCAACGGATCAAACTTAACCATGACGTGGACGTCTGAATTTAAAAGATAATGTCTCAATTTCTGAGTCGCAAACACCACGGCCAAGCATTGTCTTTCTATCACAGAATATCGGGTCTCATAATCGAGTAAAGTATGACTTATGTAATACACCAGACACTCCTTACCATCTTTATCATGTTGTGCTAACAATGCTGCGAGAGCATGAGAAGAAGCAACTGTATACAGGATAAAGGGTTTAGAAGGTTCAGCAGGTTGAAGAATAGGAGGACTAGCCAAATACACTTTTAAATCTTCAAATGCTTGCTGACAATCCTCATTCCACTGAAAAGTGATATCCTTTTTAAGAAGTTGAGTAAAAGGAAAGGTACGATACGCAAGTTGAGACACAAACCTACGAATAGCTTGAATCTTTCCTTGTAAGCTTTTAAGTTGAGATACATTTCGAGGAGGTGGCATGTTAACAATAGCATCTATTTTCTTAGTATCCACCTCAATCCCACGATGCGAAACTATAAATCCTAATAGTTTTCCACTATCCACACCAAAAACACATTTTCGGGGATTCAAGCGCATGTGATATTTATGAATTCTTTCAAAAATTTGTCGAAGAATTTTAACATGATCCATGCGAAGAAAAGATTTGGCCAGAATATCATCAACATAATCCTCTAAAATCTTATGCATATAATCATGAAAGATAAGGGTCATCGCTCGCTGATAAGTTGCACCGGCGTTTTTAAGTCCAAAAGGCATCATTATCCAACAAAATGTACCCCAAGGAGTGGTAAAAGCGGTTTTGAATTGATCTTGAGGGTTAATGAAAATTTGATTGTAGCCTGAAAAACCATCCATGAAGGATAAGAGGGCATGTCCTGCCGTAGAATCAACTATCATGTCAATGTTTGGAAGAGGGAAATCATCTTTTAAAGAAGCCTTATTTAGATCCCGAAAGTCGGTACACATTCTTATTTTGTTATCTGGTTTAGCCACAGCGACAATGTTTGAAATCCATGGGGAATAGTTAATAGGGCGGATAAATCCAGCCTCCAATAATTTTTCAATCTCAGCTTTAACAAGCAGAGCTATCTTAGGATTCATTTTTCGAATCTTTTGTTTCACGGGCTTAGCATCAGGAACTAAGACAATATTATGAGTAACCATCTTAGGATCTATACCAGGCATGTCAGAATATGCCCAAGCAAAGATCTCAAGGAATTCATGCAATAGTTCTTCATATTGTTTCTGTTCCTCTTCATCCAAACATTTTCCAATTTTAATGACTTTCTCTTTATTGCAAGGATCCATCTTAACATCAGTGGTGTCACTTATGAGAAGATTACTTTGTTGAGGAGTATCCTTTAACTGAGGGAATTCTTTCACAATCTTATCGTTATCAATCTCCTTTCCAAAATAGGCTTCAGTGTTCAAACAATAAGGGAGTCCCCTATTGTGATGATAACGAGGAAGAGTGTCATAGGCTCCCAAGAACTCAGCTAAAGCATCGTCGGTAGGGAAGATATCTAGAGCACAATCACCCGAGGAAGCCTCATCAATATACTCAGGGTGTTGTATTGATAGAGATGTAGAAATAGCAGATGTAGAAATAGCATTAACACTAATGCATGGTCTTTTAGCGGGTTTAGTACGTCTGCAGGGATTAAAGCCAAGTCCAAAGGCATAATGTTGAAAATTAGTTTCTAGGGGAACTCTAATCCCTTGTTCATTAGCACCACAACCTTTTCCATGATACCCATGCTTAGCAAAAATGCGAAAACCACGACCATAGCGATCAGCCATTTCAGGAAGAGAAGGTGGTTTTTCATAAGACAAAGAATCAAACTCTTCATAATTATAGATGTGAGGAGAAGAAGTTTGAGAAGCGGCCACAAAATTATTACTCATAGATTCAGGTAAGGTTGATTGACTTTTAGCTTCTTCTTTCTTTTCAACTTTGTGATTTTCAGCTTCTTCCTTCTTTTCAACTTTGAGTTCTCTAGAAGGAATCTTATATTCACCCACAAAGGTAGGATTAAAATCAAGAGATCCCCAATCATCTTCTGTGAGAACCTTCTCAGGATCAAAATCCCTTTTATGTGTAGTTTCAAGTCGAGAAGGATTTTCTTCAGGAGTTCCAGATTCATCCCCAGGATTTTGATCATCGGAAAGCGAAGACTCATCGATAGGTTTCTTGTTTAAAGAGTCATCACTAGACGAGGATGGCTTAGAAGAATCTCCTTTGGAATTAGATGTTTGTAGACAAGCTTGAAAATTAGTATCTCCCATCAAAGTATATGTCTTATTGTTATAAATGAATTTAACTTGTCTATGCAATGTAGAGGGGACAGCTTGCATGCTGTGAATCCAAGGCCTCCCTAATAACAAGTTATATGTTAAATTTCCTGGCATAAGATGGATAGGAGTAGGCAAAGTAACAGGTCCTACTGTGAGAGGTAAGGTGATGATACCCAATGAAGTCTTAGACACATTATCAAAGCCACGAATGGAACGAGAGTCAGGCTCCATAAGAGATGTATCCACATTCATCTTATGCAATAGATTGATGCTACATACATTAAGGCCAGAGCCATTATCTACTAGTGTTCGTCTTATAGCAGTGTCTTTCATGACAACCACAATCATCAAGGGATCATATTGTTGTTGGACTTCACCAGTAGGCAACTCATCTTGCGTAAACACAATTTGAGGTTTAGGATTCATCACGGAGTTAACAAAAGATGCTATATTACTAGATGTATTCGGTGGAGGAACATTCAAATCTTTCAAGGCATCTTGTAACATTCCATGATAAGCGGAAGAAGTTTGAATCAAATCCCAAAGGGATATCTTGGCAGGGGTAGTTTTAAGTTGTTCTATGAGATCATATTCCTTTCCCATAACTTGCGAAATACGGCGAGCTTGAGGAAGAATTGGTTGAGGATTAGGAAGTGAAACTGGAATAACAGGAGGAGGATTAGGTTGCTTATTATTTCTAGTATGATAAGTATGGGCAACCGCATGATAACTCTCTCTAGTTATTTGTTTAGCATAATTGTAAGAACTTATAGGTTTTCTTCCTTGTATTGTGATGATTGGTTTATTCGGAGTACAAAAGGAATCATGATCATACCTCCCTTGGACAGTAAGGAGAGGAGTCTTAGGAATTTGAAAGGTGGGAAAAGGATAAGCACCTTGGACTTCAAAGAGAGGTTTGTTATATTCATTCAAATTTATCATGTTAACCAATTTAGAGGTCTTGTTTTTGTTTAAAGGTTTCGACAAAGCCACAAAGTCATCAAGAGCATCATCCAACAAAGCATGATCATATCGATTAAAAGGTTTTTCTTTTGATTCAAAAGGAGACATCTCCTCATAGAGGGGATTATTGAAAACAACCATGTTACTAGATTCAGGGGAAGAGTGGATAGGAATGTATCCTTGAGAGTAATCATTCGACTTATCTTTCTCATCACACCTAAATGGCATAGTAACAAGGTTTATGAGTTTTTGGTAAAATGAAGGTTTGGCATCCTTAGGGTTTAAAAACTCATCTAAGGCTTCATCTAATTCATCTTGGCTATACTCATAATAATCATCAAATGCATGAACATTTTGCAAATAAAAATCTGACATTTTGAAAAGATTGCATAAAATTTAAGCACACAATGCAAAGAAACACACTCTTCTTTTTTTTTTCTTTTTCTCTTTTAATGAAATGAAATGAAAACACACTAAATCTAGATCTAGATCTAACAAATGCAATGCAAGAGGAAGCAATGATAGATTCACATCGGGTTCACCAAAATGTGTAGGGGAAAAAGCGAGACTAGGTTAATCATGCCCTAATCCTACCTTTCGACACACATTACGGAATACGAAAGAGCCTAGAGATATCGCACAATTGGCTACTTCTTTTGGTGAAAGAGAGAGCCATGGGATATCTATTAGGATTTCTATTCCCTTGTTGAAATTGTAAGATCAAGTAATGCAAGTTCACACCCTAATCTCAAAATGCAAGTATGAACTAATAACAAGATTGCAGAATTGAGATTAAACAATGAACAGCTGTAAGTGTCAGGATAAAATAAGAATGCAGATATGTACCCGGAGTCGAAATCGGACTGAAAATGTTCGGGACAGGGGCGCGGGCGCCACTGTCCTGAAAACTGCACCGGAAACCACTGTTCTGCACCCTGAAACACTGTCGGAAAGTCGTCGGAAAGCTGTCTGTCCGGAGGACTAGGGCGCCCAGCGCCTCTATCCCAGGGACCAGGGCGCCCAGCGCCCCTGTCCTGGCAGGACCAGGGCGCCCAGCGCCCCTGTCCCGGTCTTCTGAGCTGCAATTTCACACAGGGTTCTGCCTCAGCCTTCTCTCTCCGGATCCGTGTCCCGCGGCGTCGTCCGAATCCCGAAACCTGCAATAATATCTGAAAAGGGGGAGGGGCAGCTATATAGGGTTTTGCCTTATTCAAACCCCCGCTTCGGTGATTTCCACCTCCACGAATAGCCAAGTTGTTTTGTAAAATGTATTATGTGTGCAGACCCAGTGTGTGTGCAAGGTCCAAAATGCAAGAAAGCAAACTAGAGCAACCTAGAAAGTAAACCCTAATTGCTTGTAAATGATAATGTAAATGCTCTAAATCAAGATGCAATGTGATCTAAAGCATGAATAAATGATGTATCAAAGCTTATGCAAAGACATGAAAACAATACGAAATCATACCCAACCCTTAAGGGAGGAGTACAAGCCAATCTTCAGTCGGTAATCTCCTATTGTTCTTCAATGTCTTCCAAGCCCTAAGTGGATGAATGAATTTGATAGATGCTTGATAGAATGATGTTGAATGTTGTTGAAGTCCTCAAAAGATCTGCTCTTTCGTTGCATATGAAGTTCCTGGAAACAAAAATCCGATCCCTTCAGATGAGAAAAGAGAGCTCTTATGTATGAAACCCTAGGTCGTAAATTCATATTTTGGCCGACCTAGAGATTGAATATCCCGCCAATTTCTTGGAGTTAAGCTTTATTTTATGATTGGATCGTGCTCCCAAAATTTCGGGAAAAATGTCCGGGACCATGTTGCACGGGCGCCATGGTCCCGACAACTTTTCACCAAATTTTCAGGGTCGTCGGATATGATGATTTTAGAGAGAATCCCGAAGTTACAGGTGATTTCGAGATGTTTAGACCCCGAAACCAAGCCCCCAAGTTTGAAATAGGACTTAATTAGGGTTTTTGATTAAGTGGTGTATTGGAAGAATAAAATGTGAAGGGCACGCTTTAGTGAAAGGGCCCAACTCTATGATGTAGAAAATGATGAAATAGGGCCTTAGACCTAATTAATTTGATTAATTAAGTGCTTAAGGAGAAATGCAATGCAGAATGCAAAATGCACTAAGGCGGGTGCTAAACTAGGTACGAAATTGTACCACCCTAGCGAGTGCGTACAATTTACGACACTACAAAGTGTAAAAGAGATAAAGGGGAACTTAATTAATTAAACAAATGTTGTTTAATTAATCAAGTAAAGACCCGATTACTCTAACAAGTTTTTAGGAATAAATTGAATGAAGATGGACAAGTTGTGATGAATAAGGCTAGATTAGCTTGTAAAGGATATTCTCAAAAGGAAGGAATTGATTATGATGATACTTTTGCTCGGGTAGCTAGGATTGAAGCTGCAAGATTATTTCTTGCTTATGATGCCGATAAGAACTACAAGATTTATTAGATGGATGTTAAGTGTGCATTTCTGAATGGGGATCTTGAAGAGGAGGTTTACATTGAGCCGCTTGATGGATTTTCACTTTCAGATGACAAAAACATGGTTTGCGGGTTAAGTAAATCTTTATATGAATTGAAACAAGCCCCTAGAGCTTGGTATGCAAGATTGGATAAATATCTTTTGAAGCTTGGTTTCACTAAAGGTAATGCTGACAGTAATTTATATTATAAGATCACTGATGATGACATATTGATTGTTGAAGTCTTTGTTGATGATATCATTTTTGGAGGTGAGGATAAGTTATGTATGGAATTCTCTAATAATAAGAAGAATGAATTTGAGATGTCTATGATTGGGGAAATGAAATTTTTCTTAGGTTTGAAGATTACTCAGACTGATAAAGGTATTTTCATCTGTCAAACTAAGTATGCTAAGGAGTTGTTGAAGAAATTTGGTATGGAAAATTCTAAACCGATTGGTACTCCTATGATTACAAGTGAGAAATTGACTACATTAGATGCATCGGCACTGGTAAATCCTACAAAGTACAAGTCTATGATTGGAGGTTTGTTATATCAGACTTAGACTAGGCCATATATAATGAATGTGGTTTGTATTATATCAAGATATCAAAGTAATCCTAGAGAGAATCATGTGAATGCAGTGAAAATGATTTTCAGGTATTTGCAAGGAACAACTAAATATAGTTTGTGGTATCCTAAAGATGATGGTTTTACACTATGTGCATATACATATGCAGATTGGGCTGGAGATGTTGATGACTGGAAGAGAACATCGAGTGGAGATTTATTTCTTGGAAAGAAATTTGTTTCATGGATCAGAAAGAAACAGTCATGTACCTCTTTATCTATTGTTGAAGCTAAGTATGTTGTTGTTGCTACTAACTGTACACAAGTTCTATGGATGAAGCAAATGTTGAAGGATATAAGGGTGGAATGTAATGAATTGGTAGTTATTCACTGTGATAACTCTGTTGCTATTGACATATCAAAGAATTTGGTATTTCATTCTAAGACAAAGCACAAATCTATCAAGTACAACTTTATGAAGGAGAAGGTGCAAGAAAATGAAGTCAGAATGATTTATGTGAACACTAAAGAGCATATTGCAGATATCTTCACTAAACCCTTGCCTAAGGAATTATTTGAGTACTTCGGAGATAGATTGGGGTTTTTTGCCCCTCTAGTAGAGACCTAAGTGATGTTGATTGGCATCAGTCTGATATGCATTTACAGAGATACTATTCATTCAAGATTGATGTGATGGTGCTAATACTCAAGGGGAGTAGTCAACTATGTGGTTCAGTGGATTTATGATTTTTCTTTGATGTTTATCTCATATTTTTTCCAATTGATGTCAAAGCAGGAGAGATATATGTGAAAAATAGAGCTTAATAGAATATCAATCAAAGGGAAGTGATCATAGCTTAACAAGGATATCATTCACAGGGGGAGTTTGTTGAGTTCATTGTAATGTCATCTTATGGGAGATTGTTGGTTGTCTTCCTTTGGGGGAGACTTGTTTGGCAATTCTTGGTACTTGGATATTTTTCACTTCTAGCGTTGCCATCAATGTCAAAGGGGGAGATTATTGGCAAATCAGAGGAATTGATTATGTGTTGCATTGATGTTTTGTCATTAATGGTAAAACCGGTTGTTTTGGTTGTTTACTAGTTTCTGGTAGAGTGATTGGATTATTATATTGATCCAATATGCTTTGGTTTGTGGAATTGGTTTGGATCTGTCATTCATGCTATTTAGATGCGTATCACAATTAATTAGTTTAGGATTTGATGACTCAGGAGTTATCATTTGTTTTAGTAAGCCTTTTGGTCATTGGTAAGGGTTTTACTGATAGAGTTTTGTTGAATATCTTTTGATGTACTTGATAAGTGGTATTGGTGCGGCTTCTAGATGGCTTTCGAGATGCTTTTGGTTATCTTGTTTGTGTTTCTGTGGTGGTGTTGCATTTAGGACTGGACCTAATGCTATATTATTCTACTAGATTATGGGCCAGTTTTTGTAACATGTTGGTGGATGATCCCGATGCATTACCAGTTGGATCTATTGATTGGATTATGTTGTTTCGGTCTTAGGCCGATTTGGTTGATCATTGGATTGCGGGTTTATATTATGAATTTATTTTATTATCTTTTATGTGGCCAATCTAACTGTTTAGGTCCCACGTTGGTATAAATATGATGTAAGATGTCTTTGTAGATCATGGTTATGGTTATTGGTTTATGGTTTTAGGGGTTATGCAATTATCTGTGTGTGAATAAGGTTGTGATCATATGCAAAGGTTTTGGTCAATCATAGGTGATCGAATTGGGTTGGTGAAAGAGGTTTAAGACCTCTAGTACTAAGCTTAATTGGAACTATACTCAGGCATAGGAGATACTATTCTTGCAGTTCACTCTTCTTTCGGAATTGTAGTCATGATTTATTTTGTAGTCAATGAGGCTCCTTTTGTGATGAGCAGAATAGAATTGCTACAAAACACTTGAGTGAATGTTAGCCTGAAAACTTTTAGACAACTTAGAACCTATGGTACCTAAATGAACATTATGAACTCTTTTCAAAATGGTTCAAGGGGTTCATGAGGTTCAAACAAACCATTGAAACTTGGCGCTTCGGATTAAGAGACTATTTACAAGCGGATTAAGGATTGAACCAAGGAATTTTTAACAAGATAAAGACTCAAATAAAATTTTGTAGGCCGACTTACTCTTGTTATGAGGGATGAATGATAGGATAACAATAATCTAATTGATCAAAGAGATGAATTATCTAAGGCAACAATACAAGGAGAATGATCATCGGAGCAGCAGATGCACTATCTCATCGATATGATCTAGTAGACTGAGGCAACTTTAGATGACAACAACAAATTTATGCAGAGTTTGAATATGATTTTGGCAGACATCTTTTAGATTGTAACCAACTGGTTACAAACCTTGAGGTAGGATTTTTGTACTCTTTTGATTATTTATGACATCCTTTGTCATTGATGTCAAAGGGGGAGTAGTGGAGAGAAAAATGCATGTACAAAGGAGATCACTTGCTCAGGGGGAGAACATCGTTTTGGATTTCAGTTTTTGGATAGTAGTTTTGATTTTTCTCATGAATGTTGCCATCAATGCCAAAGGGGGAGATTGTTGGCATTCTACACTCTTATGAGAATAGTTTATGTTATCATTGATGGCAACCAACTGGCAACTCACCGAAAATTGGTTTCTACATGCCCAGCATAACAAACTTCATATACCAGCAGACTTCGGCACCGACAGACACTTCACGGGGATTCAGATTACATCAGCAATAAGCATACCAACACTCAAGTCGACATGGGATAAAGTCTTATTTATATGAGTTGTTTTGTAATGTAATTATCTTTTGTAAGCCGCCATGGTATATTGTAAAAGACTCATATATGTATGAGATCTTATAAGTCGATTTGATATGAGAGAGAGAGAGAGAGATAAGGAATTGTGGTAGGTGATGAGACAATTTTATTGTACAAGGTGATATAGTTGACAGTGAAGGTTTTGGTTATAGACTGAGCTTAAACCAGTACTGAACCTGGCATTAGAGATGTTGTTTTGAGCAATACATTGTATTGGATTTGATAATGCATTTTGTAGTCAGTATGACTCTTTATTGAGAAGTGAGCTCTAGGTTGTTGGCCTCCCTGCATGTGCAGGCCCCTCATTGTAAGTAGTATTTATTCATTGGCCAATGAGTAAATATCATGAGTCACAAATCCCACTGAGTTTTTTTCCCACACTGAGTTTCCTCATTAAATATCTTGTGTTATGGTGTGTTTCTATGATGTCTCTATTATTTATGTTTACCGCTTTAATTCTTATTGACCGGTACACTATTTTAGGTTGCAAAGTTTTAAATAATATTTTGCAAACTGATTAGACACTGATTCACGCCCTCCCCCCCCCCCCCCCCCCCCCGCCTCTCAGTGTCTTTGGGATTGTCATTGAATCTAACATAATTAGGATGTATGTGGCTTAAGGGGAAGAAACTTTAAATAGGAGACACATGTGGCTTAAGGGGTATGGTCATAATAATACATGTTAAAAGGGGTACATGGTCGTAATTAGTTAATTTCATGTGTACTTAGAATAGGAATTTCAAATTTAGCATCTACAAATTTTGTAATTAATCATTTAAGACACATCTTAAAGGGATTGGCCTAATTAGGATGTGTGTGGCTTGAGATGATAGGCCTAATTAGGATGTATGTGGCTTAAGGGGATAGGCCTAAATTATAGGATGTATGTGGCTTAAGGGGATAGACCTAAATTATAGGATGTATTTGCATTTCCTAATTACATGTGTCTTAAGGGGACATTGTCGTAATTAAATTTAATTTGATCATAATTACTTAATTTCATATATAGTTAATAGGACCTATTATGCTATTTAATATATTGCATTTAATAATATATATAGTAAATAGGTCCTAGTATGTTAAAAGGGGTATTGTCGTAATAGTATGTTAAGAGGGGTATGGTCATAATTAGTTAATTTCATGTACTTAGAATAGGAATTTCAAATTTAGCATCTACAAATTTTGTAATTAATCATTTAAGACACATGACTTAAAGGGATTGGCCTAATTAGGATGTATGTGGCTTAAGATGATAGTCCTAATTAGGATGTATGTGGCTTAAGGGGATAGGCCTAGATTATAGGATGTAAGTGGCTTAAGGGGAAGAAGAACTACTTTAAATATATGACACACATGTGTCTTAAGGGGGTCATTTTAAATAAATAATTATGACTGGGATCCCCATAAGACACATGCATGTCCTAATTACATGTGTCTTAAGGGGACTTGGTCTTAATTAAATTAAATTTAATCGTAATTACTTAATTTCATATATAGTTAATAGGACCTATTATGCTATTTAATATATGGCATTTAATAATATATGTAGTTAATAGGTCCTAGTATGTTAAAAAGGACATGGTCGTAATAGTATTTTTTTAAGAGGGGTATAGTTGTAATTAGTTAATTTTGTGTACTTAGAATAGGAATTTTAAATTTAACATCAAATTTTGTAATTAATCATTTAAGACATGTGACTTAAGGGGATGGTTGTACAATTAGGACACAATATGAGATCTTATGTGGTGAAGTTGGGTCATAAGGGGTACATGTTGTATACATAAATGTTAAAAAGGTGGCATTGTGTCCTAAGGGATAGTTAAAAAAGTGGCATTGTGTCCTAAGGGGCTGGACACATGTGTTTAAACTAGATATATATGTCTTAAGGGGATGCAAGCCTAATTGGGACATGTGGCACTTGAAAGGGGATCAAACTATTCATTATGACATGTGGCTTAAAAGGGGAATGAGACATAGCTTAAGGGGAGACACATACATGTTCTAATGTACATGCATGACCCCTTAGGACCACATAATATGACCCCTTAGGACACCATGTGATCCTCTAGGGTCATACATGTACATGGTCCTAGAAGGGGTTGAACACATGAGTTAGAGTGTGTGCATGTGTGTGACGGACCTTTAGGACCACATTGTGTTCTAAGGGATCATATGTGATCCTAAGGGGTCATGCATGTGTTAGAACACATGCGTGACCCCTTAGGACCACATATGAGCCCTTTTAACATCCTATACTTAGTGTATACAATATACCCCAACTACTAGGATGGTAAAATGAGTCATATGTGGTCCTAAGGGGTCACACATGTGTTCTAACACATGCATGACCCCTAGGACCACATTATGACCCCTTAGAACACAATGTGGTCCTAGTAAAGGCATGTCACACACATGCATACATTCTAACTCATGGTATAATATGGACATGGATCAAACTAAATTATAGGACACATGTGGCTTAAAAGGGGAATGAATTTGAAAATAGGAGATGGCTTAAGGGGACACCTGCATGTGTTCTAGAATGTACATGCATGACCCCTTAGGACCACATATGACACATGCTTAGAACAAAATGTGGTCCTAAAGACTCATCACACACATGCACGCGTTCTAACTCATGGTATAATATGGACATGGCTTAAAAGGGGATGCAGGCCTAATTGGGACATGTGGCAAGAAAGGGGATCAAACTAAATTGTAGGGCATGTGACTTAAAAGGGGAATGAATTTGAAAGTAGGAGATGTCTTCAGGGAATACACATGTGTTCTACAATGTACATGTGTGACCCCTTAGGACCACATATGACCCCTTAGGGTCAACTGTGTGATCCTATGGGGTCATACACATATACATGGTCATAGAAGGGGTTGAACGCATGGGTTAGTTCATGCATGCATGTGTGACAGGCCTTTTGGGCCACATTGTGTTCTAAGGGACCATCGTATATGTGATCCTAAGGGATCTCATGCATGTGTTAGAATACATACGTGACCCCTTAGGATCACATATATGACCCCTTAAAACACAATATGGTCCTAAAGGCGTGTCACACATGTGTTCAACCCCTTAGGACCATGTACATGTATGACCCCATAGGATCATGCATAGTGTCCTAAGGGGTCATGTATGTGGTCATAAGGGGTCCAAATGTGCATGTGTGACCCCTTAGGACCACATACATGACCCCTTTGGACACTATGGCTGATCCTATGGGGTCATATGTGGTCGTAAGGTGTTGGAGGTGATGTGATCCTATGTGGTCATAGGGGGTATGTTGTATACAATGGATGTTAAAAAGGGTCATATGTGGTCCTAAGGGGTCACATGCATACATGTTAAAAAACACATGCATGACCCCTTAGGACCAAATATGACTCCTTAGGACATGATGTGATCCTATGAGATCATATGTGGTCCTAAACGATGGTGCATGTGTTAGAACACATGTGTGACCCCTTAGGACTACATATGACCCCTTACAGTCAACTGTGCTCCTATATGGTCATATATTGGGTCATATGGGTCAAATGGTCATGTATGTGATCCTATAAGTTTTAGTTTTTCAACATTTTCATTTTATTTTTAAAAAAGGTTTTGGTTTTGGTTTTTCTACGTTTTAGTTAAATTTCAATGTTTTGATTTTTCGTTTTGGTAAATTTTAACAATGTTTTAAATAGTTTAGTTTTTGTTATAATTTTTTGGTTTTGGTTTTCATTTTCATTTTTGTTTTGATCTTGTATTAAATGTTTTGGTTTTGATTTTTTGGGGGGTTTTAGTTTCGTTTCAAGGTTTTCAACATTTTTATTAAATTTATTCATTTAAAAAAATCCTAATCTAATCAATTCATTAAAAAAAGCATTACCAATATTAAAAAAATCAATTTCAAACTAAATTTCACTAATTTTTAAACTAAAAAGAAAATTTTTAAACTAAAAACATAATTTTCTAATGAAAAAAATAATTATTAAACTAAAAATCAAATTTTTTTAAAAAATAATTTTTAAACTAAAAATCTAATTTTTTTAAAAAATAATTTTTAAACTAAAAATCTAATTTTTTAAACTAAAAAATTAATTTAAATATGAATTATTGAAAAAAAATGGGTGTTGGGCGTACTTGGAAGACTTGTAGGTGGCTTGCTGGCACTTTCTTGGAGGGCTCCACTCCTTCAATCGAGATCCCGTATAGCAAAAATGAACCCCCCTTCATTTTAAAAAAAAATTAAATATTCGAAATGGGATCCCATGTTGAAATGAAATGGGATCTCATTTCATTTTAACACGGGATATCATTTCATTTTAATACGGGATCCCGTTTGGGGTTCTAGGCTGGGGATCCCGTTTGTTTTTCGACTCGAGATCCCGAGCGTAGACGAGATCCCAATTCGTCTCCTATTGACTCCGCCTGATTTCCACTTTTTAACTAAGTCCAAAACTTCCACATTAAGTGGACACAACTTCTTGCACTTACCCTGTTGTGTGTGGTGCTATCATTTTTCTTATCTTTATTATTGTTGTAGTTTATCTGATCTAATTTTGTAGTTAAGTTTGTAGATCTAGTGAAAATTGATTCACCCCCCCCCCCCCCTCAATTTTCCTCCTTACTGCTGCTAATAGGCTTCCACATGGTTGGGAGGTTTTTGCCTAAATCCATTGGGGACCAGTGGACATGTTCGAGTGCGTCAGATGGAGTTTGTATCTTCTTTCTAGTTTCTCTCATTTCATGATGCAGATACTTTAGTGATATATTAGTAGATGTTATGTATTAGGATTCATTGTAATTGTATCATTATTATTGTATATTGAGGACTCCTCAGGGATAATGATGTAATGCTATTTAATATAATTGAAATGTTTTGTAATCCTAGAGTAGTGTTTAAGTGGTTCGGTGTTGGAACTAGCTAAGTGGTTTAGTGTTGGTATTGGCTACACTTATGGATGGATGTTTTATCATTTCTATTCCAAATAGGTTATCATAGGAACACTTAGTTTGGTGTTTAAAATGAACCTAATGATCGATATTTACATTCATGTATTTTGTAATGTTATGTTATTTCATTATGGTGTAGATTTTTAAATGTTGCTTAAGGCATTGCATAGGTAGCGACGTTAGGGAACCCACGAGAGGACTTAATTTCTATGTGTATGTTTATCTTCTACATGTGCAATTGTTATATTTAATTTCATAGTGAGTTGGTAATGTAGTTTAATTTGTTTTAAAAAAATTACAGATATGTTTAATTGGTTAGTTAGTTGTCGTCCTATGCAATTCCTTAGTAGGGCATTACACATAGAATGCACTAGTAGGAAAAATTGAGAATTCCTTATCTAGCACTCTAAACATATAGATAAATTTTATTTATTTTTATTAACCTAGTAAAGCAAGTTTTGAAGGGACCCAAAACCCTATATACAAAATAATGCCATAAGGATACATAGCCAATTGGTGGCCTACTAACAACAAAAACTCAAAAACACACAAGCAAAAAGTAAACCAAACCAAAAAAGAGACAAAACAAGGAACAAATAGCTAGGGCACTAATGAATATTTTTAGGAGCCTTTGCCACCTCAACCTCTAGTTGATCCAAGTTCTTAGATAGGTTCTTCATATCCTGCAAGTAATTTTTAGTGTGCCTCCATATAGTTTTTGATGTTTTTTTGAGTACGATAAAAATGGCTCTTCTCATCACCCCCCTGCTTACCTTATTAACTATCTCAGGATCAATAAAAGTCTTCTCAAAAGACTTAGAATCCTGAAGCTTCTTCCATTTATCAACCAAAACCTTGATGCTCTATAGTGTTGTTAGTAGATTTATGTATGCAATATTTTGCACAAAACTAGATATTTCCCATGTAGTTGAAATTTTGAGCAATTTTATGTTAAACTTTGACCTAGAGAATTGAACTTTTGTTAAGAGAGTATTTATATATTTATGTAAAACTTCTAATCACTATTTGTGTTATCATGGTATTGATGACGTGGGTAACTGAATGGACATATTTGGAATTGTTAACACAAATTGGACAACTAACATGGATAATAGAAGGAGTACTAGTGGCTACATTTGTTCTTTGTTTATAAGTATAGTGATTTGGATGAGTAAAAGGCGGCTCATGTTTTCTTTGTCCACCACAATGGTAGAGTGTATGGCTACTACACATCTGTCTAAGAACATGGTTTGATTATATAGACTTGGTACAATTTATTAGTTTTGATTATAAAACTATTAGAATTAGATATGATAGTTATAGTGCTATTTTTTTACCAATAATTTTATCCATCATTCTTGTACTAAGTACATTGATGCATAATATAACTTTATGTTAGAAATGGTCAAGAATGGTAATATTTTGTTAAAGAAGGTCAACACTCTAGATAATATTGTGGATTCATTCACATAGCTAATGAACATTGTATACACCTAAAAATGGTCTGAATATAATTAATTAAATAAGCAATTATTTAATTAATCCCCCTTCCTAATTTAATTGAATTCATTAGGCAATTTGATTAAATTCTCCCTTTCATATACTTAATAAATCTAAGGATTTATTTAATAGGTTCATTTCCATAGTCCCCTTTGATTGATTAATTCAAATTAATTAATATTATCCCCCCACCTCAATCAATTCTTCTAATCCTCTAATTAATTAAAACAAATCAATTTATGAGTTTTGAGAATTAATTAGTTTTTTCCTATTATTTGAATTTTTATATTCAAATTACCCACATGTCTCCTAACTTCTAACCACCTAACCTAACCATCCCTCTAACCTAACCCATTCCACCTAACCTTGGGTTTAACTAATCCTATCCTATCTTGCACATTCTAACCTCCTTATCCTAACCTCCTATGGTGTGGATATTTTCTTCTTGAGACACATGGCACTTTGGCCACATGTCTCCTCTCTTGGACACTTGCCCTTTTATGACAAGTTGCTCTTCCTCCAACCTATTCTCCAACCTCCTCCAATTTCACCCTTGATATCTTCAGACTCAATCTTGATCATTGATTCATGCCACCTCACCCCTAGCCTTGGAAATCCTATAAATATCCCACATTCTTGAGCAATAAGGATCCCATCTCATTTCATCTTATGCATTGTTACTATAGGCATATCATTTGAGAATTGTTGTTTTAAGCAATTGCATCTTAGATTTAGTTTAACTTGATCATTTTATAGCATAATTGTTGAATCATTTAGCTTAATCAATCTCTTTTCTAGCTTAATTGTATCATCATCATAGCTTAATCATGCATATCATTAGCTTAATTAGTCTCTTAGATCAATCTAGCATAATCAATCTCATCTTTGTGCATCATTATCATTTCAAATCCCCCGTCTAGGTGTAGTCAAGTCATTGGGATTGCTTATCCAAACCTAAGAGCAAATCCATACTCGCGTCTCTTAGGAGGTGACAGGTTGCTTTATCATGGTTCATATTTGTTTGCTTATTATTTGCTAACCATGCTTGTAATGATCTATTAAGTGTTTTATGTTGTAGCTACAGGTATTACACTTCACAGGCACGCCATTTTGGCACTCACCGTGGGGCCAGAAATCTCATTTTTGGCCTCTCAAGCATCATCAAATCTTCATTTCTGGCCAAGTTAGAATCAGAATCTCGTACAAGTTCCTTTATGCACTCAGACGAGGACTCGTTTTGACTCGTACGAGATTCTAAGGATACTGAATTGTCGTAGGAGCTCTATTTTGCACTCGTACAGTCACAAAAAGACACTTGCACAATCAGGTAAATAGTGTCGTACAAAATTCTGCTTCTATGTTTTGAAAGCAGTTTGCATTTTAGGGTTTTCATGCTTCAATTTGGTTATTACTAATGCTAACCCTATTCTTCTTGTGAGTTTTTTGATAGCCTAACTAGTTTTTGTAGGATGATTGTCAAAAATTACGCTTGTCAAAGCTTCATTTCATCCAAACATCATGACTACTAATGCATCTATTTTGCAAGTTGCCTAAGAGGACTCAACCAAACTTTATGTCTTCTTTAATTTTTCTAGGCACCCTTGATTTTGCTAATGGAAATGAACAATCATGTATTATGTGTTTTGATGATAGGCGAGTATGCTCTCACCTTTCTTAGGTGATCAAAAATATAGAATCATCTTTTACTTTCATTAGTTCATATCTTTAGTGGACCTGCCCTCCTGAGGAGCTAATAAATCTAAGCCATTAAGGCCGATGAGAGGGGAATGACCCAAGTGGGAATGACTAACACCAAGTACTCCAACCCACTATAAAATAAATATGATTTGATGAAAATCAAGTCCATGATAGTGCTCGGGAATAGCTCTCCTTCATACCTTTAGGTATATCAAACCTTGGTTTTCAAGGCTGGGAGACCTCTTAATTGAGTTTATACCCCGACGCATTGAACAGATCCCTTACTAGTTCCAGTTAAGTTAGAAGCTACTCGATTCACCTCCGAAAGGGTGATAATCTTTGTGCAAGAGAGATAGTAACTCTCCCAAGACACTTGGCATAGCGTGCCCCGATTAGCGGTTGGAGTTAGATAATATGGCGTTGAGAATCCATTATGTGAGACTCAGCAGCCATATTCAGATTAGCTGTTGGGTGTGTACCTAAGTTTGCAAGCAAAGGTTTTCTCTCTCAGCCAACTTCCTTAGGTAGCGTAATGTGCTTAAGGTCACTTATCATATCGTGTGTTTGATGTGTCTTCACCCCTAAAACAAGAAAATCAGACATCTAAAATTGGATAACAGAAGCAAAACATCAAACTTCAATGATCAAAAATATATCCAAACAACATTTTTTATCTTTGTTCTGTCTTGAGTTGTATGAGCTTGTGTTTTTTTGTACGAGCCTTCTTGTTTGTCATATGGTTTAGAAATTTTTGTCATACGAGGTCTCTGGTTTATCTTTTTTCTCAATGGGAATTGTCGTACGGGCTTCTGCATTGTCATATAAATTCTCGATTTGTCGTATGGGCATGTATGTATTGTCGTCTAAAGCTGCTTAAACTATCATACAAATTTTTGTCTCTGTTGGTCTAGAGTTGTCTTCTTGAGCATCTTTTTTGGGTTTGTCCTATTTGCTCGGTCAATTTGCAATGATCATAAATACCTGTTATCTATCATTCTATGCGTAGATTGTCTTCTTTGTTCTCTTGGTCAAGTTATTTTTTGTCAAAATTGGATTCTAAAGCTAAACACCTCAAGATTTTCAAGTACTCATCCTTGACAAGTTCAAGATCTAAACATCTCAAAGTGCATTATCACCCTCTTTGATAAACTGACCACCCAAAACATAGTTTCTCATCAGGATCTATCATCCTTTATCATGAAACTCCAACATTTGAACAAGACAACCTTGTCCCACATTGTAGGATATGTCGTTCCTATTAGACTTGGTTTTTATCAAAATCATCATCATTGCACTCCTAAACCGAAGATCGAAAAACTTGCAAACTTTTAAACACTTGAACCATCTTTTCATGTCATATCTCTCTATCACATTTACATTAATAACTGATCACTTATCAAAGCAATTTTTAGACAATCGAATCCTAGAACAATATCTAACACATGTGTATGCCTGTTTTAACCAGGGCTCAGAGATGAAAAATCACAGAGACAAAAATTGAAACATTGGAAATAACTGAAGATTATAGAACCATGGAACATGAAGATGAAATACAAGTTGAAGAAGAAATAATAGAACAACATGTCAGATACATAAAAAACATCCCCAATTCGATAAATTTATGCATAAATTATTGGAGGGAGAAAAAGAAAAATATTTCCTAATGTTAGCAAAATTTGGTGCTACACTCCCCCAAGATTTTGATGTAAACAAATTGACACAAAATAAAAGTGACCCTACCCCTAATAATGAACAATATGAGGATATTTTTGGTCTCAAAATGAATGACACATCAATTCCTAGTAACACTAGAATCAATGAGGAAACTTACATGCCCAAAAGGGATGAAGTAGAAATTCTGAATAACATTCAATCTAATGAAGATATAAGAAGGGGTAGAGATGATACAAGAAGAGATCTAGATCCTCCTATAATACAAAATCATGGTTATGCAAGAACAAATCATGTTGATAATCCTATCACAACTTTCATGCAACAAATACAAACACTACAAACATAAATTCAAGATATGCAGAGAGGAAATGTTAGAAGATACTCACTTCAAGAAATTTGTCCTTATCCATTCGACATAAATCTAAACATGATACCATTTTCTATAGGTTGTGAAACTCCTAGATACGAAAAATATGATGGAAGCACTGACCCTCAAGATCATATACGATAATTTTACACAATGAGTATGGAGTTTTCACATGAGGATACCTACTTGATGAGATTATTTCCAAAAAAATTAACTAGAATAGCTATGGAATGGTTCTCCAAACACCTGGGATCAGACCATTCTCAAAATTGGTGGATAATTTTGTTTCAAAATACTCTTACAACATACAATGTGAAGTAACAATGCTAGACCTATGTAATGCCAAACAAAAGAGTGGAGAACCTTTCATGACATTTTTACATGATGGAGACGGTTAGCCTCACGATATCCTCATACCGTGCCAGAGTATGAAAAAATGGACATATTCATCGACAACCTAAATGATCAAATGAGTTATTATCTAAAGATGCAAGGAAATCAAAGTTTCAGAAAGATCATTGATAATGGAATTAGAATGGAGGAAGCCATGATAAAGAAGGGTGAGTTGAAAATATGCAAAGACAGAGTTCATCCTCCTAACAACACTAACAACAATCACAATGATAAGCCAAAGTTTTGAAATAGAAATCATAATATCGTCAATGATGGAATAGTGGATAACAACAATGTGAAACCAAAGCAATCGGTTTTTAATTTATCCCACCACTTAGCAATGGCTCAGCAAAACAACTATCACCAAAAAGCAACTATCAAAAATTTCTTTCGAAGACAATTTACAAACATTGGTGAACCCCTTGGATCCACACTAAAGACACTTATTGCAAACAAATTGACTACTTTTCCATAAGAAAGGAACTACGAACCTCAAGTAAAACCACCTTGGTGGAATGATAACCATTATTGTGATTTCCATTGAAACAAGGGACATCACACAGATAGTTGTCAATGGTTGAAACATGTCATCCAAGATTTGATTGATAATGGAGTAATAACAGTGGATGGACATACAAAAAACTAATCTCATACATCTTTTAAAACTCTGCTTCCAAACTATGAGAAAGGTGAATCATCAACAACAAATAATGGTAAGGGTAAAGTGAAGGTAAACTACGCTCATACATATGATAATGTGGTAAATATGATTGTAGTTAAAGAAAAATAAAAATCAAGAACCTGCTCATGCTATCACAAGAAGCAAAGATAAAGTTGTTTTGTCAGGCCCTACAACAAACACGTCATCCACTACAAAACAATACAATCTAGTGGATCAATTACAGAAAATGCCCGCACAAATATCCATCTTATAACTTTTAAAGCTTTCACCTACACACAAAGAAATTCTTGAACGAGCATTAGTAGATACAACAGTGTCTAAAGATCTGGATATAGATCAATTCCAAACCATGGTGGGACACCTCATGACCCCTCACTGCTTATCATTCACCAAAGAAGATGACATGTCCTTGCAACATCCCTATAATTCTCCCTTGCATATATAAGTCATCATTCATAAGACGCGAGTTAAACATGTCCTAATAGATGGAGGAGCTACCTTAAACATTTGTTCTTTGAGTCTTGTCCATGCTCTAGGTTATTCAAAAGATGCAGTTGATCCCTGGAAAAAGATCACCATAAAAGCCTATGATGAAGAAGAGTGTTCCTCTCAAGGAATTGTGATGTTACCCATCAGAGTGGGACCTTTGCAGAAAGACACATCATGCCAAGTTCTAGACTTGGACTTATCATACAACATACTCCTGGGAAGACCCTGGATACATGACATACAAGTTGTTCTATCAACATACCATCAATGCTTAAAGTTTCCCTACAATGGGTAGGAAATCGCGATCTCAGCAGATTCAAATCCATTTCAGTATTGTAGTAATCTCAAACTAGCTCAAGAAGTCATTGTTCCTCATAACAAGGAGGCATCATCTTCAAACACACGATCTAAAGAAAAATAATTTGCCTCAATTTTATCAAGTATGGAAAAATAAATGCAACTAAGAGATCGAGGGAATGGAGAATATTCAATATCATAATTACCCCTTTCTCCTAAATCCTTTGAAAAACCCTCAAAATCTAAACAACAACCAATTGTGAAACATCTTCCGATATTTGATGGAGCATTTGTTAGTGTTGGAACCTTATCAGAGGAAACAAAAGACAAAGATGTGCTATAGTGGCTATACAAGGATAAAAAAGTTCAACAAAAGATCAACAATGTCCGCATAGCTATAGAAAAGTATGGAAAAGGATTTAACATCCTCAGAAAAATGGGATACACTGGAACAGATCCTATAGGGAAAATAAAAGAAGGTATATCAAAACCTATCCAACCTTACACTCAGCAGGCTACAGACAAAACGGGCTTAGGATATGGACAAGTCACTCTACCAGAAGACACATATTTTAGCCAACAACAAGAGGAATATGAAAACGGACAAGAACAACTAGCAATTGAAAGAGAAGAAACATCAGCTAAGCAATAAACACAAGCAAACATGAAATGGGAAAAGAAGCAAGCTTCAAATCAACATGAAAAACAAACTAAAATCACCTCTCAAGCAGCATTAAATCTCAATCCAAACAAGCATGAACCTAGTACTAATCAAGGAGAGCTCATAGCAAGGTTGACAGAACTCAATCTCAGTCCTGAAGAGGTTGAATATGAAAGAAGAAAAGATATAATAAGAAAAGCTGAAGAAACAAATCAAATACTATATGAACAAATCTGTAGATTACAGACTGCAAGTGATACAGATTATAATGAATGGGAATAGGATTCCTATCACTCTGAAGAATCAGCTAAAGAAAATTGATTTGAAGAAGATGTAGGAGTCGATGTAGTTCACACATATGCGGGGAAAACGTTAGGAACTAGTTAACTTGAATTATAATCACATTTGGTTGACTTGGACTTAATCGAGGATGATCATGAGATTCTTGTGCAAGGTCATTCTGATGAGAGTACCATTCTAGACATCGACATGCATATCGAAAACTTTGATACATCCATCATGACCCTTGATACTCTTGAAACATCTCAACCTGAGGACCCCCTACCTCTAATCCAACCTAAACTTATTGACTGGGAAAATGAAGGACATACTGTCATTGACACCTTTCCGAATGACCACGCCATATCTATATATCTTAATACAATCGAACCCACAACAACTCTCACCAGGAATTTCAGAAATGCATCTTCCAATCAAGTGGGTACCAAATATCCTAGTCGCAAAAAGGAAAATAAAGAAAACAATATCAGGTCTAATGTTGAAAACCATTTCTTGGCAACATTAGATTAGGAAAAAGTAAAAAGAAAGGACACATCAAACTGTGAAAACCTCCTCAAGGCACCAAAAGATGGGAGATTTGACACTTTACCTGCACGCTATCAAGAAAGGTCATCCATTTTGATCAAACCAATAGAGGCAGTTAACATTGGGACACCAGAGAAACCAAAGATCCTACATCCAACATCTCTATCAGAAGAAGAAATGCAACAATATATGGAATTCTTCAAACGAAGGCAAATCAATATCGCTTGGTCATATGCAGACATGTCGAGGTTAGATCCAGAGATTATTATGCATCACTTAAATGTCAATATAGGAGCCAAACCAGTCAAACAGTTGTTAAGGAAAATGCATTTGCATATCACTCTCTTGGTCAAAGCAGAACTAAAAAGATTATTGGATGTCGGATTCATCATACCTATAGCTTATCCTCAATGAGTATCCAACATCGTTCCTATTTTAAAACCAGATAGAAGCATCAGAATATGCATAGACTTCAGAGATCTTAATAACACATGTCTAAAGGATGAATTTCCTTTGCCTAACATTAACATCATTGTAGATTTAACTGGTGGACACTCCATGTTTTCTCTAATGGATGGTTTCTCCGAATACAATCAGATTAAAATAGCACTTGAAGATCAAGAAAAGATAACTTTCACATGCACATGGGGTACTTTCTATTGGAACGTCATGCCTTTTGGACTAAAGAACGTAGGTGCTACATATCAAAGAGCTATGACAACAATATTCCATGACATGATGCATACATTCATGGAAGACTATGTGGATGACATCTTGGCCGAATCATACAACAGAGAAGACCATGTAGGAATACTAGAAAAGATCTTTGAGAGGTTAGAACAATATAAGCTATGACTCAATCCTAAGAAATGTGCCTTTGGTGTCACCTTAGGGAAGCTATTGGGATACATTATTTCAGCTAGAGGTATTGAAGTAGATCCAGGTAAGGTAAAAGAAATCATGGAAATGGCATCTCCCAAGAATATAAGTCAACTCAGATCACTGTAAGGAAGACTCTAGTCAATCAAAAGATTTGTTGCTCAACTGGCAGATAAATGTCAACCATTTACTCATCTATTGCATAAAAATGTTCATTTCAAGTGGAAGCATCAATGCGAGGATGCATTCAACAAGATCAAGGCATATCTCATACAACCACCTGTCATAATATCACCAATTCCAGGAAAGGCATTATTACTCTATGTATCGACCACCGAAGCATCATTAGGAGTTCTGCTTGCACAATAGGATAATGAAGAAAAAGAACGAGCCATCTACTACATCAATAGAACATTAGTGGGATACGAGATCAACTATTCTCCAACATAAAAAGCATGTTTGGTGGTAGTGTTTGCTTCTCGCAAATTAAGACACTATCTATTATCTCACTCCATCAAGTTGATAGCTAAAACCGATCCATTGAAGTATTTACTCAGCAAGGCAACATTAACAGAACGATTAGTAAAATGGATCATCATCTTGAGTGAGTTTGATATTGAATATATAGACATAAAAGCTATCAAGGGGCAAGTCATTGTAGACCAACTAGTCGAGGCACCGCTTCAAGATAATCATCCTTTACAGATTGAGTTTCCTGATGCTGATATCCTAACAGTCACAACAAAAACATGGCCATTATACTTTGATAGTTCATATACACAACATGGATCAGGAGCAGGTATTCTATTCATCACACCACAAGGTCATACAATCCCAAAAGCATACAAATTAAGCTTTCCATGCACCAACAATACAATAGAATATGAAGCTTTGGTTACAGGTATCAAAATGGCTATAGAATGGAACATTACACAACTTCAAGTCTTTGGAGACTCTCAACTCGTCATCAATCAAATCAATGATGATTATCAAACAAAGGATGAAAAGTTGATGTCTTATAAAAAGATGGTTGATGATATCAAGAAATACTTTGTCGAAATAACTTTCCAGTAGATTCCAATAAATGACAACAAAGAAGCAGATGCCATGGCTACACTTGCTTCTCTCCTTTAGACACAGGAAAATCAACAATGTTATGAATTCCTCGTAGAAAATTTGTTTTACCCTGCTCATAATTGTCCTAATTCCCAAACTATCTGTCACCTTGTTGGGCATGATTCCTCCTATTACGACCAAACTTACACATACCTGAAAGATAATATCCTCCCTCCTAACTTATCAAAAAATCAAAAGAGAAACTGTATTCGCCAATCCTCCTTTTATACTCTTGTCATGGATACCCTGTTTAAACGAGTTCTAGATGGTACTCTTTTAAGATGTCTCAAACAAGAAGAATCTGAGAAGGCCTTACATGAAGTCCATAATGACATTTGTGGCACTCATTCAAGTGGTCTTACCCTTTCGAGAAAAACTCATATGCTTGGGCTATTATTGGCCAACTATGGAATGGGATTCTTTTCAGATAGCTAGAACATGCAAACAATATCAGATCCATGGGAATTTGATTCATGCACCAGCACAAGAACTTCATTCTTTGGCAACATCTTGGCCTTTTTGTCAATGGGGTCTTGATCTAGTAGAAAAGATAAATCATTCTTCATCTAATGGTCATAAATCTATCCTTGTCGCTACAGAATATTTCACAAAATGGATTGAGGCAATACCTCTCACAAATATCACAGGAAAACAAATTGTTGCATTTATCTTGAACTACATCATCTGTCGCTATGGAATACCCATGACCATTATCATTGATAATGGGCAATCGTTCGAGAATCAGGATGTACAAGAACTATTTGAGAAATTCAAGATCCAACACAGATTTTTCACACCCTACTATCCACAAGGGAATGGGCAAGCAGAAGCATCAAATAAAACTATTTTGAAAATCCTCAAAAAGGCAGTGAATGGTGCTGGAAGAGATTGGCATATTCAATTGAACCCTCCTCTATGGGCCTACCGTACCAATATTCACACACCAATAGGTGCCACACCTTTCTCTCTTGTCTATGGATCAGAAGACATACTAACAATAAAAGTAGAGATACCTTCTCTATGAGTATCATTAAAAGGTCTTATCCCAGATGAAGAACAACAAGTATCTAGATTACAGGAGTTAGAATTGATCCATGAATGAAGACAAAATGCCTTTATTCATTTAAAAATATATCAACAAAGAATGTGTCGCAGTTATAATCACAGGGTCAAACCACGAGTCTTTCAAGTTGGGGAACTAGTACTAAAGGAAAATCCACGCAACCAAGCAGATCGAGAAAAGAAAGGAAAGTTCGAACCAAACTGGTTAGGTCCGTTTGTGGTCACAGTATTTGGGTCAGGAGCATATCACCTAATAACACAGGATAAAGATCAGCTCGAGGAACCCATCAATAGCATGCATCTGAAGAAGTTTTATGTTTGAAAAAGTAGAATATCCAAAAACAGTGAAAAAGCAGAAAATCCAAAAAAAAAGTGAAAAAGCAGAAAAATCCAAAAACAGTGAAAAAGTAGAAAATCCAAAAAAAAGGTGAAAAAGCAGAAAAATCCAAAAACAGTGAAAAAGCAAAAAATCCAAAAAAAAAAATCAAATATGAGAAAAAGTGCAATAAAAACAGATGGTGAAAACCTGGCAAACAGACGCTATCTGTCCACTAGCTCTTCCATCTATTAGTTCATGCATCCTTTGTTCATATCCATAATAAAGCCTTTGTACATACGACATAGGCATCCTGGGAGGCTTCTTGCCATGGTTTGGATCATTGGGTATATCATAATGAATTTGTTTCTAGGCTTGGGGCAAAATCCTGCACCTAGCTGGAAGCAAAAGTTTTGATCATTTTGAGCTTAATCAAATAGGTAGAACAACAATTAGACAACTCTTATCAAGCGAAAACTGAGACATATCCAACATTGAACACGAGATCAAATTATCAAACATCAAACTATCACATGTCGGTCTAAGCACATTCACACACTTTTCCATGGATGATATCTTTTGGATAATTATTTAAACATGCTTGTTCAACTTTTCTATCTTGATTTTCACTATCATGATTTCTGAGTGACTCCAGGATGTCTTTGACTAGAGGAACAAGGAATGAATGTGATATTTTTCTTATCTGTTGTCTGTAAATTAATCATTAATATGTGCAAATTTGTCTCGGGACATGATCATCGGAGTATCATCGAAGACATTTCCAATTTGCATATTGAAATGGTTAATGTTGCCTGTTTTATGCAAGCAACAGTCAAGTCACCTCGCTTCATTTATACCTCGTTACTTGTGCTAACTTGCCATATCAAAATCTAAGAAACTCGTGCTCAGGTCATCATGGTTTAATTATACCATTGATGTTTGCACTCACTTCTCACATTTTAAAAAACTCAATGATGATAAAACACAATAACTCAGTGACGGGTCCGGTCATAGCTTTGCATTTCATTTGCATTGGCATTTGCATTTAGCTTGCATTTCATTCTTGCATGGGATCTCGCATGCTCATTTTATCCAAGGTTAAATCTATCGCAAGAATCATCAAGGCATCATCATAAGTGTACATGCAATCAGAATGATGATTCGTCTCTCTCCAGATATTACCAACTCAGCAAAAATCTTATACTCTGCCCTCAATAGAACCAACATCAACATATCTAAATTTTCCTGCAACTTGATATCAACAAACTGCCAGTTCTTTATCCAATCAATCTTATCAATTCTATCAATCAATTGCATCTAAATTGATCCTATCATGTCTTATACAGGATGTATCTTTCCTAAAACCAAACGTTCTAATCATGTCTTATACAGGATATATCATTCCCAAAACCAGTCGCTTTGATCATCTTTGTCTTATACAAGAGGTGTCATTCTTGAAACCAGACTGAATCTCAATCTTATCAATCCAATCAGTCAAGCTAATCATAGAACTCGTATTTTCATCAACCACAATTGCAAAAATCAAATCATTTCTAATTGGGATATCAATTTCGCAAAGATCCAAACACTCCAAAGGTCAATTATCTCAATTGATCTCCCAATGGGGCATCATCATATCACAATTTATCAATCATTAGTTGGGGCATCCTATCGAACCAATATCATCATCAAAATGAGTTTATTCTTTGAATCAATGTGTCATCACACCTCGCTTCAAAGAGGGGCAAAATGTGTACACCTAAAAATGGTCTGAAGATAATTAATTAAATAAGCAATTATTTAATTAATCCCCCTTCTTAATTTAATTGAATTCATTAGGCAATTTGATTAAATTCTCCCTTTCATCTACTTATTAATAAATCTAAGGATTTATTTAATAGGTTCATTTCCATTGTCCCCTTTGATTAATTAATTCAAATTAATTAATCTCCTCCCCCCCACTTCAATCAATTCTTCTAATCCTCTAATTAATTAAAACAAATTAATTTATGAGTTGTTGAGAATTAATTAGTCTTTTCCTATTATTTGAATTTTTAAATTCAAATTACCCACATGCCTCCTAACTTCTAACCACCTAACCTAACCATCCCTCTAACCAAACCCATTCCACCTAACCTTGGGTTTAACTAATCCTATCCTATCTTGCACATTCTAACCTCCTTATCCTAACATCCTATGGTGTGGATATTTTCTTCTTGAGACACATGGCACTTTGGCCACATGTCTCCTCTCTTGGACACTTGCCCTTTTATGAGCAAAGCTCCTTGACACTTGTCACCACAGAGATGACAAGTGTCTCTTCCTCCAACCTATTCTCCAACCTCCTCCAATTTCACCTTTGATATCTTCAGACTCAATCTTGACCGTTGATTCCTGCCACCTCACCCCTAGCCTTGGAAATCCTATAAATATCCCCCATTTTGGAGCAATAAGGATCCCATCTCATTTCATCTTATGCATTGTTACTATAGGCATATCATTTGAGCATTGTTTTTTTAAACAATTGCATCTTAGATTTAGTTTAATTTGATAATTTTTTAGCATAATTGTTGAATTATGTAGCTTAATCAATCTCTTTTTTAGCTTAATTGCATCATCATCATAGCTTAATCATGCATATCATTAGCTTAATTAGTCTCTTGGATCAATCTAGCATAATCAATCGATTCTTGGCACATCATTATCATTTCAAATCCTTCATCTAGGTGTAGTCAAGTCGCTGGGATTGCTTATCCAGATTTGAGAGAAAATCCATACTCGCATCTCTTAGGAGGCGATAGGTCGCTTTGTCATGGTTCATCTTTGTTTGCTTATTATTTGCTAACCATGCTTGTAATGATCTATTGAGTGTTTTGTGTTGTAGTTGCAGGTATCACACTTCACAGGCACGACAAACATCAATAAGTTCTCTTGGTGCAAGATGCCCATAGGTTTCTCCACGATAATCTTGTGTAGACGTGACTTACTAATTCATTTTCTAATATATGTAATCACTTAAATAATCTTATGATAACCTTTATTTAAATAAACAAATTTTAAATTTACATACCATTGAAAAAAGTATTCTAATAATTTCACCTCAATTTCCCAACAAACACGGTCTACCACAACATATTCATCATACCTAAAAATAAATATATTTACTATTATGTTTTATTGACTTGTACATAAGTTTCTTTGCGATAATATTGTGTAGACATGACTGACTAATTTATTTCCCAATACTAATATATGTAATCACTTAGATAATCTTATGATAACCCTAACAAAAAAAAACACAAATTTCAAATTTACATACGAGAAGTGTACTAGTATTCGTTATAGCTAACGTCATGCACTCAAATTCTAAACGATACATCAGATTTTGACAAAAAAAAATTGTTGTCTCTACATGCGACTTAACTACTTATAGCTATTGTTTTGCCTTTGGGGTAGTAATGGTGCAGGATGTGGGGTCCATTATGCACACAAGGCTCAAAAAGTACACATTTCAAAGTATCACTCGATGCCTGCTTAAATATGCCTCGATAACCATGTACTTAAAAATTGCCAATACATATGCACAAATGCCCCAATAGTTGTACAATATGGATACCAATAAAGGTGCACAAATGGGGCAATTATGATCCAAAAATGCTAAAAAATAGGTGGCAATTGATACATGTAAAATTCATCAATAAACTTTTAGTTTTTATTTTTGTTTCTTTAAAGTTAATAATTGAAGGATTGAGATTGCAAAGAATGGAAGGTTATTAGAACATAGACAATTTTGATGCTCTTCCCCTACCCTTAAAAAAAATATTCTAATAATTTCACCTTAGCCTCCCACAAACACAATCTATCACAACATATTGACATCATACATAAAAATAGATGTTTTAGTGACTTGAACATATGTTCATGAATATGTTTAACTTGGGTAACATCTCAGTACATGAATATGTATCCTCCGTGCAATAATGAATGATCGGATGGATATTCACCAAGACTAGACTCGCACTTGCATGCATTTCAATACAGCTACATTACCGTACGTGCCATGGCGAGGAACGTTTCGTGCATTGGAAATACCTATCCACTCTAATTTTTTTTTTACTTTTCACTTTCCACTTCACGTGTTTTCCCTGCGACGGCGTTTCACTGGGTAATCATGTTTTTCGTTTCCGATGGGTGACTTTTCTGCATGTTTTTTAATCCTCGCTTACATAAATAAGATGGGTACATTGTATAGCTAGATGATTATGGGTACATTGTAGCTGCAAGATAAGATTAGATGTTATATGATTAAGTACTTTATAAGCTCCAATACCTCTCCTACATGATAAGTCAGTCGACACTGTTCCAGTTTTTGTCTTGTCTCAGTTTATTTATATTCTTCCTCTCCAATATTAAAAAAAAAAAACAAGTCGTTTTGCAGACCAGGATAAATTCAGTTGTTTAATCTGAGGAGGACTCGTGGAAAAATACATAGGTGTTGCATGAATTAGCATTGAACTTGAAGATTCGGAATTTGATAAAATTCCTGGGCAAGTGAAGCGGGTCCAAAACGAGCTTTTCCACGTTATTATCTGCCGAGCGCGTCGCAAAGAAAGTGCATTTCACAGGTCCCCATCTAATTCACTCCAAGTCAGAGACGAAAATATACACGTAACACAAGGACGGCGGAGGAGCATGGGGGACGACGGAATATCCTCTTCATCCTTTTCTTTTTTTCTTTACTCGTACGTGCTTCTTCACGTGCTTTGCTCCACCGGCCACAGACATTCAGACGTACGTGTCATTTAATGCTAACTCCCTCGCAATCCAACGCTTCACATACAACCCAGCTTAGTGGGGAAGAATGTGGGCCGCTCGATGTGATGGAGCGCACGCACGGTTATATGTTCTCTAGATGGATCCCACACTGTAGAGCAGATAGAGCCGGGGCTAGAGTTTGACTAGATCTTTTCCCGTCAAATGAAATTTTTGATGGTGTGTTTCGTACCCAACAAATAGAAAGAATGTAGCCATAATCTATCATATATGTCTCCACCAAATTTGCAATATATTAAAGGATCCATTGTGTCATTAATTATTAGTAGTAGATGGTCCTCCTTGGATGAGAGGCCCCACACAGATTTGATTGTTTATTCCATGCTCCATTCAACATTTGATCTTCTTGGTTTTCAATGAATGCAAAAAAAGGGGGATCTTCATTAGGGTTTTGTGTTTTGGCTTAGCTTTCATGTATCTCAATTGTCAATGGCTTGTCGTTGTCATATCTTTTTCTTCTTTGTCTTTGTCCTATCATTTTGTCATTAAGTGGGTAAGTTTATAGTTACTTTACATTTATTGTGGTCCTTTACTTTTGGTCACCTTTAATCTATTAATTTTTTTTTTAAATGATTTCAAATTTAAGAATTTGAATAATTGATGTTGGTATTGTTGGTTTAAAAGTATGGGATTATAGATGACCCTTCAAAGTAACCTTAAAAAATTGTTTCAAAGATCTTTTATGAAATTGCAATCAAAAGCCCCACCTAAAGTGAATTTATCAATTCCAAATTTTGCTAATCCTTACAAATAACATGAAAGACATACATTGATTAGATATTCTATTAGGTATTATCCCCTCTAAAAGCATTTCTTATAAGTGGGCCTATAAAGCTTGAGTCTTTCATAGAGTTTGACTTCATGCTATCCAAACTAGGACAAAAGGGATTTTCACTTTTCACTTTTAAAATCAAACCATGTGGATGTCATACTCAAGAATATTCCTTGGAATGTGTATAAATCTTTATTGGTTTTCACCCCTAGAAACTTTATAATCTTTGAGGAAAGAGTTCTTTGAGTCCTAGTTTGGATCAAGTTCCCTTATTTACCCTTACCTTATTAGTCATTTTTAAATTTTATTTCTTTCTCTTTAAAAATGTTATCTATGATTAAAAAAAATTATCCATCCTAAAAATACATATATGCTAAAGTCATTAGTCAATTTCTAATTTTTTTAAAGAACCTATAGACATTCATATTCATTAGTCATGTCATACAAAAAGAATTTTTTATCTCAACCTAGTAAACACCCATTATGATCATAGATTATCCTCTCATAATAGAAGTCAAGTCAAGTCAAGCCCTAATCCCACCAATGAGACACATCCTCAAAAAGGTGAGGATGCACTGCAATAGAAACTACAAGAATAACCAATCGAATGGGATTAGGAACCCTTTTTCTTTTGGGGGATTATAGCAAAAGAATCTTGATCCTTTAGTTTGAAAGCCATTGCTAGAGATTATCCTTTTGGAGCACTTTCCAACAAAAAATTGCATTGAGTGATAGTTTGCAAAACCTAATATGAATATAACTCAATTCTTCATTAAGACATATTTCCTAACTCACTCGAAAACTCTTTGCCCATATTTAACATGTTTAGAATTTAGAGCTATGCACTCAACATCAAACTTGATGAATCGAATGGTAGAATAGTGCTATCAAAATATTGCATGCTTTGCTTATATTTATGGGTGTCTATTAGCATATTATTTCTATTACTCACATAAGACCACCACCTTAGAGCTCTATTGCATTTCCAGTTGAACACACACCAGATGCTGAGAGGGGGGCCAAGGGGGGTAGTGAATGAACACAAATTAAAATTTCAGACTTCAATCTTACAATTACTTTATTTCAAACATCAATAAGCTTTAAACAAAGATATCATAAAACATGAACACCAATATTTTATACGTGGACAACCCAAATTGGGAAAAACCAAGGCTACCTACTCTTGGGGCAAGATACAAAAAGAGGACTTGCACACTGAAGCTAACTAGAATAGGGAAAGATCTACAATTTATAATTTATAGAAAAAGATCTGCATGAACAAAAGCATCTCTGTATGCTGATCATAGTTTCTATTGTAGCACAAATCTAGATTTGACAAAAATGTCAAGACTGCAAAGTCTCCAGATCATTGAAATTATATAAACTGATATCTCTACATTACTTACATCACCATAAGGTAAAAGCACAAAACAATGTCACGTTTCAGGCCAACTTATTAGCACAAGTGAATTTAAGTAATTCTAACTAAAAATTAATTTTAGTCAAATATATGGCCTATAGAGATTCGTTATAGCTATCTTATATATGGGCCACAACTTTTTGAATTGGAAATGTCTAATAAATGTATATTTTATACCACTTTGAGTCTAACTACAATTTTTTTTTTTTTGGTAAAACTCAATGTTTCAACAACTCCTACTCTTATAAATAATATTTCTTTTTGAAATGTAAAAATACCCTTTTATAGGTCTAGAAGTGAATTTTCATATATATATATATATATATATATATATATAAATTAGTTTTTAGTTTTTATATTTTATTTTTATTTAAAGTAGGTCATCAACACAAAAATATAAGGTTGATTATCTTGTAAAGGAAAAATACTAAAATTTATTTAAAATTTTAAAAAAAAATGCACTAGAGAAAAGAATCTATGTCAAGATGATATAATTATTTTATAATTTGGATAAATAATTAAGAAAAAAGGTGATGCCAAATGGGAAGAGTTATATTTTAGTACACACAGCTTTTCAAATTTATTGAAAAATATATATACATAAAAAATAGTTAAAAATATATTTTTGCACTAAAGTTTCAAGTTATCAATATACGCAAAAATTGAAGAAAAAAAGGTAAAATTTACTATATAAAGTGTGATGCCTTGTGCAGCTTCAATTTCAATATTTTATAGCAACTTAATTATAATCTTTACTTTATAAGAAAGTATATTCAAATAATTTTTAAATTTTTAAAAAAAATTACAAACATAAAATACACAAAAAATATACATTTGATTAGTTTACATCATTTCAAAATTCAAAACATATATTTCACTTTCTATTGATTCAATTTAAAAATTTGAATCGACATTGGCCATTTCCTTTATAAAACTATGACACAACTTTGTGCTTTTACCCCATCCTTACATTAAGTCGCACATTCGATCACTATTGCATTTCGCTTTCACACATGCACACATATATACATACTCCATCTATCCTACATCTATACATATATACCAATCTGAAACAATGGCGGCCACAAAAGAGATTGTAACTTGTATGCACACCTCTAACCCAAAATATACAACTGGACCTAAAATATGAAACGTATTGATCTTATTCCAGACAAAAAACAAAACCAACCAAGAAGCTTCAGACCAAAAAAAATCACCTAGATCATTGACCAATACATGAAAGGGTCTTTCAGTACACTCCAATAAAAATATCTATACACAAAACTCTTCCAGATCAAAACATGAACGCACTAGACCAAACACAGATTTCGAACCCAAAACTCTGCTTAGATGGTCGACTTCCAAATTTTGGTCTACTTCTAAATCAAAGGGGTTGGCATCAATGACAAGAGAAAGACATATTTGTAACATTTCCATTGAACTAGAAGAGAAACCATTTTCATCTTCTCTATAATTTCTTATGGGTGAGTTTTATCAATAGAAACAAACTACTGGTAAATTTTTTACTAAGAGAGCTCAAAGAAAATCTCATGTTTAGTAGATTAAAATTGGATATGAATTTTTGATGCAGGAGCATCCCCAGTCGATGAGAAATCTTACATCAACCAAAATATTTCCTTTCAATTTTGTTCTTGTTTAGTTCATTGTGCAGTTTTATGTGTTCTTACTGGTTGGTACTGGTAGTTGCTTTCTTTTCGTGGCAGATCTTGTTTTCGGTTTCTAGGCTGGTTCATGTGCTTAATTCTAGATTTTCAGTTCATTTGGGTTCTTTTACGGTCAGTTATCGCTTGTGGTTGACTGTTTCTAGGTTCTGGGACAGTTCTTGTGCTTATTGGTTGGTTTTCCTTCTTTATCGGTGTGATTCTTCGCATGTGGATCTATTTTGGGTCTTGTCCGATGTTGTTTGGCATGTGGACGACCTTCCTGCCGAATCGCACCTCTTAGTTGTTATTTTTTGAAAAAAAAATTTAATTCCTAGGCCCGACCTAATTACACGTTTCATTTTCCTGCATTGGTAAATGTAATCTTATGAGGCCGACCCAAATATATTCCGGTGGGTATAAATATGATATTATGTAATCATTTATAGGGGTAGAGGAAGTAGAATTGAGAATAAGGATTGAGATTCACATTTTGTGATATGGCTGATTCTTAGAGTCACAGTTGGATTGTATCTGGCTTGAGGCTTGCATGTAACTAGTTAACTACCAGATGTTCTTTGATGATTATATGATGATGACCAGATGGTTGCAGGAAGTTCTAAAGAGATAATATGATCTGTTTATGTAATCTTGCTATGTTTTCTTGTTGCTTTCATTGTGTTACTCTTGCTGCATAAGCCGGTTGATTACTTTTGAGGGTTTTACCAGTTATGGCTGCATTAAGTGCTATCAAAGTTGGTTATGGATTGGTTGGTGGAAGAGTTGTTTGCAAACATTGAGGCATTCCTTTGGGTGGACAAATTGCCGATTGGAGGCAGGTTGTGTGTGTGTTCAATAGATCACCGAGGGGGGGCAATTGAAACTGGTAGTCAAATCGCCGAGTTCATGTTAGAGTAATTAGGTCTTTACTTGATTAATTAAATGACATTTGTTTAATTAATTAAGTTCCCCTTTATCTCTTTTACACTTAAGCTAACATTAGGTGCATAATAATTAATTCTTTTATTAATTATTATGTGCAAGCCTAGGGTTTTCCCTTTAGGGTTTCTTGACCAATTAGAGGTTGAATTCTTTTCTTTGTATCATTATTCTATTACACATTTTTGTGAATATTGATCTCTCATCTTTTTGAGCATTTTTTGTGTATTTGGTTTTTCTCTGTTGCTTCCTTTCTTCTCCTTGTAACAGGTTTATTCAGCTTACAGAGATCATTTGGGATTCTGTGGTGTTGTATTTCTCAACTCTCACATGGTATCAAAGCTTCATATCTGTAGCTACCTGTTCTTGTTTCGAGTTTTTTGCATTGGAAGCAGATCTGGGGTTTTTCAGAAGTTTTTTTTGTGCACCTAGGGATAGGCATTTTTTCTGAGCACTTTGGGCCTAGACGGACCTCACCATCATGCTCAGAAGGCCCACAAACCCCTATGGTCATATAAAACTTGACCAATTTTGACACTTGAGCCTCTGGGGGTTTTTTTTTTCTATACCAGGGCGTACGATCCTGGCACGCAGTTCGAGAATTTTTTTTTTTTTTTTGCCTTTTTACGGAATGCAGGCCAAAATTTGATTTTTTGAAACAATATTCAAACCCTTGACAAAGTTTTTTTTTTTTAAATCAAACCTTTGGGGGTTTTTTGGTCCTCGCTGGCCTGACAATCCGGCCCTGTCAGCGCGGGCCCCGTCGCCGACCACCGCAACCGTGCTCGTCACCCACCCGCCCGCCACCATAGCCTCTCTCTGCTGCTCCACCACTAGAGCACCACCAGAGTGCCATCTCCACCCGACCCTGCCACCAGTCAGCCACTGTTGGCCCTCTCTCTTGCCTTTGAAGGGGGGTTGGTTTTTTCATCATATCTTGAGCATACAGAGTTGTTTTTTTCGAAAACGAATAGGCATCAGAAAGAAGGTTTTGAGCCGGACCTTGTGATATTGGAATTTTTTCTCAATTTTGTTGTTTGACTGTACTTTTTTCCAGTCAAAGTGGGGTCTCTTTTCTGCACTTCCGGGGCCGTAGAATGTGCAAATGGACTTCATTTTTTGAAAACGAATAGGCATTGGAAATATCTCAGCATGATCTATTTAGATATGTGATCTTGTTTCTCAAATTTTTCATCAGGTACATGAGATTTCAATTTGAAGTTTTTTTGCTTATGCACTACTTCCTTCCCATTAGTATGTACTAGGGTTTGGGTTTATATCTTGTGGGGGGTGTTTTTTTCTCACTTTCTGTCATTTATATCAAAAATCTAGAACACCACAACTCTCAAAACAAACAAACCCTTCTGCATCTTTTGTCTATTCTGAAAGATCACATAATAAAAAAAACCACAAGCAGGTACAGGTGTAGAGTTTCATGGCAAATTCTTCAGTTGAGTTGTTGACATCACACAAATATCACACCTGGAAACCTCGCATCATGAGGCTTCTTAGGGCATGAGGGTTGTGGTCTTGTTTGGATGAGGTTCAACCTCTGTTGTAGCGTCCTTATGAGCTTCTTCAACACAAAAATAAGATGGATGAGGCCATGGGTTTTCTCTCTTTACATGTTTCTGATAGTCTTATGTTTCACCTTGATGAGTTGCTCAATCCTCGCGCTATGTGGTTGAATTTTGAGACTCTCTTCCGGAGAGTTAATGAGATCCAGGCATTACAGATTGAGGCAGAGTTGGTTTCCTTGTCACCTGATTCCTTTCCCACCATTGAGGATTTTTTGAACAAATTCAAGACTACCAGATCTATTCTCCAGAGGTGTGGAAAGACCAAGACAGACACAGTGTGCATTCACTTGATCCTTTTGAATCTTCAGGGTCCCTTTGAGTTTTTTGCCTCTTCTTTCTACTCCACCATGGATGGCTTGGGTTCTCGTTTCACCATGCCTACCTTTGATGTCTTTTGTGAGCATTTGTCTTGTGAGCAATCTCACCTTTCTTAGCTAGACATGCTCTCTGGGTCCAAGAACAAAGCATTGGTTGCTCAGTCCTCTAAGGAGAAGAAAAAGCAGAAACTGAAGCCAAAGAAGAATTCTGCAGACAATGAGCATTGCTCCAATCCACCTCCTAAGTCTTATTCTAAACCATCATTTTCTCTGAAACATGGGAAATCTTCACAGTCTGGTGAGTCTTCCTCCAAGACTAAGAAGAAATTAGGAGATACTTGCAGTTTTTATGGCAAGGAAGGACATCCAATTTTCAGGTGTTGGAAATGATTAGAGGCTTTAGAGGAAGCCATGCAGTAGCATCACATCTCCTCACCTCAAGCTTCTTCTCCTTCCATGGGGAAAGGTCATGCTCTCACTGCTCGAGCTTTGACCTATGGGTCCACTTGGATTTTAGATTCTGGTGCTTCTCGCCATATGACTCACACTCAACAGTTGGTTACTTCTCTTGCCTCTTGTGGTACTTCACAGATTGCAGTGGGTGACTTAGTTCAACTTTCTGTCTTGGGTTCAAGTTTTGTCTCTTTGGATGGGGTACTCTACAGGATGTTCTAGTTGTTCCTGACATCTCGATGAACCTCATGTCCATTTATCATATTTGCCATTCTGGCTCTGGTAAGATAGTTGAGTTCTCACCACATGATGTTGTTATTCGGGACCTCCATGACTTTGATTTGGTTGTGGCTACTGGTAGTGTTGATACTACATCTCGTCTTTACAGATTTGATGGATTTGAGCCCTCTGCGAGTGCAGGTTAATCTCTTATAGCACATGTAGATTCTGTGAGTAAGCTTTGGCATGAGTGCTTGGGCCATGTCAATTACAGATATCTTCAGCAGATGAGTACACAGGCACTTGTTCTTGGGCTCCCACAAATTTCCTGCACTTATGGTGTTTGTCATGGTTGTGTGCTTGGAAAGCATCACTGGGATCTCTTTCCGAAGGGAAGATCCCCTCGTGCTTTGGCACCTTTGGAGTTGATTCGTAGTGACCTCATGTCATTCCCTACTTCTTTTTCTAGGGCCAAGTATGTACTCACATTTATTGATGACTTCTCCAGACGCAGATGGGTGTACTTTCTTAAGTACAAGTCTAATATCTTTGATTCATTTTGAATCTTCAAGACATTTGTAGAGAAGTAGTCTGGTTGTTCTATTCGGTGGATACGTATAGATATTGGGGGGGAGTATATGAATCAGGCTTTCAGAGATTTTTGCACTGAGCATGGTTTGCAACATCAGTTTATAGTTCCCTACACCCCTCAGCAGAATGGTGTTGCTAAGAGAAAGAAAAAAACTTTACGGGAGATGGTGAATTGTATGATTCAGTCCAAGTCCATGGATTTGTCTTTTTGGGCTGAGGTAGTCAATTGTGCCAACTACATTCAAAATCGGATGCCTCACAAGGCGATTCAACATATGACTCCTGAGGAGGCTTGGTCTCATGACAAGCCTGATGTTTCTTTTTTCTAAGTATTTGGTAGTGAGGCATGGGCATTTATTCCTGATGCTCAGAGGAAAGCAATGGAGTGGAAGAGCCGACCCCTCATTTTTGTTGGCTACTGTGAGGATGTTAAGGCATATAGGTTGTTTGATCTTGATTCCAGAGAGGTCCTGATTCAACGAGAGGTCCAATTTGATGAGCTCCTTCCCACAGTGGATACCCTGTCTCCAGTGTCTACCCCTCCCCCTACTCCTCCCACTGCCTCTCTTCGGGATTATTTTGAGGATGATTCTAATGATGTTGTTGATGATCCACCATCCCTACCTCCACTTGCTCCACCTTAGATGCCCAAGTGGGATCGCTTTACTGTTGAGATGGCAAGATCTATGGCCGGTGATCCTTCTAATACTCATCGTACCCGTTCTCATATTGTGGGTTCTAGTCTTTTGAGTCATGCCATTTTAGATGATCCTCAAAAGTTTTCAGAGGCTACAGGACACCCTGAGTGGGATTGTGCTATGGAGGAGGAGTATTCTTCTTTGATGAGGAATAATACTTGGGATCTCTGTCGTCTTCCTAAGGGAAAAAAGATGGTTCGATTGATAAGTACAAAGCACATCTTGTTGCGAAGGGTTTCTCATAGGTTGAGGGTATTGATTACTCCAAGAGAATCGCCCCTGTCGCCAAGATGAACTCTATTCGCTTTGTACTATCCCTTGTAGCTTCTAGGGGATGGCCCATTTTTCAGATGGATGTGAAGAGTACCTTCTTGCATGGAGACCTATAGGAGGAAATCTATATGGAGCTGTAGCGTCCTAAAATTGCGACACTTGCAATTTCGACTGCATTTCGGTCTTCACGATGGCGACGCAACACACAACCTGAATGGAGACCTTGAAACTTGCTCACGACACTGAAAACTGCATTTTCTAGCACCCTGGCCTGAACCTCCTTGCACCCTGCTGTCCCGGGAGGTGGGACCAGAGCGCCCAGCGCCCTGGTCCCCAGGACCATGGCGCCCAGCGCCCTGGTCCCTGGGTCCTATTTTGGGCCCAGTCTCCTAAGGGGCTCGGGTCTTTTTGTTTGCAATTTGGAAATTAACTTTCCCTGGTCGGCCTAAGGTCGGGAAAATCAGTCTATCAGCCCTAAATGACAAGTATATAAACTACATTTTTCTCTCTCATTTGGCATGAAGAGGATATGTGTACAAAAGCGTGGAAATTATACTCAAGCATTCAAGCATTCAAGCATTCCTTCTAAGTCTCCACTCAAGGCTAAGTGTTGCATTCAAGACAAGGATTCAACCATTGAAGAGGAGATCACATACAACATATTACTACAACATACAACATACAACATCTAAACCTTCGCACATAAGGATACCAACATCCTTAGAACAAGGTATTAGTACTTGTTTTACAGTCATTTACATTTACAACACTTGCTCATTTCTTGGTTAATTCCAAAACCGGGGTTTGACCTAAAGGCAAACCCCTAATCCCTAACCCCCCAATCGTCTTCACTTTTCTGTGTGTAGGTTGCAGGTACGCGGCTGAAATTGAAGATCTGGAATCCTAGTGCAGAGACGAACAGATCCCCCTTCGTTTCGCGGATTTTCCGGAGGACCGTAGCGCCGGGCACCATCGTCCTGACAACTTTTGCTCAAATTTGCAGGACAGCGCCGTATCGACATTTTACTGCTAATTCCAGGTCCACAGCTTCATCCTATAACCCGAACTCAGTTTATAAGCGAATCTTTATGACTTTCTATGCATGCTTAGCTTAATTTCCTTAACAACATTCTTTACAAAAGAGGGTAGCCTTGCTTTCCTAACCCTTGAAATTCATTTAGCATCCAATCTTGCATTGCGTGGGATTGGATCTTATGAGTTTCAACCCCTCTTTTGAATGTAAAGTCTCTCTCCTAAGTGAAAACCATCAAATCCTAGCAAACCTCCCTTCTCTCTCCTCGGAGTTGGAAGAGGGGAGAACAACTAGGGTTCGACCGCGATTTTCCGCTTTACATTTTGGTGAACCCGACGTGAACATCCTTTCTGATTTTTCATGCTTAGATCTAAAAAAATTGATTACATTTCCATGTTTGATCTTTTGCAAAATTTTAGAGGTGATTGCATAAAAACCCTAAAATTTCTTTTTAGTAATTAAGCTTGTGAAATGTTTAATTGTTAATGCTTGTTTCAGATCTGCCCTTCTATTACAAATTATCAATTCATATTTGTGCTTTAATTTTGAAAATTAAGTGGTTAAGTGTCAAAACCCTAATTTTTGAAACCCTCTTAATTCAACCTTTGTCCGACAATTTGACCAATCAAAACATCTCCAAATCAGCTGTAACTTTGGATTCTGCAATAAAATCACAATATCCTTCATCCCTGAAAATTTGGAAAAAAGTTGCGAGGACCGTGTTGCACTCCGAGCGCCATCGTCCCTGACATTTTTTCCAAAATTTCGGGAGCGAGATCTTGCTGTATTTTCCTGCTAAAATCCAGAATTTTGGCTGATTTTGTCAATTATAACACTTTCAAAATTACAGTCAAAGTTGGTCTTGCGATTGCTTGGTCTAAGGCTTCTAATCATTCAAAAATCATTGAAATTAAAATTTTGTGTCAAAATTGCGTTTTTATTATCATAAATCTGAAAAGTGTGTTATCATTCATTAAAAATTTCAGTGCTTTATTCAAATTCTTGCATTTTGTGACTTTTGAAATTAAGTGCTTAATTACAACAACTTTGATTTCCGCTTTCAAAATTGAATTTTGCGTGAAATTGAGTCAATTTTCAAATTTCAAAATTTGCATTGCTCTTGACATTCCCTCTAAAATCATAAAATTCAAAATTTCAGTTTCCCTCTCTTTTTCAAAATTCAAATTTTGCATTTTTCGACAATCTTGATAGGGTTCAATTTTGAATTTGCAACTTTAATTTGTCCTATCTACAGATCGTAAAATCACTCAATTTTTTCAGATTAGCTCTAAAATCATCATACCTTTCATCCCTGCAGATTTTGAAAAAAGTTGCAAGGACTGTGTTGCACTCCGGGCGCCACGGTCCCAGACATTTTTTCTGAAATTTCGGGAGACTGTTGTGATTGCATTTAACAGCTTAAATCCAGAAGATTGGCTGATTTTACTGAAAATTGCTACCTCTAAATTCAAAATCTTCTCTCTCTTTCTAGTGCATGAGTTTTACAACAATAAGCCCTACTTACACTATTCCCGTTAGACGAAGCCGTAGAATTAAGTCTTTCCGAGGTTTAACTACTGAGGAGATGGAACCTAATTTGAATAGCCTTTTTAACGAGGACATGGGTAATTCCTCTAATCCTCCTAATGATGAAGAAGCTCTCCATGAGGTTTCTGTAGAACAACTTTCGAAATTGGATAACCAATTTGACGATTTTCGACAATGGATGTCTCAAGAATACCCTGATAGTCAAGCTCTTCCTTTAATTGAGGGTCTAAAACGTATGCTTCAAAGTGATAAGAATGGAATTGATATTTTGCGTGGTATTGCACACATTGTGGATTCAAATGTGATGCCTATGAAGAGTTGTGCCGAAACCTTAGGTTATACACAACCTCCTACCCAAGACAATCATTCTATTCCTTTGACGACTCCTATTGCTAGTATACCTACCTTTACATCAAACATCATGGCTACCTCTATACAAGATATTCCTCCTGTGATCACCAATCATGGGGGCAACCCTTCTTCTTCAATTAACCCTATTCCTTCATTTAATCCAACTTCTTCATTCATTCCTTCAATGAGTGTCCCTATTACATCTTCACAAATGAACATGACGCAAGGGGGCAATTCGTTTAACCATTCCCTTCCTCCTTGTAGTGTTCCTCCTGTCCAATCATCTCCTATGACTAATTATCATAGAGTCCCACCACCTTACTCTTTACCTTCTTTCAATAACATAACACCTCCATCTCAATCTAACACATCCAATATGAATTCTTCGACTGAAGCGACCATTAACAATCTAGCACAAACTGTCTCTTCTTTACAGCAACAAATTGCCTCTATGAATCAATCTAAGTTCAGTGTGCCCACATTTGACGTTGCGAGCCCACTTTCTCTTGACATTGTTCGAGCTATCCCTCCTAAACATGTTGAAATCTCGCATTTGGAGCTTTATAATGGTAAAGGAGATCCTCTAACACATGTTAAGACTTTTCAAACAATTTGTACTGATTTTGCTTATGACCAAAGGTTGCTTGCAAAACTGTTTACTAGAACATTAAGAGACAAAGCCCTACAATGGTATTGCTCGTTGCCTTCTTATTCTATTACTTCTTTTGAACAACTTGCAAATGCTTTCATTCAACAATTTCAAAACAATATAAGTCCTAAAGTTACTTTGATTGATTTAATGCATTGTAAACAAGGTGTTAAAGAAAAAGTGACTGATTTCATTGGTAGATATAAGCATTTGTATGCTCAAATTTCTTTTCCAGTGCCTGACAATGATATTCAAAGAATCTTTATTTCTAATTTACAAAAAGATATTCGAGACAAACTTCTGTTTTCTGAGTTTACTTCTTTCCAATAGTTGTGTGCAACTCTTCACAATTATCAACTGACTGTGAGTCAAATGGAACAATCACATCCTATGGCTCCGAGTGATAAGGGTGATAGCAGTCAACAACCATTTGGGAAGTTTAAACCGAACAGAGATTCCATCAAATTCAATGAAAACATCATCAACAACAATGTGAATGCAGCATCAGGTGTGCCTCCTATTTCTAAATTTTTCAAGAGAGAAAGAAAGTATACTCCTTTGAATGAATCATTGCATAGTATTATGAATAAGTTATTGGAACAGAATGTGCTTACTCTTCCTCCTATAAGACAAATTGATCCTGCAAAGATTACTTCACCTTATTTTGATAACAAATCTTTTTGTCAATTTCATCATCAGCCTGGGCATGATACTGAAAAATGTTTTTCTTTAAAGGGTAAAATTCAAGATTTGATTGATAATAATAGTATCTCTGTTTCTAGAGTGAATGATAAAGGCAACACATCTGTAGCTCCTCCTAACCAAAATCTTCAGATTTTCATTGATCCATTGCCTTCTCATACCTCTAATGCGATTGAGGCTAATGATTCCTCTCTTTCATCTGATGGTCTTGTGTCTATGACCCCGAATGTGATTAACTTTGTAGAGCAGCAAGAAATCCCTGAAGAACCTTCCATCACATTTGATTCCAGAGAAACCATTAGGGCACCTGATGGTCCTTTATACATAGTTGCAAAAGTCAAGAATACACCTTGTCGTGGAGTGCTTATTGATCCTTCGTGCATGATTAATGTTATTACTGAAGAATTTCTTTTTACTTTGCAATTGAATCAAGTGATCTATGACAAAACAGATGTGATTGTGAAATTATTTGATGCATTTTCTTCTCCCGCAATTGGTTCTATTACATTGCCTATTGAGGTCCATAACAAATCTCTTGATGTGAACTTTGCTATTATTCCATCTTCCGAACGATTTCGTGTGAAGCTTGGCTATCCTTGGCTATCTTCCATGAAAGCTATTGCTTCTCCTATTCATAAGTGTTTGAAATTTCCCCATAATGGTGAAGTTGTTACTGTCAATCATAGTCTCTTTAAACCAGCTGAAAGAACCTCTAGTGTTCCTCTTGATTACTTTTGGCCTAAACAATTCCAATCTCTTCCTCCGCGAAGTGATCATCTTTTCAAATCTTATCAAAAGTGGAAAACAGATATGATCTTATCTCTAAGTGAACCTAGAACACCTAAACTTGACATTCCTATCATTCTTGAGAAGGAAGTTCTTCCTTTGAAAGATAAAACTAATGTCTTTCCTCAAGAAGATTCCCAATGCATCCCTATGGATGTGACTATGTCTATGCCTAATAAACTTCCTAAGAGTAGACCTATACCTCCTCGTCATGATGGACTTGGTCTTCTCCCTAAACCAAAAATTCCTCCTTTGTATGGAGCAGTTCCTCCTCCTTCTTTTTATAGAGAGAAGAGACCTTCTTCTTCTCCTATTATTCAGCCTAAGAGACCACAACCTAAACACCCAAGTGCTAAGGATGAGAACATTCCTCCTCCTCAGTCTTCGCAACTTCCTACTAAGACTAGACGAAATCGTTCTGCACGTGAACGCCGGCGAAAGCGTCGTCTTAGAGCTCAAACTTTGCAATCTCCAAAAACACCTTCAACAAGCATTATTCCATTTTCTCCTCAGCCGGACATTGAGCCTTAATCTCCTAAACATAAGATGCATGATGATCTTGATCCTGTGCGAGTTAAAGATCCTTTTTTTATAAATCTTGATGATGATATAGATGAAAATGTTATTCATGATGAAAATGTTACTCCTCTTGCTTCTGATAGTGAATATGAACTTGTTGATGTTGATAACCATTTATCTAATGAATTTTCTAAAGCACTTATCCTAGCTCCTAGACAAGAACAATGTGGCTCAGAACATGAACATAGCCCTTGTTTGGATCTTGTGATAGCTCCATCTGCTGTGTTGGATGTTCCTCCTCTAGCGTGTTCCCTGCCTTCCCGAAACATTGATCAGCAAGATCGGGGGGTAGATGACATGCTAGACTAGTTACATTAGCATAGCAGATTCTCTCCCCCTCTCTTTTGTTACTTCTTCTATATGTTATTCTCATTTTTCTATTTGTTGTCCTTGGTGTTGTCTACTTGAGGACGATGCAAAGCATTGAGATCTCTCGGTCTCTCTCATGTTGACTCAAAAGACACATGTGTTCCCTTCTTCTAGGTGACCTTCCTTGATTGGAGAATGAAGAACAATTATGCATACATACATATGATATATATACATGACTTATCATATAGCATACTGACCCCGAGGAAAGCGAAGTCACCTCGTGCTTTGTGTTTTGTGTCTATTATCCTTGGGTTTATCTCACACTTGGGGGCTAAATCCTTGCGATAACGTGCTCCTTTCTCATTTCTTATGTGTATCACTACGTTAAAACAATCACCCCCGGTGAGGCGTGTACGATCGCTTTAACGTAGGGGGGTATACATACCGTTCATATCTTTTCAAGATACTTGAAAATTTCTTGGTAAATTTAACCTTGCCTTGAAAATTTTTGATATCTTTCTTGCATGACTCATAGTGAGGGAATCTTACTACTGACAGTCATGGTTCTCCCTTGTGATCTTCCCTTTTACTTTGTCAATCGAAGTCGTAAGATCCTTAGTCCACTGGGGGCTTGGTGTATCTTGCCTCCTTGACGTGGTGAAAGTCTTTCAATGTTGTTTCCTTGTACTTTACCGGAAGTATGAGCGTACATACTCCCGCTAAAGTGGGGGCTAAATGTAGCATCCTAAAATTGCAACACTTGCAATTTCGACTGCATTTCGGTCTTCACGATGGTGACGCAACACGCAACCTGAATGGAGACCCTGAAACTTGCTCACGACACTGAAAACTGCATTTTCTAGCACCCTGGCCTGAACCTCCTTGCACCCTGCTGTCTCGGGAGGTGGGACCAGAGCGCCCAGCGCCCTGGTCCTTCCTCGGGTCTTTTTGTTTGCAATTTGGAAATTAACTTTCCCTGGTCGGCCTAAGGTCAGGAAAATCAGTCTATCAGCCCTAAATGACAAGTATATAAACTACATTTTTCTCTCTCATTTGGCATGAAGAGGATATGTGTACAAAAGCGTGGAAATTATACTCAAGCATTCAAGCATTCAAGCATTCCTTCTAAGTCTCCACTCAAGGCTAAGTGTTGCATTCAAGACAAGGATTCAACCATTGAAGAGGAGATCACATACAACATATTACTACAACATACAACATACAACATCTAAACCTTCGCACATAAGGATACCAACATCCTTAGAACAAGGTATTAGTACTTGTTTTATAGTCATTTACATTTATAGCACTTGCTCATTTCTTGGTTAATTCCAAAACCAGGGTTTGACCTAAAGGCAAACCCCTAATCCCTAACCCCCCAATCGTCTTCGCTTTTCTGTGTGTAGGTTGCAGGTACGCGGCTGAAATTGAAGATCTAGAATCCTTGTGCAGAGACGAACAGATCCCCCTTCGTTTCGTAGATTTTTCGGAGGACCGTGGCGCCGGGCGCCATCGTCCCGACAACTTTTGCTCAAATTTGTAGGACAGCGCCGTATCGACATTTTACTGCTAATTCTAGGTCCGCAACTTCATCCTATAACTCGAACTCAGTTTATAAGCGAATCTTTATGACTTTCTATGCATGCTTAGCTTAATTTCCTTAACAACATTGTTTACAAAAGAGGGTAGCCTTGCTTTCCTAACCCTTGAAATTCATTTAGCATCCAATCTTGCATTGCGTGGGATTGGATCTTATGAGTTTCAACACCTCTTTTGAATGTAAAGTCTCTCCCCTAAGTGAAAACCATCGAATCCTAGCAAACCTCCCTTCTCTCTCCTCGGAGTTGGAAGAGGGGAGAACAACTAGGGTTTGACCACAATTTTCCGCTTTACAAGAGCAGCCTCAGGGATTTGTGCAGGACAGTTCTTTGGTTTGCAGACTTTAGCGTTCATTGTATGGTCTCAAGAAGGCCCCTCGAGCTTGGTATGAGAAGATGGACTCCTTCTTACTCTCCACTGGTTTCACACATTTTCATTCCAATCACACAGTATACATTCAGCTTCTTGAGGGTGAGATCCAGATTCTTGTGCTATATTTTGATGATCTCCTCATCACAGGTAGCTCATCCTCTATGATTCAACATGTTCAGCGAGCTTTGATGGATCAGTTTGAGATGAGGTCTTTTGCACTATTTTCTTGGTCTTCAGGTGATTCAGTCTTCTGATGGGATCTTCATTTACCAGCAGAAGTATGCTCTTGACATGCTTCAGTGCTTTGGAATGGTTGAGTGCAAGCCTGCTCTCACTCCTTTTCAGTCAGGGGTTGTTTTGATTACTACTTGCTCCACTCCTTCAGTAGATTCTACACTTTACAGGTAGTTGGTTGGCAGTTTGTTGTACCTGACACACACTTGTCCTGATCTTTCCTTTGCGGTTGGCCTTGTCTCTTGATTCTCCCATGATCCTCATGAGAGTCATTAGCAACCTGCCAAACGTATTCAGGGCTCTATTTCTCATGGAATTCACTACACATTAGGCGAACCTCACATTGTTGGCTACACTGACTCAGATTGGGCCGGTGATGTCAATGATCGGAAGTCTACTTCTGGCTTTGTTTTGTGTCTTGGCTCTGGTCCTATCACATTGTCTTGTAAGAAGCAGACTGCTCATGCATTATCCTCTACAGAGGCTGAGTACTAAGCTCCTGCGCTCGCCAGTCAAGAGACCTTATGGCTTTGACAGTTGATAACTATGTTTGGTTTTCCTCCTAATAGTCCCACTATTCTTTGGTGTGACAATCAAAGTGCTATTCACATTTCTCACAACTCGGTAGAGCATCAGCAAATGAAGTACATTGAGCTTCACATGCATTTCATTTGCCAATTAATTTAGGATGGTTCTCTCATTCTGGAGTACATTCCCTCTGTCGAGCAGGTTGCAGACATCTTCACGAAACCTTTTGCATCACCATGATATCTTCAGTTGAGCTCTATGCTTGGGGTGAAGGAAGTTGTCCTTGGGGGGTCTTTATGAGGCCTTCCTTCTTATTTCTTTCAGCATGTTCTTTTATCTCTTTTTGGAGAGGAGTTTTTTCCCACTAGGTTTTCTCCTTTTTCTCCATTTCATAGAGATTTCATTGTATTTGGGTACCTAATTAGGCATTGTTGTCGGGACCCATCTTTCCTACTTTCAGTAGTTGTTCTAGATTTTAGCTTCTCCCTATTTAGAGTAATCAGGTCTTTACTTGATTAATTAAATGACATTTGTTTAATTAATTAAGTTCCCCTTTATCTCTTTTACACTTAAGCTAACATTAGGTGCATAATAATTAATTATTTTATTAATTATTATGTGCAAGCCTATGGTTTTCCCTTTAGGATTTCTTGACCTATTAGAGGTTGAATTCTTTTCTTTGTATCATTATTCTATTACAGATTTTTGTGAATATTGAGCTCTCATCTTTTTAAGCATTTTCTGTGTATTTGGTTTTTCTCTGTTGCTTCCTTGCTTCTCCTTGTAACAGGTTTATTTAGCTTGCAGAGATCATTTGGGCTCCTATGGTGTTATATTTCTCAACTCTCACAGTTCAAGCAGTTCACCGGAGTGGAAGAAAAGATGTCACCTAGAAGGACAAACCCCTGGAGGGTGGAGCAGATGAAGGAAGACTTAAAGAATGAAGTGAGGAACGAAATCCGAAATGCTTTGGCTAGTTTGCATAGGAACCCTAAATTTGAGGATGAATATGAAGAAGTCGGCGAAGAGCTTGAAGAAGCTAAAAGACCAGAAGATGAAAGAGAGGAAAGATTCCTAAGAGTAGTGGTGCAAGCGAGTAAAGTTCATAAAGTTGAAGTTTCCAACTTTTTCAGAACACTGAACCAGGAGGATCTGATCGATTGGATCGGAGAGTTGGAGGACTACTTTGAGTTTCAGGATGTCAAGGACCCATAGAGAGTCTAGTTGGCATAAACTAAGTTGAAACGGAATGTTGCCTTATGGTGGAAAGAATTGCAGAAAGACAAAGTAGAGAATGGTGAATTGAAGATCACCCGGTTGAGACATATGGTTGCAAGATTGAAGGCCAAGCTCATATTGGGAGACTATGAATTGGAGTTGTTCAATAATTTGCAGAACTTGAAATAAAGAAACATGACTGTGAACGAATATACTGAGGAATTCTACAAGGTGGTTATTAGATTTGGACATAGAGAGGCGGACAGAGAGAATGTGACGAGGTACATAAATGGACTTTCTTTTAACATTCAGGATGAGATGAGTATGTTGAGGGTTTCCACAATTGAGGAAGCTTACCAGTATGCTTTGAAGGCTGAGGAGAAGATGAGAAGAAGACAACCGAATAGAGGGAAGGAGAAATTCAAGGGACCAGTGAGTACAGAGAAGCAGAAAGTGGTTGAGGAAGATGAATCAAAACCTAAGTGGAGTAAAGAACCAGAACATAAATCTGAGAGGAAAGGCAGTAGCAGTACCGGTAGAGATTTTCTTGGCAAATTTTACAAGTGTGGAGAAAACGGACATAGATTCTATGAACGTAAGTAGGGAATGGTAAGAAGTTGTGTTGCAAATGAGCAACCAGAAGGTGAAGGTATCAGATATGCCTATGCACTGGAGCAAGGAGAATCCCTTATATTCAGAAGAAAGGATATCATATCTACTCAGAGGAAGAGTCTTTTCCAAACTATGTGTAAATCAGGTGGTAAGTGTTGCAAGGTTATTGTAGATAGTGGAAGTACTAATAGTTTGGTATCTGAGGAGATAGTTGAATTTTAATATTGGGCCTTCCAGGGATGAGGTTTTGTGTGATGATGTGTCTATGAGTGCTTGTCATGTCTTGTTGGGAAAACCTTGGTAGTTTGATAGAGGAGATATTTTTGACTGTAGAAGAAACCTAGTCACTATTGAGAAGGATGGGTAGAAGTTCACATTGATTTATTTGAAGGAAAAAGAGAAGTAGGTGAAGAATCTGAGTCTTGAGAAAAGTTGCAGTACTAAGAAACTGCTGGCAGAGGTTATACCGAAATGTGACTTGAAGAAAGATCTGATAGAACTGGTTGCAAAGGTTATACTGGAGGGTGACATGAGTTTTCAAAAGGATCTGACAGATGAGCCTAATGGATAAATGGAACCAGATGATAGAGAGATTATGGTGACAAACCGAATGAAGTCTTGTGGCAGAAGCAAATAAGACTTGCTGAAGAGAGAGAGAAGTAAACAAAGACAGTATGCATATCTGAAGCAAAGGAAGAGAAACAAAGAGACTCAGAGGTTAGAGAAGTCGATTGAGGTACTGGAGGAGCTAAAGCAGAGGTTGGGAGATAAAGACGATGTTTGGATCAGAAATGAGGATGGGGTCTTTATTCTAAATCCTTTTAGATTTTCATGAGTTGCCTCTCATGGAACATATTTTTCTACCTGGGTTGTCTAATGTAGGAGCATCTCTAGTCGATGAGCAATCTTGCATCAACCAAAATATTTCCTTTCAATTTTGTTCTTGTTTAGTTCATTGTCCAGTTTTTTGTGTTCTTAATGGTTGGTACTAGTAGTTGCTTTCTATTCATGGCAGATCTTCTTTTCGGTTTCCAGGCTAGTTCATGTGCTTAATTCCATATTTTTTAGTTCATTTGGGTTCTTTTCCGGTTAGTTATCGCTTCCGGTTGATTATTTCTGGGTTTCAGGATATTTCTTGTGCTTACCAGTTGGTTTTTCTTCTTTACTGGTGCAATTCTTGGCATGTGGATCTATTTTGGATCTTGTCCGATGTTCTTTGGCATGTGGCTGACCTTCCTACCGAACTGCACCTCTTGGTTGTTATTTTCCAGAAAGATTTCTTTAATTCTTAGGGCTGATCTAATTACATGTTTCATTTTTCTGCACTAGTAAATGTAATCTTATGAGGCCGACTCGAACATATTCTGATGGGTATAAATATGATATTATGTAATCATTTGTAGGGGCAGAGGAATTAGAATTGAGAATAAGGATTGAGATTCGCATTTTGTGATCTAGCTAATTCTTAGAGTCCCGGTTGGATTGTATCTGGCTTGAGGCCTGCATGTAACCGGTTAACTACCAGATGTTCTTTGATGATTATATGATGATGACCGGATGGTTGTTGGAAGTTATAAAGTGATAATATGAACTATTTATGTAATATTGTTATGTTTTCTTATTGCTTCCGTTGTGTTACTCTTGTTGTATAAGCTGTTTGATTCTCTTTGAGGGTTTTACCGATTATGGCTACATTAGTTTTAGAGGAAAATTTTGATCTATTAGAGATCTAATGTCTCTAAAATATTTATGTTATCAAATAAGGATAGAATATCTTAACACTAATTATTTCCATTCTTTAGTATTTTTGTCCCCCACTATCAATATTTTTCTAAAGCTTAGAAGGATTTCCCTAACTGAGATAGTGCTCTATAATAGTAAATTAATTTGGTTCCTTGTTATCTCTCCACTTATTAATTTCTCTTGTTCTTGTTATTCCTTTTTTGCTTCTTACTCTTATTTTTTTTCTTCCTTTTTTCTACAATTTGTTGTGAAGAAGTTTCAACAAAATATTTTTGTAATAAAAATCACACAAATAAACTCCATATACTATAAAATTTTAATTGTAACTCATGACGTCCCAGATCAAAATTAACCAAAAAATATTTGAGAAATTATATTATTTTTAGCCTTGATAGAAATTCTAATTCTTCATTAAATTACTTATTTATACTAGATAATTCCTCTAAAAAATTAACTATATTTTCTTAGACGAATTATTGAAAAATCCTTTGAAAATTAGAAAAAAAAATTACATAGATTTGAGAGATACGTTCTTCCAAAAAAATGATAAAATCCCCAATTTTGTAATAAATCACTTTTTTTTTTTCGATAAATCACTTATTGATCTAATTTATCTAAAAAAATTATTGTATATACATATATCATCTTTTAAATTTAATGAAATATTCATCCATATTTGAGATATATGTTCTTCCCAATAGAAAGTCTACTTCTATAATAAATTTCTTGATTCGGTTCCACTTTATCTAATTTTATTCCTATAGATTCATTGGTATGTTCTTGAAAAATACTTTAAATATTAGGAAATGATTCATCAAAATATAAGTGGTATGCACTTCAAAAGGTAGCCTCCAAATTTGAGAAAATGACTTGCCTTCATGGTGCGAAAAGCATGCTTTGATACCACTTGTCATGAAATAGGTTGCATAAGAGAGAAGGTAATAAGAAATATTCTACAAATACTTAATAATATGCCATTTTGAGGGTGATACCTCCAATAGTCTTCAACAAGAGCACTATACTCAACATGGTGATAATAACTAACATATATGTCCTATATATACCATACTTATGTGAATGGTATCACTTTGGATGACTTAGATAACAATGTAGAGGCCCTAGGATGACCTAAATAGCTACAAAACAATATAATAATAATATGATTTAGTTGAGAGATAAGGTAGACACTAAATCAATACACACTATAGGGTTAGGGGCATAGAATATTGATCAATAATTCTATCATTATCATCATATGAATTGTATTATTCTTTATTGAAAATTATAACATCTTCATCATCATCATGTTCAATTTGTCTGACAAGATTTTTCTACTCTTAAATTGTGTCATGATGTATTTGGTGTCTTAATCTTGGGTATAATAACAATAGCTAGTTGTAAGAATATTTTTGTTATTTTGTTTGGTATTCTTTCTTAGTTGTGATATTTGGATTAAAATGATTGAATGTATGGTGATGTCAGTATAAAATTTTAGATGGGGATTTTTTATTTGGTTATAGGTGTTTTGTAGATTTTAAAACTTAAATTTTATGAATTTTGGGGTTTACATATGGTGTGGGATGCAACAATTGAGTTAGGATAATGAGATTATGGATTCGAGGTTCCTAAAATCTAAAAAGGGGATTGCTAGAATGATCTATAACATGTAAGATTGGTTGAATATCATAGCCACCCAAGATATATGCACTTGATGAAAGAACATGAGAGACCAACTATGAAAGAATAATGCATTCTATTCAAAGTATGAAAATGATACATTCATAAACAAGATTGAATGAGATTGAAAAGGATACTCCTTGGTTATATAGGCCAAGATGAACAAAAGATTTCATAAGTTTATTGATAAGTCTATTGTTATGACCCACAATTTGGCCTAATAGATTTTTATGCTCTAGTTGTTGTAGACTTTTACTTGAAAACCTTGATACTTTGCCAATAATAAGACTATTTTATAAGTATTAGAGTATGTTTGATTATGGATGATAGATAATATAAAAAATGCATAGTTATGTATTGAAATATGTTAAACTTATATGGTTATCATTATAAAGAATATTTCTATGTAATAATATGTCATTGCAACAAAATAGTCAAATTTCCTATGGGTCTCCTGCAATCATTGATAGTAGAGCTAGAGAAAATTCTTGTAGTAAAAGGAAACAGGGTGTAGAGTGGACATTCAAATGATGAGGTTTCTATCCAATGACACCCAAAAGGACTCCTATCAATAGTATACTTCTTTAGTAAATGGGATATCTTCACTGCAATAATTATCATCAAGTTTTTATTACATTTACATTATGGATATTTAGGTTTCTTGGTATAGTTAGTTAGATAGTTTCAACATGATTTTGTCTTCTTTTATGTTTCCCTATATTTACTAACTTTCATAGATTCGTGGGGGATTCACTTAGTGAACTTGTGTTATAGCACGTGCATTCATGGCATATTAAAGAATCCCCCTATTTTCAAAAGATATTTCCCTAAACTCATTTTTTGTCACCCCCTCCCAATACATAGCCAAAATTAAAAAACCCCCTATTTTCACCAAATATTACATTTTTTCATAGCCCGCATTAAAAACTCCTCTATTTTCATTAGATAGGCAATATATTGAGCTCAGTTTTTAGGATATTAAACCCCCAATATGTTCATGCACGTAATATAATATTGCTTGGCCAATGAAGCCCTCGTGCCCAATTGCTGAGAGTAAATCTGTTGTTGACATGTGTCTTTTGGCCTGAAGCTTGTTGCTCCCTTTTCTTCTATAAAAGGGAAATCAAGGTCATTGAAAAGGGTTCTAAAATCTTTGAATAGGCTCTCTTGATGTAGGTCTGGTTTGTAGGATTAGGTTCCAATTTTTGGGAAGTCATGAGTAAATAGCAAGAATTGTAATGTCATTTTGCAGAGCAAAATACAAGATAGTTACTAGTTTCAGATTTCAAGTGGGTTATTCTATAAATGAAATGTATTATGTTATCTAATAGAATATAGCTTTTGAAATTAATAAATATACAATTTCAAGTCCCTACTCTCTTGTGTGTGACTTTATTTTCTTTTGAGTTAATGGAATCAAGGGTTTCATTTACTTGTTGCATTGTTATGATGTATGTAGTTTTCCATTTTATGCTTTAATCCAAGGGGTTAATTAAAATACTTGAATGAAATTATAGAGAGATAATGCTTGTACTAGGATTTGATAAGTAGTTCAAGTAAGAAATTACAAATAGAACGGTACTGTAAGGCAATATCGTTTAAGATCAAATCAGCCGTTGGATGAATTTCTGTCAAGTTTTAGTAATATTTCAAAGACTCAAAGCCCAATGGATAAGGTACTGGTATTTGCTAGCGAGTGTCGTTAGGTTATCAATTTCTTGTCTATTTCATTTATGATTTGTCATAAATCATTTAAAATCAAGACATATTTCCAAGTTTTATGTATTTTTGAGTTATCCCACCCATCTCATGCTCTAGTTAGGTTGAGGATAACTGAAGGATTTGCCATCCTTGAGAACTCTTCCTATTGTTGAGCTGACTTATGAGATCATCTACTTTGTTTTAGTGAATATTTGAGTGTGGTGCAAAGATCAAGAAATTCACTAAAGGGATTACCTTGACGGGTCTTGTAGAACCCAAAGTGTAGAAGGATTTGCAGATCCTTGTCACAGTTGGTCCAAGTCTGAAGGATATTGAGAGCTGGAAGTGGCTTTCCATAGGTATTTTGAGGAATCAACTTGGTCTCTGCCTCTCGTAGTGTAAACCCGTTTTTGGGAACCAACACCCCCATGCAAAGATTATATATTTTGAATGAGCAATAGATTAGGGTCAATTAGTTAAATTAAGTTAGTCGAAAAATATGTCCTGGGAGAACCACAAAATATTAAGTTTTTTTATTTTGTAGTGTCCTAAATTGTACTCGATGCATCTAAGACACTTGTGAATGATGCCTAAGGAACTTATGGCGACCCTATTATCAAAATTGCAACATTTTGTCATCATAGGACCTTCATTCAAAGGATCATTTTTTAGCCTTGTCAGCCCTTTGGGACCTATCCTCGACGGATGGAAACGTGACGCGGGAACGTCCACGCGCCACACTAACGTCCTAGAAAATGGTCAGATTTTAAAAAGTGTCAGTGTCTCAGATGCATGTCGACGTATGTCCTTTGGCCCGTGTTGTGCCGTAACGACTCTCCATGATTATTTTGAATTAAAAACCCTTTCCAACTTATTTGGAGAAGTTTCCACTTTGGGTTCTTGGCTCTTGATCTTTGTGCTTTCTCAAGCTCTCTCAAGCTCTCTCAAAAGATCTATTTGGCAAGCTCTTGACTCATACAATATCAACATCAAAAGCAAGCTATCAATACCAATGTCAAGCTTCTTGACCTCGTGGTGAATTCTTACCAATTCGTCTACCAAGTGGGATTCATCACGCTCATCATGCCAAATATCAAGGAGGGTTTGATTTCCAAACTTACTCTCTCTATTTCACTTTCATGGAATGAGTCCTTTGCATTAATAAGTGTATTTATCAATATTCCAATATTTATTTGCATGCAATAGGAATTAGATTTCTTTTTGCATCTATTTACCAATTTATTCCAAGTTATCTATTTTCCAATCCATACCAATCTGGTTGTCTGTGGCAGTGGAAACACTTAAGCGGGGGTCTGATTGAGGAAGACCCCTATACAACCCCAACATTTTCCCTTTTTTCTATGTGCCCAGGTGCAGTTTTGATCCAATACTTTAGTTCTAAGACTTATTTCTTTCTGGACATATGGACTATAGTGCAACACGCTGGCATCCAACCCAAGAGCCTCCCAGGTTCCCCATTTGCCTTGTCTTTTTTGCTTCATATCTCTATTTAAGTAGATTTATTTCACTCATATTCTATACATTCTATATTTATTCATTCGAAGTTGGTTAGCTTGCTAGATAGTTGGTAGTTTAGTTAATTTTGTTGTTGTTTTGTGTTTTGTCCATAAGAACCACGCACCTGTGTTCAGCTTTGTGTTCTATCCACCTAAGACACTAGTGCACCGTGCTATTGCCTTGGTTACAGAATCTTGCAGAGTTTGCTAGAGCTTTGTCTCAATTCTCTGACAGATCCAGAGCATTCCTTTTTCTCCTGGCTCATCGTTTTTCTTGTTCGAAGAGGTAACTAGACGTATAATTTTCCCTTGGGGATTTTCCTTTCCCAAGGTGGTAAATTCCATCCATTAAATTTTGGTGAACCCGACATGAATGATCTCGATGTCAGATCTTTTCCTCATAGAGTTTAATGCCTTTGATAAGGAATTTTCAAAAGATGATTTCGATATGTTGGATGGAGTCTTAGATGAATTCCTTGATGCACCTCCTCCAAAAAGGAGTGCAAAGGATGAGTCGCCTTCCTCAACATCCTCATGTGAATAAAAATCATCCATGAATGCCATTGTTATCTCTGCAGCTCCTCAAAGGCCTAAGAGACCTTTCATTCATGTGAAAATGGCTAGTCCTTCCCCCAAGAAGGTTAAGTCTATCAATGAAAAGCCTTTCAAAGGAGAAACTTCTGATCTATATGCCATATTTATGCAATATAGACATTCATCTTATAACACCATTGCACACACATATAACACTCGTAATAACAAGAAAGTTCCTGAACAACAACAACAAATTTCTTTACCACCTTCTCAACCGACGTTTCCTAAGGCACCTGTGTTGGCAGATAAGTGACTGAGTCATTAAGATCTTATTGAGCAACTTCAAGTTACTCTAGCTAAGATCTCACTGTGGTATTTTCTTCAAACCACCCCAATGTACCAAGGTATGCTATAGGAAGCTTTGGAGAAGATCTTGCTACCTTCCTTTGTGAGATCGGCTGACATAAATGCGTTGATGGATCATATTCGCATCGATTCACTGAATATTACTTTCTATCCGCATAAAATTCTGCTTCCCGAGGTGAGAAATCTAGTGGATCCTTTGATGATTATTGTCCATGTGAATAGTGTGGGTATCAGAAGAACTCTAATTGATACTAGATCTATGCTTAATGTTTGTGGATTGGACTTGCTACCAAAGATCAAAGTAGATCTGAAATCTTTGGCAGCATCCTCTCTGTACATTCGAGGTTTTGACAACTATGGAAAAAATGTTGTAGGAACTATCATATTGTCCTTGAAGGTTGGACTGGTAACCATTCCAACCCTTGTGCATGTTATGCCAAGTCATTTATCATACAATCTTCTTCTAGGTAGACCTTGGATTCATGCCTTGGGAATCGTTTCTTCTACGCTTCATGGAGCGGTGAAGTTTGTAGCTAATAACTAGGTTGTCATAGTTAGAGCTGACCTTGGGGCTATGTAGTTATGTCAGATTGCCATAGCGGGTCAGGTTTCTGCTACATCCTTGTTTCATAATTGGGTTCTAAGCTTATCCTCTTTGGTGATAACTTCTGCTTCTGCCACCTCCCCTAAAAAGGAAGAGTGTAAGAAAGAAGAGATCCCTAAGGAAGTCGCCAAATAGGAGAAGTCATCTAAGTCTCTCATGACTAACACTCCTAAGAAAAAAATGCTAGAGTCGCCGCCTAAGCAAAAATCTCCAGTAAAGTCATCTTCTCCATCAAAAGTCTAAGCATGCTTAGGTGACGACTGGGGTTCTTTGGACTTCACCGATTCCCACATCGATGAATACAAAGTAGATCATGTCCACTTGAGTTTTCCAAAGATAGCATTCACTTCAGCTACAAAGGATGATTATGCATCCATAAAGTCGGGTGACACTTACCATGTGGATCATCTTTTCTATACCAAACTGCCATCAGGGAAGAAGCTTCAAGAGATCTATGGTCCTGGATACAAGCTAGTCTCTCAACTTGGGTATGATGGAAGGGGTTGTGGGCCTAATGAGCAAGGCATCCAGATCCCTTTAGAGGTTGAACCTCGCCACCACAACACTGGACTAGGGTACTGTATACACCTAAAAATGATCTGAAGATAATTAATTAAATAAGCAATTATTTAATTAATCGCCCTTCCCAATTTAATTAAATTCACTAAGCAATTTGATTAAATTTTCCCTTTCATCTACTTATTAATAAATCTAAGGATTTATTTAATAGGTTCATTTCATCCCCTTTAATAAATTAATTCAAATTAATTAATTTCCCCCATCAAATCATTTCTTCTAAACCCATTAATTAATTAAAACAAATCAAATTCATGAGTTGTTGAGATTAATTATCCTCTTCATATTAATTAAATAAGCAATTATTTAATTAATCCCCCTTCCCAATTTAATTAAATTCACTAAGCAATTTGATTAAATTTCCCCTTTCATCTACTTATTAATAAATCTAAGGATTTATTTAATAGGTTCGTTTCATCCCCTTTAATTAATTAATTCAAATTAATTAATTTCCCCCATCAAATAATTTCTTCTAAATCCATTAATTAATTAAAACAAATCAAATTCATGAGTTGTTGAGATTAATTATCCTTTTCATATTATTTGAATTTTTAAATTCAAATTCTCCTAACTTCTACCACTCCTAAACCTAACCATTCCTAAACCTAACCCATTCTACCTACCACCATGTCCCCTTTCATCCAACATCTTCTAGAACCTTGTGACACTTGTCACTAAGTGTTCCCTTTCATCTAACCCTTCTAGAAGCCTATTGACACTTGTCACCATAGAGATGACAGATGTTCCCTTTAATCCAACCCCCTTTGCCATCCTCCTCCAATTTAACCATTGATATCTTCAGATCAATCTTGACCATTGATTCTTACCACATCACCCCTAGCCTTGGGAAATCCTATAAATAGACCTCATTTTGGAGCTCAGAGGGTTCCAATTTCATATCATTTTTGCATCCCATCTCATTCTCATCTTATGCATTGTTATTATAGGCATCTAGCTTATAGTTTATCAGTTTTAGCAATGTTATCATGCTCAATTTTAGCTTAAATCTTAGCTTAATCATGCTAGATCAATCATTCATGTAGCTTAATCATGCTATTCTTTCTAAGATCATGCATTTTCATCTTTCAAATCCTCCATCTAAGTGTACTCAAGTCACTGGAATATGCATAATCAGATCCGAGAGCATTTTCATACTTGCATTTACTAGGAGGCAATAAGTCGATTAGCTATGGTTTTACATTTCATTGTTTCTTATATTAACCATTGCTTGTAATGACCTATTGAGTGCATTGTGGTTGCAGATACAGGTACACTTGACAGAGCATGACAGGTACTATCATGCGAGACGAAAGGCAAAACCATGGTTGACAGTGAACATGATTTTGGCCGATCGCCTACCTCTAGAGCTTGTTCATACAAAACTCATTGATACTAGTACATCACCTGCTGATATTCCCTTGGACTTATTGCCTTTGGAAGAATCCCTAAAGGAATTTATAGGTGTCTATGAGGAGCTTCCCTCTTATCACCATAAACACCGATTCCCATATTGCTTGATTTCTCAAGCCTAATTTGGAGAATCCACTACATAGGGGGCACCTCTTTCCTATAATGAAGAGAAAATATCGATTTCTTATCCGGACAACAGTAGTGCGGTCCTATGTGGGGAGACTACTGATGTTGTCATGAGTGATAAGGCTCCCGATAAAATTATAAAGATTGGGAAGTGCTTGTCCCTTGAAGAATCAAAATAATATTCTAAGTTGTTACACCAATTCCCTAACATCTTTGCTTGGTCTTATGAAGAAATACCTGGCATCGATGAGTCAATTGTGGTACACAACATTGTGCTTAGTCTGGATGTTAAGTCGATGAAACAAAAGAGTTGAAAGATGAATCCTAAGGTGGCCTTATTGGTCAAGACCGAGATAGAGAAGCTCATAAAGCTAGATTTATCCGTCCTATTGACTACTCGCCTTGGATTTCAAACATTGTACTGATGAGAAAACCCAATGGGAGAATCTACATTTGCATCGACTTTCGGGATGTAGATAAGGCATCTCTCAAAGATGACTTTCCCCTCCCGAATATTGATATGATGGTCGATTCGACCGTAGGGTATGCTTTCCTTTCATTTATGGATGGCTTCTCAGGTTATAATCAAATCCATATTAACCCAGAAGATCAGTATAAGACCACCTTCATGATCCCATGGGGGACCTTTATCTATGTTGTCATGTTGTTTGGGTTGAAGAATGTGGGAGCAACCTATCAATGAGCCATGACTTTGATCTTCCATGATTTCATCCATAAGATCTTAGAAGATTATGTCGATGATATTTTGGTAAAATGTCTAGCACAAGGAATGCATGTTGAAAATCTACGTTTGGTCTTTGAAAGACTTCAGTTATATAAAATGAGACTAAACCCTCTTAAGTGTGTCTTCGGGGTTGATGTAGGGAAACTCTTGGGGTTTATCATCTCTCGCCGAGGAATTGAAATAGATACAAATAAGATTGATTCTATCATCAACATGCTTCTACCTAGAAGAATCTCTCAGCTTCGTAGTCTACAAGGAAAAATCCAAGCCATCTGTCAGTTTGTGGCACAACTAGCTAATTGGACTCTCCCTTTCACACGATTGCAGAAGAAGGATGTTCACTTTAAATGAAATGAAGACTATCAAAAGGCTTTTGATTCCATCAAGGATTACTTGGTTAATCTTCCTATCTTGATGTCAGCTATGTCTGATAGACCTTTCTTCTTATACATCTCCACTACATCTCATGTTCTAGCAACATTGCTAGCTTAGTGTGATGATGAAGGCTGAGAGAGAGTTTTCTATTACATTAGTCATACATTAATAGATTATGAAACCTGATATTATGCCATAGAGAAACAATGCTTATCTCTCATATCCGCGACCCTGAAGCTAAGACATTACATTCTCCATGCACAAACATGGGTCATTGCCAAAAAATGAGATTCTTAAGCACCTTTTTGCTAAACCTGATCTTTCAGGACAGTTGGCTAAATGGGTAATGCTGCTCTCTAAATTTGACCTAAAGTTCATCTCTCAGAAGTCAATTAAGGGACAAGTTATCGCTGATCAGTTGGTCAATGCTCCTTCGAGAAAATATTTTCCCACCCTTGACCTCTTCCCCGGCGAGGATGTCTTGATCATTGATCAAGACCCTGTATGGGACATGTATTTTTATGGTTCAAGATGTCAAACTAGTTTTGGAGAAGGTGTAGTCTTTGTTTCACCTGAAGGAAAACTGGTTCCCCTTTCATTCCACTTGGAATTTCATTGTACCAATAATATCACTAAGTACGAGGCACTGATTGCAGCACTCTGTACTGCGATTGCCATGGGTGTGACACATATGTGCATCCATGGAGATTCCAAACTCATTGTAATCAAGTGACAGGTGCCTATCGCGTGAAACAACTAAAGTTGTCTTATTATAAGGATTTAGTTCTGACTATACTGAAGCAATTCTCTACTTAATGATTGATAGCATCCTCCGAAGAGAAAATCATCATGCAGATCCAATGGCAAACATGACTTCCCTTGTAGGCCCTGATTTTGGCCAGGATGAGTACCGCTTTGTGGTGCAAGTCCTCCGCTCCCTAACAATTTCAGATAGCGCATATCAAGACAATCTCATATGTGCTCATCTCTATTTAGGAGAATGGTTTGCACATATATTTGATTATATAAAGACTATAATCTTTCCCGAAGACGCTAGTAAAAGTTCGCATCTGTGAATTCAGAAATTGGTTACTCGTTATATCCTCTTATCTGATATATTATACAGGAGATCATATAATGGTCTTCTTTTATGATGTTTAACAAAAGCTAAGATCCCTGTGGCCCTTTAGGAAGCCCACTCAGGTTCTGGAGGTGGTCATTTTTGTGGTAAATCTTTGGTGCACAAACTTATTCATATGGGGTACTATTAGCAAACGATGGAGCAAGACTCCTTCACTTTTGTTAAGAAATGCCCTCAATGTCAACAACACAACAACTTGATTCGAGCCCCTGCATAGGAGCTTCGTAATCAAGTCTCTCTGTGGCTTTTTTAGACCCGGGGACTAGATATTATTGGTAAAATATATCCTTCATCGTCTAAAGGTCATATCTTCATTATTACCACCACAGATTACTTCACGAAGTGGGTCGAAGCAATACCATTGCATTCGACTACCACTGACATGATTTATGGTTTTATCATGGATAACATCATTTCTCAATTTGGTATACCTCCTACCCTCATTTCTTATAATAGTACACCATTTAATAACAAAGAGGTCAAGCAGTTCCTTGAGAAGTTCTGCATTCAACATCGCTTTTCCACCCCTTACTATCCATGGTCCAACGATCAAGCAGAAGCATCTAGCAAAACCATCGAGGAGATCTTATGCAAGACTGTCACTAAGCATGGTAAGGATTGTCATTTGTAACTGATTTATGCGTTATATGCCTATCGCATGAGTGTCTGTATGACTACGGGAAGGACACCATATAACCTCATGTATGGCGCTGACACCATCACGCCTCTTGAATTGGAGATACCCTCTTTATGTATCTCCTTAAAAGGGGTAATCAGTGATGATTCTTATTGCACACTTCGTCTGAATCATCTGAAGTTGTAAGATGATCACCGTTTGAAGGCCCTTCAACACCTCTGGGCTTATCAAAAACCTTAATCTCGTCAGTATAACCAAAGTGTGCTTCCTAGAACATTCCAAATAGGTGACCTGGTCCTCTATGAGAACCAGAGAAATGCCAATGTGCCACCCGACCAACGAGGAAATTTTAGTCCGAATTGGTTAGGTCCTTACATCATCACTTCTGTGTATGGTTTTGGTGCCTATGTTTTCTCTTCCATGGATGACACTCCTCTCAAAGAGCCTATTAACATTATGCACCTGCACCGATACTATGCGTAGAAAAATATGTAATATGTGTCTTGCGTGTGATGCCTAGTTCCCTATGGTGGTCACATCCTGACATGTATCCTTTTTCAACACAAACCTCTGTTATTGTGTTATAAAGTGACTATGCATAGCCATATCCACATGTGTGTGTGCGTGCGTGTGTACATATGCTCTATTCTAAACCTCATAGATCATCAGTATTTAACCATGCATGTATAAACATGATGACATGTAAATGAAATCATGATAGCCATCTAATCTACATCATACATCACATAAGCATATAACACAAATGAAAACTTCCATCCATGATGACACACTGGACAAAAGATCAAAGTGTCAAATCACATCATATATATGTATGTATAATGTATCATGTACATGTATCGCATCACTACAAAAATATGTGATGTTGTCGTATATGTGTAAAATACATCTCTGTACATATAAAAAAGAATGCTGCATAGAAAAAAAATGTATCATCCCGTTGGTGTTGACAGGTCCTAGCCTGGTGCTAGTGGACCTTGGGCTGGGGGATGTGCCCTTGAGCTAGCTAGTGCTTGTGGATCATAGTCTCTCCTCAGAGGCTTCCAAACTAAGGTAGACTGGGATCTTGTGGCTATAGTGTTCCACGAGCACAGACCCCATACCTCCCCTCGTAGCTCCGCAATAGTCTCCCACTATGTCATCAACTCCTCCTGTAGGTCGATCTCTCATTGATGTGCGACATCGAGGTCCATCATCAGCTGATGCACTCGGGGGTGGTCTAGATGACTTGCGACACCCTATTGAGTGGCATCCAATTGTCATTGAAGGTCATCGACCTGGCTATGCAGAGCGTCACATGCCCTCTAAGCACTCTCAACTTGCATCACTGCATAGTCTCTCTCTCTCAAGATAATTCATACCTCCTGTAGGGCTTGATCTCACTACCCTGTCATACTGGCCAGTTGTGCTACTCCCTGCACCAGCTCCACTTGATCCTCCTCATACACTATCCATAGCTGTGCCACAGGATTGAACAAACATACATGTTAGCCTACTACCTAGATGGACCGATAGGCATCCAACACAAGACCCTGAGGTTGCACATTTGGGATGATCTCTGTGAGTGACTGATAGACAAAACTTAGCCACTTCGCCATGCCCTCTGCAAACACAAAAAGATTCTGCATCAATACCTCATCATATAAAAAATCTCTATCTATGCATATGAGTATCAAAAGAAGTGAAAGTACATAAACAAAAAATGGCATATGCATACCAGGATCACCCACCTACCAGTTTGGATCTCACGGAGGAGCCCTGCTATTAGACCCCTTTGCACCAATTGCGACAACTACTGATGGTATAGCTGGTGGTGTTGGGAGTGCCCGCCTGACTGATCTATCTAGACTTGGACTCCTTGTCCACTGCTACTGGCCTGGTCTCTCCTCCTCCGCCTCCGGCGAGCCGTCAGACTCATCCTCTCCTAGCGCCCCCACATCTCCTCCTCTGCATCTAGTGGGAAGATCAGTGTCAGAGAAACTCTCTCCCACCACTCCGTGAAGTCAGTAGTGACTCTGACATCATCTATGTCCAGTTGTGGATCGATGTCATCATCGTCACTACCCTCAGAGCTGTCCTGCACATCCTCGATGGTGGGACAAGGATGATATTGGGGTCTTAGAGCACTCCTGGATGACTGTGCATAGGTAGGAGCGATGGGTGGCACTATCTAGACCTGAGCGAATGCCTCATACATCGGTGCCATTAATAGGGCATGACCACGTAGTCCTGCCACTCGAGTAAGAATTAGTCCCTTTGCATCTGTGGAAGTTGCAGTCGATCTATGATGCAGACCCCCATCTCCCAATACAGCTACTAGATGACATCACCAATCCCAAGTTGATCAAATAAAATGTGCTAGAAGATCAGGTCTCCTGTGCACCATGCTCTATGTCTTAGAGGATAGGTGTGTTCTCACAGCATGTCCAAGGGCATAGGCATCGAAAATCATACAGGTAGTGTGCACGCGATGTGCATGAAGGCTCACACCTATAGTAGCGTACATGCAGTCAAACTATGATACTCATGGTGCACGTATCATGACAACTCATAGTATAAATGAGCCAACATGTTGCGACTCCACGCGTATACAGTCTGCCTCTCCTCCATCTCTCTAATAAGAGGCAAAAACCCTACTGCTAGCTTCTATCCTCGACCATCTATCAGGACTCATAGTGCTATGGTCACTATCATGATGCACCAAACAAGGAGAATGATGACTCGTCCCTAGCCTAGTGCTCGTAGATATACATGCCCTGAGTTGTCTATCCACCAACCTAAGGCCTACTCCTGTTGGGTGATGAAATCTCGATGTGACAGGATCGTCGTGGTGACTCGCTCCCCTCTGATGGGAAGCCATAGGATCCGGTAGACGTCTACTAATGTCATGGTCATCTCCCTAATGGGAAGGTGAAATGACATGGTGTCAGCGTCCCAGGGCACCATCAGTGCCTGCAACATGGGGTCATGGAACTAGAACTCAGGTGGCATATATGTCCAACATAGGTTGACCCTATGTAGTAGTCGCAACTTGGCCTATGTAAGATCCTCCAATCTGTCTCACAACATCTACAATAGATGCCCTGTAATGTGCTCCCACATCTTGGGCAATCTCTGCACATGCAAACAACATAAAATATTCCACCAACTTCCTTCTATATCATTTTTGGTGGACACTAACATGCCCAGAAGATGACATCGTATCTTATAGATGAAAGCCTCTAGAAGGGACGACAGCGTGTCCTCTGGATGCCAACGCTCATCTGGGACAGATGCACGCTGGTAGGATGACAGCACGTCCTCTGGATGCTTGTGTTGTGGTCCTCTGAAAAATTCTTTAAAAAATGCATAAAATGACAAAAATGAGTATGCTTCCAAGCGTACCTACAAAGGCTCCTTGCCTTGCTCGACTAAGGTGCGAAGCTCCTCAATCATACTCACCATATGCTCCTGTCTGCGAGGAATTTTTGCTCTAGCTCTATATAATTCTGAGCTCAAATGCTTGCAGTGAATAGTAATAATGACCCTTCCATGGGCCCACCTTTGAGTATATAGGCTAAATTGTTGCCCAAAATGGCTTATGCCTTCTTTTAGACAATTCTGCCTCGCTTTCCTTCCTGTTTTCCCCACTTCACTGCAGGCAAAACATGAGGGGGCATATACTCACCTACATTTGATTTTTTGCTTCCTTCTAGAGTAATGCTTCTTAATCATTCTTCTTGCTTGAGTAGCTTCCTCCATTTTTCGTGGTGACAAATTTGGTTGTTTTGTAGCATGCTCTTTGTCTTTGGGGGCATCGTTCGTGATCACAAACTTGACTTCAACAACTCCTGCAGTGTCTCCGAAGTGCATTTATTTCCTTGGCCACATTTATTGCGTAGCATGAGCAACTTGGCAAATATACATCTTCTAAACTACTTTAGTACAACTGATCCCTGAGGCTGATCAGTCCACTAAAGTGGGGGCAAAATGTAGTATCCTAAATTGTACCCAATGCATTTATGACACTTATGCATGATGCCTAAGGCACTTATGGTGACCCTATGATTGAAATTGCAACATTTTGTCATCATAGGACCTTCATTCCAAGGATCATTGTTTAGCCTTGTCAACCTTTTGGGACCTATCCCCGATGGACAGAAGCGTGACACAGGGACATCCGCATGTTGCACTAACGTCTCAAAAAATGGTCAGATTTTAAAAAGTGTCGGTGACTTAGATGCATGCCAACGCATATCCTTTGGCCCATGTTGTTCCGTAACAGCTCTTCGCACTTGTTTTGAATTAAAAACCCTTTCCAACTCATTTGGAGGGGTTCCCATTTTGGGTTCTTGGCTCTTGATCTTTGCACTTTCTCAAGCTCTCTCAAGCTCTCTCAAAAAGCTCTCTTTGGAAAGCTCTTGACTCATACAACATCAACATCAAAAGCAAGCTATCAATACCAACGTCAAGCTTCCTAACCTCATGGTGGCTTCTTATCAATTCATCTACCAAGTGGGCTTCATCATGCTTGTCATGCCAAATATCAAGGAGGGTTTGATTTCCAAACTTACTCTCTCTATTTCACTTTCATGCAATGAGTCCTTTGCATTAATAAGTGTATTTACCAGTATTCCAATATTTATTTGCATGCAATAGGAATTAGATTTCTTTTTGCATCTATTTACCAATTTACCAATTTGTTCCAAGTTATCTATTTTCCAATCCATACCAATCTAGTTGTCCGTGGCAGTGGAAACAACTAAATGGGGGTATGATTGAGGCAGGTCCCTATACATCCCCAACATTTTCTCCCTTTTTTATGTGCATAGGTGTAGTTTTGATCCAACAATTCAGCTCTGAGACTTATTGCTTTCCGGGCATACAAACGACAACACAGTGCACTGGCGTCCTAAACCCGAGAGCCTCCCAAGTTCCCCATTTGCCCTGTCTTTTCTACTTCATATATTTGTTGAAGCATATTTATTTCACTTATATTATGTACATTCTATATTTATTCATTTGAAGTTGGTTAGCTTGTTAGATAGTTGGTAGTTTAGTTAATTTTAATTCTATTCTGTGTTTTGTTTGTTGCGTCCCTCGCAAGGATTCACGACATGGTTTAACAGCCTAAGCACAAAATAGCCATGTCGCGAATCCCCGTGAGGGAGGCAACGGACAAAACACAGAATAGCAACAAAATTAACTAAACTATCAACTATCTAACAAGCTAACCAACTTTGAATGAATAAATATATCTTATAAGAGATATAAAAGATATATTATGCGTAATTTTGTTGCTATTCCGTGTTTAGTGGGGATTGGTGTCTGCATTTTAGGTTGTAATTCTTGTGGGTTGGTACCTGTGTAAGCTCTTTGTTATTTTTGGTAGGCTGGATTTGGATTATAGATCTAAGAGTCTATTCTCACTATAATTTTTCCCTTTTGGGTTTCCACATCTATCTAGTATTCTCATGTGTTGATGTGTGATTGTACTTATCACTTGAATATCTATTTTAATGATAATGTGAGATGTGGTAATGGTTTTAATGTTGCATTGATTCTAAAGTGGAATTGGGTAATATTGGTTCACCCCCTCTCAGTATATCTATGTGCTTAATAATTGTAAGAATGAAGAAAATGTCTTTCTATTTCTCTATTTTTTGTTAAATAAGTCATTCATATAAACTTCATCTTTAATATTATTAAAAAAAATTAAAATGGATTTTTTTTCCAACTCATGAAAGGACTTTATCCCATGAGGTAGATGTGAAAACCACATAACAGATTGTCCTCCAAATCTACAAGGAAAAAGTCACATGAGATAAGTATCATTGTAAGCAACTTCCATGCAAGCTAATTAAAATTCCATTACATGTTTACATGGGCCACCTTTTCCTTTTTTTTTTGTCAAAATTATGGGTCTCAAATTTTTGAGAAAAACATATTATATTTATATATATATTAAAGGAGTAAGGACATATGTCCTCAACTGTGTAGCTCTTCTTAGCAGGTCTCATTTGTATACTCGTAATTTTTTTCTTCAATCTGTAAATTTTAGATTTTAGGACACAAAAGGGTGTCCAAGGAAGAGGATTGGTATTAACATGAGTGAAAATAAGGGGTTTGTTGTAAATATGGTGTCAACATACTATGTTTTCATTGATGTCAACCCTCAATGTCATGTGTTGTCATTCACTCTTGCACTTGTATGTTAATGATGGGCTATGTTGAAGAACAATGATGGTTCTATGTCATGAATAAGAGTTAAGATGAGATCATAAGCATTAAAAGATGAATAGTAGAAGAATTAAGATGAGGATTAGAGGCTTTAAGTGTTACTAATTATTAAGTTGCCATTAGTTTTATATCCAAAGTTATTCTATATACTCTAGTCGGTTTCTACTACTGAAATATTCAGTCGGTAAGCACAAAGCAGTCGGTTATAGAAGGAAGTAGTCACAGAGCCCAATATACACCGAGCTGTCTACCGAGTAACATTCTATGTCCACCGAGCAGCAATAACGATACACTGAGTTGATATACACCGAGTGAAACATGTTACCAGATTCATTGAATCTAGACACATGTGTGGAAACGTGTTACAAGATCGAGGAACAAAGAACCGTTATCACATTGGAAATTGCACTTAAATATTTTGTATGATTTTGAGGTCATCTATCCAATGAAATATTTTGTATGGTTATTCATTCGATAAATCATGTTTGTAAGATCGAAGCAATGAACAGATCGCTAACATAAGAGATCTATTTAAATGGCATGAATTGAAGATCGAATGGGTATGTGTGTATGAGTGTGAAGACAAACATATGTGAAAAGAAAAATCATGGGAAAGCACTGAGTGTTATGACTGTTATAGAGACACAGAGGTCACCGAGAAGGATTTCAAAGAACAGTCAAGGAATAGAGTAAATAGAAGGGTTTACCGAGTTACTTTATGGGTTACCGAGGTATGCTATAAGCAAGGTAATCTCATTTTGAGCACATAGAATCTACTATAACATTCCAGATGCAAAGTTGCAGATATTTGTAAAGATTTTATTGTAATGTTTTGAAGTTGTAAGAGAAACCTTTAATAGGGTAAAAGACTCTAACAAAGTCTATAAATTGTAAAGCCTTTAACCAGGTGCAGCATTTAGTTTAAGTGTTGTAAAATCCTTTAGCAAGGTAGATCTAACGATCTTGATACTCCTAACAGGGTAAGCTATCAGAAATAGCTGAACATGTAGCTCTAACCGAGCAACCTTTATTATTGCAGTAGTGAAGTTGTGGGTGCCATCCCCACCACATTTTTTCTCTCTAGCCAAGAGTTTCTGCATAACCAAAATATATGTGTTATGGAGTGAATCATGTATGATTGTTATTTATTTGTTTTAGCTTTATGTTATGCTACAACAGTTTTTGGTTTATGCATAACAATAAAGTTATTGTTAAAGAAAAGATTTGAAGTACTGATTCATCCCTCCCCTCTTAGTACATTAGCTTTCCATATTGGGCCTAACAATTGATATCAGAGCTTCAATCTTGGAAAAGGGTTTAACAGCCTAAAGAGAAAGATCTTATCAATGGAAGGCTATAAACAATCTCAGAGAATTGTGTATCTGCAAGAAGAGTTGGATCATGCTAATCAAGTGATTGCAGACATGCAAAGACAAATGCAAAAATAATTGAAAGTCAGAAGAAGATTATTTGATGATTTACAGGACTCTCAAGAGCTAGTGGAACAAATTGAAACATCATCTAAGAAGAGTATATCTGAAGAGACTGAAGAGATGATTGGAGAACTGAAAGAAAAGAACAAATCATTGACTGATCAGCTAAAAGCAATGAAAAGAGGACATGAACATTTCAGCACATAGATGACTGAAAATCTTGATGCATTAAGGACAACCGAGAATAAAGTAAGAGATCTAGAAAGAGAAAAACAACAGCTTGAAGCATTAGTATCTGAAAAGAATGATGAAATCACAAGGTTGACTAGAATTCAAAGTAATTTGTCAGATCAATTGGGTTATGCACATCATGAAGCAAATCTGAAAGATGATGAGAATCAAGCATTGAAACTTGAAGTATCAAGACTGACTGATGAACTTGAAATAGAAAAGAAATCCAAAGAAACACTAAAGAAGAGTTATGAAGCATCAAAGATGTTGGATGAGTAACTGAATACAAGGAGACCCAACAAAGATGCAGGACTCGGTTACAAAGGAAAATACTCTACTGAGAAGGGAATCCACACTACCGAGAGAGGAGAATCATCAAAGCAAGCTGGAAACAAGAAGAACATCAAAGGAAAGAAGCCTATTTGCAAATACTATGGAAAACAAGGACATACTTGCCAACTTGTGTCAAATCAGAAAAGGTAAGCAACCGAATGTCATTAGGTCTAATGGTTATTGTTACAATTACAATAAATATGGTCACACATCTAATCAATGGAGGACAAAGTCTGTTAGCAATTATTAGAAGGAAAAATTCAAAGGGTTTTGTAAAAAATGAAATAGATATGGACATAGTACCGATAAATGTTGGTTTAAGCAGAAGAACTATATGTGGTCTACACACCGAGCAAATGCTAGAAGTTACCGAACTCACACAAATCCTTACCAACAATATTCTGCAGTACCATGGGATTACAATACAAGGATATGGTGTGAATGTTGTGGAAGATATGGACATATAAGTGCCAACTGCTTTATAAGGTTTGGACTGAACAACCGAAGATCATGGAGAAATCCTAGTATGGCATGTTTTCATTGTCACAAAGTTGGACACTTGGCTAGACATTGCAAAGATCAACCTAGAAGAGACACTGAGGAAATAAAAGGCAAATTACAAATGATTTGGAGAAAGAAGGAAATTGTGTCAAATGAAGAAAGCACCTTACCTACCGAGTTAGGTGCACCTATTCAAAATTAATCGGTAAAGGTATGAAGGGACTGCATTCTTTCAAAGGTTAAATCTTAACAGTTCCTATTTTATCATGAACTTAATTCAAAATCTGCATAGCTAAAGATGCATTAGGAAATTTGAAATTTTATCAAGTCTTTTGGAAGCCTATCTAGTCAGTAAATACAGGAAGTCTGGCTACTCGGTAAAAGCACAAAAAGAAAGGTAAATTGGTTTAAGGGAACTGAGTGCATTTAATGCTTTCTAACCTAACTGCACGAAGCCCGATAAGGTATATTGTGTACTTAAAGCACTTTGTGCGGTCATTTTACACTTACCAAGTTTTCAAGAAAGTAGAGAAAAGCGATTCAAAGGCGATCAAACCTCCTCCTGAGCGAATTTCAAGGTATTTACACAATCGATCTCAAGCATTTCTTAGAGCTAGCTACCGAGAAATATCAGTTGTGATTATCTATTTTATATCCGTTTGCCATTTGAAAGTCTTCAAACCCTAAGAATCTTTTGTTAAGTGATTATCTAAAATTTGCAATGGCACCTAAGATCCAGAAGCCTATTGTTGTTGAGAACATTGAAAAGCCCTCACTGAAATACTCTCTAACTCCCAAAGTAGCATCTGAACTAGATGATAAAACTGCATTTTCACTCATTTCGGATAGGGTTTTACTAGTTGAGGATGTCAAATTCTTCACTAAGTGTCGTGTTGAGGAACTAGGCCATGTTGAAATCAAGGACACATATGATGAATTGTGTACCGATGGGGAATTGGATAGCAAGTATGAATACATCAAAATCAAGGGATTGACTGAAGCCCTAACCTATCCCCGTGTCTTCAAACCCCAATGGGTCAAGTTTGTTCTAAGCAGAGTTCATGATGATTTCATGTGGTTAGTGGAGCAACCATTCAAAATCACCAAGGAAATCATTCATTTGATCACCGGTTACCCTATTTTTGATCATGCCTGAGCTCAGAAAATGATATCACAGAAGGAATTGATCACTCTAACCAGAGTTGAATCAGATTGTAGAGGACTAAAATTGAACAATGTGACAGATGCAGAGCTGAATTTTTCCATTAGAGTAATAGGTTATTGTTTCTTCCAATCGGCAAGGGAAAACAGTGTACCCTGTGCAGCAGTCAATTTAGCATAAAAAATTGTGAAGAAAGGAATGAAAATTGATCTTTGTGAAGTATTGTTGAAAAACCTGTTTGAGAATCTAAACACCATAAGGAAACCAAAGAAGAACAACTCGGCTAACACACTAAAGTTTGGATCATTGTTAGTATGCATGTTTTTCTATTTTGAGAAATTCTTTCCGTCAATCGGTAATGTAGTTTGGGAGCTACACCGACCAATCACCCATCAAATCAATGACTTCATCAAATGACTAGGTGATAACTTTAATGATATTATGGATGATTATTTCAGCAAGTTTCAGGAAAAGATGCACAACAGGTATTGGATCCCACCCCAGTTAGTAGAGAAATACAAGGATGACATATGCTTTGAAATGGACACCGACTACTACTATGTTAATGCTGTGGAATCGAGAACTCAATCTTTGCCACCTATGGGCTATGAGATTGACTTTGACATCACACAACAGCAGATAGATGCTTTTCTTACATTACCAAGGCATGCTACCGAGCTGAGATACGGTACATATGAAGAAGTAAAAGAGAAAGTTAAGATGAGCATTGTAGTGCCCAAGGCTACAAGGAAGGCAACAAAAATGATCAAGGCATTAACGAAGAAATTTGGAGAAGGTTCTTCCTCCACACCTGTCAAAGGCACTATAGTCATCACCGAGGAGGAATCTGAAGCCCAAGAGGCAGCTATTACATTGAGCACCAAATTGCCTAAAGGAAAAGTTTTGAAAAGAAAGAAACAGGATACATCAAAGGTATCACCAACTCCTTCAGTCAAGAGCCCAAACACAAGATCATCTGCAACATCACCGAGTAAGAAACCAAAGAATGTTGCCGCACCCAAGGTAACAAAAACTTATAAGAAATCTACTCGAAGACTCATTTTGACTAAAGAGTCTAGTGACACTGAATCTAAAGATGCAAGCAAATTTTAGATTGTTAAGAGCAAAAAGGAAGAAGTACATAGTTTTGATAACTTTTGTGCTAATCTAAAGTAATATGGAGGATTTGGATCATTTAGATATGTTAAATATGAATCCAGATCTGATGCAGAAAAGAGACAAATAGAAGAAGTTGTCATCTGCACTCTTCTGAAATTCTGATTGGTCCCATTGGAAGTAACTAATTCTCTTCCAAAAGAATTGTATTTGCATATTGATAACAGGTGGAAAAATGCCATGGACTCGGAAAAGAAGATGAGAGGAAGAAGTCTAGTACATCTTTTTCTAGACATGTCAGTAGATGAGATCACTAAACATCTGAAAAACTACCACTCAAACTTCCTAGTCAAGCAAAGAGCCTTGAAATTGATGAATGGCTTTTATTTGGATGTAGAGAATGAGACCAAGGAAAAATGGCAGGAAATATTTCGAATCAAGAATGCTAGTGAGAAAGCTGAAGTTGAAACAATTGATGTCATCGAACAAGAGCCTAATATCACCGAGCAAGACCCTGCTGACACTATACAAATTGATGAGGATATCATGGACACTGAGGCACCTAAATAGGAAATGATAGAAGGGAATGCATATGCCAAACTGGTATCCAGTGAGTCAGTTTTGGAACAAGTTCAGCCCTATCCTCTAGTCACTCAGCCTATTTCAACTGAGGCCCCTCAAGATACTAAGTAAGGAATAGAAGATCACAAGTCTACAGAAGGAGAAACTACTTCTCAGGCCACCGGGGAACAAACCTCTCAAGCTCCTTCTAGCACTAAAAATGTTACATTTGAGACCCCAAGCACAGAAACACCGAAGGACACAAAAAAGGCTACATCAGAGGTTCAAGAAATTGACAAGAGTGTTGCCTCTACTGAGCAACCTACTGAGGGTCAACAAGCCTCACAAGACATTGTATTAGTTCAACCAGTGAAAGGTAAATAAAAGAAAATGAAAAAGCATAGTTTCAAATTAGATTTGTCAAAACCAATAGTGTTGCCGAATGTTAACATTTCCAAATTAAAAGGGCAAGCACTCATTGAATTCGGTGAACTATGCAAAGCCAAAGTAGAACAGGAGAAGCAAATGGCTATTCAAAAGAAAAACAGAGTACTTCAAAAGGCAAAAGCACTGTTAATAGATATGCTACCTAAAGCTATAGTGACAACAGATGCAGCCATCCATATTCAACTGGATGAACTCTTAACTAAAATTGAGACATCTGGAGTAGACACATCTGAATATTTGAGCAAGTTAAAGGACAAAGAGCTCACTTCTAAAATGATTGAAGAGGTACAGAAGGCTATTGCTATTGGCAAAGTAAAACTTGTCAAATTTATTGCTAAGTTGTCCCCTCAACTCAAGCACATTCTTTATTTATTTCAGAAACTTTGTACATTTTCTTTATTCATTAAGGATATCAAAAATAAAATAGAAGTGATTGAGAAAGAGATCACCGATCTCTCAAATAAGTTGACCACTGAGCCAAATTCTATTCAACATTTCTATACACAATTACAAAATCTCATGGCTCAACAATTGGAACTTAGGAATGAAGAGCACAAGATCGGGATGGATATAATGACTCTTCAAACATTATTCATTCCTCATCTTTCCTCCGTCCAAGAATAGATCAACAAAGCTACCTCCCTATCCACTCAGCAAGAGGGAAGCACCTTAGATGGACTAATTTCACTATTAGTTGACATTACAACTCAGAATTCACTCATGGACAGTGTCAAGGATGCCCTCTCTACAACTCTTACCGATGCCAGGACAAAGTACAAATCCATTTTTGACCAGTTGCCACCACCAAATGGTAACTAAATTTTGATGTTTGTCAAAAAGGGGGAGTGAGTATAGTATCAAAGTATCAAAGGGGGAGTGAATTATATAGGGGGAGTGTACCGAGTAGAACAGAGTATCCAAATGCATAGTTAATTTTGACAGAGAAATAGTGAACAGAGCAGTGACAACCGAGCATGCAAAATCAGAGTTTTGTACAGTATATTGATAAGGGGAGTATATCTGAATATACTATTTCATTGACAAATGTATATACTATCTATCTAGTCAAATTTTGCAAGTATATAGATTTTTGAGTTATGAGTTTGAAAGTAGTTTTGTCAAACATCTCAACTAATGTCAAAAGGGGAGATTGTTACTACTTATTAAGTTGCCATTAGTTTTATATCCAAAGTCATTCTATATACTCTAGTTGGTTTCTACTACCAAAACATTCAGTCCGTAAGCACAGAGCAGTTGGTTATAGAAGTAGTCACAGAGCCCAATATACACCGAGCTGTCTACCGAGTAACATTCTATGTCTACCGAGTAGTAATAATGATACACCGAGTTGATATACACCGAGTGAAATGTGTTACCAGATTCATTGAATCTGGACACATGTGTGGAAATGTGTTACAAGATCGAGGAACAAAGAACTGTTATCACATTGGAAATTGAACTTAAAGATTTTGTATGATTTTGAGGTCATCTATCCAATGAAATATTTTGTATGGTTATTCATTCGATAAATCATGTTTGTAAGATCGAAGCAATGAACAGATCATCGACATAAGAGATCTATTTATACAACATGAATTGAGGATCGAATGGGTATGTGTGTATGAGTGTGAAGACAAACATATGTGAAAAGAAAAATCATGGGAAAGCACTGAGTGTTATGACTATTACAGAGAAACAGAGGTCATTGAGAAGGATTTCAGAGAACAGTCAAGGAACAGAGTAAATAGAAGGGTTTACCGAGTTACTTTATGGGTTACCGAGGTATGCTATAAGCAAGGTAATCTCATTTTGAGCACATAGAATATGCTATAACATTCCAGATGTAAAGTTGCAGATATTTGTAAATATTTTATTGTAATGTTTTGAAGTTGTAAGAGAAACCTTTAACAGGGTAAAAGACTTTAACAAAGTCTATAAATTGTAAAGCCTTTAACCAGGTGCAACATTTAGTTTAAGTGTTGTAAAATCATGTAGCAAGGTAGATCTAACGATCTTGATACTCCTAACAGGGTAAGCTATCAGAAATAGATGAACATGTAGCTCTAACCGAGCAACCTTTATTATTGCAGTAGTGAAGTTGTGGGTGCCATCCCCACCGCAGTTTTTCTCTCTAACCAAGAGTTTCTGCATAACCAAAATATATGTGTTATGGAGTGAATCATGTATGATTGTTATTTATTTGTTTTAGCTTTATGTTATGTTACAACAGTTTTTGGTTTATGCATAACAGTAAAGTTATTGTTAAAGAAAAGATTTGAAGTATTGATTCACCCCTCCCCTCTCAGTACATTAGCTTTCCATATTGGGCCTAGCATTAAGATGATGATTAGAAGTATCAAGATGTGAATACAAGAAAATATATTGAAAGCTGCCTAAGAGAACACTCTACATTTTATTGCATATGAAGATATGGGCCTATGGTTAAAAGATTAGATTCTATGTATGGGTATGTGCAGAATCATGGTGTGCCAAAACAGGCCCTTAAGTGGCAATAAAATTTCAGAAAATCAGAGTTATGCAACTTGACATGAAAATTTGAATAAGGTGTGAACATTATTTTTAAAATATGTAAGAAGAGAATATATAGAAAATTGAATGTAGTTTCTAAGCTACTAGTTGTTTTTTGGAAAAAAAAAATCCTATTTGATGAAAATTTCAAATTTCAATGCAGTGGTACTAAAATTTCAGAAAAAAATAAGAAGTAGATGTATGTCCAACCACCCTAATCACAATAAAATCATAATATTTTTTTATAATATTTATAATATAAGTATTAGACTCATGTCCGGATGTGACACATATTTTTTTTAAATTTTTTATAAAGTAAATAATTATTTATGAATTTTTTACTACAACTTTTTAGAAATTCAGAAACTCCTACGTCTAACCACCTTAAATTGGTCAAAACCTAATGAAATTTAATTTTTTAAAATTTTTCCTTATAGTAGACGAAGCAAAGGATGTGATGCATGTTTTGGATTCAAAAAATGTTATACCGTTTGAAAGTTGTGAGTCTTTTTCAATCAGTCTATCAATTAGGACTATGGTCAGAATTCAATTAGAAAATAAATAATAATTATTTATTAAAGTCGAAATAAGACAAGCCTTATATCGTTGGAAAGCTAGGAACGTCCTTAAAAAACCCTTTTCGTTTTATCAATTTTGGCTACAAAAAAAGTTGTCAGCCACCAGTGTAAAGTTTGGAAAATCAAGGAATACTGAAAAACACGTTTTTTCAGTTGACTTTCCAGGCTTGTCACTTCCAAGCCAAATACCAAAGCATTCACGAGACGAAATTTGAAATTTGAAAATTTGACTACAAAAATCGGATATCCGATTTTAATAAGTAAATTCTCTAACTAAATTTGCCCGTAATTAATCTAATGTTTATTAATATATTAATATATTAATTTATAAATAAATTAGTATATGATATTAGGGAAAGGGAGAGCGAGAGGGGGGGTGGGGGGAAGAGAGAGAGAGAGAGAGAGAGAGAGAGAGAGAGAGAGAGAGAGAGAGAGAGAGAGAGAGAGAGAGAGAGAGAGAGAGAGAGAGAGATGGAGAGAGAGAGAGGGAGGGAGGGGAGGGAAGGGAGAGAGAGATAAAGAGATTAGCAGAGAGAGAGAGAGAGAGAGAGAGAGAGATGGAAAGATTAGGGGAGAGGGATAGAGAGAGATTAGGGGAGAGAGAGAGAGAAGGAGAGGGAAAGAGAGATTAGGGGAGAGAGAGTTTAGGGGAGAGAGGGAGAGAGAGAGATTAAGACACCGTAGGACCCAAAGCGACCCAATATGGTGTCATAATGGCTCGTATGGTGTCCCAAGGGGTCATAAGGGTTCATGGGACACCATATGACCCCTAAGGACAACATACAATCCCTTATGACACCATATGGTGTCGTTAGGGGTCATATGGTGTCCATAGGTGTCATATGGTATCCTAGGACACCATATGACCCCTTAAGACACCAAATTGTGTCTTTATGGGTCATATGGTGTCCTAAGGGGTCATAGGACACAATATGACCCAAAGAAACCCAATATGGTGTCATTAGGGGTCATATGGTGTCCTAAGGGGTCATATGATGTCTTAAAGGGGTCATATGACACAATATGACCCACTAGGACACAATATGACTCATAATGACCAAATATGGTGTCTTAAGGGGTCATATGGTGTCCTAAGGGGTCGTAGGACACCATATGACCCCTATGGACACTATAGATCCCCTTATGACACCATATGGTGTCGTTAAGGGTCATATGGTTTCCTAAGGGGTTGTAGGACATAATATGACCCCTTAGGACACCATAGGACCCAAAGCGACCCAATATGGTGTCATAATGGGTCATATGGTGTCGTAAGGCATCATAAGGGTTCAAGGGACACCATATGACCCCTAAGGACAACATATGACCCCTTATGACACCATATGGTGTCGTTAGGGGTCATATGGTGTCCATAGGCATCATATGGTGTCCTAAGACACCATATGACCCCTTAAGACACCAAATTGTGTCGTTATGGGTCATATGGTGTCCTAAGGGGTCACAGGACACCATATGACCCCTTATGACACCATATGGTGTCGTTAAGGATCATATGGTGTCCTAAGGGGTTGTAGGACATAATATGACCCCTTGGACATGATAGGACCCAAAGCGACCCAATATGGTCTCATAATGGGTCGTATGGTGTCCTAAGGGGTCATACGGGTTCATGGGACACCATATGACTCCTAAGGACAACATAAGACCCCTTATGGCACCATAAGGTGTTGTTAGGGGTCATATGGTGTCCTAGGACACCATATGACCCCTGAAGAGACCATAAGGTGTCATTATTGGTCATATGGTGTCCTAGGACACCATATGACCCTTGAAGACACCAAATTGTGTCGTTATGGGTCATATGGTGTCCTAAGGGGTTGTAGGACACAATATGACCACTTAGGACATAATATGACCCAAAGCGATCCAATATGGTGTTATTAGGGGTCATATGGTGTCCTAAGGGGTCATATGATGTCTTAAAGGGGTCATATAACACAATATGACCCATAACGACCAAATATGGTGTCTTAAGGGGTCAATGGTGTCCTAAGGGGTAGTAGGACACCATAGGAGCCCTTATGAAACTATATGGTGTCGTTAGGGGTCATATGGTGTCCTAAGGGGTCATAGGACATAATATGACCCCTTAGGACACCATAGGACCCAAAGCGACCCAATATGGTGTCATAATGGGTCGTACGGTGTCCTAAGGGGTCATAAGGGTTCATGGGACACCATATGACCCCTAAGGACAACATAAGACCCCTTATGCCACCATATGGTGTTGTTAGGGGTCATATGGTGTCCATAGGGGTCATATGGTATCCTAGGACACCATATGACCCCTTAAGACACCAAATTGTGTCGCTATGGGTCATATGGTGTCCTAAGGGGTCGTAGGACACCATAGGACCCCTTATGACACCATATGATGTTGTTAGGGGTTATAGGGTGTCCTAAGGGGTCGTAGGACATAATATGATCCCTTAGGACACCATAGGACCCAAAGCGACCCAATATGGTGTCATAACAGGTCCTATGGTGTCTTAAGGGATCATAAGGGTTCATAGGACACCATATGAACCCTAAGGACAACATAAGAACCCTTATGATACCATATGGTGTCGTTAGGGGTCATATGGTGTCGTTAGGGGTCATATGGTGTCCATAGGGGTCATATGGTGTCTTAGGACACCATATGACCCCTTAAGACACCAAATTGTGTCGTTATGGGTCATATGGTGTCCTAAGGGGTTGTAAGACACAATATGACCCCATAGGACACAATATGACCCAAATTGACCCAATATGGTGTCATTAGGGGTCATATGGTGTTCTAAGGGGTCATATGATGTCTTAAAGGGGTCATATGACACAATATGACCCATTAGGACACAATATGACCCATAATGACCAAATATGGTGTCTTAAGGGGTTATATGGTGTCCTAAGAGGTCGTAGGACACCATAGGACCCCTTATGACACCATATGGTGTCGTTAGGGGTCATATGGTGTCCTAAGGGGTCGCAAGACATAATATGATCCCTTAGGACACCATAAGACCCAAAGCGAGCCAATATGGTGTCATAACAAATCGAATGGTGTCCTAAGGGGTCATAAGGGTTCATGGGACACCATATGACCCCTAATGACAACATATGACCCCTTATGACACCATATGGTGTCGTTAGGGGTCATATGGTGTCCATAGGCATCATATGGTGTCCTAGAACACCATATGCTGTCGTTATGGGTCATATGGTGTCCTAAGGGGTTGTAGGACACAATATGACCCCTTAGGACACCATATGACTAACTGGACATGTCGGAGCTGATAGAGCATGCATAGGGTAATAATGCCTAACTGGACATGTCGAAGCTTACGGTTCACCATTGCGATGAGCAGAATGAGAAATTGGCCACGCGACAACATTTGATTGAGTGAGACTGACAATTTTTTTTGACAACTGAAAAATTGCTGCCCTAATAAAACCGTAGGGCAACTTGAAAAATCGAGATAGGCTTTTGTAGGGACCCTTCTCATGGCCTTGTAGGTTCAAATGTATCATTCGCAGGTGCCACAGATTCTGAGTTAGGGCCCATCAAAGTTTGACAATTTTTAGCACTTAGGGCGCTCAAGGGACGATGCCGGTAGGGTATGACCCCAAGCGTTCGATCGAGTGGGGGGGGGAAATAGGAGCATGCATAGGGTAATAATGCCTAACTATGAGAAATTGGCCATGTGACAACATTCGATTGAGTGAGACTGATGATTTTTTTTCCAACTGAAAAATTGCTGCCCTAATAAAACCGTAGGGAAAATTGTAAAATTGAGATAGGCTTTTGTAGGGACCCCTCTCATGGCCCTGTAGGTTCAAATGGATTGTTTGTAGGTGCCACAGATTCTGAGTTAGGGCCTATCAAAGTTTGACAATTTTTAGCACTTAGGGCGCTCAAGGGACAACGTCGGTAGGGTATGACCCTGAGTGTTCGATCGAGTGGGGGGAAAAAAATAGGAGCATGCATAGGGTAATAATGCCTAACTGGACATGTTGAAGCTGATGGCTCATCATCGCAATGAGCTGAACGAGAGATTGGCCATGCGACAACATTTGATTGAGTGAGACTGACGATTTTTTTGCCAACCGAAAAATTGCTGCCCTAATAAAACCTTAGGGAAAATTGAAAAACCGAGATAGGATTTTGTAGGGACCCCTCTCATGGCCCTGTAGGTTCAAATGGATTTTTCACAGGTGCCACAAATTTCGAGTTAGGGCCCGTCAAAGTTTGACAATTTTTAGCACTTAAGGGTGCTCAAGGGACGACATCGGTAGGGTATGACCTCGAGTGTTCGATCGAGTGGGGGGGGAAATAGGAGCATGCGTAGGGTAATAATGTCTAACTGGACATGTCGGAGCTGACGGTTCGTCATCGCGATGACCTGAACGAGAAATTGGCCACGTGTCAACATTCGATTGAGTGAGACTGACGATTTTTTCACCAACCTAAAAATTGTTGCCCTAATAAAACCCCGAGCATTCAACTGAGGTGGGGGGAAAAATAGGACCATGCATAGGGTAATAATGAATTGTATCAAGTATTGTTCATTAAATGAATTGTATTGTATTGTTCATTAAATGAATTGTATTGTATTGTTGATTAAATGAATTGTATTGCTCATGAATTGTATTGTTCCTTAAATGAATTATATTGTTCATTATACAAAGAACACTTATGATGAAATGAAATGAATTGTATTGTTCATTAAATAACCATTATTAACCATTGTTAATTATTGGAATGAAGATTAAAGATTTCCATGATAACACCACGCACAGATGAGCAACAATTTATATGATCGAATATCAACTTCTGTATATATAAAAATGTCAAATGATTACAAATGTATGTCCATACACAAATATGGCATAAACACCAACTAAAACGAAATGTATGTCTAAATACGTGAATGTATGTCCATATACAAAATATACATGCCAACTAGACATGTAAGCATCCCAAAACTATCTATAAAATCCTAAGCTGCTGATGGATCATCAAAATTGATCTTCACTGCATTGCTTGGCTCTGAAGGATCCTGCACAAGAAAAACAAACCACGATTAATATTAGTTATATTATATAATTCACATTCAAAAAGTTAACATAAAAATGAACTATAATTGAACTATTCATGTTTACCTCATCTCCATGTTTTCTCTTTGGCTTTGCAGGACTCTTGATGTATGTCTTCGGTAGAGGAGGTATGTTTTGAATATTTTCATACACAACCTACATATGTTCAGAAACATGACATTGATACAAGTTAGCATATAATTGTCACTGATAATAACAAATTATATCTACTAATCACAAAATAAAATAAGCACACATCTACTCGAGGCATCTCTTCTTCTTCTTCTTCAAGTATACTAGGTGTAGTCATCAAGGATGTGAAGCCAAGAATTCTCTGTATATATACACAACAAGTATATGAAACTATCAATCTATGTCTAGACGTGTATAATCACTATAAGTTATTTAAACTATTCATTCAATCATATTTGCATTCAATTACCTTTCCCTTGTCTCCAACTGCACTCCCAAATCCTAAATCACACTGCCCCACACTCGTGCTGCTTGTGCCCTACAAGAGTAAAATAAGATATACATGCAAGTTACTACATAATCTAATTAATACCAATATAAATGATGAGCATGTATGTACAATAAAATATAAACTACTAGGTGCAATAATATATGTACGGTCAAGCTATCAAGGCCAAATGAAATGGCCGACAAGGTGCCCTCCTGAATCTGTCTCAACTCCTCCTTGGTCATCAATTGTTAAATAGACCATGTAAATAAAAATTAGTACTTAATATTATCTAGATTATAAATATTCATTTAAAATATAACATGAACTGTGAAAATATAGATCTTACCAATACATCATCAATGTATGATGACGGTGCCTCCTCGCCTCTAGCATGTGAGGACTTCCTAGGGTATCCTCTAGTGTGTGTAATAATATTTGGTGCATCATGCATCTCATGCACCTCATAATCTACACTGTCTGCAGGAGGATCAACGAGCTGTCCAACTGGACCCAAGCATACATGCCCACACATGACACAACTATGCGGCACGCATATGTGTGGAGCCGAGGATGATGTGTTAGCACCACCGGATGCACCGCTACCATCAAGAGTAGGCTGAGCTACTGACCCAACCCAAGAAACCAAAAGGCTACTCAAAGAGTGAATAGCCGATATGGTCCATGAAGCCACCTCACAAATGATATCAGGATGCTGCACTGTAGGTGGGGGATCAAGAGGAGGAGGGGGGACATATGGGCCCTAAACTACTCTGACTGCCCCAGGTCTATTTTGGGGCATACCTAAACCTACACCCTGGAAATGTTGGATGTCAAAGTAGTTAACATGTTTGCGTAGAACAAACTCAACATACAATTTTTTTATGAAATAGAAGGGGACATCAAGATTGTTGTTGGGTGGTTTGTCGAAAACCACCCACCAACAATCCCAAATTTTTTTCACAATACCATCATTTGTGCACCATTTAATAGAAACTTTTTTTTTTCGGATCTATGGGTTGACCAGTGCGGGGATTCACAAACAATGAGGCGATAGCGGCTTTGGATATCTCAAGATCCTTGATATCCTTATACGACAAGCCATCTGTATATTTTTCCACAAAAGGACGGCATTGTGCTCCTCAGTCATGGTTTCCATACTCTTTATGATCAATGTTAGAGGATTAAACATTGGGTTTAGACGAGGGATCCTATGATATACTTCTGCAATCCCCCTCAATTCATTCAAATTTTGTGCAATCAAATCCTGAATTGAGGTGGGGTTTGACAAAGGAGGGTTTGGTTGTTGCAGTTGTGGTTGATCAATGTTTTCATTGTTATCCCTTATTTTTAACCTAATTGAATATAAACAATTAAATTTAGTTAACAAATTTAAACAATTAGGTATTTGATTTAAAAAAACCTAGTTTTCATGAAAAAAAACCATATTTTCAATGAAAAATAAAATAAACATTAACAAAAAATACAAAAAATGAATGAAAATGATTGAAAACAATAAAATTCTTACCTTTCAATCTATTTTTTAGCAATTTTTGGCCAAAACATCGGATATCGGATTTTTATAAAATCGCGCAGCCCGTGAGTTAAAAATGACTCACGGGTTGTCACTGTTGAAATATATTTGTCTCAGAAAATCGGATATCTGATTTTTATACTTAAATTATTTTAAAATAACATAAATAATATAGTAATATATTATATAATATATTATTATATTATATAATATGTATTGTATTATATTATAAAATATAATTATATATTATATAATACCTATTATATAATATATTATTATATTGTATTATATTATATTATATTATATTATATTATATATATATAATGTTCTTATGGTGTCTATAATTCACCTTTCATTAACTTTTAGGTGTTTAGGCATACCACAAGTATGGATCAAGTAGTTATATCACTTGACTATGTTGTCTGGTATGCATGTGACGATTAATTTCTATAACTATGTGTTTGTGCTAGCTCAATAAAACATTCAAGTATGAAAGAATGGTGGAAAATTAACATTGAAATACATATGACGTTGTCATTTGCTTCAAATTTTACTTCTTGATTTCTCTTGAACAGTTTGGTGACTGGATTGTATGTGTTGGAAGGATAAGTGGTTGTTTGGTCGACTTGGGATACTTGTGTTAATGCATTATGGTTTGTGCTAGCATGTAGATGACTATTAGGCTGATTTGGGTCTAGTTCCCTTTCCTTAATCTGCATTTACTTCCCTTCCACCATGAAAGTGTTTGGGGTTGACCTCCTTAGGGGATGCACAATTCATTCCTACATGTTTCATCTTGATCGACTTAGAGTATGTGGACCACTATTTTGACACTCTTACAAGCATGGGAAGTAAATGCAGATTAAGGAAAGGGAACTAGGCCCAAATCATCTTAACATTCATCTCCATGCTATCACAAACCATAATGCATTAACACAAGTATCCCAAGTCGACCAAACAACCCCTTATCCTCCCAACACATAATTCTTACATCTACTTTTAATTATTTAACATTAAAAATAACAAATTACAACACTAAAAAATTCTATTTTATATTGCCATAAAAATAACAAATTAAAACACTACAAGCTTCAACCACCCAATCAAAAGTAATAACCCTATCTCTAAATGAATGCAGAAATTATTTGCAAATAAGTGGGGAGTTGAGATTAGAAGTGGCCTAGATTCAAAAGGTTGATTTTTATACTGATATCCCAAATGATATATAGCTGTGAAGTCTAGTTATTGTACTATTGTTCTCTTTTCTTCGCTAATGTTGTTATGACCGGCCTCTTGTATAGTGCATGTCTCATCATACTTGGCTGACCTAAAGAATGTTATTGATTCTCGTAGAGGATATAATTGAAAGATAAAATTAGTTTTAATTTGTGGAAGTGTGTGGTGGCTGTGGTAATTGTGAAATATGCACATAAATATTTTAAGCATACTACAAGTAGTGAGCTGAAGATATCTACATTTGGATACATCCAAAAGTTTACTAGAGGTAGTGAGATGAAGATAACTAATGGTTCAGAAGTGTTGTGATGAGATTTCATCATTCATACATGATATTATAAGGTTGTTTTCTCATCTATAAGTGTTTAGGGAGTAGTGAACTTCCTTTGGTTATAGCCTTAAAACTATATTTTTAGGGAGTTGTAGCTTCCTTGGGTTTTAGCTCTAAAACAAAGTTGTAAGCCTATCTATATTATTGTGATGTTAGATTTGAATATTATTTCAAAGAAACTCTTATCCCCATGGTTTTTCTCCTTGTGGGGTTTTACACATATATTTGGTTTTCTCTTGTACACTTGTATTGATTGCTTTCTTGTTCATTGGTGTTGATTAGATTAAGGGTTTAAAACAAAATTTGGTTCAATTCTTTTTATTTTTAAGGGATACAGTTTCACCCCCCTCTCAATATCTAGTGTGTTCAATAGGGTTTAATTTATGATATATGTTACAAGGGGATATTCAAGGTTGAATATGTGGGATGTAAGTGTATATGGGATATTAGCTAGGCGAGATATATGTAGAAGATAAAGGTCGACTTTGTGGAGTGTATGTGGATATTAGTGGTTGGCTAGGAAAAATTTAGATTGGATTAGGTATGTATATATGAGATGACATTGGTTAGGTTTGTTGATAAGTATAGGCATGAAAGGTTATTGGTTGTGTTTATTGATGAGTGGAAATGATTTGGGATGTTTGTTGTGGGGTGAATAAGGATTGAAGTAAGGATGCTACATGACTTCCTTGAGAAGGGTTTTATGGAAGGGACATGTTTTGGAACATGAGTAGTAGGGAGAGATGGTGTGATAAGAGTATATGGATCAGGTGTGAGTTATGCACGTGTTTCTCTATATGAATTATATGGAACTATGTATGTGTTATATGGTGGAGTAAATATATTGGACTGTGTTATTCTTTTGGGATAGACAAACTAAAATGATTTATCGGCTAAATGTAGTAAAATCTATGAGATCTTGTTCCTTATGAGTAGGGATAGTAAAACCAAGAGGTAAATTGACACCCTTAGCAAGCAGTAACTAAATATAGTGACCAAGTTTTGAATCAAGGACCATTTCTATTAGATACATACCTTTAGGATCTTGTTCAAATTATTACATCTCTTCCAATATAGGAGGTCAATGAATATTTTCTATCAACACCTATAAAGATGAAGGTTTAGTGTTTTGAGGTTCTTTTAGAGGGGGTAAATGTGAAGGAGTGTCATACTTAAAGTCCTCTTTAATTTCCTCCAAGTTTTTCTTATGTTTTGACCTTGTGGTTTCCATGTGTAAATTTAAAACTTGAAAGTTTGAATTTTCAAGTGTGGTTGGACCTTGGAAGTTTGATATTTGAAAGGATTGGTTTTGTTAGTTGTTTTGGTTAAATGATTTCTTTTGGAAATAGATGCAAATAATAAGGTAAATAAGGGTTCTTTCAAAGCATAGAAGTACACCAAGCACATTAATAACTCTAGTTCTTAAGAATACAAAGATAAAATATTTTATTCTTTTTTATTTGAATTCTAAATTGTGGTTCCATATGCAAGCACACACACATAAAACATTGATTCAAAAGATAATTTCCTTATGGATCAATTTGGATAAGTATCCCCTTTTGGTTTCAAATGGGGAAGGTAATCTAAATGCTCAAATATGAAAGACCTACTAAAGTGTATTTATCAATCCTTGTAGGCACACGACACCACAAGGAAAGATGGCCAAGGAGGTTCAGCTAAGATTGAAAAAATCAACTTGGAATATTCTCCATATACCTTAATGGTACGTGAGACATAATCCATAAAAATAAAAGAGAATATTGTCAAACAGTCAAGGGAAAAGGATAATTCACTATCTACCTTCACTTCTCTAAGGTATAAAGTTCTTAGAGACTTAGCCTAGATTGACAAGATTATAATTCCAAGAGGCATGTCTTTTAATTCATCTGCACTATTTATACTCCATTGGAACATGATAGTTGAGGTTGTCCCTAGAGTGATGAGTATTCTAGGTATGCCTCTTAAAAGAAGAAATACAAATAACTTATCATCGATCCTCAACATACAAGAAGAGAGAATACAAAAGTATACTTAGGATTAAAATACACTTTCTTATTTTAGATCCCAAATCCTAATGGGTAAGAATAATTTAAGCCCCATTTTAATATGAGGATGGTACACCAAGTAAGATAGCCTAAAGAAAGAAATGGTTTTCTTAATAGATAGAAAAGAAATGGTCTCTTAAAATATAAATGAGAGATGAATTAGAAAAGTGCACTCAAATAAATGCTTCCAAATATGAAAGTCATTGAACCACTATGAAGAATTACAAGCTACCTAATATGAATCTTGAAACTTGATCTTTGCACACAAAGACGAACAAGCAAGCCTATAAAATAAAAATAAGATCATTTATTTATAATCTTCATGATAACTTTAAGGTACAAAAGGAGAGAATATGTAAATAGACATTGGAGGTAAAAATGCAATGGTTTGTTTTAATCCTAAATCCAAATGTGAATGGTTGATTTTAGAATTGATTTCCAATGTGTGAAACATGTCAATGGTAATATTACATCAACAAATTCTTTACGATTTTAGAAATAATAATAAAACCATTGGAAGGATGAAAAAATATATATTATGATGCAACAAAATAGATGTAAAGAAAATTATATGCTCATCACAAGTCTACAATTTTGATTTTTTGCTTTTGACCTAGTCAAACAAGATTTGATTATTTTTCAATATTGTTTACCCCCCCCCCCCCCAAAAAAAAAGAAGATCCCTAATTGAATTTTTGAGAGCTTTCCAAAACTGTAATTTTTGTAAAAACATTTCTTGATTTGTCCCCTAGAAAGTAAATTTATTAAACAAAACTAATTGACAAAGATTTTATTTTATCTCAAAAATAAAATGTAAAGAACAAAACCCCTCTAATATTATGAGAGATTTCTACAAGTGTAATTTTTTTTAAAGATTCATTTATTTACGACCAAAAAATTAAATTTTATGAAAACTCATAAAATTATTGTAATTCGCTCAAAATTAATGATATTAAGCCAATTTTTTTTAATTGTGGGCTCTTGAGATAACATCCAACCCGCATTAATAAAAAAATATAAAAAAATTAAGTTCATTCGAGAGATATGATGAAATATTTGAAAACACTAGGGCTTTGGCTTCAGCTTTGTTTGCACAAAGTTAGTTTTGGAAATTTTTGAACAAAAGAAGAAAAAATAGAAAGATAAGGTTAGAAAAACCTCCCAAAAATAAAGATCAAATAGGGATGTGGGTTCTAATAGGCATTCCAAAATGTGAAAGTATGAAAATGTGAATCAAATAAGATGAAAACAATGCAATGTAAGATCCAAATTCACACTTAACAATCATTCGATAAAGCCTAAGATATATGCATAAAATAAAATGATAAACAATAATACCATAGAAAAGACCTTAGATTTCTCCATTGTTTCTTCATAAATACATTGAACTCTTTATATAGATTTGATCTCATTTATATCATCATGATCGGATAAAGGCTTAATGCTTGATACTTTATAATGAATTCTTCATAGATACTTGATAAATGCTTGATAATGATATGCTAGGATGTGAAGGTGCTCTTGGTAATAATGCTAGATCTTAGATGGATTGATCATGATATGCTCTAGATAATGATCTTGAAAATACTCTTGATTTTATAATGAAAGTGCTAGGGAAATGAATGAGTGAAGGTCTATTTTATATGCCTCAACTAACATTTGATCAATGTTGGGGATTAATTAGAAAGGTCAATGGATGAGAAATTTTGAGAGAGGGTGGGACCTAAAATTAGAAAATGGATTGACAATGTGGAAGGAAAAAGAGGGTGTAATGAATATAGGAAATAAATAAAATATTAATTTTATTTATTTGATGTACAAAAATTAAATAAATTGTTTAAAATTTATTTAATTTGGAAGAAGAGTTAGCTAATTAAATAAAGTTTAGCAATTATTTAATTATAGTGGACCATAAGATAAATTAACTTAATAATAAAATTATTTAATTAATACTAGAGAGAAATGATCAATTTATTACATCATTAAAAATTGTGTAATTAATAAAAGGAAGGAAAATGATAATGAATTAACTAATTAATTAAAAATTATTTAATTAATATGGATAGAAGAATTAATGAAATCATAATGCAATGAGAAGATGAAAATGCACATCATTTTTAGATAATTACAAAGGGTTTTAGGGTTCTTCAAAGGTGGAAAAAGATAACTTAAATCCCTAAATCTTTCATCACTTAGATCTTGAGCTTGAATACACATTCCTTCCATGATATGTAAAACCACAATAGCTCCCAATATTCTTCAAGGCTATTGATGCAAGTTAAATTATTTCCATTATGATACAACATATGTAATGAAATAACTTGCACAAATGAGGACTAAAATAGGAAACATGCTAAGAATGATATATAATAATAGAAAATAATAAGCCACTTTGAGGGGGCAAAACACCAATATCTCTAATGAGAACACACTTCACAATATGATGATAAAATAAGACTCACTACCTCCTCTATATACCCTATTTATGCCTAGTATAGCACCTTGGCTAACCTAAATATGACTATATAGCCCTAAGGTTGACCTAACTAACTAAATAACAATATAATAATGATTATATGACTTAATAAGAGGTTAAGGTAGCCACACGATGACTACTCTTAACCATATGTATACTCTAGGATTAAGGGTGCAACAACATAAACCCTTGCTCTTGTGGTGGAATGAGATACATGATCCCAACCATGAGGTGTTACCCGTCATTACTATATAATATAAAAAGCATATGTATACATTATTTTTCTATGAAGTATCACTTTGAAAACTTAGAGGAGTAGCACAGGGAGGTGCAATAGAGAAACAATCTTGGAATATCACAATGTAGGTATAACAAAAATTATAATATAAGTAAACTAGACATCTAAGATCATCATGAATGATATCTATATGTATAATAAGGCTATCACATAAACATTATCAAGGTACACCAAGAATCACCATTATTCCAATCTATACAAATCCATATACAAATCAATCTATAAACCGGTCTAATGCCATAGAACATATTAGGACAAAAAAATGTATCTAACACATGCCACCCAATTAAGAATCCATGTGGCCAAGATAAATTGATTAACTAGGACCTAACTAACCAAAAAATTAAAAGAAAGAAAGGACATGAAAGTTACTCAAAAGCTCAAATCAAAAGAGGCCATTCATGTTTTTCTTGTCTTATTATGGGGCTTGTGTTTGAAGAATAAAAGTAATTTTCAAGGGATCATCCGTAATCAAACACATATCGATAAATATGTGAGACATCCCTCTAATAGATCACCTATAGTTGACACACAATTTCAATGTTCCACCATCTAATAGATCACCAAAAATGCCACACACACATTAAATTTATGAGTTACTTCTTAGATAGATAACCCATTATACAATATATATAAAATATTTGTGTGATCTAGTTATCACTCAGTACAACAATAACTTAAGATCTCATACTATTTGATGTAGTTACTAGGAGTGTTTAATGATAAACTATTCAACTATGAAACCAATTCTAAAGAATTAAATATAGTATAAAATACATCTACACAATAAATTGAATTGAGAAATGATTTCTTAATTTTATTGATGGTAATTATTCCAAGCTACTCAATGCCTTACAACAAACATGTGGAATAAACACATTACACCTCACTGGGAACTTATTTCTAATTTATTTATGAGTCATAAATCTATCATATAATTTGAGTTCTATCATCAATATTAAGCTATTTATCTACACCACAAGCAATTCACATTCATACCCACTCTGATAAAATACTAAACTTCCAATCTCATCTACTTAGATTGGGCATCCTACTCAAACTTTAGTTTTTATCATAATCCAATCTCCTTTAAACCAAGCTCTAAGCTCTCCTGCAATTCCTTACTACTCAATTGAGTCTACAAGCTTGGTTATAAAGGTGATGCCCTGAAAGAAACCCATTACATATATCCAAGGAACAAACCTTGCCGCATTTTAATACTATTAGTAATTAAGGATCTAACCTTATGAAGTATATCATTTACAACTTTCCTTCATCAATTTTAGGGCATGTAAAAGAATTATTTTCTTTGGTTACAATAAATATATGTTTGCTAAAGATCAACATGGTCACAAACCACTAAACGTGTAAATGGGTAAGTTTAGGGAATCATTTTGTCCAACCCATTTCTTCACAGTAAGTCATGAGATATCTCCCTATTATCCTCCACATGAAATAAAATAGCTCTAATTAAAATAATTAAAGTTTACAATACCATATCAATCTATAAAATGTAAGTAAATAAATCTTAGTGATGTTCTTTTGCAACTCATAGATGATACATTCTTCCTCAAGCATTACTGCATAGGCTAAAACTATCAATTCAACCTCTATCATCATGCAATAAAGAAAACTCAACCAATGACCATGAGCCATCATAATAAACATGTTTAAACTTCCTATAACCCCAAACCTATAATGTTATTGGGTTATGAGTGGTCAACTTGTGGCTATCTAAACTATTAAATATGTCTTGGATAAATGGGGAATGTGGTGTTTAGGAACATGTTTTAAATGTTTATTGTGTGAGGGTTAAAGTTTTATGTAAGTACTTATTATTATGACGAATTGTACTCTACTTTAAACCTTTAGTGTACAAGATTATGGGTAATGATCAAATCTTTTAATTAGGCCAATTTAGAATAAGTGGAAATTGAATTTGAATCTAAACAAATACCACTACATAAATGATCTTATCCAAGAGATATGATCCCACTAATTCCTATGACAACCTGGACTCCAATTTAACAAGAGATATGATCCCACTAATTCCTATGACAACCTAGACTCCAATTTAAACACTTTAGTGTGCAAGATGATAGGTAATAGTCAAATCTTTGAATTAGGTCAATTTAGGATAAGTGGAAAAGAAATTTGAATCTAGACAAATACCATTAATAAATCAATGATCTTTTTGAAGAGATATGAGCCCACTAATAGTCACATCTAAAGTATATAAATAAGCAAAATATAAACTATTCAAATAAACAGAAATTAATATAGATACACAATATTTGTAAAATTTATCATCTTATATACTTAAAATACATCAAATTGAATACTAAATTTAGTCTATTTGAATACAAAAACTAAAACAAAAATAGAACATTAATATTATACATGAATATGTGTTTAATTTATTAAATTTTAAATTTCCTTCCAACCCTTTACAAAATAAAAAATAATAAAGATCTTTTAACTTCAAATTAATCAGAATATAATTGTAACTAAATATATTAAAAATTTATATATTATTGTGAGTTTTGATCCCGTGTTTTTGATATTTTAGTGTTATTTCCAATAATATTCTATTGATGATATGAGATTTCCACAATCCATAGAATTATGTGAGGAAACTTTAGAATCCATTGTGTGCGAGTTTTTGGATAACGGTTCTGATCACACTCCGTGATCCAAAAACTCGCACACAATAGATTCCAAAAATTTGCTCACATAACATATTCTATATTATTAAACTGAGAGAAATTCATTGAACTCTTTTCATTAAATTAACTGCAATTTAATGATATTTTTCAAACGTTGAAAAATATAGCAACCTTTTACCGGGTTAGAAGAAAACAGTCAAAACATCAAGTGCGAATAAAACTCCGCAACAAAATTGCAGATCTGTCTGTGATTAAAGATCCCAAAAGCAGGCCGGACGGAATGATTTCTTCTTTTACCGATTCCTCATTCGGAAACAAAAGAAAACGGGAAAAATAAATCTTTTTGCTTCCCCGTCTGAAACTAAAAGCAACGGTTTCCTCCGGAAGGAAATCGGACTTGTCTCTGATTAATTGACACAGAGAAATCAAAGACTTTCAACCTAACAAAAAATGTATTAAACGGTAGCCTTCTGTCTGACTGAGGATATCGTGTTTTGCAAAACACGAGAATAAATAACCTTCGTGTTCATCTCACCAGATGTGTGAAAATTAGGGCGGCTGGCCTTATCTGGTAGGTTTTACAGTACAACAAAATTCCATCTCCGGTACATTAAATCGTGATCTTTCTTATAGCTCTCAATTGAATTGGAGAGAAAAAGAAGCAATGGTCATTTTTAGAGAGTCAACATGATTTTACCCAAACCTGCAACCCTAGAAATGTAAGAAATTACTGTATTACTTAACAGAAAGTTCAATAAATTCTTATAAAAATGGATCTATACTTAAAGTTATTGAAATTAATTTACAATTTCTAGAGTTCTATCCCAACAAATTCCCAGAACTGAAATGAATATTGTCAGTTATCTTACAAATTTCCAGAACTGAAATGAATACTGTCAATTATAAAAAAAAACTGTCAATAATATTTATATACATTTATTCATTAATCCCAGCACTCATTAAAAAAAAATGAATAGTCTACAATATCATTACAAATGTTATCTTTCATTCTACAGTCAATCATCTGTCCCTTTTGAAATCTCAAGAACCTCTCCATCTAGATAAATAGATAGAGGCATGTTGAGAAACTTATATTTTCTTTTGCCAATTTTTAAATATGTTTTGATGATCTCCACATATCTAATAACCTCGCAAAATTTATGGTGCTTTCTCCTTTTTCATGCTGCTATACATGCACCCAAGGATCAAGATAAACACATCTACAAATCACAATAACACTACTTTCAAATAGAAACTCTACCTTGTGAAAATTAAGATGGTTTCTCATTCTTGTGCTGCTGCACGTTGCACTCAAAGATCAAGGAAAACACATCTATAAATCACAATAAAACTATTTTCAAATAGAAGCTCTACCTTGCAAAAATTATGGTGGTTTCTCCTTCTCGTACTGCTGCACATGCACTCAAAGATTCTACCTTTAGAAAATTATGTTGATTTCTCCTTCTGGTGTCTACAAATCACAATAACACTACTTTCAAAAAGAGGTTCTACCTTGCAAAAATAATGGTGGTTTCTCCTTCTCATGCTGCTGTAAATGCACTCAAGGATCAAGACAAACACACCCCAAATCACACTTACACTACTCTCTCTACACAAATCAGCTCCAAATATGCTCTCGTATTTTTAGGACTTCAATGGTGAGTCATGCCTGATCCTGCTCTGACATCTTGATATAGCTACAAAAATAAACAACAGATCATATAGAGCACAAAACTTTATTCAAGAGAAGAAAACTACTATATTATTAAACAAAGGAAGTTTCGAAGAAGCTCAACAAATTCCAACAAAGATAGATCTACACTTAACTGAAATTAATCTGTCATTTCTAGGGTCCTACTCTAACAAATTGTCAGATTGTCAGAGTTGAAACTAACATTCAAAGACATAAAATTTCTACAATTCATAATATTGACTTGAAACTTCTAGTCAAAAATGATTTCTCTATCAAATATTTACACTATCAAATCCAAAAATTCAAAACTAATAAAACTAACACCATCAACTGTCAAACAAAACTGCCAACAATATTCACATGATACGTTTATTGATTAATTCCAAATACTTCTCTCAGCATATTTCAAGGGCTTACAAGCCCTCTCCCCGCTGTGTATAAAACTGAAAGAGTAGCAAATTTTTAGTTTTAGTTTTAAACAAATTCGTTCAGATTTCAAAATTGAAGTGAACAATTTGAAAAGAAAAGAAAGATTAGATGGAATCATCTTGAGTAGATTTAAGAACTGCTAATTGGAGATTCTATTATTCATTAGGGATTGGAATTTGAACCTTCTTTTATCAGCATATTCAGGGGCTTACAAGCCCTGTCCCAACTGTGTATTGTGTATATTTTCCTTCATAAGCCATACTTCTTTGTTGAGGACTCTTAAACTTTGTTACGATTACATACGGTGTGAATTGATTTCTCTAAATGTTTTCATTATTGACCCATACTTTGTCTGTTTTATGCTCCTAATCTTTGTTCTTATTAGAGGTATTTTGGCCTGTTTTCTTAATATTTCCTTCTGTTAATCTTGTTATTAGGGCTCACATTTGATCAACTTTCAAAGTTGTATTTGACTGTTATATGACAGAAGAATTTACTACCTCCGTTTGAAAGCAGTTGATATAGTTATGCAAACCAATCAGCAAAAGAAGGGGTAATTTGTCAGTCACTATCATTTGGATTGAACAGCCTATTAACCAGGTCAATCATTTGGAAATCCATCCATTGTTCAGCAATATATTCATGAAAATGAAATGTTTTGTACTTGAAAATGAAGCCGAGAGAAAGAATGAAAATTTGTGTATTTCAAAAAAGTATTATATTACAAGTATATTTGTTGCAGACCCCTTTGTGCCAGATGGGCGGGGCCATTTTTTTCTTCTTATTGTCTGGTTGCCTCCAGCAAGTTTGAATTTTTGTCCCCCCTCCAGAGCGAAGCAACATGATTGAGATTCATATGCTTCCCGAAGAAGTTGCATGCCTTGCTTACTAGTGGCTGTAACTGAACACTAGGCAAGGAAAATCTTGGCAATTGCTGCCGCAGCTGCTCGCAGTCAATATTGTGCTGATTAATATGACAGCATTCTAACAACTGCAAGTAAGTGGCAAGGTCGTGAATACAGCAAGGATGTTGCGTCTTGGGTTGGAAGAAGTCTGAATACAAGTTGTGATCCAGTGCCAGCTCCACACCCACATGACAGTAACTCCAGGGGATTCTGTCCAACACATTCTCCCATAGTTTGAAATTCTCATTGAATATCACGCCAGGTAACTTCGTCACCACGTCGTGGACGTTGACAACTCTTAGAATCTTGAGGCCGAGCTCTTCACACCTTTCCTTGAACGCAGCGTTCCCAACACGAGGGCCTGCGAAGGAGTAGACTGTGATTGGAAAACTGGAGGAAGAAGTGTACTCGGGTCTATTAATACCCAATTCAGCAATGTCGTATGCACACAACGTAGCCAATGCACTGCCCATGCTGTGACCTGTTATGGTTATGCTCAGCTCTTCTCCCTTATATTTTTTCACAAGCCTTGAAATCTCGGACAACAGCTGCTCTCTTGCACTGCCATTGTTGAACTTACATGTGGGATCCTCCGAAGTGTAGAGCCCCAGGAAGCCCATTTCCACCTTGACATCTTCACTGCAATTCAGGGGATTCAAACGAGCAGGAGTTAAAATATCCATGAAATTGGAGACCCATTCCATATGCGTGGCAGTGCCTCTGAGAGCAATAACAATGTCTCTTCTCCCGAGGCGTTTAATCTCCTCCTCGTCCTCTGCAACTGCAACGTAACCAATCCAGTTGGAGCCTTCCCCTTCCACTTTATTTTTCAACAAATCTGGAATGTTGACATCTGGCGTTGCATAGATATATTTGGTGACTTTATACCCACAGTCCTCCATACCCAAGTCGGATAAAATGCTATTCCGGTTATACTTGCAGCTGCCGTAATGCTTGGATCCGGGCTGCAATTCAATGGCCTCGTAGCAGGATCTCACAAACACTCCATATCTGATGATTTCCGAGACCAGAGCAGGATTCAAGGGATTCAACAATCCTTCCCAATTGTTAGATCCCTGAATTTCTCTCCAGGACTCTGCTAAACACAACTCCTGATTCTTCTCAGAGGCTAGCGAAAATGAGGATTCGGGGCTGTTGTCCAGAGCCCTGAAATGGAGTATCTCATCTGAATAAAGGGTGGAGGGGAAAAATGGAGCCAATTCTGGAGTGGGGCTTTGCAAAACCATTTGCTTGTTTGTGAGGCGAGGAGGTGCTACAGTTGCAATGGCGCTGATTCGCAAACTCTCCGATCGTTTCTTGCTGCACTTGTTGTTGAAGGCGTTGGCAATTGTGGGGCAAGCTTTTGATGATTTTGCTGCACCAGATAAACGGTGGGAAGAGTGAGCGAGCATCATTGCGAATGCGTTGCGCTATTGTGAATACTTACTTGATCCCGAATTGGGTTTATATAGAAGATGAGTTTGTTTTAAATGTCAACGGCTTTACGGGCATAGCCTGGAAATCCAGGGAGGGAAAGGTGCGATTGACTTTTATTGGCTTACCCTAGACTGTCTTGCCTGTTTGCCAGTGTGCACTCTCCCTCCTTCCCTCCTTCCCGGTTTTAAAGGAACAATGCCATTTACTCCTTATTTTAAGGGAGTAACAGTGTCATTTGACCGGCTAATTTTTCCTATTCCATTAGGAAACCCACCCAAAATGTCCCATGCTTTTTCGGCTGCGCTATAAACGTTGCATTACTTTTAAGGATTTCGACTTCAAACCCGTTGAATTTTACAATTTATTTTTGTCATTTTGCTTCCCCGGTCAAAACCTCTGCAAGACTGTTCCTTATTTTTAATGATTTTATCGCTACTGTTTTGTTGAATGGGAGACTCCCATATTTTAAACTCGCAGTTTTGTCTGTCTCGCAGGGGATTGAAGGCATATGTTTCTTTTCTACCGAGTGAAGAATAGAATGAATGAAAATTCCACTCGGTTTGCTTACCCAACAACAAAACATATTTTATAGGTATCCTGAAACGAATTGAAATATTACAAGTTATGTTGTTGACGAGGAAGAGCAAAGGTAAGCCATCTGAGAAAGCTGCCCGCTGCATCCACGCGGCACTGCCAGCACAGCGTACAGGGAAAATATATATTATAGATAGCCACACGCTTCCCTTTGCCTCCTGGAATTTCTAACTGCAATAAAATCTTTTGCTTTCTTTTCTATTTTATTTAATAGCTGCATTATTTAGATTAAATAATCAAAATGATCGGCTCTTAGATTGGAAGATATCCAATATCAACGACAACCCATAATGCATGAGCTTCTGCATATTCGGTAGAAAAGAATCCACCAATATTTCTTGCCTGCACTCCATTACTATCTTCTGTCTTTCTGTAAAGTTTGTTTTATTCACCGCAGAAATGGTCTCGGAGCGTAGATTGGCTAAGCATTTGCAAAAAAAAACCCAGAATATCTCAACCGCATTTTCTTATAGAAATAAAAAATATATGAAATATATTATGCCGTCACCATTATCTAAGATGTAGAGAGAGTATGTCTTAAAAATATAGTCATTAGCTGTTAAATGAGGAAAAAATAAAAGAAAAGAGTCGATATAAATTTTAAAAACATATTAGCTGTAAGACGTGGATGCAACTGCTTTGCAGATTTGTGGTTAGGGAAAGAAAGGTTTTAGGAGCTGGTAAGAAATGTTATTGTTATTCAGCTATGCTACTTGGAAGCATTGTGGCCAACCATGTTGATGGAGCAACTAGCCTATAACAGTGAGGGTTCTGATTATAATTAAAGAATGCTAATCCTTATCTTTAGATTTATTCATTTCATTATTGGCAACTTATCATAGTTATTAGATTTTGTTTGTGTGGCATGTGTTAATAAGTTTTTTTAAATTTAATCAAATTGTTAAAATAGAGTTTTCTATATTGAAAATATCTTTTACTTGCAGATATTTATAATCATGAAAGTTTTTATGTTTTGAGTTCACTCGATGTTATATTTAGAGGGATCATTTTAGTTTATTGTAAGATATTTAATAGTTCTCTTATATTTTAGATCTACGATTACTACTTGTAAACATTATGAAGAACATTTATCAATAAATTTTCATTAGATGAAGGTATCTAGAACATTTTACATGTTTGAGAGTATTTTACATGATCTTTTATCTAGTCATTGAATTGATATCCTTGTTTAACACAAGCGGGTAATTATATTTTTCATGTGCAGAACATTGAGACAACTTGAAATTAGCTACTGAAACTTACTAATTGTCAAATCTATTGGAACATATCATATTTGAATATTAGATTAGATTTACGCTTGTAAGATCGAATATACAACCACATAAATGATCTAAAATAACATATACATTATTGAATAATTCCAAATCATTCATTTGAACTTCATTGGTATTTTGTAACATAAGGTGAATCACCATTTGACATGTGTCATAATTTCCAACTAAGTATCAATTATGAGCTTATCTACTTTCAAAGTGTTTTATTCATTTACAAAATTTAGTACATCAATAAATAGAATTTAACATAGAGAAGATTCTAAATACTCAATCAGTTGAGAGAGGATCCAAGGTCATAATGGACCAAATGGTATGAGAAAAAAACTATTAGAAGAAAAATTACTAACATTTGAAATAGATTTTGATTTTTATGAAAAAAATCTTAAAATATTTATAGATTGAATTCAAATACCCTAAAAAAATAACCTTAGATTACCTCACATCTAGGAAAGTGAAATTCATGAAACTTGCAAAAAACTTGTAAATTAAAGATACGATATTTCTATGATTCATTATTCATATACCAAATAGCTTCTAATAGATAAGTAGGTAAATATTTAGTACCACGCTCTATAATTCATCATCAAGATGAAGATGATAGAATCACACACTAAGTGCTATGTTAAATTTTTTTATGATTCTATCCTTGAAACTAATGGAATTTCTCAACCAAATTTAATAAAATGAAAAAATAATCTATAAAGAAAACTCTCAAAAGTCTAACAATATATAATTTATTCCCCATCACAACTTTAATACTTTTACTTTTATTTCGTACATACACTATAACTAAATTACATATGTGTATGGGGGTGGGGGTATGTGTGTGGGTGTGTGTACATGCATGCAGATGTGTATACATACATACATACCCTTCTAGACTATGGTCACCCCATTGATCACATATGGTTTGATATTGGGGTTCTCATTATTAAGCAACTTAATCATAGAGAATTTAAATTAAGATCATTGGTAGAATAAATGATTGATGTTAAGAAGCATGAATAAAAAAAATATTTTAACCTGTTTTTGTTGAAAAGAACTCTAAAAAGGAAGAAATTTTTGAAATAGAAATTGAAGAAGAAATTTTGAATGCGACTATAAAAAGAGAATAAAAAATAGAAATTAAAAGTTGGATCCAAGTTCAAAGATATAAAATCATGATGGATTCAATCGAAGAAGCATTGGAAGAAAATGCATCCCTTGATAAGATGAGACTTTCTTTTAGCACTAGTCTCATATTGAATATTTACAAGATATTAGAGTCATATAATATTATATGCACTTAGTATGATAATATGAAAACCATTTTTAAATGAAAAAACATCATGAAACAGTTATCAATAATTATATTATTTAGTAAGACACTTTTCAAGCAATCTATTAAGAGATTAATGGAAAGGATAGTTTAGTAGAAACTAGCCTTAGAAATGAAACATGTGAAATAGATATAGATGATTTAAGAAAACAAGATATTGTATATGGTGGATTAATACAACTTAAACATGAGTTGTTAGAATACTATGAATGGATAGAGATAAAAAGATATTAGAACTATTCTTTATTCCATGAATTTTTATAATTTATCACTATTTAATGACTATGTTTATATATATATATATATATATATATATATATATATATATCTTTAATATTTAATTATTATTTATTTTGTATGTACACTACTTACACACATACATAAAAAATATTCATAACTTTTAAATTATATATCATTTTTAAAATCTAAAGATACATTAAACACTTTCAATTTTTATAGCTATATATTTTTTGCTAGATAAGTTAGGCATAAGGGAGCCATACCCCATAAAAAAATTAATAGAATTGATAAAGTGTATTCGCATTGCAAATGAAATACAATCTTTTTTATTTATAATTAAATTAAATATGAAACATATAAACAATAATGTAAAAATAAGGGTTGTAACATTGTTAAACTAAACAATTGTATTCTAATGTGCATTGACTTTAGAGGCCTTAACAAATATTTCTTAAAAGATGACTTTCCCTTCAAAACATTGACATGAGTTTTAATTCCATTTCAAGTCATTCCTTATTATCATTTATGGATAGCTTCTCTGGATATAACAAATTCTTTATGAATCCTTGAGACCAATATAAGAAATATTCTATAACAACATGGGAAATATTTTGTTGGGTTGTCATACCTTTTGAATTAAAGAATGTTGGTACAACATATCAATGTGCTATGAATCTTATCTTTCATGACTATATGAATAATTTTTTCGGAGAACTACGTCGATGATATCTTGGTCAAATCTATTTCAAGCCAAGATCGTGTCAAAATCATTCATCAAATCTTTGAAAGCATTCCCAAGTATAAAATGTACTTGAATTCACAAAAATATGTGTTTGGTGTTGATAGTGGAAAACTATTAGGATTCATTGTTTCACATTGTGGCATTGACATGGGTACAAAGAAAATTGATGCTATAGTTAACATGCCACCTCCTAGAAACATCTCTCAAATTCATAGCTTACAAGGAAATATTCAAGCTATCTATTGATTTATTTCACAACTTGCAAATTGATCTCTTTCACTCAATTTCTTAAAAATGTTATTTCTTTTAAATGGGACATGGATCATCAAAAAGCCTTTGATGATTTAAAATATTTCTTAGCCGATCCTCCTATCTTACAACCAATAGTTTTAAATCATCTTTTTCTTCTTTACACTGCTACTTCATCTAATCATCTTACAAATTTCTTGGCACAACATGCTGATGATGGTGAGAATGGGTTGTGTATTACATAAGCTAATTATGAGGTACGATACACTGTAATTGAGAAAAAAGGCCTTTCTCTTGTATTCACAACAAAAAGTTTAAGACATTATCTCTTTAATGTTGAAGTGCATGTCATCATAAAATTTGATTCATCGAAACATATTTTGTCTAAAATAGATCTTTTGGGATATCTAGCTAAACAATTTATGTTTTTAATGGAATTTGACCTTATGTTTATTTGTCAAAATGTAATTAAAGGCCAAGTCTTAACTAACCACTTAGTTGATGCTCCTTCACCATTTACTCTTCCTAATCAAGATACATTCCCTAATGATCTTGTCATCCCTTTAGATGTAGATAAGAAATGGGATTTCTTGTTTGATGGTTCTAAATGCCAAACTAGCTTTGGTGATGGTGTCATATTAGTACCTCATTTAGGAAAGCCAATTCCTCTATCCTGTCATCTTAATTTCTTATGTACCAACAACAATTGCTAAGTATGAAGCCCTTATAGTTGGTTTTTATGTTGCCTTATATTTTAAAATTCAACTCTTTCTCATCTTTGATGATTCACACTTGATCAAAATACAAGTAATTGGAACATATCAAAGAAAACAAAGTAAACTCTCTTAGTATTATGACTTACTCTTATCACTGTTTTGTTCTTACACCATTGATACAATGCAACAGAAAGACAATAGACATGTAGATGTAATGGAGAGTGTTTCTTCCTTTATATCCCTTGATGATCCATTTGTGGATTACTAATTTATCATCCATAACATCTCACAAAGATCTCCATCTTGCCAATAAAGATCAACTAAAGTGATAGGAGTCTCTGACATTGTAGCCTTTACTATAGTTGGGGGTATAACAACAACTTTTCTCAATTCCCCATCCTTATGATGTCTCGATGCCCCAACTAAAATGGGTAGTAATCCTCATACATGTACTCAAGAGGTAGGCCTCTCTAGTAGTGCATCATCATCATCTCTCTCATTTTATCTCCTCCCCCAGCCTTCATGATTGGTGAGTCTTGATCTTAGTCTTGATCCTAATCTTGATCCTAATATTGATCCTCATGATCATCATCTCCATCTCTATCCTCCTCATCCTTCTCCTAGTCATGTCTTTGATAGACCCATGTCCTAGGATCATTAGTCGAATGATCCTTGGGAAAAAACAAGGGTAGGATAAGTAGTGCTCCACCATCTAGTGTATCCTTGGGATACACCTACATCATCCTCATTTGAGACTAAAAAACATCATGCTCCTTATCCTTTGTATCACTTAGGGAAACATATAGTATAGTTGGTCGGGGCTCATCTTTGGGTTTTACTGTGCTACGAGTTGACCACATATACATCATTATTAGACAAGGAACCTGTATATTGGAGCAAACTACCATGCCACTCAATCAAAGTAGAATTCCATAATGATATACTCATGGTGGTTAATAAGGATTTGATATCGTTGAATCCTTGGCATCTATTTTGTGATGCCTACCCATGTTCTTATTGTCCTACACAACCTCCATATGATGTCTCTAGGCTCTATCATGTCAAACAAAACTCTCTAATACAAACAATTATCTCTCTACCATGGTCTCCATAGAAGATAATCGTGTTCTCATGGTATCACTTGATTAACCTCGAGTAGGAAGTCCATTTGCCTTGTGCATGCACTTGATTTGCTTAAATTACCACACCCGAAGTAGTGTATAGGTCATCAAGTTGTATCCCTCATAGTGCATGTATTGGTTGAGATCATAATAAATATATGGTAGCATACTCCACCTCGATAAAAATATGGTCTTCCTCTTCTCCATTTCTTGAATATTGAATGTACGAGGCCTCCATATAGATGTTGCCTCACCCAACTAGTGTTATGAAGAGAGTGACTATAGCAATCAATATTTGTCATAGGACAATAATTCCATGGTACTTTGTAACAAGTGACACATAAAGATGCAACCCCTTGTGTTTGTTGGTATGGATCACCTTACGTAGTACATCTTGTCCTCATTGATAATGATAGGTGTATGTGATGCTACTAGCCTCACGGTCTTTCCATGCACTGGAAGATGTAGAATCCAAAGCACATCCTCTTGTGTGAATGTCATCTCACCCATTAGAAGATGGAAAGTTGGGGTTTTAACATCCCATCACTCCATTAGTACCATCAACACCACATAATGAAATCTCATACTCGGCATGATGTAGACCCACCTTAGACCTATATCTTATAGAAACAACTACATTTATTTTGATAGGGAAACTACATAGTCATATAACAGGATATATATGTGACCACCTAATTGTTCCTTCATCACTAGAGAAGCCTGGAAAAATATTGAAGAGATTTAATTATTAATTTTCATCACATCAATAAATTCTTATAGCAATCTCACCAAGTTTCATGTGAAATCCCCAAGACACCTATTTAGAATATGGCACCCAAATAGCACATAGACACCTAGATTGGACCATGGTGCCATTTTGGACTATAGCACCTTGATTGGACTATGGTGCCTAGGTAGGGATATAGTGGCTAGGTAAGACTATATTACCCAACACAAAGTGGCCCCACAACCTTAATCATGGCTATTTTGCATGTCTAAGCTCAAAAATAAATAAAAAACTCAACAACATGAAAAAGTTAGTATGACCTACCTCATGGGTCTAAATGCCCTCTGCAATGTGTTGCCTCAACACCTTAGGTTTGAGTGATTGATATTCTCTCTTTCATGAAATCCTCTATCTCATGTTAGTGTGGACTCCTTTACAATAGAGAAAAAATTGAATAACACATATTAATAATGGGTTAGTGCAGGATCAAGGGGGGCCAAAAAGTGCCGATTTGAAAAAAATAGCCTTCTTCACTCACCTAAAAATGTGAAAATTTGTGTTGACTTTTTGCTTGGCCTGGGTGTCAGTATACCTTGGCCTAGTAATTACTTATGCAAATCGGATATCCGATTTTTATTTGTAATTTTAATTTAAAAAATATATTATATATTATATATTACATATTATATAATATATAATATATTATTATATTATATAATATATATAATGTAATAATATATTATATAATGTAATAATATATTATATTATATAATATTATATTATAATATAATAATATATTATAATATAATAATATATTATATAATACGTATTATATTATATATATTATATTATATTATATATATTATATAATATATTATATATTATATAATACGTATTATATAATACAATATTATATTATATTATGTATTATATAATATAATTATATTTTATAATATAATACAATACGCATTATATAATATAATAATATATTATTATATTATATATGTTATTTTAAAATAATTTAAGTATAAAAATCAGATATCCGATTTTCCAGAGACAAATATATTTCAACAGTGACGGGCTACGCGGTTTTATCAAAATCCGATATCCGGTGCACCCGATATCTAGTTTTTTGGCAAAAAATTGCTCAAAAATAGATTGAAAGGTAATAATTTTATTGTTTTCAATCATTTTCATTCATTTTTTGTATTTTTTGTTAATGTTTATTTGATTTTTCATTGAAAAAATGGTTTTTTTCATGAAAACTAGGTTTTTTAAAATCAAATACCCAATTGTTTAAATTTGTTAACTAAATTTAATTGTTTACATTCAATTAGGTTAAAAATGGGGGATAACAATGAAAACATTGACCAACCACAACTGCAACAACCAAACCCTCTTTTTCCAAACCCCCCCTCAATTCAAGATTTGATTGCACAAAATTTGAATGAATTGAGGGGGATTGCAGAAGTATATCGTAGGATCCCTCGTCTAAACCCAATGTTTGATCCTCTCAAGTCGATCATAAAGAGTATGGAAACCATGACTGAGGAGCACAATGTCGCCCTTTTATAGCGAGATTCTATGAGGAAAAAATATGCATATGGCTTGTCATATAAGGATATCAAGGATCTCGAGATATCCAAAGCCAAAATCGCCTCATTGTTTGTCAATCCCCACACGGGTCAACCCATAGATCCCAAAAAAACAAAACTTTCTATTAAATGGTTCACAAATGATGGGATTGTGAAAAACTTTTGGGATCGTTGGTGGATGGTTTTCGACAAACCACCCAACAACAATCTTGATATCCCCTTCTATTTCATAAAAAAATTGTATGCTAAGTTTGTTTTATGCAAACATGTGAACTACTTTGACATCCAACCTTTCCAGGGTGTAGGTTTAGGTATGCCCCAAAATAGACCTGGGGTAGTCAGAGTAGTCCAGGGCCCATATGTCCCCCCTCCTCCTCTTGATCCCCCACCTGTAGTGCAACATCCTGATATCATTTGTGAGGTGGCTTCACAAACCATATCGGCTATTCACTCTTTGAGTAGCCTTTTGGTTTCTCAGGTTGCGTCAATAGCTCAACCTACTCTTTATGGTAGCGGTGCATCTAGTGGCGTTGACATGTCATCCTCGGCTCCACACATATGTGTGCCCCATAGTTATGTCATGTGTGGGCATGTATGCTTGGGTCCAGTTGGACAACCCGTTGATCCTCCTGTGGACAGTACAGATTATGAGGTGCATGAGATGCATGATGCACCAAATATTATTACACAGATTGGAGGATACCATGGGAGTCCTCACATGCTAGAGGCGAGGAGGCACCGTCATCATACATTGATTATGTAGTGGTAAGATTTGTATTTTCACAGTTCATGTTATATTTTAATAAAATATTTATAATCTAGATAATATTAAGTACTATTTTTTATTTACATGGTCTATTTTACAGTTGATGATCAAGGATGAGTTGAGACAAATTCAGGAGGGCACCTTGTCGGCCATTTCATTTGGCCTTGATAGCTTGACGGTACATATATTATTGCACCTAGTCGTTTGTATTTTATTGTACATACATGCTCATCATTTATATTGGTATTAATTAGATTATGTAGTAACTTGCATGTATATCTTTTTTTACTCTTGTAGGGCACAAGCAGCACGAGTGCGGGGCAATGTGATTTAGTATCTAGTAGTGCAGTTGGAGACAAGGGAAAGGTAACTGAATGCAAATATGATTGAATGAATAGTTTAAATAACTTATAGTGATTATACATGTCTAGACATAGATTGATAGTTTCATATACTTGTTGTGTATATATATAGAGAATTCTTGCCTTCACATCCTTGATTCAACTACACCCCGTATACCTGAAGAAGAAGAAGAGATGCCTCGAGTAGATGTGTGTTTATTTTATTTTTTGATTAGTAGATATAATTTGTTATTATTTGTGACAATTATATGCTAACTTGTATCAATGTCATGTTTCTGAACATATGTACGTTGTGTATGAAAATATTCAAAACATACCTCCTCTACCGAAGACATACATCAAGAGTCTTGTAAAGCTAAAGAGAAAACATGGAGATGAGGTAAACATGAATAATTCAATTATAGTTCATTTTTATGTTAACCTTTTGAATGTGAATTATATAATATAACTAATATTTAATTATGGTTTGTTTTTCTTGTGCAGGATCCTTAAGAGCCGAGCAGTGCGGTGAAGAGGATCGATTTTGATGATCCATCAGCAGCTTAGGATGTTATAGATAGTTTTGGGATGCTTACATGTCTAGTTGGCATGTATATTTTGTATATGGACATACATTCACGTATTTAGACATACATTTTGTTTCAGTTGGCGTTTATGCCATATTTGTGTATGGACATACATTTGTAATCATTTGACATTTTTATATATACAGAAGTTGATATTCGATCATATAAATTGTTGCTCATCTGTGCGTGGTGTTATCATGGAAATCTTTAATCTTCATTCCAATAATTAACAATGGTTAATAATGGTTATTTAATGAACAATACAATTCATTTCATTTCATCGTAAGTGTTGTTTGTATAATGAACAATATAATTCATTTAATAAACAATACAATACAATTCATTTAATGAACAATACAATCTATGAACAATACAATTCATTTAATCAACAATACAATACAATTCATTCAATGAACAATACAATACAATTCATTTAATGAACAATACTTGATACAATTCATTATTACCCTATGCATGGTCCTATTTTTCCCCCCACCTCGGTCGAACGCTTGGGGTTTTATTAGGGCAGCAATTTTTCTATTGACGAAAAAATCGTTAGTCTCACTCAATCGAATGTTGTCATGTGGCCAATTTCTTGTTGAGCTTGTCACGATGACGAACCGTTGGCTCCGACATGTCTAGTTAGGCATTATTACCCTATGCATGCTCCTATTTTTCCCCCCCACTCAGTCGAACACTCAGGGTCATACTCTACCAGCGTCGTCCCTTGAGCGCCATAAGTGCTCAAAATTGTCAAAATTTGATGGGCCCTAACTCAGAATCTGTGGCACCTATGAATGATCTGTTTGAACCTACGGGGCCATGAGAGGGGTCCCTACAAAATCCTATCTTGATTTTTCAATTTTCCCTACGGTTTTATTGGGGCAGCAATTTTTCAGTTGGCAAAAAAATCGTCAGTCTCACTCAATCGAATGTTGTTGCGTGGCCAATTTCTCATTCAGCTCGTCACGATGATGAACCATTAGCTCTAACATGTCCAATTAGGCATTATTACCCTATGCATGCTCATATTTTTTCCCCCCACTCGGTCGAACGCTTGGGGTCATACCCTACCAGTGTCGTCCCTTGAGCACCCTAAGTTCTCAAAATTGTCAAACTTTGACGGGCCCTAACTCAGAATTCATGGCGCTTGTGAATGATCCTTTTGAACCTACGGGGCCATGAGAGGGGTCCCTAGAAAATCCTATCTCATTTTTTCATGTTGCCCTACAGTTTTACTAGGGCAGCAATTTTTCGGTTGGCAAAAAAATCGTCAGTCTCACTCAATCGAATGTTGTCATGTGGCCAATTTCTCATTCAGCTCATCGTGATGATGAACCGCCAGCTCCGACATGTCCAATTAGGCATTATTACCCTATGCATGCTCCTATTTTTCCCCCCCACTCAGTCGAATGCTCGGGGTCATACCCTACTAGTGTCATCCCTTGAGCACCCTAAGTGCTCAAAATTGTCAAACTTTGACGGGCCCTAACTCAGAATCTGTGGCACCTGTAAATGATCTGTTTGAACCTATGGGGCCAAGAGAGGGGTCCCTACAAAAGTCTATCTCAGTTTTCAAGTTGCCCTATGGTTTTATTAGGGCAGCAATTTTTCTGTTGGCGAAAAAATTGTCAGTCTCACTCAATCGAATGTTGTCGTGTGGCCAATTTATCATTCAGCTCATCGCAATGATGAACCATCAGCTCTGACATGTCTAGTTAGGATTTATTACCCTATGCATGCTCCTATTTTTCCCCCCCACTCAGTCAAACACTCAGGGTCATACCCTACCGACGTCATCCCTTGAGTGCCCTAAGTGCTCAAAATTGTCAAACTTTGATGAACCCTAACTCAGAATCCATGGCACCTGCGAATGATCCATTTGAACCTATGGGGCCATGAGAGGGGTCCCTACAAAATCCTATCTTTGTTTTTCAAGTTGCCCTATGGTTTTATTAGGACAACAATTTTTTAGTTGGCGAAAAAATCATCGGTCTCACTCAATCGAATGTTGTCGCAAAATCAACCACCGATACAATAGTGCCAATCGGGAAAGAGTTCTTACACATCTTGAACTGTTGATCCAACCACTGAGACCTATGGGTGTGCCTTGCATACTTGTAGAAAAGGTTTTCCTTAAAATCCAAAATAAAATCAGCAATACTCACTTCTCTTGAGACTAATTCACATCTAGAACCTTCACCTCCACTCTTCAAAGTATATTTCAATGTCTCGTATCATTTTTTCTCAACATAATTCTTTCCAAACTCGTGTTCGCTGCCCTCATGAAAAAATGAAACAAACTTTGACAACCCACCACATTCTGAGCACTTCTCATTCAAACAATCATTTCTATAGAAATAGTAGTCATCATCTCTAGGGCATAAAAATAGATCTTGCAAGTCTCTTGATGATCTTAGAAATAGCATTGCACCACACTCCTGCAACATCTCATTAATATGCATCGTAGAACGAATATGACATAAAAGTTCATGGTACATTGAAAACTCCACATGGTACTTGCAAAAACAAGTATTGTGAATCTTAAGAGGAACACAATAAAATGGTTTCAAAGATTCAAAGGCCCTTTGTGATATTTTCAAAGTTGGATGTAATTCACAAAAAAATTTATACAACATTGTTTGGCTTGATTCCAAGAAATGTTTGGGATGCGGTGTGTGGTCTCGGTTGCCGATTCTTAATTTCAAAACGTCCTTTACATTGGGTGACACTCTAGAATTAGAGTGCCAAAATTGTTGAATCTCCTCCTTCACATTGTCAGCCAACTTTCTATCAACACGTGGAAGCCTCCCACCAAATGCCCATGTATCTTGTTGAAGAGTCTTTGTCTTCGTGCAAGTGCTCTATCCAAAGTTTTACGGTTTATGTTAAAATCAACACAAGTTTGTCTCATTTGACGAGCCTTCCTCAATTGATGGCTTACTAAGGAGGTTGTAATCACTCTTTGAGTGTCTCTCTTATCTCTTTCTTTGGTATTCTTTCCAATAGAATTGAGAGCGTCAAATAGATTTTTTGCAATAATAGAATTTCTCTCCATCTTCTTGTTTATACGAATCTTCAATTTGTTTAGCAATGGTCTCATCTTTATCATCTTTAGCAATTGAACAAAGAGTTGGCATTTCTCGGTCAATGTCTTATTGCTAAAATTTTGGTTGAAAAGTTGTGTAGCCCACAACCGAATGGTTCTTGTTGACCTCTTGCCTTCAAGATTCGCAATAATGTTCTCATTGATTTCAAATAACCATTTTGGGGTTCTTGAAGGTCTTGGATTTGGAATTTGTCTTTCATCCATGAGAGGGTCTTCATTTCTAAAGTAATTAGGTGTTACATATGGTTCACTTGGTTGAGCAATTCCACCTTCAAAGTTAAATTTTTCCACATTTTCACCTCCTATGTCAAAATTTTCCACATGTTGAGCATTTTCATTATCACTTTCAACATTTTCAAAATTTTCAATATTTTCACTTTCAAAATCTACATTTTCATTTTCAATAACTTGTGGCACATTTTCAAATTCAATTTCCTCTTCACTTAAAGTAACATTAGCAATATTTGACATACCTTGTCTTCTCCTCCTGTGACATTCTCTATCTCTTTCTCTATACACTTCAATTTGATCATTTGAAAGTTTTCTTTTGTGTTTAGACTTCTGATGACTACTACTCCCCATTTCCCTCCACACATATGCTCCTACATGATTGACAATGTAAGCTTTCACTTTAAGAATCTCCCAAAAGCATAAATTTGTCTCTACCTGTTTGAAAACCCATGATCCTCGACAAAAAATAGAATATGCAAATTGTGGGCCGTTGGAATCCACAAAATGGTCCACAAGGCTTTTTCTTCTTTTTTTTATACTAAAATCGGATATTCGATTTTAATGTATACATTTGTGGTCCCCAAAAATTTTCACATTGCCGCCTTTTATTTACTGAATTGCCACATTAATGGTGATGGTAGAAATCCGATATCGGATTTTATTAGTCATATTTTAGAGAGAGAGAGAGAGAGAGAGAGAGAGAGAGAGAGAGAGAGAGAGAGAGAGAGAGAGAGAGAGAGGAGGAGAGGGAGAGAGAGAGAGAGATATATATATTAGGGGAGAGGAAGAGAGGGAGAGAGAGAGAGGGTCATATGGTGTCCCATGAACCCTTATGACCTCTTAGGACACCATATGACCCCTAAGGACAACATACGACCCCTTATGACACCATATGGTGTCATTAGGAGTCATATGGTGTCCATAGGCATCATATGGTATCCTAGGATACCATATGAACCCTTAAAACACTAAATTGTGTTGTTATGGGTCATATGTTGTCCTAAGGGGTCGTAAGACACCATATGACCCCTTAGGACATAGTATGACCCAAAGCGACCCAATATGGTGTCATTAGGGGTCATATGGTGTCCTAAGAAGTCCTAAGGGTTCATGGGACACCATATGACCCCTTAGGACACCATATGACCCCTAACAACATGATTTGGTGTCTTAAGGGGTCATATGGTGTCATTAGGGGTCATATGGTGTCTTGGGACACCATATGACCCCTAATGACACCATATTGGGTTGCTTTGGGTCATATTGTGTCCTAAGGGGTCATATTGTGTCCTACAACCCCTTAGGACACAATATGACCCCTAACGACATGATTTGGTGTCTTAAGGGGTCTTATGGTGTCGTTAGGGGTCATATACAATATGACCCCTAACGACATGATTTGGTGTCTTAAGGGGTCCTATGGTGTCATTAGGGGTCATATGTTATGACCCCTAATGACACCATAGGACCCCTTAAGACACCAAATCATGTCGTTAGGGGTCATATTGTGTCCTAAGGGGTCATATGGTGTCCCATGAACCCTTATGACCTCTTAGGACACCATATTGGGTTGCTTTGGGTCATATTGTGTCCTAAGGGGTCATATTGTGTCTTACGGCCCCTTAGGACACCATATGACCCCTAATGACACCATATTGGGTTGCTTTGGGTCATATTGTGTCCTAAGGGGTCATATTGTGTCTTACGACCCCTTAGGACACAATATGACCCAAAGCAACCCAATATGGTGTCATTAGGGGTCATATGGTGTCCCAAGACACCATATGACCCCTATAGACACCATATGACCCCTAATGACACCATAGGACCCCTTAAGACACAAAATCATGTTGTTAGGGGTCATATGGTGTCCTAAGGGGTCGTAGGACACAATATGACCCCTTAGAACATAATATGACCCAAAGTGACCCAATATGGTGTCATTAGGGGTCATATGGTGTCCTAAGAGGTCATAAGGGGTCATGGGACACCATATGACCCCTAACGACATTATTTGGTGTCTTAAGGGGTCATATGGTGTTGTTAGGGGTCATATGGTGTCCATAGGGGTAATATGGTGTCTTGGGACACCATATGACCCCTAATGGTCCTATGGTGTCCATAGGGGTCATATGGTGTCCTACGACCCCTTAGGACACTATATGACCCCTTAAGACACCATATTTGGTCGTTATGGGTCATATTGTGTCCTAGTGGGTCATATTGTGTCATATGACCTGTTTAAGACATCATATGACCCCTTAGGACACCATACGACCCCTAATGACACCATATTGGGTCACTTTGGGTCATATGGTGTCTTACAACCCCTTAGGACAACATATGACCCATAACACACAATTTGGTGTCTTAAGGGGTCATATGGTGTCCTAGGACACCATATGGTGTCATAAGGGGTCGTATGTTGTCCTTAGGGGTCATATGGTGTCCCATGAACCCTTATGACCCCTCAGGATGCCATACGACTCGTTATGACACCATATTGGGTTGCTTTGGGTCCAATGGTGTCTTAATCTCTCTCTCTCCCCCTCTCCCCTAATCTCTCTCTCTGCCCTAATCTCTCTCTCCCTCTCCCCTAATCTCTCTCTATCCCTCTCCCCTAATCTCTCTCTCTCTCTCTCTCTCTCTCTCTCTCTCTCTCTCTCTCTCTCTCTCTCTCTCTCTCTCTCTCTCTCCCCCTAATATCATATATAAATATATTAATAAACAAATCTAGTTAGAGAATTTATTGATTAAAATCGGATATCCAATTATATCGGATATCCGATTTTTGTAGTCAAATTTTCAAATTTCAAATTTTGGCTCGAGAATGCTTTGGTATTTGGCTTGGAAGTGACAAGCTTGGAAAGTCAACTAAAAAAATGTGGTTTTCAGTATTCCTTGATTTTCTAGACTTTACACTGGTGGCTGATGACTTTTTTTTGTAGCCAAAATTGATAAAACAAAAAGGGTTTTTTAAGGACATTCCTAGCTTTCCAACAATATAAGGCTTGTCTTATTTTGACTTTAATAAATAATTATTATTTATTTTTTAATTGAATTCTGATAATAGTCCTGATTGATATACTAATTGAAAAACACTCATAACTTTCAAACGGTATAACATTTTTTGAATCCGAAACATGCATCACATCCTATGCTTCATCTACTATAGGGAAAAATTAAAAAAAATTAAATTTCATAAGGTTTTGACCAAGTTAAGGTGGTCAGACGTGGGAGTTTTTGAATTTCTGAAAAGTTGTAGTAAAAAATTCATAAATAATTATTTACTTTATAAATAATTAAAAAAAAAAATGTGTCACATCCAGACACGAGACTAATACTTATATTGTAAAAAAATATTATGATTTGATTGTGATTAGGGTGGTCAGACATACGTGTACTTATTTTTTTCCTAAAATTTTAGTACCACTGCATTGAAATTTGAAATTTTCATCAAATAGGATTTTTTTTTCCCAAAAAACAACTAGTAGCTTAGAAACTGCATTCAATTTTCTATATATTCTCTTCTTACATATTTTAAAAATAATGTTCACAACTTAATCAAATTTTCATGTCAAGTTGCATAACTCTGATTTTCTGAAATTTCATTGCCACTTAAGGGCCTGTTTTGGCACACCATGATCCTACACATACCCTAATAGAAAGATTAAAATCTTTCACTATTTAAAGTAAACTTCTCTCTAAACTATAATTTAATACACTTCAATATTTCATCATAACTTGAGTTAGAGAGATCTAATTTTCATACTATCTATTGTGTTGAGATCGTGAATACACACTCGTTCATACCAAATACTCTTTGAAATAGTGTTTTTTTAATAAATGACCATATTGGAAGTATTTTTCATTACTTCTTTTCACAATTTGATGTGGTATACATGATACCCTATTTTTACCTACATAATGAGCAAGTAGAAATAGGGACCATATATCTAGCATCAAATTTCATCACTCTTATTATTTATTATAGTTGATTTTTATTTTGTTAACAAATTGGTTTGTAGGATATCACTGGAGTGTATGGCTCTCAATTTAAGGTTGTGGTGGCTAAGTTCAATGAATTCGAGAAGAGGGTTCTCAACCATGAGAATACCTTGAAGAAAATTGGAGAGAAAAGCCAAAAAATTATGAAATCCTCTGTCGATAGCTTCAGTGTGATGATTACCAAACTAGAATAGATCCAATAGGAAGAGAACATAATAGATATTACTGATGATAAGGTTTCGACCCTTGAGAGTGGGGCTACTAGACATGGGAAAACAACCCGAGCAAGTATGAGGAAGATGGCTCAGTAAGCCAAGGAGTTGGAGGATATGAAGAGTGTTGTTGCCTCAATGGTCCAACTAGAGCAAGAAGCTGTGGAGCTTCTCAAAACAAATTCTTATATCTCTTGTTCTTTGTTCTAGGTTGTCCCTTTGGTGTTTCAGTGTTGTCCTTCTATTTCTTTTGGTGCTCTTGCTAGCTTTTTGTCTTTGCCAACTATCTCCTTTTTGTGTTGTGTTCTATCTAGCTAGGCTTTCAATGTTTTATCTATTTTATAACTTGTTGTAAAGGGTTTCGGGCCCCCTTCAAAATGTTCTTTTCACTTAATCAAAAACAAATTGGTTTGTAGGATGTAGTTCCTAACATTGAATTGCAGGTATTACTACACTGAGAGCTTCATTTGACATCCTTATGTGTATCCTTCTTCGTCAATATTTAATTCTATGTACTTTATCCTACATATTCAATTAATATCATATGGCCACTAAAGTGGGGGCCAAATCTAGTGTCATAAATTATACTCCTCAATTGTACTCCTAAATTGTGAGTCCGATTTTACACTCTCCTTAGCACTTGCTTTAGTTTCCACTCCCTTAGATGATTTTAGGACCACTTTCATCCTTTGATCTCTTTAACTAGAGTTACTAAAGAATAAATCCTTTGGTCCATTCGTATTCAAATCTTTTATGGAAGAGAGTTAGGTTCCAGTAAAGTTGCTAGCTAGATTTGTCCATCTCTTTTCCATATGATCAAACAATTTATTAACCATTTTTTTCATTAATTTTCACTTATATAGGAGACTTCCCAATAAGTTATTTTTGCATCCCCTTTTTCCCCTAAAAAATGTTAGAATCCACTCCCATATGACTCTTTAACATGTAGGTCCTAGGATCATTACATTCTCCAACAAATGTAGCACAAAATAACTACAAATTTATTGAAGCAATAAAATTTGCAAAATGTTTTCAATATCTTTGTGTCAAAATTCTATGGAGGAGACCTTCATTCCCCCATCTCCAAACGTCATATTTATTCAAGGATTCAAAATATATTAATACTTTCCCAACATAGAAACCAACATATTAACCAACAACCATTAAAATACCTCTAAAATTTGCATTTTTTTAAATCACCTTTTCCCCCCCCAAAAAAAAAAAAAAAAACCTTTGGGTTTAAACATGTACAGCAATCATTTCCCGTTGTCAAAATTGAATTTCGAGCATTTACCCAAAAATAGGCATTGTGAGTGTACATTTTAAATTTTTTTTAAAAACTAAACAAAAACTGAATCATACTTTAATTTCATATGTACAAAGATTGCATGGTATTAAAAGATATGTAGTTAACCTAATAGGCTAAGGTGTCTATTATACATTCTCTAATGCACTTAGGGCATGCGGTCTTGAGTGTTGTGTATAGGTTACTACCTACAGTGTGGCTGAAATTGGTCACCTCGTGTTGAGATTTTGTTGTGACCGTGATTTCTTTGACTTTCTTATGAATTGTGTTTTGTGATTTTTGGGGCTAGCATTACTCTTTTGAAATTTATTATGAAAGGAATGACCACTAAATTCTCTTTTCTTTCCATTTAATTTATGACACTTCTCATGATTTTGGTGTTATTGGTTGTTGAAATCACCAACACTTTTCATTAATTAATGTTGAGCTTAGCAGTTTTGTTTCTTGGATTATTTTCTCTTTTGAAGTTTTGATGGTCATTCTGAATGTTTGATATAGCTAGCCCTAGTTATGTGTTAGTGTTATTTCTATCATGTTCGATCGAACCTCTGATAGTGTGTTAAGGGAGAACACAATAGAGATTGGATCTAGGCATGTTGGGTAATCTAATAGTATTATAGCAGATTAAGGAAATCAAAGTGTATTCTCTATAATGAGGTTCATTGCAACCATTTGAATCATAAGTTATATTAGGAAGAAGTGTGAATTGGATTAAGTAGATTGTGTTATATATGCTCGAGATAAATTTAATAACTTGCAAAATTATTGTATGACGTGTGTTTTGGGATATCTTCTTGGATTATATTTGAGTTAAGTTGTCATTAGAGGGTTGACGTAGGTAATTATTGTATACACATAAAAATTGGCTATGAGCGATTAAATAAATATTTTATATTTATTTAATGTTTATTCTTCTATTAAATAGTTAATTTGAAAAGATTAATTTATTTAGTTCATTTCATGTCTTTCTATTAATTAATTTAATTGAAATATTTTATTAATTAATTCATCTATCATATTCCTCTAATTAATTAAATATTAGATATTTAATTATCTGCTTCAATCATTTAAATATCTAATATTTAATGATTATTCTCATATCCTATAGTCTCAAATATTAAATGATTTCCTAAATTATTTAATCCCTTTTCCAACTCATCCTTCCATCTCCACTTCATCTTTCCTTTGCCAACTCATCCATCATGTGGCTAAATTAATTCACAAATTAAAATAAATAGAACATTTATTGGCCACTTATCTTCAACCTCCAAATTTAATGAAATATTGTGTACGTACACATATTTCATAACCTTCTTCTATATTCTCTCCAACATCCCTACATCTTAGGAAAGACTTGAGTCCACTTGTCCTCTCATGCCTAAATTTTCTCCAACCATCCCTAGATTCCCTTAGTCAACAACCCAGTCAAGGTGAGATGAGTGACACTTGTCTTCTCCTTCCCCCTTTCTCTCAACCTTCACCTTTGCTCATAACCATCCAAATCTACAGATCTGGTCATGACCGTTGATTTAGGCCACATCATCTTATCCTCTCAAAGTCTATAAAATTAGGAGTTTGAGTTGAGAAAGAGTTAGTCTTCAAGTGAGTTTTCAAAGCTAATTATTTGTGAAAACATATGCATCCATGAGTTTTTAATCTTGAAGCAAATAGCATAATCATTCAGCATAATCATTTAGCATAGTCATTTAGCATTGCATATCATAGAATCAGTTAACTATTGGCTATCAGTCCATTCTTAATATGCCATCTTGGAAGCTATCAGTGCTTGTCTGAGAGCACACCATCTACAACCAGGAACAGTGCAATTAGGACACAATGAGACATAAATCATGAAGGTAATAATAGTATTTTTATTTCATATGTATTTCATGTAGTTTCATTGGTTGAGTTTGGATTCTCTGTAGCATTTCCTTTGCATTTTGTGAAACTAACTTGTTGTAGGTAGTATTCTAATGATGAAATTCAAGTTGACACATTTTGGCAGCCATTGTGGGGCTCAGCGCCTTGCATATTCTTTCTAATATCCTATCTAATTCTTGCAAAAAAAAAAATTTAACGCATTTGTAATACAGATTCACACCTGTGTGAGTTCTGACAGTGCCTTTATTTGATAGATTAGCACTTTCGTCCTGCAGGTTAGTGCATTTGTCATTTAGGTTAGCGTTTTTGTCTGCAAATCAATGCATTTAATCTTCAGAACAATGTTTTTGTCCTTCAGGTTAGTGCATTTGTTAGTTTAGTTAACACTTTTCTCAGAGAATTCTCACTTCTTAGTTCAGAGAGCAGCATTTTTGTGTTTCAAGTTAGTGCTTTTTGTCCTTTAGGTTAGTACTTTTGAGGTGAAAGATAACACATTTGTTATGATAGTGCTTTTGTAGGTCCGAATGTCCAAGAACTTAAAATTTTCAAATTACTGACATGCAAGTGTAGGGTTATTTTAAAACAAATTTCATGCATTTCCTCACCTAGTTAATTAAGAGTTCTAATTTCGAAAGTAACATATCATGTCATGCTCATTTATCTTAACTAAGGGGGATAAATTAAAAGCATGCAACTTGAATTTTTGAGTGACTTCTTTAAAATAGTTACACATAGATGTTACAAAAGCTAAAATGGACTTGTGTTTTCTGTGCTTGATGAAGTAGTAGGTAAGTATGTTCTCACCATTATACCTTGATTAGAAAACCAGACCTGCTTTCTTTTATGTATAACCTTTAGAGGGCCTACCTTCTCGAGCTGCATTGAGGGGGCCAGTGAGAGGGGAATGACCCAAAGTGGAAATGGGCTAATACCGAGTCCTTCCAAATGTTAGGCCCAATATGGAAAGCTAATGTACTGAGAAGGGAGGGGTGAATCAGTACTTCAAATCCTTTTCTTAACAATATCTTTACTGTTATGCATGAACTAAATAGTGCAGTAACATAATATAATGCTAAAACAAATAAATAACAATCATACATGATTCACTCCATAACACATATATTTTGGTTATGCAGAAACTCTTGGTTAGAGAGAAAAACTGCGATGGGGATGGCACCCACAACTTCACTACTGTAATAATAAAGGTTGCTCGGTTAGAGCTACATGTTTAGCTATTTCTGATAGCTTACCTTGTTAGGAGTATCAAGATCTGTTAGTTCTACCTTGCTAAAGGATTTTACAACACTTAATCTAAATGTTGCACCTGGTTAGAGGCTTTACAATTTATAGACTTGATTAGAGTCTTTTACCCTGTTAAAGGTTTCTCTTACAGCTTCAAAATATTACAATAAAATCATTACAAATATCTGCAACTTTACATCTGGAATGTTATAGCAGATTCTATGTGCTCAGAATAAGATTGCCTTGCTTATAGAATTCCTCGGTAACCCATATAGTAACTCGGTAAACCCTTCTGTTTACTCTGTTCTTTGATTGTTCTCTAAAATCCTTCTCGGTGACCTCTGTGTCTCTGTAACAGTCATAACACTTAGTGCTTTCACATGTCTTGCTTCATATATTTCTATATCTTCCTTTCTGTCATGCTACATGTATATTTATGATCTAATCCATGTTGAATAAATAGATCTCTTATGTCAGTGATCTATTCATTGCTTCAATCTTACAAACATGTTTTATCGAATGAATAACCATGCAAAATATTTCATTGGTTAGATGACCTCAAAATCATACACAATCTTTAAGTGCAATTTCCAATGTGATAACGGTTCTATGTTCCTTGATCTTGTAACATGTTTTCATATGTATGTCCAGGTTCAATGAATCTGGTAACACGTTTCACTCGGTGTATATCAACTTGGTGTGTCATCTTTGCCACTCGGTAGACATGGAATGATACTCGGTAGACAGCTCAGTGCATACTGGGCTCTTGACTACTTTCTTCAATAACCGACTGGACTGTGCATACCGACTGAATATTTCGATAGAGATAACCGACTAGAGTATATAGAATAACTTTGAACATAAAACTAACGACAACTTGATAAGTAGTAACAATCTCCCCTTTTGACATTAGTTGAGATGTTTGACAAAACTACTTTCAAAGTCATAACTCAATAATCTATATACTTTGCAAAATTTGACTGTACTACCAGTATATACAATAGTCAATGAAATATTAAATCCAAATATACTCCCCTTATCAATATACTGTACAAAACTCTGATTTTATATGCTCGATGATCTACTCTTGTTCTTTGCTTACTGTTCTGTTCACTGCTTGGTTCACTACTCTTGGATACTCTGCTCACTCTGCTCGGTATACTCCCCCTGTATACTACACTCCTTTTGTTTGATACTATACTTTGATGCTTTGAATACTATATCACTCCCCCTTTTTGACAAACATCAAAATTTCAGTTACCATTCGGTAGTGGCAACTAGTCAAAAATGGATTTGTACTTTGTTTGTGCTTTGGTGAGAGCGACAGAGAGGGCATCCTTTACACTGTCCATTAAAGAATTTTGCGCTTGAATATCAGCCAATAATGATATTAAGCCATCTAAAGTGCTTCCCTATTGTGTAGTAGATAAGTATGTGGCTCAGTTGATTTGTTCTTGGACAGATGAAAGATGAGGAAGGAATAATGTCTGAAGTGTCATTATGTCCATCCTGATCTTATGTTCCTCATTTCTTAGGTCCAATTGTTGAGCCATGAGCTGTTGTAACTTTGTATAGAAATTTTGAACTGAATTGGGCTCTATGGTCAACTTATTTGAGAGATTGGTGATCTCTTTCTCAATTGCTTCTATTTTATTTTTGATGTCTTTAATGAATAAAGAAAATGTACAGAGTTTCTAAAATAAATAATGAATGTGCTTGAGTTGAGGGGACAACTCAGCAATAAATTTGACAAGTTTAACTTTTCCAATAGCTATAGCTTTCTGTACCTCTTCTATCATTTTTGCAGTGAGCTCCTTGTCTTTTAGCTTGCTCCAATATTCGGATGCATCTACTCTAGATGTCTCTATCTTGGTTAGGAGTTCATCCAGTTGAATGTGGATGGTTGCATCTTTGGTTATTGTAGCTTCAGGTAGCATATCTATTAAGAGTGCTTTCACCTTCTGAAGTAATTTATTTTTCTTTTGAATAGCCATTTGCTTCTCTTGTTTGGCCTTTGCTTTGCATAGTTCACCGAAATCAATGAGTGCTTGCCCCTTTAATTTGGATATATCAACATTGGGCAACACTATTGGTTTTGACAAATCTACTTTGAAACTATGTTTTTTCATCTTCTTTTGTTTTCCTTTCACCGATTGAACTAAGACAATGGCTTGTGAGGCTTGATGACCCTCGATAGGTTGCTCAGTAGAGGCAACACTTTGGTCGGTTTCTTTGGCCTCTGTAGTGTCCTTTGGTGTCTTGGTACTCAGTGTCTCAGTTGCAACATTTTCAGTGCTAGAAGGATCTCGAGACGTCTGTTCTTCAGTAGTACCTTCTTCTGCTATAGACTTGTGACCTTCGGTGCCTTGATCCGTATCCTGAGGGGCTTCAGTTGAGACATGTTGATTGACCGGTGGATAAGGCTGAACTTGTTCCAAGACTAATTCACTGGATAAAAGTTTTGCATATGCATTGCCTTCTATCATTTCCTATTCAGGTGCCTCTGTATCCATGATATCTTCATCTATTTGAATGGTGTCAGTAGGGTCTTGCTCGGTAACATCAGGATCTTGCTCGGTGACATCAACTATTTCAACTTCAACTTGCTCACCGACATCCTTGTTTCTAAAGATTTCCTGCCACTTTTCTTTTGTCTCATTTTCCACTTCAATATACAACCCATTCATCAGTTTCAAGGCTTTTTATTTGACGAGGAACTTTGTGTGGTAGGTTGTCAGATGTTCTTTTATTTCAGCTACGGACATGTCAGGAAGGAGATGTACCAATCTTCTTTCTCTGATCTATTTCTCTAAGTCCAGGGCATATTGCCACCTATTATCAATATGTGCATATAATTATTTTGGAAGAGAATTAGAGACTTCTAATGGGACCAATCGAAATTTCAGAAGTGTGCAGATGACAACTTCTTCTATTTGTCTCTTTTCATCTTCATTTCTGGATTCATACTTAATATATCTGAATCCTCCAAATCCACCATATCCTTCAGGTTAGTACAAAAATTTTCAACACTATGTACATTTACCTTCTTGCTCTTGACAATCTGAAATTTGCTTGCATCCTCAGATTCGGTGTCACTAGACTCTTTTGCCAAAATGAGTCTTCGAGTAGATTTCTTATAAGTTTTTGTTACCTTGGGAACAATAACACTCTTTGTTTTCTTACTCAGTGAAGCTATAGATGCTCTAGTGATAGGTTGCTTTGCTGGAGGAGTCGGTGATGCCTTTGATGTATCCTGTTTCTTTCTTTTCAACACTTTTCCCTTAGGAAATTCGGTGCTCAGTGTTATAGCTGCCTCTTGGGTTTCAGATTCCTCATCGATAATGGCTATAGTGCCTTTGATAGGTGTGGAGGAAGAATCTTCCCCGAATTTCTCCGATAATGCCTTTATCATCTTTGTTGCCTTTCTTGTAGCTTTGGGTAGTACAATGCTCATTTTTACTTTTTCTTTCACTTCTTCATAGGTTCCATACCTCAGCTCAGTAGCATGCCTTGGTAATGTAAGAAATGCATCAATTTGCTGTTGTGTGATGTCAATATCAATCTCATAACCCATAGGTGACAAAGATTGAGTTCTTGGTTCCACAAAATTCACATAACAGTAATCAGTGTCTACTTCAAAACATATGTCATCTTTGTATTTCTCCACTAGCTTGGGTGGAATCCGGTACCTATTATGCATTTTCTCTTTAAACTTACTGAAGTGATCATCCATAATATCATTAAAATTATCACCTAGCTTCTTGATGAAGTCATTGATCTGATGGGTGATTGGTCGGTGTAGTTCCCAAACAACTTTACCGACTGATGGAAATAATTTTTCAAAATAGAAAAACATGCATACAAGTAGTGATCCAAACATGAGTGTATTATCCGAGTTGTTCTTCTTTGACATCCTAATGGTGTTTAGATTCTCAAACAGGTTTTTCAGCAACACCTCACATAGATCAATTTTCATTCCCTTTTTCACAATTTTGTATGCTAGGTCTATTGCTGCACAGAGTACACTATTTTCCCTTGCCGATTGGAAGAAACAGTAACCTATTACTCTAATGGAAAATTTTAGTTCTACATCAGTGACATTGTTCAATTTTAGTGCTCTGTAATCTGATTCCACTCTAGTTAAACTGATCAATTCCTTCTGTGATATCATCTTTTGAGCTTGGGCATGATCATAAATAGGGTAACTAGTAATCAGATGAATGATTTCCTTGGTAATCTTAAACGGTTTCTCTTCTAGCCACATGAAGTCATCATGAACTCTGCTCAGAACAAACTTGACCCACTAGGGTTTGAACAGACGGGGATAGGTTAGGGCTTTAGTTAATCCCTTGATCTTAATGTGCTCATACTTGCTATCCAATTTTCCATCAGTGCACAATTCATCATAGGTGTCTTTGATTTCAACATGACCAAGTTCTTCAACATGACATTTGGTGAAGAATCTCACATCCTCGACTAATAACACTCTATCCGGGATGAGTGAAAATGTAGTTTTGTCATCTAGTTTAGATGCAACTTTGGGAGTTAAAGAGTATTTTAGTGAGGGCTTTTCAACATTCTTAAGAATGATGGGATCTTGGATCTTAGGTGCCATTTGTAGATTTTAGATAAAAAATAACAAAAGATCCTTAGAGTTTGAGGATTTTCAAACGACTAATGCTTTACACTTAGCAGATAATAACAATTTGATAAGATCAATAAACCAACTTAACAATGCATTGAGACCGAATCTATGAATGAAGGCCATCGCTGCTGATTGCTACTGCTCTTTTCTCTCTCTGCACTCTACTCTCGTGGATGTGTAGATGACAATGAGGATGTATTTTCCCCTGTGGTCTATCTTATAGACTACCCTAACCCTAGCCCTCATTTCCCGGGTCAGTCTTCATTATCCCGTGACTCTGTCACTTTATCCAGTTAGTTCATTCTAGCCTTTCTTTCTTATCGAGAGATTGTCTGTGATCTTTTCAGACAATTTCATCCACTCTCTCGAGGGGGCATATCATTCCCATCTTGGGGCAACTCTGTATCAGTTAATCTTATCTTCTTTGAAACAACACGACAAGCCGCATTGTCTCAAAGAGGGGCAAAATGTAGACACCCAAAATTGTCCAGTCTAATTAAATAAATATTTTATTTATTTAATTATCTAAGCTTAATTCTTCTATTAATTAAATAAATCTTTATTTATTTAATTAATTCATTTATCCTCTTCTAGCCTTATTTCTCATTTAAATAAATACATTTATTTATTTAAATTATCCCTTTTCCTAAATTAAATAAATATCTTATTTACTTAATTGATCCCACTTCTTCTATTAATTAAATAAATCTTTATTTGTTTAATTAATTCATTAACCTTTTCTACCCATGACACATGTCATTCATCTCTTAATTCCTACACTACCTACCCCTTTCATTATTTTATTATTTCTTTTACCTACCCTCTAATCATAGCCGACCTCCTTTTACACCTCTCAATCTTATCCCTCCATTTCATATAGTGTCTTCTATATAAGGAGATACTTCCTTCATTATCAAACCCTAATCAAGGATTCTAATGAATTTTATGCACTTGACTACACTACGATCCTACTTGCAACCGCATTTCGTTCTTTGTTGAGCTCTTGTGCACATAAAATCTGAGAGCAAATATATCAAACAAGATCAATGGAGATAGGAAGAATGGAGATCCAAACCCTATTGGACATGTGATGGTATAATCTTTGTGATTTCATTTGATTTGCATTGTCTTAGGTAATCTTCATATGTTATGGTGGATCTTTGTTGTTGTTAGGCTAGGGTTTTGTGGTTGAATTCATTTAGCCTCTCAATATTGTTATTATTGTTATCCATTTTCACCATATACATTTTGGCACGCTCAGTGGGACTCTTGTCCCTTTTGTATTTAACATTTTTATTGTAGATCTTGTGTTTTGAAGTTGCAGATCTGACGTTTTTGATAGCATTTTGATATTCCCACGTCTGCGCACTTTCGAATCGCATTTTTGATTTTCTGGCGCATCTACGACATCTAGAATCGTGTCTGTGTTATCAACAGTATTTTATTTTGTAGGTTCCGGGAATTGCGTTTGTGTTCTAAAGTCGGGTCTGCGGTGATTTTAGCTGTGTCTGTGTCCAGAGGTCGCATCTGCGTTCTGGAGCTGCGTCTATGTCTCACAGAACCGCGTCTTCATTAGGAAGTCACGTCTGTGTTGAGGGTAATCGCGTTTGTGTTCACCAGTTTCAAATTTTGGGTTTATTGATTCAATTTTGGGTTTTGCATTTAAAGTTTCAGATCTGGTTTATTTTGAGCTAACATTTTCAGATCTAGCTAATGAAATTGGTGCAGCTTGTCTTGAAAGCAAAATCATTTGGTTGAAGGCCCCTATTTTCACATAGTCTTTTGGATCTAAAATTTACCTAACTTGTGCGCTTGCAGGAAGGGGTGATTATTTGAAACAATCCAAACTACTAACAACTCTTTGTTGCAGGTCCTTAGCAAGGGTTTTTGGAAAAAAAAATTTATTGTGTGCCTTGTTTTCATAGACTAGCAAACACTTCAATTGGTGCACTAAAATTGAATCATTGTCTTTTGTGTCTTGAGCAATAGGCTCTTCTTGTTTAATCTTTAGAGGGCCTATCTTCTCGTGTGGTCATTAGGACTACTAGTGAGAAGAGAACGACCCAACTGGTAGCGAGGAAAACCCACCTCTTCCGAACCACTATAAACAACTGTATTCATGGTGAAAACTATGGATAACGTGTGCTGATTAGTTCATACCGACACTATGTCTCCCCATAAACTCATTTGATCAAATTTATTTGATCAGTTGTAGGGCGTAACCCCTACCGGCTGGGAGCCTTCTGTATTTACAGAGCTGAAAGTGCCACATGTATGGCCACATGAGTGGCTGCCCTTACTAGCACCTTTTTGTTTTAGAAGCCCAAATCCTTCTAGTTGTTGGGGCAAGAGGTTGGACCTTTGGTAGTGGCCCACACACATACGGTTCTTAGTAGAGATACAAAGTTCACCACGGGGAGTTTTCATGGGGACTAATGTTTGGCTGACCCAAGAAGTGAGTGCCGAGGGTGGAGCCAGTGAGGTCAAGCATCTAAGTATCTGCTCTGAATAGCATAGCCTCAGGGGTAAAATCCCATGTGGGATCAACAACTATTGTCTTGGCCATCCATAAGAATTATGCTCGACTTATTGTAAACATTCAAAACATTCAAGACCAAATAGCAAAACATTTTGTCTTTTGTGTCTTCAAGTGTATGCAAAACATTTTTACATCAAACAACACACTTTTTATTGGAGTCATTTTGGAGTCTAGACACTTGCAAACATTAGGTCTTCAATAACACTGTGTTCTCTTGTCACGAAAAATAGTCAAACAGTTAGATTTGGTCACAACAAAACGACTTCACAGATTGGAAAAAATTGCACAAATTTTGCGAAAACGCGTCTGTGTTTGACATAATAGCATCTGTGTTGTATAACCACATCTATGAAGGGCAGAAACGCATCTGTGTTTACAGAATCAACATTACACTTTGCAAAAAATCTCAGAAGCGTGTCTGTGTTGAACAGAGTCACGGCTGTGTCAGGAAACCATGTCTGTGAAGTATACAGGCACGTCTATGTTCAGAATTGAAAAACTGTTACAGTCCAGCAAACAAACACAGTCAGTTTCAGAATTCTTGAGCTTCCTAGGTCATTTCTCTAGGGTTCATCTAGCATTCAACCTATCTTTGGGTCTCACAAAGTCCATCATTGCTTCACATCTCACTTTACATTCACAATTGTCTAAACTTGAATCAAAAGGTCAATTGCTTGTCCTCATCATACTTTGTCAACACATTACGTACAACAACACTTTGCTAAGTGGTCCTCATCAAGGTCACTCACCTTTGGGTCTCATTTGGTCTTACTTAGATTCAAGGTCAACTTACCTCATCAAGAGAAACTATCCTCTGTTTGGAAGTCACACCTACTCTACTACATACATACTTGGTCTTACACTTTGGACATTGCAAGTACACCTCAGATTCATTTACATTCCATCCAACTCTTGGTCTTTCATATCTTTCCATTTTCATCTAGTCTCACACATCTTGGTAAACACCTAGTTCATGGTTGAAACCCGTCTTCAAAAATCTAGGAGAGAAACTAAAGAGGCTCAAGAGTCCGCAAACATGAGTTTTTATGAGTATGACAATGATATCTTTTTCAATTCTGATCATACTACATTACCTGACATGGATGCCTATAGAAACATTCCAAATGTTGAGAACATGGACACTACAAACAACAATGATACACACAATGATAATATGGACAATTTTTCCATACATTCAGCAGATGTGGAAGAATCCATTATGAATCCCCATTTCAATCGATTGGTTGAGGAAATAATGAGGAGGGATAGACAATACTTCTTACAAATGATGGCACAAAGTGGAGCTAAGATACCTCATGATTTTGACATGTCTCAAATAATGGAAAATTGGCCTTTGTAACAAACTCACTCCAACATGGATCAAAGGAGACCTAATAGTGGAGGAAATAGAGGACCATATATGGTACCTGAATCACCATCATCTTTGTTTCAAAAACCAGAAGTTCCACATACACATGGTGAAGCATATGATACTAACCTTCGCAGACCATTATGGAAGTCTTATGGAGAGAAATATGCTCAATCACATACCAATGCTAAGGATCAACCACCAAAGCAATTGGATATTCAAAGGCATGCTCAAAATTTGGACACAAGGAAACCCCGTGTCAAATTTGGGGGCAACACATTAGAACATGACATGCCTGTAGAGTATGGTATACAGGGACAAAATAGATATGGTGTTCCTCAACATGAATCTATACCAAGTGGTCCATATACACAACATCATTATAGACCTCCTCCATATGAACATGTGTATGATCAATATCATCCATATATGCAACATGCTCCTCCTCCAATTGGTGCCTCAAGCATGGGGTATGGTCCAAGAAGTCGATCTCCACCTAAGAACAATTTGGAGCAACAAATCAAGGATTTACAAAAGAAAATGGAGGACATAAATACACCAAAGCCAACATACACAATGAGAGACATATGTCCTTATCCATTTGACAAAAGCATTCCAATGCCTCCATTTCCTATACACTTTGTGACACCTAAGTTTGATAAGTATAGAGGAAAAGGGGATCGTAAGGCACACATAAGACAATTTTTCACAGCTTGCATTGAGGTAGTAGCAGAAGAGACATATTTGATGAGATTATTCCCACAAAGCTTAGGTGATCAATCTATGGAATGGTTCTCCCAACTCCCACCTGGTATTAAGTCATGGGGTGACTTAGCAGAGGCATTTATTCAACATTTCTCCTACAACATAGAGACAGACATATCAATCACTACTTTGTGCAACACCAAGCAAAAAGAGGGAGAGTCTTTTGCATCATTCTTACAAAGATGGAGAAATCTAGCCAGCAGATGCTCTTGTGAAATTCCACAAAAACAAATGGTAGAAATGTTAGCCCAGAATGTTAACAAAGACATTGGTTATGATTTAAGAAAAGCTTGTTTGTCCACCTTCAAGGATGTTATTGAAAAAGGCTTAGCGATAGAGAAGGTCCTAATTGAACAAGGAGTCATTAAGATATTCAAGGAAAACAAAGATGACTTTAAGGGAAAAGACAAGCCAAGATTTTGGAATAGAAACAAGAACACAGTCAATGATGGTGTTGTTGATGCCAATACAGTGTGACCCAAATTCATTTTTTTTGGATCAAGTTCTACAAACAATCAGGTGAATACTCAAACAACTTCTAGATCACGAAGGAAGTACACTCCATTGGGAGAACCACTTGAGTCAGTTTTCAAAAAGATAGTGGCAAACAAGGTAATCACAGTTCCAGATTTTCCTCCATATGAACCAAAGGTTAAACCAAATTGGTGGAATGATGATGAGTATTGTGAATTTCATAAGAGCAAGGGTCATAAGACAGGAAATTGTCATCGACTGAAGAACATCATACAAGATCTTATTGATAGAGGTGACATTGAGATTGAAAGACACTCATCAAATCAAGAACATGAGATGTTTAAGGAACCATTCCCAAAACATGACAAGGGAAAAGCTAAAGCCATAGATGACCAAACCAACTATACCAGAGCATCTTATAACTATGATTCAACTATCAATCACATTTCAATGGAGAATTATGTCTCTACCTTTATCATCAAGGACAAAAACCCTGAGAATTCTACCTGGAGACCCAAGATTGTCCTAAAGGGTGTTGGATCTTCTTCCGAACCTACCTCTGAATGTCATGTCACAACTCGTCGAGGTAAAATCACTTTGCAAGGTGCTCCAGCTAAAACACCGCTTCTTCATCAACCAAACCTTAGTATGACCTTTCTGAACAGTTAGGGAAGACACCAGCGCTCATCTCCATCCTTGAGCTATTACGCATATCCCCCACACATAAAGCCATTCTTGACAAAATCTTGAGAGACACTGTCGTTCCTACTGATCTGAATGTGGACTAGTTTCAAGCCATGGTAGGATACCTTTCCATTCCACACTCTCTTACATTCACAGAAGCTGATGACGCGTCCGTAAGTCAGCCACATAATGCACCTTTACACATTGAGGCCTTCATACACAAACAATGAATAAAACAAGTCCTGATAGATGGAGGAGCAGGTCTAAACATTTGTACATTGAGCACTATTAATTAATTGGGAGATTCTGATAAAGCTGTGAATGCTACAAACAAAATTACCATCAAGGCATATGATGATGAAGAGCGCTCATCCAAGGGCACAGTCACTTTACCTCTCAGAGTTGGGCCAGTTACAAAAGATGTGGTTTGTCAAGTCCTAGACCTAGATCTCACATACAATATATTACTAGGACGTCCTTGGATTCATGAAATGAGGGCAATACCATCAACATATCATCGATGCATCAAGTTTCCACACAATGGAGTTGAAGTGAGCATCAAATCTGACCCAAATCCATTCATATATTGCAATAATCTACAACCTAAATCAGAAATAACAATTCCAGCTAATCGAGAGGCTATTCCTTCATCAACCTATGTGGATCCAGAATCATTGAAAGCTTCTACATCCAAACAAGCAGAGCTCAAAGAAAAATTCAAGATTAAAGACCCGGGATGTGGTGAGTATATCTTTCATGTTGATCAACTCCCACTATCTCCTAAGGTATTCAATCGACATGAACAATCTATAAACAATTTACAAGGAATTGGGTGTGAACCACCTAGTGTTGTGGCTATTGAGTCTAAATGCAAATCTCCTCCAGTGGTGCAAGAAACTCTTGATATCAATAGTCCTTAGAATGGTTCCAACAAAGAATCTATTGAGCGTATCACCAGCCCTCTTGAGAACTCACATAGCCTTACCATTTCATCCACTCATTCCATCTCCACTCCTCTCCCAAACTTGGATCAACAAGAATCACAAAAGCCCTTACTCATTGGGGATGAAAAATCAAGCTTTGAAAAGAAAAATCTAAAAGTCAAAACTAAAGAAAAGTCCTTTAGTCCAAATCAAAATCAAAAGCTATTGGACTCTGAAAAAATTAAGGTCAAGGATAAAAATCCTATGAAAGAAAAAGAACAAGAGTTGATCTCCCCTAATATCAAAATAACTAGGGGCAAAAGTTCTAAAATTTCAAGTGAAAAAGGATACTTGTTGATCCTAAGTCTCCATCATGTCATGATACTTTCACTTTTTTTCACAATCATAAGCCTTCATAACTCATCCACTTGTTTCACACATCCTTCCCCTTCTGGCGATACATCATGGACCTTTAATGGAACTTCCTCGAAGGACTTTGTTGTCAGGGATGCCCAAACTTCTTCAGGTGACACGCATATGGGCCTGTGTAGTCCACACACTAGTAATTCAATCGCAATTCCTTTATCAAGGAAGATAGTCACTCAAGCTACACATCATTTAGTTAAGGAACATCGTAGCTACAATCATAAATTCAAGCCTCGCACATTTGAGGTAGGTGACTTGGTCCTCAGAGAAAATCCTCAAAATCAACAAGACAGAGAGAAGAAGGGCAAGTTCGAACCAAACTGGCTTGGTCCTTACATCATTACAGCAGCATATGGATCTGGGGCATATCAGCTCTCAACTATAGAAGGTGAACCTTTGGAGGATCCTATCAATAGCATGCACCTTTGCAGGTTTTACACATAGCTCTTTAGAGTATCCTAATTCAAAAAATACAAAAAAATCAAAAAATTCAAAAATACAAAAAAAATTATAAAACAAAAAAAATCGTTACTTGGTGAAAACCTGGCAAACAGGCGCCTTGTGACACAAAAAATTGAAAAAAATCAAAAAAGTAAAGAAAAGCATTTCATCCAATGGTGAAAACCACTTCAGTGGCACCCTGGGCAAGTACCATGGTGAAAACTGGGTCACCAGCGCCATGGGTAGAGACATTGCTCCTCCCTCCTTCAGGATTCACTTTCATCCTTTCACTTTGCACACACTCACAACCTATTCGTTCATAATAAACTTACCCATTCCCATCATGGCTTGTTATTGATCTACCTGAGATTGGTTCGCCATTCATAATAAACCTCCCTTTCCATCCATAATAAATCAGCTCCTATCTGTGGCTAAGGCAAATCCTACGTCTAGTGATGGGTGTGGAACTGAGAACATCACATGTTTCGAGGAGTACAGTTTCTTCCAGCTTCCTTCAGTCTATCCGCGTACAATCCGCAATAAAGCAACATTTGCATCATAGATCCGCAATAAAGTTTCAACTTCTCTGCAATAAAGTATTAGTTTCATGGATTCAGTCGGTTTCAGATGAGACATAGCAGCAACAATGGGCTTCAACAAAATCAAATCTTTCAACAGACTTAGACAACATATGGTTTAGTGCTATCTATCCTTTCTGTGAAAGTAAACATTGTGACCACAATCAAATAAGACTTATACAAGTGACAAGAGACACTAAACTTGAGGGCTACAATGGATGTTGGTGTCATGTCTTGGTTTTCTTTTTTTGATTTTATCTTTTGGTGACATGTCTTTTAGCTTTTCTAGGATGTCTTTGACTAGAGATTTTATCTCCAGGATGTCTTTGACTAGAAAGGTGAGGATGGGGTATCGTCACCTATTTTTCTTTGCTATTTGTGGATTGTCTCTTAGTAATGTTATGACTTGTCCAAGGATATGAGGACATTGTGAGTCTAGTATGAATTGGGGCATTCCTTGTTTGTGATTGTCTTATCTCCATGCAAACAGGTACAATGACTTTCTGGGTCAAACATATGCCTCGATTGTCATAACCTATTTGCCATAATAAAGCTCAATGATGATAACGCACAAGAAGCTCTCTCACTTTCATATCTTTTATCTTTCATCCCCCTTTCTTGATTGCCTTTCATCGTCCTTCTCGAGTCCGCATAGCCTGCTATCACATGACTGAGTATAATGACACACCAAAAACATATACATTTCATGTAGTTGCACCTGCATTACCACATATAAGCATTTCATACATACATATAGATATCACAACTGCATCACATCCTGCACACAACATGTTAGCACAATTTACATTTACATTATCATATTCATTTGCATATCATACATTCACATTGGCATAACATATAAAACATAAAAGAACAAAAATATTGCATTGCATCATATACATATTTGCATCCATATCATAAGCATCACATAAGAACATCTCATCACATAGGTACACATGCATCTAGCTGCCACAAAGATGAATCATCTCATATATATATAAAGTGTCATGATACAATGATGTCAAAAAAATCATATGGCTACAATCACCCGAAGGTGTCTACATCATCATACAAAAATGGTACAATACTGATACATAGGGAGCCCTCTATGGCTATGATGAACTCCCTTCCTCAGAGCCACCTGGCCTCGATGGAATCCGAGCCCCTGAAGGACCCGCCCCAGGATCATCCCCTCTATCCCCTCTATCTAGTGGTGGTGGAGGACCCATAAGCCCACCACTAGATGCCTGTCTCCTTTAGCTCCCTCTCATAGCTGTCGTTGTCCGCGATGGTCTATGGAAGCTCCTTGCCCATTGATCAGCCGGCACTGCACCATAATAGAGATCTCACCAATAACCAATCTCCTCCCCTGCCCGCAGGACATAAGCATATCCGGCCCCTGTGTCCTCTATTGCCTGCCTCCTAGCCCTCAGTGTTGTCTCAGCCTCTGTATAGCATTGAATGGCCTGATCCCGCTCCCACTCAGTATCTTTGAGTTTCCTCCTGAGCCTATCCCTCTCTCTCTCCAACTCCTAGATCTCATTTGCCTGTCCTTGGCAAATCTCCCTTAGCTCCGTTAGCTCATCCTCCTTGGCCTCAGCCCCCTATGGCTCCCCCTGTATAGGTGCCTACCCCTATGCCTGTGCTTGTACCTGTACTAGTGCCTACACGGGTACCTGTCCCTATATCTTTCCCTGTACCTATCCCTGTACCTACACCTGTCTGGGACCCTGTGTTGCTGGCACCTGTAGCGGTAATCCACCGTGACCTCTCACCACTCGAGCCTGCCTGTCCTCTCCATCCTCCCTCCATGGTGCCACTCTCCTCTCTCCAACTGCTCCCCTCCTCCTCCTTCAGCCTCTACCACCATCATCTCCATCATCATCCCCATCCCCACCACCATCTCCATTTAATAACTCTCCTAGATCCGTCAGGTGTGGGAATGGATGCTCGGCCCAGTATGCTGTGTACTCGACATCCATGCCGGCATCCTCAATCTCTAGCCACATGTCCCAGGGTAGGGGCCTCATCTCTACCAGCTATGTAATGGCCTGATCATATGATAACAGGGGTCCAAACTGCACCTGATCTCTCACAGTCCATGCATACATGCTTGAACCCCATGGCATCCACTAAATCCTGCCAAACTGCCTGCCAACCCTATCCACTAGCTACCTTTCCAGTACATAGGGCATCTGCCCAACCAGGTACCTACTCTGGAAGGTGTAGGGAAGCTCTACAGCATCATCCTCCCACTGCTCACATCCTAGGTATGGCCTCCATATGACCATGTCAATATCATCAATCACACGCCGCCAATGCTCTAACCTGCCAATCCATGGCTGCGACGTGATCATGTCGTATAAGTGAACAAAACTACGTCCGTGACCTCTGCCTCTGAAGTGTATCAGTCTCGTCACTGATAGATGGTCATAAGCCCACACCTGCAACAATGTCACCTCACAGCCCAATCCCACTGATCCGTGGTATACAAACTAATGCAGCTCATAATAAAGGTGTGCCAGCACACACGATCCCCAAGCATGCCTGGTGTGATGTGTCACCAGTGTCTCCAGTGCACCTCTCCAGCCTACAGCCAACCCCCGTGTCGCCCTATCTGGACATAGGAACCCACTGATCACTTCTCCTATCACTGCTGGCAGCACCAATCCTATAGCTGTCATAGTGTCCCAAGCCACATGCCCTGCCCTCATCTCTAATCCTGGGTCCTGGAACACTTGTCTTAGGGCATCCCTGTCTCCATCTCGATCATACGGGATCAGCTCCCCGTCGATCAGTATCCTCAAAATCCTATATACATCCTCTAGGGTGACTGTCATCTCACCCATCGGCAAATGGAAAGTACAAGTCTCGGAGTGCCATCTCTTCGCTAGTGCAGTCAACAATCCCCTGTTCACCCAAAAATCAGGCACATACAACACATGTCTCAATCCCATGGCCTCGATCGTAGCTCGGTCCTCGGCTGTCAACTCAGGTCGCAACCTCTGAGTCGATGGGAATCTCTCCCGTGACTCCAACATAGGAAAATACTCCTATAGTCAAGCAAATCAATCATGTCAATCATCGTGGCATTCCCTATTTATCATAAAATGCTACTTTTTATCTAAGTGCACATGGCATTCTATCCTAGTGACACTCACTGTTCATCACAAAGTGTTGCTTCTATCCTAGTGGTACTCCCTGTTTATCACAAAGTACTACGTGTGTGGCACTCACTGTTCATCACAAAGTGCTGCTCACATTTGCACTCACTGTTCATCACAAAGTGCTCCTCACATTTGCACTCACTGTTCATCACAAAGTGCTCCTCACATTTGCACTCACTGTTCATCACAAAGTGCTGCTCACATTTGCACTCACTGTTCATCACAAAGTGCTGCTCATATTTTAGTACTCCCTGTTCATCACAAAGTACTCTATCTTGGTACTCATTGTTCATCACAAAGTGCCTTGATCTATCCTAGTCTTCCCTAGAGGACCTGCTTGAGTGTATCCTCTCAGCAGCTTATCCAATCGATAGTGTCTGTTCATCATAGAACTGCCGATTTGACCTAGAAGACACAAATTCACATTTTTGGACACAAACGTGCTTTCCTAACATAAATGTGCATTTATTACATTATCTACCATGCATTAATGACAACAATAAATGCATCCAAGTATGAGGAGGTTTTGGGGTACTTACCGGCTCTCCTGCCTCTGCTGGCCTCTGAAATCGGCGAACGTGATCGAATCTATGAATGAAGGCCATCGCTGCTGATTGCTGCTGCTCTTTTCTCTCTCTGCACTCTGCTCTCGTGGATGTGTAGATGACAATGAGGATGTATTTTCCCCCGTGGTCTATCTTATAGACTACCTTAGCCCTAGCCCTCGTTTCCTGAGTCAGTCTTCATTATCCCGTGACTCTGTCACTTTATCCAGTTAGTTCATTCTAGCCTTTCTTTCTTATCGAGAGATTGTCTGTGATCTTTTCAGACATTTTCATCCACTCTCTCGAGGGGGCATATCATTCCCATCTTGGGGCAACTCTGTATTAGTTCATCTTATCTTCTTTGAAACAACGTGACAAGCCGCATTGTCTCAAAGAGGGGCAAAATGTAGACACCCAAAATTGTCTAGTCTAATTAAATAAATATTTTATTTATTTAATTATCTAAGCGTAATTCTTCTATTAATTAAATAAATCTTTATTTATTTAATTAATTCATTTATCCTCTTCTGGCCTTATTTCTCATTTAAATAAATACATTTATTTATTTAAATTATCCCTTTTCCTAAATTAAATAAATATCTTATTTATTTAATTGATTCCACTTCTTCTATTAATTAAATAAATCTTTATTTGTTTAATTAATTCATTAACCTTTTCTACCCATGACACATTTCATTCATCTCTTAATTCCTACACTACCTACCCCTTTCATTATTTTATTATTTCTTTTACCTACCCTCTAATCATAGCCGACCTCCTTTTACACCTCTCAATCTTATCCCTCCATTTCATATAGTGTCTTCTATATATGGAGATACTTCCTTCATTATCAAACCCTAATCAAGGATTCTAATGAATTTTATGCACTTGACTACACTACGATCCTACTTGCAACCACATTCCATTCTTTGTTGAGCTCTTGTGCACATAAAATCTGAGAGCAAATATATCAAACAAGATCAATGGAGATAGGAAGAATGGAGATCCAAACCCTATTGGACATGTGATGGTATAATCTTTGTGATTTCATTTGATTTGCATTGTCTTAGATAATCTTCATATGTTATGGTGGATCTTTGTTGTTGTTAGGCTAGGGTTTTGTGGTTGAATTCATTTAGCCTTTCAATATCATTATTATTGTTATCCATTTTCACCATATACAAGTACATAATAAAATAGGAACTGTTAAGATTTAAACTTGAGAGAATGCAGTCCCTTCACACCTTTACCAATTAATTTGGAATAGGAGCACCTAACTTGGTAGGTAAGGTGCTTTCTTCATTTGACACAATTTCCTTCTTTTTCCAAATCATCTTTAATTTTTCTTTTATTTCCTCAGTGTCTTTTCTAGGTTGATCTCTGCAATCTCTAGCTAAGTGTCCTACTTTGTGACAATGAAAACATGCCATACCAGGATTTCTCCATGATCTTCGGTTGTTAATCCCAAACCTTATAAAGCAGTTGGCACTTATATGTCCATATCTTCCACAATATTCACACCATATCCTTGTATTGTAATCCCATGGTACTACAACATATTGTTGGTTAAGATCTCTGTGGGTTTGGTAGCTTCCAGTATTTGCTCGGTGTGCATACCACATATAGTTCTTTTTCTTAAACCAACACTTCTCAGTACTATGTCCATATCTATTGCAGTTTTTACAAAACCCTTTGAATTTTGCCTTCTGATAATTGTTAACAGACTTTGTCCTACATTGATTAGATGTGTAACCATATTTATTGCAATTGTAACAATAACCATTGGACTTAGTGACATTCGGTTGCTTACCTTTTCTGATTTGGCACATGTTGGCAGTATGACCTTGATTTCCACAGTAGTTGCAAATAGGATTCTTTCTTTTGATGTTCTTCTTGATTCCATCTTGCTTTGATGATTCTCCTCTCTCGGTAGTATGGATTCCCTTCTCGATAGAGTCTTTTCCTTTGTAAACAAGTCCTGCATCTTTGTTGGGTCATCTTGTATTCAGTTGCTCATCCAACATCTTTGATGCTTCATAACTCTTCTTCAGTGTTTCTTTGGATTTCTTCTTTGTTTCAAGTTCATTGGTCAACCTTGATACTTCAAGTTTCAATGCTTGATTCTCATCATCTTTCAGATTTGCTTCATGATGTGCATAGCCTAGTTGATCTAACAGGTTTTGTTGAATTCCAGTCAACCTTGTGATTTCATCATTGTTATCAGATACTAAGGCTTCAAGTTGTTGTTTCTCTCTTTCTAGATCTCTTACTTTATCTTCGGCTGTCCTCAATGCATCAAGATTTTCAGTCATTTGTGTGTTGAAATGTTCATGTTCTCTTTTCATTGCTTTTAGTTGATCAGCCAGTGCTTTGTTCTTTTCTTTCAATACTCCAATCATTTCTTCAGTCTCTTCAAATATACTATTCTCAAATGATGTCTCAATTTGTTCCACTAACTCTTGAGAGTCCTGCAAATCATCAAATAATCTTCTTCTCACTTTTATAGATTTTTGCATTTGCCTTTGCATGTATGCAATCACTTGATTAGCATGATCCAGCTCTTTTTGCAGATACACAATCTTTCAAGATTGTTTATAGCCTTCTATTGATAAAATCTTTCTCTTTAGGCAGTTAAACCCTTTTCCAAGATTGAAGCTCTGATACCAATTGTTAGGCCCAATATGGAAAGCTAATGTACTGAGAGGGGAGGGGTGAATTGGTACTTCAAATCCTTTTCTTAACAATATCTTTACTGTTATGCATGAACTAAATAGTGCAGTAACATAATATAATGCTAAAACAAATAAATAACAATCATACATGATTCACTCCATAACACATATATTTTGGTTACGCAAAAACTCTTGGTTAGAGAGAAAAACTGTGGTGGGATGGCACCCACAACTTCACTACTACAATAATAAAGGTTGCTCGGTTAGAGCTACATGTTTAGCTATTTTTGATAGCTTACCCTATTAGGAGTATCAAGATCTATTAGATCTACCTTGCTAAAGGATTTTACAACACTTAATCTAAATGCTGCACCTGGTTAGAGGCTTTACAATTTATAGACTTGATTAGAGTCTTTTACCCTATTAAAGGGTTCTCTTACAAATTCAAAATATTACAATAAAATCATTACAAATATCTACATTTTTACATCTGGAATGTTATAGCAGATTCTATGTGTTCAGAATAAGATTACCTTGCTTATAGCATACCTTGGTAACCCATATAGTAACTCGGTAAACCCTTTTGTTTACTCTGTTCTTTGACTGTTCTCTGAAATCCTTCTTAGTGACCTTTGTGTCTCTATAACAATCATAACACTTAGTGCTTTCACATGTCTTGCTTCATATATTTCTATATCTTCCTTTCTGTCATGCTACATGTATATTTCTAATCTTAATCCATGTTGAATAAATAGATCTCTTATGTCGGTGATCGATTCATTGCTTTGATCTTACAAACATGTTTTATCGAATGAATAACCATGAAAAATATTTCATTGGTTAGATGACCTCAAAACCATACACAATCTTTAAGTGCAATTTCCAATGTGATAACGGTTCTATGTTCCTTGATCTTGTAATACATTTTCATATGTATGTCCAGGTTCAATGAATTTGGTAACACATTTCACTCGATGTATATCAACTTGGTGTGTCATCTTTGCCGCTCAGTAGACATGGAATGATACTCGGTAGACAACTCAGTGCATACTGGGCTCTTGACTACTTTCTTCTATAACTGACTGGACTGTGCATACCAACTGAATATTTCGATAGAGATAACCGACTAGAGTATATAGAATAAATTTGAACATAAAACTAATGGCAACTTGATAAGTAGTAACACCAAACCACTCTAAATAAATCATGTTTGTGACAAAAGTCACAAGCAACATGTGCTGATAAGTTCATACCGACACTATGTTTCTCCTTAAAAGCTATGGAACGTAACCTCTATAGGCTGGGAACCTTCTCTATTTATAGAACTAAAAGTGTTGCATGTATGGCCACATGATCATAATCCTTTACTAAAAACCACTTGTACTAGTTGTCAAAATCCTTCTAGTTGTTGGCACAAGAGGTCGGACCTCTGAAGTGGCTCACACACATACGGTTCTTAGTAGAGATATAAAGTTTTCCATGGGGATTTTTCATGAAAATTGGTGCTTGGCTACCCCAGAAAAGTGAGTGCCGAGGGTGGAGCCATTGGGGTCAAGCATCTAAATATCTGCTTTGAATAGCTTAGCCTCGAGGGAAACCCCATGTGAGATTCAACAATTATTGTCTCAGCCTACCATAGGATTTGTACTTGCTTATGCATTTTGTTTTTCAAAAACATTGTGTCTTCTATGTCTATGACATGTTCAAAATGGTCAAAAATTTGAGAAAATCATCATCTAAAAAAATGAGTGAAAATCCAACAACTTGCTGAAGGATTTGAGAAGAATCCTTGAAACATAATCAGAATAGTGCTTTCAAACAACAAAACAATGCTTTTATCCCATAAGTTAACACTCTTTGCCACAAGAGTTAGCACAAATTCTTTTTCACATCTAAAAATCATATCAAACCAAAATTTCAACTTCAGTACCAAAACACTTCTTGAGTAGATTTGTCTCTAAACTATCACATATTTTCAAACTAGTTCAACAACTGGGTCCATAATTCAATAGGCTATTTCCAAAAAATTTCCATAAGCATAAACATTCAACAATCTCTTGATTCAAACACTTTAAGTGCAAAAAAATCAACATCATTAGCAAGTCTCTCATTGGGATATATCAAATCTTCTATCATGAAGCTTGATCAATTCATCTGATGTTCATTTTCTTGGATATATCTTTCCTATTTTGAACCTAGGTCATATCAAAATTAGAATTGCACCAACATTGGAATCAAACAAACTTGTGAACTATCATATGCTTATATGACTTTTAAGTATCGCCTTAAGAAAAGAAAACCCAGTTATAAAGCTACCCAGAAAAGAATAATATTCTTGTATATCAATCATAAGATCTTATTAAAACATAGGACATTCCTACACCATTTTTGTCACTACTTATGTGGTTGCGGAACAGAGTTTGATGGAGAAAATTTGCAAGGATGTGCTTTTCAACAAAGAGATGCTTTATCACAATGAACAAACAATAGTGGTAAAATCAACAAAGCATTCCTTCCTAAACCAATAATCACTTATTGAGTTGTCCTTTAGAAACTTCAAAAAATTTGAAACAATCACATGCCAGTTTGGACTAGAGCTCAATACGAACAACTTAGAAAACAACAAAAACAAATGGAGGTAGAAGATAATCTGATATTCCAAACTTTTGGGCATACTGTTGTTGACAAAGAAGCAGTCAATAGCACCATTAGAGACCTTGAGCAAGATTTCAAATTTGATAGACTAATGGAAAAATTATTGGCAAAACAAAAAGAGAAATATCTTTTGATGTTGGCAAAATCAGGAGCTAAATTACCACAAGACTTTAACATAGAAAGCTTGAAACAAGATGGAGAGACAAGTAACACCCAAAACACAGATGACCCAAATAACGAAGATGTGAACAAAGAAAGTCATGAAGAGACAAGAAAAGAATGGGATGACACAACAAAAGAGTGTAGTGATAAAAGAACTTATGAAGAAACAAGAAGACACTACATGGATAATCTGTTGTTAAACCTTACTCAACAAATTCAAACTCTACAACAACAAATACAAGATATGCAAAAGGGAAAAAGCTCCAAGAAGTATTCATTAGAAGATATCTGCCCATATCCTTTCAATAAAAATTTGAATATGGCACCATTTCCACAACATTGCGAGATCCCTAAATATGACAAATATGATGGAAAATCTGATCCTCAGGATCACATTAGGGAGTTTTTTACTATGAGTATGGAATTTACACACAATTAAACCTACCTGATGCATCTTTTCCCTAGGAGTTTAAATGGGCAATTGATGGAATGGTTTTCAAGATTACCATCCGAAATCAAATCTTTTGAAGAACTTGTGAATAGATTTATTTTATAGTATTCCTACAATGTAAGGAATGAGATAACAATGCTGGATTTATGCAATGTTAAACAAAAGAATGGTGAATCTTTTATGATCTTCTTGCAGTGATGGAAATGGATGTTTAATAGGTATCCAAGAGATGTACCTGATCAAGAAAAGATGGACATATTCATTGATAATCTTATCAGTGAAATGAGTTATCGACTAAAAATGCAATGTCCTCCCTCCTTCGCCAAGATGATTGAGAATGGTCTGAAAATAGAATATGCGATCGTAAAGAAAGGAGAGTTAAAACTTTACAATAATTCTTACAACAACAACAACAACAAAAATGACAAACCCAAATTCTAGTCAAAGAATAGGAATGTCATCAATGGAGGAAATGATGAAAATAGTTGTGGCGTCGTAAAATTGCGACACTTGCAATTTCGACTGCATTTGGGTCTTCACGATGGTGGCGCAACGTTGAACCTGAATGGAGACCCCGAAACCTATTTACGACATCAAGAACTGCATCTTTTTGCACCTTGGCCTGATCCTCCTTGCACCCTGCTGTCCCGGGAGGTGGGACCATGGTGCCCAGTGCCCTGGTCCCTGGCCCTATTTTCAGCCCGATCTCTTGTTGGGCATCGGGTCTTCAAGTTTGCAATTTGGAAAATAATGCTCCTAGGTTGGCCTAAGGTCAAAAAAATCAGTCTCCTAACCCTAATTGACAAGTATATAAACTACATTTCCCCTCCCAGAAAAGGGAGAGAAAAAAACATATGTGTGCAAGAGGTGGAAGCGATAGGCAAAACATTCAAACATTCAAGCATTCAAGCATTCCTTCAAGCAATTAGGCATTCTAAGTCTCCATTCAAGGCTAGGTGTTGCATTCAAGACAAGGATTCAACCATTGAAGAGGAGACCACCTACAACATACAACATACAACATCATTACACCTTCGTATGTAAGAATACAAACATTCTTACAACAAGGTATCAGTACTTGATTACATTACAAACACTTACATTTACAACATTCTCATTTCTTGGTTAATTCCAAAACTGGGGTTTGACCTGAAGGCAAACCCCTAATCCCTAACCCCCCAATCGTCCTCTCTTTTCTATGGGTAGGTTGTAGGTACGCGGTTGTAATTGAAGATCTGGAATCCTTGTGCAGAGACGAACAGATCCCCCTTCGTTTCGCAGATTTTTCGGAGGACCGTGTGCACTCCGAGTGTCATCGTCCCATCAACTTTCGCTCAAACTTGCAGGACAACATCATCTTGACATTTTACTGCTAATTTCAGGTCCATAGCTTCATCCTGTGTCCCTATCTCCGTCTACAAATGAATCTCTCTTACTTTACATACACTCCTAGTTCAATCCTTCTATCTACATTCTTTACAAAAGAGGGTATCCTTGATGTCTCAACCCTTGAAACTCATTTAGAATTCAATCTTGCATTGTGTGGGATTGGATCTTGTGAGTTTCAACCCCTCTTTTGAATGTAAAGTCTCTCCTAAGTGAAAATCGTCAATCCTAGTGACCCCCTTTCTCTCTCCATGGAGTGGGGGAACAATTAGGGTTTGATTTTCTACTTTACATTTTGGTGAACCCGACGTGAACATCCTAATTCTGATTATTCTTGGTTAGATCTGAAATTTTTTTGCTTCCTTAATTACGTTTCCATGTTTAATCTTTTGCAAATTTTAGAGGTTAATTGCATAAAAACCCTAAATTTTGCTTTTTAGTAATTGAGCTTGTGAAATGTTTAATTATTAATGCTTGTTTCAGATCTACCCTTCTATTGCAAATTGTCAAATCATATTTGTGCTTTAATTCTGAAAATTAAGTGGTTAAGTGTCAAAACCCTAATTTTTAAAACCCTCTTGATTCAACCTTTGACTGATGATTTCACTGATCAAAACACCTTCAAATCGGCTGTAACTTTGGATTCCACAACAAAATCATAATATCTCTCATCCCTGAAAATTTTGAAAAAAGTTGCGAGGATCATGTGCACCCCAAGCGCCATCATCCCTGACATTTTTTCTAAAATTTCGGGAGCTAGATCTTACTGTATTTTTTTGCTAGAATCCAGAATCTTGACTGATTTCATCAATTCTAACACTTTCAAAATTAAAGTCAAAGTTGGTCTAGTGATTGCTTGGATTAAGGCTTATAATCATTCAAAAATTGTTGAAATTGAAATTTTGTGTTAAAATTGTGTTTCTTACAATCCTAAATCTAAAAAGTGTGTTGGCATCCATTCGAAATTTTAGTGCTTTATTCAAATTCTTGTAGTTTGTGACTTTTGAAATTAAGTGCTTGATTACAACAACCTGGATTTCCACTTTCAAAATTGAATTTTGCGTGAAATTGAGTCAACTTTTAAATTTCAAAGCTTGCATTCCTTTTAGGATTCCCTCTAAAATCATAAAATTCAAAATTTCAGTTTCCCTCTCTTTTTCAAAATTCAAATTTTGCATTTTTCAACAATCTTGGTAGGATTCAATTTTGAGATTGCAACTTTAATTTGGCCTATCTACAGATCATAAAATCACTCAATTTTTTCAGATTAGCTTTAAAATCATCATAACTTGCATCCCTGAAAAATTTCAAAAAAAGTTGCGAGGACCGTGTGCACTCCGTTCGCCACGGTCCCCGACATTTTTTCTGAAACTTCGGGAGATTGTCATGATTGCATTTAACAGCTTAAATCTAGGAGATTTGCTGATTTTATTGAAATTTGCTACCTCTAAATTTGAAAATAAATTCAAAATTCAAGATCTCAATTTTCAAGATAACAATTAAAATTAAGTGCTACCCCCTTGGCCCTAATTTTCAATTGTGCCTACCTTTCTTGGAAGTTGTGCATGAGTTTTACAACAATAAGCCCTATTTACACTATTCTTATTAGACGAAGCCTTAGAATTAAGTCTTTCCAAGGTTTAATTACTGAGGAGATGAAACCTAATTTGAATGGCCTTTTTAACGAGGACATGGGTAATTCCTCTAATCCTCTTAATGATGAAGAAGCTCTCCATGAGATTTCTGAAGAAAACTTTCGAAATTGGATAACCAATTTGATGATTTTCAGCAATGGATGTCTCAAGAATACCCCAATAGCCAAGCTCTTTCATTAATTGAGGGTCTAAAACATATGGTTCAAAGTGATAAGAATGGAATTGATATTTTACGTAGTATTGAGTTGTGCTGAAACTTTAGGTTATACACAACCTCCTACTCAAGTCAATCATTCTACCCCTTTGACAACTTCTATTGCTAGTATACCTACTTTTACATCAAACATAATGACTACTTCAATACAAAACATTCCACCTATGATCACCAGTCATGGGGGCAATCCTTCTTCTTCAATCAACCCTCTTCCTTCATTCAATCCGACTTCTTCATTCATTCCTTCAATGAGTGTCCCTATTAAATCTCCACAAATGAACATGACGCAAGGGGGCAATTCATTTAACCATTCCATTCCTCCTTGTAGTGCTCCTTTTTTCCAATCATCTCCTATGACTAACCATCATAGTGTCCCACCACCTTACTCTCAATCAATACCTTCTTTCAATAACATAATACCTCCATCACAATCTAACATGTCTAATATGAACTCTTCGACTGAAGTGACCATTAACAATCTTGCACAAACTGTCTCTTCTTTATAGCAACAAATTGCCTCTATGAATCAATCTAAGTTTAGTGTGCCCACATTTGATGTTGTGAGCCCACTTTCTCTTGATATTTTTCGAGCTATCCCCCCTAAGCATGTTGAAATCCCGCAGTTGGAGCTTTATAATGGTAAAGGTGATCCTCTAACACATGTTAAGACCTTTCAAACAATATGTACCGATTTTGCTCATGACCAAAGGTTGCTTGCAAAACTGTTTACTAGAACAGTAAGAGATAAGGCTCTACAATGGTATTGCTCGTTGCCTTCCTATTCCATTACTTCTTTCCAACAACTTGCAAACGCTTTTATTCAACAATTTCAAAACAATATAAGTCCTAAAGTTACTTTGATTGATTTAATGCATTGTAAACAAGGTGTTAAAGAAAAAGTGACTGATTTCATTGGTAGATATAAGCATTTGTGTACTCAAATTTCTTTTCCAGTACCTGATAATGATATTCAAAGAATATTTATTTCTAATTTACAAAAAGATATTAGAGAAAAACTTCTATTTTCTGAGTTTACTTCTTTCCAATAGTTGTGCGCAACTCTTCACAATTATCAACTGACTGTGAGTCGAATGGAACAAGCAAATCCTATGGCTATGAGTGATAAGGGTGATAGTAGTCAACAACCATTTGGGAAGTTTAAACCGAATAGAGAGTTCATTAAGTTCAATGAAAACATCACCAACAACAATGTGAATGCAGCATCAGGTGTGCCTCCTATTTCTAAGTTTTTCAGGAAAGAAAGAAAGTTTACTCCTTTGAATGAATCATTGCATAGTATTATGAATAAGTTATTGGAACAAAATGTGCTTATTCTCCCTCCTATAAAGAAAATAGATCCTGCAAAGATTAATTCACCCTATTTTGATAAAAAAACTTTTTGTCAATTTCATCGTCAACCTGGGCATGATACTGAAAAATATTCTGCTTTAAAGGGTAAAATTCAAGATTTGATTGATAATAATACTATCTCTATTTTAGGTGTGAATGATAAAGGCAACACATCTGTAGCTCCTCCTAACCAAAATCTTAAGATTTTTACTGATCCATTACCTTCTCATACCTCTAATGTGATTGAGACTAACGATTCCTCTTTCTCACCTGATGGTCTTGTGTCTATGACTCCGAATGTGATTAACTTTGTAGAGTAGCAGAAAATCCCTAAAGAACCTTCCATCATATTTGATTCCAGTGAAACTATCAGGGCACCTGATGGTCCTTTATATATAGTTGCAAAAGTCAAGAATACACCTTGTCGTGGAGTGCTTATTGATCCTTCTTGTATGGTTAATGTCATTACTGAAGAATTTCTTTTTACTTTGCAATTGAATCAAGTGATCTATGACAAAACAAATGTGGTTGTGAAACTATTTGATGCATTTTCTTCTCTTGCAATTGGTTCTATTACATTACCTATTGAGGTCCATAACAAATCCCTTGATGTGAGATTTGCTATTATTCCATCATCCGAACAATTTCGTGTGAAGCTAGGCTATCCTTGGCTATCTTCCATGAAAGCTATTGCTTCTCCTATTCACAAGTGTTTGAAATTTCCCCATAATGGTGAAGTTGTTACTATCAATCATAGTCTCTTTAAACTAGCTGAGAGAACTTCTAGCATTCCTATTGATTATTTTTGGCCTAAACAATTTCAATCTCTTCCACTGCGAAGTGATCATCTTTTCAAATCTTATCAAAAGTGGAAAAAAGATATGATCCTATCTCTAAGTGAACCCAGAACACCCAAACTTGATATTCCTATCGTTCTTGAGAAGGAAGTTCTTCCTTTGAAAGATAAAACTAATGTCTTTCCTCAAGAAGATTCCCAACCCATCCCTATGGATGTGACTATGCCTATGTCTAATAAACTTTCTAAAGGTAGACCTATACCTCCTCATCATGATGGACTTGGTCTCCTTCCTAAACCAGATATTCCTCCTTTATATGGAGCAGTTCCTCCTCCTTCCTCTTATAGAGAGAAGAGACCTTCCTCTTCTCCTATTGTCCAACCTAAGAGACCACAACCTAAACACCCAAGTGATAAGGATGAGAACATTCCTCCTCCTCAATCTTTTCAACTTCCTACTAAGACTAGATGAAATCGTTATGCGCGTGAATGTTGATGAAAGCGTCATCTTAGAGCTCATGCAGCTGTTTCCCAAACTTTGCAATCCCCAAAAACACCTTCAACTAGCATTATTCCATTTTCTCCTCAGCCGAAAATTGAGCCAAAATCTCTTAAACATAAGATGCATGATGGTTTTGATCCTGTGCGAGTTAAAGATCCTATTTTTATAAATCTTGATGATGATATAGATGAAAATATTATTCATGATGAAAATGTTACTCCTCTTTCTTCTAATAGTGAATATGAATATGTTGATATTGATAACCATTTATCTAACGAATTTTCTAAAGCACTTATCCTAGCTCCTAGACAAGAACAACGTGGCTTGGAACATGAACATAGCCCTTGTTTGGATCTTGTGATAGCTTCATCTGCTGTGTTGGATGTTCCTCCTCTAGCATGTTTCCCTCCTTCTCAAAATATTGATCAGCAAGATCGGGGGGTGGATGATGCGCTAGACTAGTTCATTAGCATAGCAAACTCTCTCCTCCTCTCTTGATCTCTTTTTGTTACTTCTTCTATGTGTTATTCCCATTCTTCTATTTGTTGTCCTTAGTGTTGTCTACTTGAGGATGATGCAAAGCATTGAGATCTCTTTTGGTCTCTCTCATGTTGACTCAAAAGACACATGTGTTCCCTTCTTCTAGGTGACCTTCCTTGATTGGGGAATGAAGAACAATTATGCATACATACATATGATATACATGAAATATCATACAACATACTGACCCCAAGGAAAGTGAAGTCACCTCGTTCTTTGTGTTTTGTGTCTATTATCCTTGGGTTTATCTCACACTTGGGGGCTAAATCTTTGTGATAACATGCTCCTTTCCCTTCTCATTTCTTATGTGTATCACTACCTTAAATAAATCACCCCCGATGAGGCGTGTGCGATCACTTTAACGTAGGGGGCATACACTCCATTCATATCTCTTCAAGATACTTAAAAATTTCTTGGCGAACTTAGCTTTGCCTTGAAAATTTTTGGTATTTTTTGCATGACTCATAGTGAGGGAACCTTACTACTGATAGTCATGGTTCTCCCTCGTGATCTTCCCTTTTACTTTGTCAATCAAAGTCGTAAGATCCTTAGTCCACTGGGGGCTTGGTGTATCTTGCCTCCTTGACGTGGTGAAATTTTTTCAATGTTGTTTCCTTGTACTTTACCGAAAGTATGGGCGTATGCTTATACTCCCGCTAAAGTGGGGGCTAAATGTAGCATCGTAAAATTGTGACACTTGCAATTTCGACTGCATTTGGGTCTTCATGATGGCGGCGCAACGTTGAACCTAAGTGGAGACCCCAAAACCTATTTACAACATCAAGAATTGCATCTTTCTGCACCTTGGTCTAATCCTCCTTGCACCCTGCTGTCCCGAGAGGTGGGACTATGGCGCCCAGCGCCCTGGTCTCTGGCCCTATTTTGGGCCTGGTCTCTTGTTGGGCATCGGGTCTTCAAGTTTGCAATTTGGAAAATAATGCTCCTAGGTCGGCCTAAGGTTGAAAAAATCAGTCTCCTAACCCTAATTGACAAGTATATAAACTACATTTCCCCTCCCAGAAGAGGGAGAGAAAAAAAAATGTGTGTGCAAGAGGTGGAAGCAATAGGCAAAATATTCAAACATTCAAGCATTCAAGCATTCCTTCAAGCAATTAGGCATTCTAAGTCTCCATTCAAGGCTAGGTGTTGCATTCAAGACAAGGATTCAACCATTGAAGAGGAGACCACCTACAACATACAACATACAACATCATTACACCTTCGCATGTAAGAATACAAACATTCTTACAACAAGGTATCAGTACTTGATTACATTACAAACACTTACATTTATAGCATTCTCATTTCTTGGTTAATTCCAAAACCGGGGTTTGACCTAAAGGCAAACCCCTAATCCCTAACCCCCCAATCGTCCTCTCTTTTCTGTGTGTAGGTTGTAGGTACGCGGCTATAATTGAAGATCTGGAATCCTTGTGCAGAGACGAATAGATCCCCCTTCATTTCACGGATTTTTTGGAGGACCGTGTGCACTCCGGGCACCATCATCCCTTCAACTTTCACTCAAACTTGAAGGACAACATCGTCTCAACATTTTACAGCTAATTTTAGGTCCGTAGCTTCATCCTGTGTCCCTATCTCCGTCTACAAATGAATCTCTCTTACTTTACATACACTCCTAGTTCAATCCTTCTATCTACATTCTTTACAAAAGAGGGTATCTATCCTTGATGTCTCAACCCTTGAAACTCACTTAGAATTCAATCTTGCATTGTGTGGGATTGGATCTTGTGAGATTCAACCCCTCTTTTGAATGTAAAGTCTCTCCTAAGTGAAAACCGTCAATCCTAGTCACCCCCTTTCTCTCTCCATGGAGTGGGGGAACAATTAGGGTTCGATTTTCTGCTTTACAATAGTGCTACGAAACAACAACCAATTTTTAATCTATCAAGTCGAATCCCAAACAATAACAATCAAGAAAGCAATAAAGCCAAGTCTTTCTTCTCCAATCCTCATAGGAAATTCATAAACGTTGGGGAACCATTAGAATCAGCTTTAAAAACTCTTCTTGCAAACAAACTAATTGTTTTACGAGAAGCAAGAAGTTATGAACCACCAGTCAAGCCTAATTGGTGGAATGACAATCATTTTTGTAATTACCACTGGAATAAAGGACACCAAATAAATGATTTTTAGAGATTGAAGCACCTTATCCAGGATCTAATTGATAATGGAACTATCATAGTGGATAGCCATAAGACAAATGCATCACACCTAGCTTTCAAAACTCCACTCTGAATTATGACAAAGGTGAACCATCCCAATTAAAAGATGACAAAGGAAAAGACAAAGTGAACTACACTTATACATATGATGATGTGGTAAATGTCATCATTGTTAAAGATAATCCACCTTCAAAGCCAATCAATGTCATTACAAGAAGCAAAGAAAAGGTCACCTTTCCGGGTATAATAAAAGACTCAACATCCACTTCACAACAATACAATCTATTAGAGAAATTACAAAGAATACCCGCTCAAATATCAATTTTGGAACTTCTCAAAGTTTCACCTATGCATAAGGACATTTTGGAAAAATATTTAGTGGAAACAATAGTTCCAAAAGACATGGATGTGGATCAGTTCCAAAACATGGTGGGACACCTTATAGCCCCTCATTGCTTATCATTTTCTAAAAATGATGACACATCCTTGCAACATCCTCACAATTCTCCTTTACATGTTGAAGTCACCATTAATAAAACTCATGTCAAATGCATACTCATAGATGGTGGAGTGGGCTTAAAAATTTGTGCATTAAGTTTAATAAAAGATTTGGGATATTCAGAAAATGCAGTAGATCCAAAGAAGAAAATAACTATTAAGACTTATGATGAAGCAGAGTGTTCTTCTAAAGGAACTGTGGTGTTGCCAATCAAAATAGGACATGTGGAAAGGAATACATTATGTCAGGTTTTAGATTTGAACCTCTATTACAACATTCTTCTAGGAAGACCGTGGATTCACACCATGCAAGCAATTCCTTCTACATATCATCAATGTGTAAAATTTCCTCATGAAGGACAAGAGGTCACTATAATTGCAGACTCTAGCCAATATTGCAATAATCTGAAGATAAAAACACAAGATACGAGAGTTCCACATAACAGAGAGTCAATATATCCTACCAAAGAAATTCAAGAAAAGTTATGGGAAACCTTTGAGAAAAAGCTCGAATTGAATGATGAAGGAATGGGAAAATATTCTTTGCATAATTTTCCACTTTCACCTAAGTCATATGGAAAGCCTACAAATATCCAATCAAAGACCTCAGAGAAATCAAAAGATATGTTTAATAGAGCATTTGTTAGAGCTAGAACCCTTGAAGAAGAAACCAAAGACAAGGACATTCTTGGTTGGTTGTACAAAGATGAAAATGAAACTATAGAAATAGGTGCATGTTAGGATTCTCAAAGATACTGAGAGGGGGGGGGGTGAATCAGTATTTGACCGAAAATAATATTTTCTTAACTAATAACATGAAAAGCATATTAAAACTGTGTATAGGTAAACCATAAAAAATGCAGTAAATAAGAATAACAACCACAACATGAAAAACACACCATAACACAATGTTTTAACGAGGAAACCCAGTGTAGGAAAAACCTCGGTGGCATTTGTGACCCACAATATTCACTTACTAGCCAATAAGAGAATATTACTGCTGCAACAGGGGCCTACACATGTAGGAAGGTCAAGTGCCTAGAACTCACTGCTCAATTACAAAAGAAGTCACACTGACTTACAAAAATGGATTATACTAATCCAATGTCTTGTACTATTTTAGATTAGCCTCTACTATGCCAGATTCAATACCGGTTTAAGCTCTGCTACATACATAAACCCTTATCCAATAATTCACATGATAGGTCTGCTACCTTCTATCTTTCGCATCATACCCTAACACATATAAAATGATCTACAATGATCTCATACATATATGAGTCATGTTACAATCTGCCATGTCGGCTTACAAAATATTTTACAATTAATTATAAAATACATTAATACAAAATTGTTGTCGGCCAGGGTGTCGGTAATCTTACTTTTCGGTGTCGCTGTTCTGTATGTCGGTGTAGAGTCTGTCAGGGCCAATGCTAGTGTCTATCTGCCAGTATCACATGATTGTAAGGTTGCCATCAATGACAATATCTTTAATCAACTACAATATCTCATTGGAGTGTGCATTTTCCAACAATCTCCCCCTTTGGCATTGATGGCAACACTCATGAGAAAAATTCAAGAATGTATCCAAAAATTGAAGTCCAAAAATCTTTGCCAAAAACTGTGTGTCCAAAAATGTATGCTCCCCCTGAGTAGATAATCTCTACTTCCTTCTGACCATTTTTCTCATCACACTACTCCCCCTTTGACATCAATGACAAAGGTTGTCATTCGCTATCAATGGCGTCTTGCCTGGATTCTTGTTGTCATGCTCTGTGAAGTGTACCTGTACCTGCAACCACAATGCACTCAATAAATCATTACAATCATGGTTAGAAGATTTAAATCAAAGAAAGACAAAACCATAGCTAATCGAATTATTGCCTCCTAGTAAATGCGAGTATGAATTTTGCTCTAAGATCTTATTATGCAAATTCCAGTGACTTGACTACACTTAGATGGAGGGTTTGAATGATGAAGATGCATGATCTAGCAAGAATAACATGATTAAGCTAAGATTTAAGCTAAAATTGAGCATGATAATATTGCTAAAACTAATAAACTATAAGTTAGATGCCTATAATAACAATGCATAAGATGAGAATGAGATGGGATCAAATGATATGCAAAAATTATATGAAATTGGGACCCTTTGAGCTCCAAAATGAGGTCTATTTATAGGATTTTCCAAGGCTAGGGGTGATGTGGCAAGAATCAACATTCAAGATTGATATGAAGATATCAATGGTTAAATTGGAGGATGGCGAAGGGGGTTGGATTAAAGGGAACATCTGTCATCTCTATGGTGACAAGTGTCAAGAGGCTTCTAGAAGGAGTTAGATGAAAGGGAACACTTAGTGACAAGTGTCACAAGATTATAGAAGATGTTGGATGAAAGGGGACATGGTGGTAGGTAGAATGGGTTAGGTTTAGGAGTGGTAGAAGTTAGAAGAATTTAAATTTAAAAATTCAAATAATATGAAAAGGATAAATAATCTCAATAACTCATGAATTTGATTTGTTTTAATTAATTAAGGGATTTAGAAGAAATCAATTTTGATGGGGGGGAATTAATTAATTAAAGGGGATGAAATGAACCTATTAAATAAATCCTTAGATTTATTAATAAGTAGATGAAAAGGGAAATTTAATCAAATTGCTTAGTGAATTCAATTAAATTGCTTAGTGAATTCAATTAAATTGGGGAGGAGAGATTAATTAAATAATTGCTTATTTAATTAATTATCTTTAGACCATTTTTAGGTGTATAAATTTTGCCCCTCTTTGAAGCAAGGTGTGATGACGCGTTGATTAAAAGAATAATCTCATTTTGATGATGGTATTGATTTGATAGGATGCCCCAACTCTTGATTTCTAAATCCGATATGATGATGCCCCCTTGGGAGATCAATTGAGAAAATTGATCTTTGGAGTTTTGCGAGATTGATATCCTGATAGATTTGATTTGATTTCTGCAATTGTGGTTTGATGAAAATGCGAGTTCTTCGATTAGCTTGGTTGCTTAGATTGATAAGATTGAAAAATCTTGATTGATTAGATTCAGTCTGGTTTCAAGAAGGATTCATCCTGTATAAGACAATGATAATCAAAGCGTCTGGTTTCAGGAAGGATTCATCTTGTATAAGACATGATCAGAATGTTTGGTTTCAAGAAGGATACATCCTATATAAGACATGAATCAGAATCATATCGTCTGGTTTCAGGAAGGATTCATCCTATATAAGACATGATAGAATTGATTAGGTTTGATTTATTGATTTGTTTGATTTGATAAGGTTGATTAGATAAAGAACTAACAGTTTGTTGATATCAAGTTGTAGAAATTTTTGGATATGCTGATTGTTGATTCTGTTTGAGAGAGATAGCATAAGATTTTTTGCTGGGTTGATAATATCATGAGAGAAATATGAGTCATTATTTTGATTGCGTATACACTTGTGATGATACTTTGATGATTCCTATGATAGATTTAGCCTTGGATAAAAGGAGCCTTTAGGATCCCATGCAAGAATGAAATGCAAGCTACAATGCAAACTATGACCGGACTAGTCACTAGATAATTTTGCATTTTTGTCATCATTGAGATTTTGAAATGTGGGAAGTGAGTGCAAAAATCGATGGTATAATTAAACCATGATGACTTGAGTACTTCTTTCCTGGATTTTGATATAGCAAGTTAGCACAAGCATCGAGGTATAATTAAACCGAGATGACCCGAGTGTTGTTTGCATAAAACAGGCAGTATTAATATTTTCAATACGCAAATTGGAAATGTCTTCAATGATATTCTGATGATCATGTCCGAAGACAAATTTGCACATATTTGTGAGTAAATTTTAGATAGTAGACAAGAAAAATATCATGTTTCTTCCTTGTTCCTCTAGTCAATGACATCCTGGAGGCACTCAGAAATCATGATAGCGAAAAGCAATATAGAAAAGTTGAACAATCATGTTAAAATCATTATCCAAAAGATATTATCCACAGAAAAGTGTGTGATGTGCTTAGATTGACTTTGTGATAGCTTGATAATTGATAGTTTGATCTCGTGTTCAATGTTGGATGTGTCTTAGTTTTTGCTTGATAAGAGTTGTCTAACTGTTTGTTCTACCTGTTTGATTAAGCTCAAAATGATCAAGAATTTGCCCCCAGCTTGGTGTAGGATTTTGCCCCAAGCCTAGAAACAAAGTCATTATGATATATCCAATGATCCAAACCATGGAAAGAAGCCACATGGGATGCTTGTGTATGTCAAAAGGCTTTATGATGGTCCACGCTGATGGAAGATGAATGCATGAACTAATAGATGGAAGAGCTAGCCGACAAATAGCGCCTGTTTGCTAGGTTTTCACCATCTATTTTTATTGCACTTTTTCTAATATTTGATTTTTTTTCTTTCTTTTTCTTCTTTCATTTTTTTAGGATTTTTTTAATTTCCCCCCCCCCTTTCTTTTTATTTTTCAACATTTTTGATTTTTTTTATTTTTCACTGTTTTTTATTTTTTCACTGTTTTTTATTTTTTCAGACATAAAATTTCTCCAGGTGTATGCTATTGATAGGTTCTTCAAGTTGATCTCCATCCTATGTTGATAGATGATATGCTTCTGATCCAAATACTATTGTGACTACAAATGGACCTAACCAGTTTAGTTCAAATTTTCCTTTCTTTTCTCGATCTGCCTAGTTGAGTGGACTTTCTTTTAGCACTAGTTCTCCCACTTGAAAGATTCATGGTTTAACCTTGTGATTATAGCTCCGGCACATTCTTTGCTGATATACCTTTAGATGATCAAAGGCATTGTGTCTGCGTTCATGGATAAGTTCTAACTCTTGTAGTCTAGGTACTCTTTGTTCTTCATCTGGGATGAGACCTTTTAGTGATACATGTAGAGAAGGTATCTCTACTTCGATTGGCAATATGGCTTCTGACCATATACAAGAGAGAAAGGTGTGGCATCTATCGATGTGCGGATACTGGTGCGATAGGCCCATAGAGCAAGGTTCAGTTGGATATGCCAATCTTTCCCAACATCGTTGACACTCTTTTTGAGGATTTTCAGAATAGTTTTGTTAGATGCTTCTGCCTGCCCATTTCCCTGTGGATAATATGGTGTGGAGAATCTATGTTGGATTTTGAACTTCTCACATAGCTCTTGTACATCCCGATTCTTGAATGGTCGCCCATTATCAGTGATAATGGTCATTAGTATTCCATAGCGACAAATGATATAGTTCAAGATAAATGCAGCAATTTGTTTTCCTGTGATATTGATGAGAGGTACTGCTTCAATCCAATTTGTGAAATATTCAGTGGCTACAAGAATGAATTTGTATCCATTAGATGAGGAAGGATTTATCTTTCCTACTAGATCAAGTCCCCATTGACAAAAAGGCCAAGATGTTGCTAAAGCATGTAGTTCTTGTGCTGGTGCATGGATCAAATTCCCATGGATTTGACATTGTTTGCATGTTCTTGCTATTTTAAAAGAATCTCATTCCATAGTCGGCCAATAATAGCCCAAGCGTATGAGTTTTTTTGAAAGGGTAAGACCACTTGAATGAGTGCCACAAATGTAAAACCTTCTCAGATTCTTCTTGTTTGAGACATCATAAGAGAGTATCGTCTAGACCTCGTTTAAATAGGGTATCTGCGACAAGAGTAAAATGAGAGGATTGACAAATAAAGTTTCTCTTTTGGTTCTTTGATAAGTCAGGAGGTAGGATATTATCTTTCAAGTATGTGTAAGTTTGGCCATAGCGGGAGGAATTGTGTTTGATAAGTTGACAGATGGTTTGGGAATCAGGACAATTATAGGTGGGATGAAACAACTCTTCAACCAGGAATTTATAATGCTGTTGATTTTCCTGTGTTTGTAATAGAGAAGCAAGTGTAGCCATGGAGTCTATTGCTTTGTTGTCATTTCTTGGAATCTGTTCAAAAGTTATTTCTACAAAGTACTTCTTGATATCATCCACTATCTTTTTATAAGGCATGAGTTTATCATCTTTAGTTTGATAGTCATCATTGATTTGATTAATGACAAGTTGAGAGTCTCCAAAGACTTGAAGTTGTTTAATGTTCCATTCTACAACCATTTTGATAAATAGAATGCCTACTTCTAATTTATGTTGTGTTCTTCTATTGATGCTTGCTCTTGATCCATGTTGTGTTCCATTATTGATGTTTGCTCCTAGACTAATATTTGGGTGATGTATTGTAAGATATGGATCGAACCCTGGAATGTCTATATATGACCAGGTAAAATTGACTTGCCATCTTTTGAATGGTTTCAAGTATTTTTGCCTTGCTATTTCTGATAGGGAAATTGCTACTGGATGTAGATCAATTGTGCTAATGATAAATGCCTCTGCTAGTTCTATTAGAATAGAGAACTTCTCTTGATAAAATTCAAGTAAGGTGTTACATCTCCCATATTTCGGTGCCTTGAGGAGGTTTTCACCATTAGATGCGTCCTTTGTTTTTACTTTTTTCTAATCTAATGTTGCCACTAAATGGTTTTCAACATTAGACCTGATATTGTTTTCTTGATTTTCAATTTTGTGACTAGGAGATTTGGCACCCACTTGACTGGAAGATGCGTTGCTAACATTCCTGGTGAGAGTTGTTACAGGTTCAATTTCATTAAGATATAAGGATATGGTATGGTCATTAGGTAAGGTATCAATGTCAGTATGTCCTTCATTTTCCCAGTCCATAGGTTCAGGATAGCTTAAGGATAAAGGATCTTCAAGTTGAATAGTTTAAAAGATATTAGCGGTTATGATAGAGATATCAGAGCTTTTAGTATGTATTTCCATGTCTAGAACGATACTCTCATCAAAATGACCTCGTACAAGAAAATCTTGATCGTCCTCAGTTAAGTCCATGTCAGTCACATGTGATTCGGATTCAAGTAGGCTAGTTCCTAATGTTTGTTCTGCATATGTGTGAACTACATCGACTTCTATATCTGCTTCTTCCCTTTCAATTTGAAGTTGCTCTAATTTGTTTTTCCATGATAGCAAATATTCTCTAGTTCCTTGATCTTTTAGCTGCATTTGTTCTTCAATGTTTGACAAAATTGATGCAAATGATTGTTCCTTGGATTGTGTGCTTGAAGGTGCTACCTCTCTATTATGTGAAACAATGAACTCTTGAGCTAATTTCATATTATTACAACACTACAATGGATTTGAGTTTGCTGCTATTGTGATTTCCTGCCCATTGTAGGGAAATTTGACATATTGATGATATGTTGATGTAATAGCTTGCATATCCTATATCCATGGTCTCCCCAAGAGTATGTTGTATTGTAGGTCCACGTCTAGAACTTGGCATGCTATGTCCTTCTACAAAGGTCCCACCCTGATGGATAACATCACAATTCCTTTAGAGTAATGTTCTTCTTCACCAGAGGCTTTGATTTTTATCTTTTTCCTAGGATCAACTGCATCTTCTGAATAGCCTAGAGCATGGACAAGATTCATAGAGAAAATGTTCAAGCTAGCTCCCCCATCTATTAGGACACATTTAACAAGCATTCTATTAATGAGGACTTCAATTTGAAAGGAAGCGCTATGGGGATTTTGCAATGAATCAATGCTTGGATATGAAGGAGATGAGCTTTGAATAAGATCCTCTAAAATAGGTTTGATGGGTATATTTATTTGGTGAGGATGCTATGGAAGGTTCTTGCAAGCTTTCAAGAGGTGTAGGAATAGATGCCTTTGGAGAGTCAATTTGCTTATGGATGGATGGATCATTGTTAGACATGGGTGCACAATTTTGATCTTCTTTAGCCAAATCCTTTAGGGATATTTTTAAGAGGTGCATAAAAGAGCCACTTTTCTTTTGAGATGTATTTAAATCCTTGTGAGGTTTTAACATAATTGGATTTTGATTTTGAACTTGTTTGATTTCTCTGATATGTTGTTTTGTCATGTGTATTTTGCTTTGGTATGTCATGTTGCTCTGATTTTTAGTTATTTCAAATGTTCCTATTTCCATTTTAGGGATTTGATTGTCTAAAAGTTGTTTTGGTAAGTGATCAATAGTCAATTTCAAGGCAATAGAGTGATATGACACTAAAAGAGAATTCAAGTGTTTAAAAGTTTGCAAGTTTTTCAATCTTCGGTTTAGGAGTGCAATGGTGATGATTTGATAAGAACCAAGTCCTGTAGGAACAATCTATCCTATGATGTGGGAGAAGGTTATCCTGACCAAACATTTCAGTTTCGTGATAAAGGATGATTGATCCTGATGAGAAACTATGTTTGAGTGATCAGTTTATCAAAGAGGGTGATAATGCACTTTGAGATGTTTAGATTTTGAACTTGTTGGGGGTAAGCACTTGAAAATCTTGAGGTGTTTATTTTCTAAAGTCTGATTTTGATGGATGATACTTGACCAAGCAAACCAAGCAGACAATCTAAGCACAGATTGACAGATAATAGGTGTTTATGCTTACTGCAAATTGATCAGGCAGAAATGATAAATCTGGAACAGGCATGTAAGACACAGTTCTGGACTGAAAGATGCAAAGTTTTGTACAATAGATTATGCAGCATAGAACGACAAACTAGTGACTTCATGTGTAAAGCAGTATTTCGTACGACATAGAACCTTGACTCGTACGATAGAAGATCAAGCAGTACGACAGAATATCTTGACTCATATGACAGGTATTTTAACAGGTGTAAAAAGTGTTTGTTTTGCTGATTTTGATCTTTGAATTCTGATGATGTTTTGCTAATGTTTTCCAATTTTTTAGGTGTCTGATTTTCTCATTTAGGGATGAATACACAACAAACACATGATGTGATAAATGACTGCAATCAAGCTAAACCCTAAGGAAGTTGGCTGAGAATGAAAACCTTTTCTTGCTGACTTAGGTACACACCCAATAGCTAATCAGAATACGGCCGCTGAGTCTCACGCAATGGATTCTCAACGTCATATTATCCGACTCCAAACGCTAATGGGGGAACAATATGGAAAGTGTCTTGGGAGAGTTACTATCTCTCTTGCACAAATATTATCACCCTTTCGGAGGTGAATCGGGTAGCTTCTATTTTAACCGGTACTAGTAAGGGATCCATTCGGCACGTCGGGGTATAAACTCAATTAAGAGGTCTCCTAGCCTTGAAAACCAAGGTTTGATATACCCGAAGGTACAAAGGAGAGCTATTCCCGAGCACTACCATTGCTTTGATTTTCATCAAAAACACATTTATTTTATAGTGGGTTGGATTACTTGGCGTTAGCTGTTCCCACTTAGGTCGTTCCCCTCTCACCGGCCTTAAGGGCTAAGAGTTAATAACTCCTCGGGAGGAGGCCTGCTAAAGAGATGCACTAATGAAAGCAAAAGATGAGTCTATCTTTCTGATCACCTAAGAAAGGTGAGAGCATACTCGCCTATCATCACAAGCACATAAGACATAGTTGTTCATTTCTTTAAGCCCAAATTGAAATGTGCCTAAAAATTTAAAGAATACACAAAGTTTTTGCTGAATCCTTAGGCAACCTGCAAAATAGATCCATTAGTAGTCATGATTATATTTATAATTATATCTTTGACAAGCGTCCTACAGAAAAGAGTTAGGCTGCCAAAAATCTCACAAACAAAACAAGATTAGCATTAGTGATCCGAACTACGAAATTTTCAAAAAAATTATATGAAATTTTAGCCTAACTTCAAATAGGCATAACTTTCTGCTCGGGACTCAAAATTATGATCCGTTTAACTCGTTGGAAAGGTCTCCAAGAGTTCTAGATGGGCATTCAAAAGGAAATTTTTGGCACTTTCAAGGGCTAAAAATGACCAGAAGGCCTTCAAAAATGCAAATTACCAACGTATAGACAAACTTGAAAATTCTAGTTTGCAGTTTATCAAAAAATCACAGAACTAGAAACTTGTACGACATACTTTTCCAGTTAGTACGATAGAACTTTAGATTTCGTACAGGAATAAAAGCAGACTCGTACGACATAATATTTTGAAGCCATAAATTCATACAAAATAGAATTAGATATGGCACGATAGTGCAAATCAGCTCGTACGACACAGGAATGAGCTAGAACGAATAAAGAACTTTCAATGTAAAAGCTCATACGAGTCAAAATTAGACCTAGTACAAGTCAGGATGAAGTGTCATCCTGGGCTAAAAGGTAGTTCGTATGAGTTGGAAAATCAACTCGTACGACGTTCTGATTCTGATCCGGTAGAGATGAATGTTTGTTGAAGCTTGAGAGGCCAAAAATGATGATTTTTGCCCCACGGTGGGTGCCAAAATGTCATGCTCTGTGAAGTGTACCGGTACTTGCAACCACAATGCACTTAATAAATCATTACAAGCATGGTTAGAAGATTTAAATCAAAGAAAGACAAAACCATAGCTAATCAACTTATTGTCTCCTAGTAAATGTGAGTATGAATTTTGCTCTTAGATCTTATTATGCAAATTCTAGTGACTTGACTACACTTAGATGGAGGATTTGAATGATGAAGATGCATGATTAAGCTACATGAATGATTTATCTAGCATGATTAAGCTAATATTTAAGCTAAAATTGAGCATGATAACATTGCTAAAACTGATAAACTATAAGCTAGATGCCTATAATAACAATGCATAAGATGAGAATGAGATGGGATCAAATGATATGCAAAAATCATATGAAATTGGGACCCTTTGAGCTCCAAAATGAGGTCTATTTATAGGATTTTCCAAGGCTAGGGGTGATGTGGCAAGAATCAACGTATTGATATGAAGATATCAATGGTTAAATTGGAGGAGGATGGCAAACAGGGTTGGATTAAAGGGAACATCTGTCATCTCTATGGTGACAAGTGTCAAGAGGCTTCTAGAAGGAGTTAGATGAAAGGGAACAATTAGTGACAAGTTTCACAAGGTTCTAGAAGATGTTGGATGAAAGGGGACATGGTGGTAGGTAGAATGGGTTAGGTTTAGGAGTGGTAGAAGTTAGGAGAATTTGAATTTAAAAATTCAAATAATATGAAAAGGATAATTAATCTCAACAACTCATGAATTTGATTTGTTTTAATTAATTAAGGGATTTAGAAGAAATCAATTTTGATGGGGGGGAATTAATTAATTAAAGGGGATGAAATGAACCTATTAAATAAATCCTTAGATTAATTAATAAGTAGATGAAAAGGGAAATTTAGTCAAATTGCTTAGTGAATTCAATTAAATTAGGGAGGGGAGATTAATTAAATAATTGCTTATTTAATTAATTATCTTCAGACCATTTTTAGGTGTATACACTTGTAACCAGTGGGTTACAATCTGAAAAATATTTGTCAAAATCAAGTTTAGACCATTTCTGAATGTTTTGTTGTCTTTTATTGCCTCTTGAGTTCTCTGCACTGTACCGGTGAGTATGTGCATTTTCTCTTCCGGTGTCTTCAATCCGGGAACCAGAGCCTCATATATTTATTTTCTCAAAGAAATGAGGTAATTTAGTTTTGGAGCAAGTCTACTTTTTAAGTCCTTTGCTTTATCCTTTATCCTTTCTTTGTCCTTCTCTAACTTCTTGATTTTCTCTTCTTGCTCTGCAATCTTCTTCTCTATCTCCAAAAATGAATCCGATGTACCTATCAGATTGTTAGCAATATTGTTAATCTTATCTTGTGCTTTGTTGATTTCCTTGTCTAGATCCTCTATTAGAATGTTTGTTTTACAAGTGTCTATGTACAGTTTCTTGAAGTTAAAAATTATCTCTCCAAGTTTCGATAATAGGGTATCCATTTTCTCTTTGTTCTTCTTCACAATTTCCTCAAAGAATTTCTCTTTTTCTTTAATCATTCTCTCCTTAAATGTATCCACATTTATTTGATCAATAGTCAATATGTTGTCGATGATGAAATTAGACAATGTATCTAGTTGACCTAAAGAATCCTTATTATCAACAATGCACTTTGGTGCTATCAATTTAAGAATGAGAATTGTATCATCAATAGCCTTATAGGCTTGTGCATTACACTTTGTGATCTTCTTTATTGAGTCTAATAAGACCTCTGTTACATTTGTAGGTCTAAATTCTGCCATAGAAGTACCAGATGTTTGTCCAACTGCCTTCACAATAGCCATGCTACCGGTTGTGGTAATCACCTTACTTCATTTGACCTCTGGTAGGTCAGTCTGTGTTTTCATTTCTACAAACAAAGGTTTAGGCTTTTTAGTTTAGGCTGGTGGCACTGTTTCTGTCTAAACCTGTGCTTCAACCTGTAACTATTTTGGTTTCTCTATTTGTGTCTCAGAAGGTTTCTCTAAGCTTTCAACTATCGGTTTCTCAGATGTAGTCAAAGTTTGTACCTCTGTACTTTCCTTTGTTGGTTCTTCTGATGTTTTGCCAGTTGTATCTACCAGTTTCTCAGTGGTATCCTCTACTGGTTGCTCTGTCTGTGTAGGTTTTTCTATGCTTATCTCAACTTCTGCACCCGGTGACTCAGTAGTCACATCTGTCTTCTTGTCCTTAGTGGTTTCTCTGTCAACCACAACATTTATTTCTTGAGTATCAATATTCACAATGTACAAAACTTCAGACTCAGGATTTGTATCCTCTAATGGAGTCTCTAAACTCTTAGTAGCTGGTTGACTGTCAATAGTACCTACCAGTGGAGTATTTGAAGGAGGTGGGGGTACATTATTAGTTATTTTGAGGCTTGGAGGACCACCTACCTTACCATTCCCCTTATCCCTATCCTTTTGATATACTTTAATAGTCTTTGGTCTAAGTAATTCTTCCTATTCTTCTTTTTCGACAAAGAATATATCCCATGCATTTGATGTTTCCTTCGAGACTTCATTTACTCTATCTGCCATCAGTGCTACATGCTAGTGAGCAGTGGAGAATATTGTCCAGTTTCCTTCACTGATTAGTTCATCTATTTCATCAGTTGAGTTGACTGGATGTACTGCAAGTAATTATTCAATCTTGATTTTCTTGTCCAGCTCAATGATTGCTAACCTTCTAGCTTCTAATCTCCTATATAGATCATTTGGTATTTCATCAACTTGTATCAAAAATTTCTTATAAATATCTAAGTGTAAAATTACATTATTCTCTATGCTTTCCTTGTCATTTGCTGACAGTGTGTTGTATATTTTGCTGATGTTCTTCAGTTTTCCATCTTTAGTTATTTCACTTAAGAGTTTGTCTAGTGGGGCAATATTTTGTTTTACCTTCTTTTTCTTAGGAGTCATTTTCTTTACCGGAGGCCTAACTGCTTGTTGTTTTTGTCTGGTTCTCCTGGGTGTGGGTGAGGGTACCGATGAGGGTTTTCTTTTCCTTTCTACCCTTTTAAATATTGTTGGCATATCACTCTCAGAAGAAGTTCCAATTGGTGAAAGATGAGTTTCAGGTTGAAGTGTTTCCAACTCACTTTCACTTATACCGGTTTGCTTCAAAACATCTTCCTTGATTGCTTTAGCCTGACGGGTTCCTTTCCTTACTGTTGCTTCAACTTTCTTAACCCTTTTCCTAGACTGAATTCCACTCTCAATTGTTTCAGCATTTCCAAAAACTTTCTTAGTGGGTTCCTTGGGTGCTTCAAGGAGGGCTTTTGCATAAGTTTCAATAATATTGTCATATGTCTCATAGCCCATTTCAGTTACCCAGATAGTTCTAGGGACAACTGCCTCCATCCAGATTTCATCCTTTTTTATTACAAAATAAATTTCTTTCTGATACTTGTCCACAATAGCTTGTGACAGTCTTATTCTAGTTTTCATTCGAGCCTTTAATGCTTGAAAGTATTCATTTAAGTTTTTCTCCCGGTTTTCTCCCATGTTGTTTAGTAGATCCAATAGTTGCTTTCCTACCGGAATGTCAAAACCAAAATTTCTTGCACCAATACCGAGTACTTGTTTAGTTATGTACAGTATTAGACAAACAAGCAAATTTCCAAATCTGAATGTTCCTTTCTTATCTCCTTTAATCTTCCCCAGATTGTCTATCAATTCATCTTTGAGCCATTCACATATATCTATTCTAGCATTGTTGTTGACCATGTCATAAGCACTCTTAATACATAGGCTAGAAACTGAGTTCAACCTATTTGCATGTGTAGCTTTATAACCTAAGATCATACTGATAAATCTGACATTTATGTCCTTTACATCGTTTACCCTTAGAGACCTTTTGTCAAATGTTGCACCAGTTAAATCCATCACTGTGTCATTCGAGACTCTCTTCATTTTGTCAGGTCTGCTACCGGTGGAAGGTAAACCTATTAATTCCTTGACGACTTTCTTTATGATTTTATGGATTGAATCCAACCAGAAGAATTCACCATGAACCCTGCTTAACACAATCCTTATAATATCCTTGGGAAAATCTAGGACACTAAGGATTTCAGTAAAACCTAGGGTTTTCACTATCTTATGTTCCGGCTTGATATTTCTAGACTCATCACAAATCATAGTCCTATACATGTTTTTGATCTCATCATCACCTAATTCCTCTATATGACAATGTATATACATCCTAGGGTCTTCAGCATATACTACTCCCTTAGGGATTTGAGAATATGCACCTATGTAATCATCTTTCTTCGCTATTTCAGGAACTAGTTTGAAAACGGGTCTAGGGCGCTTAATACCTCAACAACAATAGGGTTTGTAATAAATTCAGGAGTGGATGAAGATGCCATAGTTATAAATACCTCAATCTGCCTTTAGAATGAATTCTTTGATGAACTGCTTCACTTTTTCGCTAAGGATGCCTTCACTCAGGAATTTTTGCGCTCTCGAAGGTTTGAATGCTTAGCTAATTAAAAAGAGCCAAAAAACTTGCTTTATAATGTTATTTTCTCCAACTACCATATTTAATGCTCACCGGTTAAGTCACAACTTAACTCATCTTCCGGTATAGAAGTAATTTCAACTTCTCACCATCAGCCGAGAGAATAATAGCATGTTTTTCATTTTGTTGTTAAACCCTCAAGGAATTTCTTTTAGTTAGATGAGGAGTCTTTTGCCGATGGAGTGATACTCTGTTCTACCGATGGAGGGGTATTCCCATCAACATTCTGATCTGACTTTCTGATCCATTGTTTTGAGAATTCTTGCTTTACCTCTTCAACCTTTTCTTTACCTTTCAAACTAGGACCTTTGTTATTTGTCGGTGGGGACTTGCTTCTACATAATTTTGCAATATGTCCAATTTTGTTACAAGCATAACAAGTCACATTGTTTTTTCTGAATAGCTTTCTCATATCCTATGCCGGTATGTGTTCTGCATTGATTAGATAAGTGTCCAAATCTTCTACAAACATAGCATCTTACATTCATTCTACAATTTTTAGAGTTATGACCAACTTTGTTGCATTTAAAATATTGACCGGTGGGTGTAATAGTGTTCTGATAATTTCTAGATCTACACTGATTTGTTCTATGACCATACTTGTTATAGTTAAAGCATTTCCCATTGAATTTGTAAGCATTAGGTTGTCTTACTGGTTTGCTATGATCATGAGTGTTTGCAGTATCGGAGCTTCACCAGTTTCAAAGCCAAGGCCATTTGTATCACCATTAGGTTTCTGATTCTTCAGCATGTCACCAAGTTCTTTTGAACTTTTCTTGAATTTCTCCTTGTGTTGATTTGCAGCAGTTAGTTCATTCTCCAAGATTCCTTTTTGTCTTATGAGTTCAGTCCTGTCATTTTGTGTATGCATCAGATCTATCTTTAACATATCATTTTCATGACTGAGTCTTGTGTTTTCATTTCCAGAATCATTTAGTCTTCTAACCAAGTCTTCTTCATTCTTCTTTCTATCTTCAATTTCTTTACAAAATCTCATAGTCATATCCTGTATCTCATTCTTTGTTGTACTGATTTCTTGTCTTAGCTTGTTTACCAAATCATTAAGAGTTTCCTTTTCATCTTCCTCTTTTTGCATCTTCTCACAAAGTTCTCTTCTTTTATTCCTTTCTATAGTGTAATTTTCTTGAAGTGCTTGAATGATATCCTGAGCAGCCTTCAGATCATCCTCAACTTTGATATTCTTCACCTTTTCTGCATCATAGTCTAAAAGAGTTGTTTCTAATTGCTTTCTCATGTTTTCCATCTCTACGGATGACAAGATCTTTCTCAAGCTATTAGGCTTCTGAAAATAGAGGACCAGGCTCTGATACCAATTGTTAGGATTCCTAAAGATACTAAGAGGGGGGTTGAATCAGTATCTGACCGGTAATAATATTTTCTTAACTTATAACATAAAAAGCATATTAAAACCATGTACCGATAAACCAAAAATAATGCAGCAAATAAGAATAACAATCACAACATGAAAAACAAACCATAACACAATGTTTTAATGAGGAAACCTAGTGTGGGAAAAACCTCAGTGGGATTTGTGATGCACAATATTCACTTACTGGCCAATAAGAGAATATTACTGCTACAACAGGGGCCTACACATGCAGGAAGGCCAAGTGCCTAGAGCTCACTGCTCAATTACAAAAGAAGTCACATTGACTTACAAAAATGGATTATACTAATCCAATATCTTGTACTACTTCAGATTAGCATCTGCTATGCCAGATTCAGTACCGGTTTAAGCTCTGCTACATACATAAACCCTTATCCAATAATTCACATAATAGGTCTGCTACCTTCTATCTTTTGCATCATACCCTAACACATATAAAATGATCTACAATGATCTCATACATATATGAGTCATGTTACAATCTGCCATCTCAGCTTACAAAAGATTTTACAATTAATTACAAAATGCATTAATACAAAATTGTTGTCAGTCAGGGTGTCGGTAATCTTCCTTTTCGGTGAAAGTGTTCTTTATGCTAGTGTAGAGTCCATCGGTGCCAATGCTGGTGTCTGTCTGCTGGTATCACATGATTGTAAGGTTGTCATCAATGACAATACCTCCAATCAACTACAATATCTCATTGGAGTGTGCATTTGCCAACACTACAGAAGTCAATATTCCCATAAAACAATATCGCAATGGTTATAGAATCATGCAAAAAATGGGATATGAAGGAAAAGGACCAATTGGTAAGGGACATCAAGGTATTTCAGAACCTATTTGTCCCCACTCGTAATCCAAAGAAGATAAATCAGGTCTTGGATATCTAAAATCCAATCAAAATCAACATAATCATCAACAACAAAAGTGGAGAAAGAAATTAGTCTCTAAAGAAGAAAAGTGGCAAGAAAAGCTACATCAAGCAGCAGAAATAGTAGCCAATAAGCAGAAACAAGAAAAACCTGAGAAACAAGAAGAAGAGATTGCAATCAAAAGAAAAGAAGAATCTTGTCAACAAGTTCAAGGAATACAAGCAAGTGCAAAATCTGAACAAGATATTCTAGAAGCAATGAAAATCAAGATGGCAAAAATCAGAGAACTTTTTGCACCATACATTCCTGTGTGGTATAGTGGTATAGCCCTAGACAATGGTTCAGAGATAGATTCAAATGAATATGAATGGGGTACAAATGTCTCATCTAGTATATCAAGTGAAGAAAGAAATGTAGAGGAAGCAGCTATCACAAAGGAAGACTTGTTTATTACAAAACAAAAATGGAGTTAGAAAGAAGACAAGAAGAACTCAGAATCCAGAGAAAAGAGGCATATACAAGACAACAAAAGAAAGAGGATGACAAAGATAAAGAAATAATGCCACAAGAAGAAAAAACACATATAGATCAAGCATCTGTAAATATAAGATTTTTATCAAATAAAGAGCAAGATGTACCAAGCTATGGCAAAACCATAGAAGAACTAAGAAATAGTCAAGTAGAATTGACTTTTAGTCCAGAAGAAGCTGAGTTTGAAAGAAGACAAAAACTAGCAAAAGAATTCTCTATATCATGTGAACTAGTATGTAAACTTCAAAATGTAAATGAATTTATTGAAAATAATCAAGAAGGAGCTTGCAGTACTAAAGACGTGCGTGTTGATATAATCCATTCATTTAATCGACAAGCGTCAGATGAGGATCCATTTGAGTGTGAACCATAATATGCTAATACTAATTTTGTTAGAACTAATTGGAGAATACTTGGGAGAGATAATCCTCAAGATCATTCTATCTATCACATTACCTACTCTACTCCAAATTATGACCATTATGTCATGAATTTTGAAGCACCTGACGATGACAATGATTATGACTTACCCCTTCTTCATCCTGAATTAATTTATTGGGATAATCTAGAAAACCGGAATTAGATGTCTTTTCCAATGATCATGACTTAGTTGTATATCTTTATGTTGTCAAACCCATAACATCTAAGATATCTTCCATTGTGGAATCAAGTAATGTTTCTTGCAGTCAGGAGAATGCCAAACTTTCCAATCGCAAAACTGAAATAAAACAAGGAAAGAGACCTACTATTGAAAACCATTTCATGGCAACACTAGATCAATAAAAAGGGAAAATAAAGGACGTATCTAATAGTGAAAACCTCATGGAGGCGCTAGAAGATGGAAAGTTTGACATCCTCCTTGCATATTTTTAGGAGAAATTTGCTATTCTAATAGAACCAATAGAAGCAATAAACATAGGAACATCAAAGGATCCCAAGATACTTCATTATGCTGCCTCATTATCAGATAAAGAGAGGAAAGAATACATGGAATTCTTTAGACAAAGACAAATAAAGTTTTCTTGGTCCTATACTGACATGCCTGGACTTAATCCAGATTTTATAATGCATCATCTCAATGTGAATTTAAAAGCAAAACCAATTAAGAAAAAGCTAAGGAAGATGCATCCACACATTGATCTTGTTGTAAAAGCCAAGCTAAAGAAACTATTAGAGGTGGGTTTCATAAGACCTGTTGCCTATCCATAATGGGTTTCAAGAATTATACCAGTGTCAAAGCCGAATAAAATAATAAGAGTCTACACCTATTTCAAAGATTTGAACAAAGCATGTCCCAAAGATGATTTCCCACTACCAAAAATTGACATAATTGTAGACTTATCAGTAGGGCATGAGATGTTTTCATTAATGGATGGATTCTCGGGATACAATCAAATAAGAATCGCCCCTGAAGATCAAGAAAAGACAACATTCACCTATGCATGGGGTACTTATTGTTGGAATGTTATGCCATTTGGGCTTAAGAATGCAGGAGCAACTTATCAAAGGGCCATGATGACAATTTTCCATGATATGATGCATACATTTATGAAAGATTATGTAGATGACATACTTGCAAAATCTCATACAAGACAAGAACATTTGAACATCTTAAGCAAGATCTTTGATAGGCTCAAAAGATATCAGTTGAGATTAAATCCAAAGAAATGTGCATTTGGAGTAACCTCTGGAAAACTTCTTAGATACATTATATCTGCCCATGGAATTGAAGTAGATCCTGAAAAGGTAAAAGCCATCATGGAGGTGGATTCACCTAGGAACATAAGTCAATTGTGATCTTTACAAGGAAGATTGCAATCAATCAAAAGATTTGTCTCTCAATTAGCAGATAGATGTCATCCATTCACTCATCTTTTACATAAGAATGTTCCATTCAAATGGGATCAAAAATGTGAAGAAGCTTTTATGCAAATCAAAGAATATTTCATGAATCCTCCAGTACTGGTATCACCAATCAAAGAGGAACCATTGTTGCTCTATATCTCGGCGACAAATGTATCATTAGGTACTCTACTAGCTCAACATGATGAAGAAGGAAAAGAACGAGTAGTGTATTACATCAATAGAACACTTGTCGGTTATGAACTGAATTATACATCAATAGATAAGACATGTCTAGCAGTTGTATTTGCAACTCAAAAGCTGCGATATTATATGCTGACTTGTTCTATGAAGTGAATAGAAAAGATAGATCCACTAAAGTATTTGTTGAACAAGTCGACTTTGACAGGCAGATTAGCCAAATAGGTTATGATACTAAGTGAATTTGATATAGAGTATGTTGATCAAAAAGCTATCAAAGGATAGGTCATTGCTGATCAATTAGCTGAAGCTCCTTTACAAAATAACATACCATTGCACATTGTATTTCTTGATGCAGACATTCTGACAGTAAGTACAAAATTCTGGGAATTTTACTTTGATGGTTCATATACACAATATGGTTCAGGTGCAAGAAATTTAATCATCACACCTCAGGGACATGCAATTCCAAAATCATATAGACTGCAGTATCCAAACACAAACAATACTGCAAAATATGAAGCATTGACTATTGGGCTCAAAATGGTTATTGAATGGAATATCAAGGAATTACATGTTTATGGTGATTCACAGCTTATCATCAACTAAATAAATGATGATTACCAAACTAAGGATGACAAGCTCATGCCCTATAAACAACTGGTAGAAGAGGTTAAAGAACACTTTGCAGAAATATCATTTGCTCAAATCCCAAGAAATGAGAATAAAGTAGCAGATGCAATGGCTACAATATAATCTCTCTTACAAAATCGAGAGAATCAATAGCATTACGAATTCCTAATGGAAGATATCTTAACCCCTACCATTCAATCCTAGCATACCTACATGATTTGTCAAATATCAGGAATCAATCAATCCTTATATGGTCAAACCTATCAGTACTTAAAAGAGAATATCCTTCCTCCTGACCTATCCCACAATCAAAGAAGAAATTTTATCCAACAGTCATCCCGCTATACTATTATTGTTGATACTTTATATAGGCAAGGTCTAGATGGTACTTTATTGAGATGTCTTGAACAAGAAGAATATGAGAAATTTCTTAACAAAGTTCACTCAGGTATTTGTGGCACACACTCAAGTGGATTAACACTGGCTAAGAAATGTATTTGTATGGGTTATTATTGGCCTACTATGGAGAGAGATCCATTCACATGTGCCAAAAAATGCAAACAATGTCAGATCCATGGGAATCGCATTCATGCACCAGCATAAGAATTGTATCCTATGGCCGGATCATGGCCATTTTATCAATGGGGCCTCGATTTGGTAGGAAAGATAAATCCTTCATCTTCTAATGGACATATGTTCATTCTGACTACTACTGAATATTTCACTAAATATATTGAAGTAGTACCTTTGACAAAAGTGATAGGAAAACAAATATCATCATTCATCTTGAATTATATAATCTGTCGCTATGGAGTTCCTATGACCATTATCACTGACAATGGATGACCATTTAAGAATCAAGATGTGAAGGAACTATGTGAGACATTTCATATCCAACATAGGTTTTCTACTCTGTATTATCCACAAGGAAATGGTCAAGCTGAGGCATCAAACAAAACTATCTTGAAAATATTGAAGAAAATAGTCAATGAAGCTGCAAAAGACTGGCACATTTAGCTAAATCTTTCTCTTTGGGCATACTGAACCAGCATCCGCACACCAATGGGGGCAACTCCATATTACTTAGTCTATGGATCAGAAGCCATATTACTAGTAGAAGTAGAGATACCTTCTCTTTGAGTTTCCTTGAAAGGTCTTGTACCAGAGGAAGAACAACAAGTCTCTAGACTCCAAGAACTTGAACTAATCTAGGAACGTTGTCAAAATGTAACAGATCATTTAAAAGTATATCAATAGAGAATGACAAGAAGTTATAATCATAGAGTCAAGCCACACATTTTTCAGAATTGGAGATATAGTTCTAAGGGAGAATCCAAGAAATTAGTAAGACCGAGAAAAGAAGGATAAACTTGAACCAAATTGGCTAGGACCTTTTGTTATAGTAGCAACATATGGCTCAAAAGCATACACATTATCTAACCCTGAAGGTCATTGGTTTGATGAACCTATCAATTCTATCCATCTCAAGAAATTCTATGCTTGAGACATAAAGTCCTGAAAAAAAATCAATAAAAAGCATATAAAGTCTTGAAGAAATCAGTAAAAATAAGAAAATCCCTAAAAAGCATAAAACAGTGAAAAAATAAAAAAAATAATAAAAATAAAAAAATATGAAAAAAATGCAATAAATTTAGATGGTGAAAACCTGGTAAATGAGCAGTATCTAAAACAGTGAGTTCTTCCATCTATGAGATCGCTTTGCACACCTATCCACTCCATCCTATCGCATCTATCACTGCCATCTATCTTAGTTCACCCATTCCATCTTTCGCATCCATTGCTTTGAGCCATTTAGTAGGAAATATGCACCCTGCCAACAGTTATCAATCTTTGACATACTTGTTGTAGTCACCATCTTAGATCTTATCAGAATCAATCATATCTGCATTATATCCTGCCATAGTTTGGATCTTGATCAATTCATACATCCATAATAAAGTTTTGTTTCTGCTAGGGGCAAAGTCCTAATTCCTTTTTCTAAGGTCATCTTTTGAATTTTTGAAAATCCAAAACATTCGAGAAACTTAGAAAAACCAAAAACACCTAGGGTTTTGAAATAGATAACGAGCAACAAAGCAACGAAGATCAAGGCATCTTATGACAACTGAATCCTGAAACTTTGAAAATGAAGAATCAACCAACAAGTAATAAAGGATTATCCAAGATCATTCATCAAGATGATTATATCAGTTAATGACCATGAGAACATGTGAATTACATACAATATTCAGTGTTTCTATCTTGATTTTATTGCTAATCATGTACTCTATGCGACTCAAGGATTACCATGACTAGAGAAGTTATGATGGGGCATGATTGTTTTCTTTATTTGTTGTCTATAGTTTATCTCTTACTAAAGTATGTACTTGTCTCAAGATATGATCGGCAAAAGAACAAGGAGGACGTTCCAAGTCATGCATGAAAGGAGATAATCCTTGTTTGTTCTACAAGACATACTCTGGTCAACTTGATTCATTATATCAAGTTGCTTGTATTAACTTGCTATATCAAAATCCATGTAAGAAATAATCAAGTCATCTTGGATCATTATGTCAAGTTGCTTGTATTTTCTTACAACATTTTAAAGCTCAATGATGAAATCAAGCACTGTTACAAGATAACATATGAAGAATGGCAGTATCATTTTTAGTTATAATCATTTTAGATTGGCTCATTATTCATCTGCATTATAAGCATTCAATGTCAGTTGCATTATAAGCATTTCATTTCATTCAAAGATCAATGGTCATGAATAAAGATTGAGTATAATTGGACAAACAAAAACAATTTGCATTTGATAATTATAGGTGCATTAATTTTTAGAATCATTTTAATCATCATCCATTTCATTTAGTTGCATTTTAATCATTGCATTAGTTTGCATTCAATTAGGTGCATTTCATTAATCATGTAGTGTATCATCATTATTATTTGTATTATCATTTCATTAAAGATCATTTAGTTACATCTTTGCACTTAGATTCATAATCATCATAAGCATTACATATAAAAATTAAAAACATTTGAAAAACATATTGCATAATCATTCATTTGCATTCCCATATAGATCATTGCATTCACATAATTTAAGTTAGTAATCATTTTCAGTTGCATCCAAGGTCATCAAAATAAAAAATAAAAAACATTTATCATTGCATCATCATAATAAAAAAATTAAAAAAAGATCATAACATCATCTGTCTAATCACATCATCCATATAATCAATGCATATAGATCATCATAAAATAGAGTAACATATATAATAAAGATCATCATCATATAGAGTTCATGTCTACATATAAATCATCATAAAACAATAAAAGTCCAAGTATACAATGATATCAGGTCAAAAGTACAAATTTATCATCAATACAAGTCAAGTCAAAGTTTTCCTGTACCACTACCACCTAACTCTGTCCATCTCTGTGGATGTGAGCGAGAAGATCCTCTAGATGTGTGTCTCCCATGATCACCACTCCTCTAAGGAGGTCCCATGACTCCACCACTGCTAGTATCCATCCTCATGGTTGTATGTGTAGACACTTAAAAATAATTACTTTTAATTATTTGTAATTCCTCACATAATTAATTAATTAATTATGTTAATTCAAATTATCCTCAATATTAATTAAATATAATTAATATTGACACTATAGTATGTGACTGATTTATTTAATAAATCAATCCCTTTCTTTATTCTTCTTAAAAATTAAATCCTCACAAATATTCCTCTTAGCTAATTAATTTCAATTAATCAGTTAACCTACATGATTCCTATAAATCATCTTCTTAATTCATCATTAACCTAATAAATTCTTCTAGAAACTCCCTAAACTCACTTAACCTTATTCTTCTAATTTTTAATTCCCTCCACTCATTCTCTCTCCTAGTCAAATCCTCCTGCAAATCCTAATCTCACCTAACATTTCCTCTAATCCCCCTCCTAATGAGTTGCTAGTGGATAATCATCATGATTAGCCACAAAGTCAACCCCTTGTCCCTTCCATCCAACCACTAACTTTTAATGCTCTTTTCCTAGGTGAATGTGAGATTTTTGAAATCTCATAATCCTCTAGGCATCTCCTCTCCCAAGGAATTTTTAATTCCTTCTCATTCCTCTAATCCCCATGATCACCCTTTTTTGGAGAATTTTAAATTCCTCCTCCCCATTCTTCAAAGAATGTCACATCCCTTGCTCCTCTCAACATTGGGAAGCCTTCCCAATGCGCCTTGCTCCTCTCAAGGCACATTGGGAAGCCTTCCCAATGCGCCTTGCTCCTCTCAAGGCACATTGGGAAGACTTCCCAATGCACCTTGCTCTTCTCAAGGTACCTTGGGAAATCTTCCCAATGCACCTTGAGGAGTGTGGAGACAAGAAATGCCTTTAAGGCATATCTCTTGGTCTCCACACCCTCTCTTGGACCTCGTGTGAGCTCACAAGCAATCCTAGCCCTCCATCTTGGATCCATCCCAACCATCCATTTTTCCTCTCCTCTTCCTATAAATTGAGGACTCCATCCCTTCATTGATCATCTCCAAGTTTAGTAATCTTATACTGCCCTTTTGAGCCTAGGAAATCATCTTAGCAAGCAAGAGGAGAGTCATTTTGTCCAAATCATATTTCATCCACACTTAACCATTTTGTCCATATAATCCTCTTAGATTCTATTTAATATTATGCACAACATTGGAGAGCCATCCACATCAAGCAATCAAAGGAGCACATCAAGTGGAACATCACCAAGGGGCGCCTTCACTTCATCAAGCTCAATCCGAGGGAGAGGTATAAGGTTTTGTGAGGTATATGCATCTTATTCATCTTTTCATGTGTTTTGGAGTTATGTCTTTGATTTCATATGATTATATGTTTGAATTGCATGTTTTCTAACTAAATCCACCTCACAAGTCTTTTTCCCCTCTTCATTTTGGCACGCCCGGTGGGACCCACGTCCCTAAGTTTAACATTTTTTTTTCAAATTTTTGTGAGTTTTTGTCGTAAGTTCCACTTCAGCACGAAAACTCGTATGAGTTCCTATCTAACGTGTAATAAATTTGTTTCTTTTGTCATATAGGCTACCAAGAAAACTCGTACGAGTTGAGATTTGTTGTACGAGCTGGTATAATAACTCATACGAGTTTTTGTTTACCCGTATAATAACAGAGAAATTTTTTTTAGCAGTTTTTTCTGTCCTTTGTACTGAAACTCGTACGAATTTTTATCTTACATAGTACGAGTTTTGTGTTCTGTCATATGGTTGTCTGGGGTTTGTCGTACGAGCCGGTGGAATAACTCGTACGAGTTGTTGTTTCTATTTACTCGTATAAAAAACAAAGAGTTTTTTTTAGTAGTTTTATATATGGAATATAGTCAAATTTTAGGGCTTTTTTAGGATCGGGAGTTTTTGGATGTTTTGATAGTCTAACAAGTGTTTGCAAATCTCATTTGTCAAAGGATTCGTCAATCAAATCTAAGCTTGTCAATGAGTTCATTTTGAAACTACTAACCAAGTGGTGTTGCAGGTTGCCTTGGAGATTCCATTAAACCGTGTTTTTGATTTTTAGGTACTTAGGCTTAATTAGGGAGATAAATGAATCATTGTCTTTTGTGTTTGTGGAAAGTGTGAAAGTAGGAGAGTATGCTCTTGTCTATCTAGACAATCAGAAATCCAGACCTTTAGCACTTTTCTCTGTTTAGCGCGATTATCTGCAAATCTATTTTTTTGCCATATCTACTTTATCTTCACTCAAATTTCCTCCAAACTTCACTAGATCCCCCGCATTGCCATTTTGCATATTTCCTTCTTAGGGGACCTTATCCCAAAATCCACTTTTTGAAGCCCAAAATCCCACATTTCTCTATTTTTAGGGTTTGTCGTAACTCCTTCCACTTTTACCCAATCACCTCCAAATTTTCCCACATTGTCTATCTCCAACTTTTTCTTCTTTATCCCTTTTGGACAAATTTTTCCATTCCTTCACCTCTCCTCCAAAATCCCCATTTTATGTTTGCCTATCCCTTGGAAAGTGGCGAAAACCTAGTCAAACCCCATTTACCCATCAAAGCTTCCTCCAAATCCACATTTGTCATTAGTAAAAAAGTTTTTATTCATGTTTTTCTACTTATTCCCAAAAATTCAAAAAAATTAATATTTTTGTCATTTTGTTTTCTTTTGCAGGACACTTGTTGAAGACTCCATTTTTCAAACTACTAATCAAGTTGTTTTGCAGGTTGCCTAGCTAATTCAACCAAATATTGTGCATTTATTTAAATTAGGCACATAGATATTAATTAAAATGGAATGAACCATTGTCTTATGTGTTTTTAAGAAAAACATAAAGGTAGGAGAGTATGCTCTCGTCTTACTAGACGATCAGAAATCTAAACCCTCCAACCTTTTCTTGTTTGATTGCGTGTTTACCTCTAGCGGGCCTGCCCTCCCAACTTTCTCTTTGAGAAGGTAAGAGGGGAACGACCCAAGTGAGTACACCCAAACCTGGGGTTCCCAACTCACTATAATAAATAGGCCATTGACTACGAAAGGGTCAATGGTTGGGGCTATATGAGAGTTCACTCTCACATTGGGTGCTTAGTAGGATCCTAGAGATCTCAATCACACTTGCGTGACTACTAATTTCTTGGTGCTTCATTGGGCTATAGGCCTCAATTGCGCTTGCACAACTTCGAAGGGTAGCCCCTAACGGGAAGACTTACTAAACACCTTGTTCATAGTGGCCAAAAACCTTCTAGTCACTGGTGCAGGAGGTCGGACCTCCGAAGCCGCCCATGTTTTTACGGCCCTTAGTAGAGACACAAAGTTCACCATGAGGATTTTTCATGGGAATTGATGTTTGGCTGCCCCGAGAAGTGAATACCATGGAGGGGAGCTAGTGGGGTCAAGCATCTAAGTGTCTGCTCTAGGTAAGCGTAGCTGGGAAACCAATTGGGATCCAATGACTATTGTCCTTGCCAGCCTTAAGAATGTTGTATATGAGCATGAGTGCCTTTGAAATAATATGCATTTGATCATTGTGTTTGCTTTGTTTGATACATACTTTCCAAGAGAAGACTAAAAACACATCACTATCCCCAAACACTTTGCAAAAAGACTTGTCAAGACACAAACAATTGTCCAAGTCATTACCCACACAAAGTCCAAAATTGCATCAAAAATTTGTCCATCCCATGTTTCATAAGCCCAAGAGAGAAGCTAAGAGTTCATCCTCTCCATCAACATTCAATTTTGTCCTTTGAAACACCTACTATTGTCCAAATCAGGGTGGTTGTATCTCTTCATACAACTTGCTTTTCGAATGGATCCTCCATTAAGTCATGTTCATGCCAAAGACAACCTAGTCATCAAGTTTCTTCTAAGCCACCACTACCATACTTCCTACATCAATCATCCTCAAATTTCCCAAGGACTTAGCACATCAAATCAATCTCCCTCCACTATCAAATCAATTATCAAAATTCAAATCCAATCATCCTCTAATCCAATTTAACCCCGCATTAAGATTACATGCCAGGTTGTGAAATTTCATTTAGACCTCATCATTAATCAATTGGCTCTTGTGCTTGAAGGGGAATCCTCTCCAAGTACCTTTTTCCTAATCCTTTTGAGTCGATCAAGACTCTTAACTCATGTCTTTACTTTGCTTAGGGTCATTAGTCAACCCTTGGTATAAGAGAGGCTTTTTAATCATCAATCCAAGGTCTAAATTCTACACAACTTGGCCATCACCTTACTTGTGGTTGCATCCACCACCTAAAATTCTCATCCAATGACTAAGGTGTCAAATCCTAATCAAATCTAGGCTCTAATCCAAGAACCATACCAATCAACAAAATCCCTTGTCATAAAAGACAAAATCCAAAATTCCACAAATATCTTGCTAAGTCCTTTCATCACAAATTTCCCCCTCCAAAATTTTTATTTCCCCCTCCAAACTTTTCCAAGGTTATTCATCTATGGTTACAACTCGATCCCAAAAGAGAAAGATGGCTAAGCAACAATATGGCATGCCAAACATTAGTGCCCTATATGAAGATCCCATGCAAGATCCTACACAAAGTGGGCAACCTAGAAATCAAGATCAAAGCCAAAATCCTAACATGGATAGCCAAGATGAACTCTCTCCGGAAGTGCAAACTTTCCTAGCGGATTCTTATAACCAAGAGATGATGGAAAAGTTTATTCAAAATAATCCTACTACACTTCTGAAAACTCTCCTTAAGAGTGGATCTCAACTTCCACCTGAATTTAATAGATCCACTCTCGCCCAACAACCACAAGGAGACCTCGCTCCCACACAAAGTGTTGCACCTATTATTCAGACTCAATCAATTGCAGCCCCATCAATCATCCAAGCTCAATCAATGCCACCCGTGGCACCTCCCACCATGGTCTCCATCCCATCTTCTTCCTCCTTACCATCTATACCACTATCACATCTGATCTCATCTATTCTCCAATGCACTTCTATACCACCTCCTTCTATTCAACCACCTATTTCTATTCCACAAACTTCCCTTCCCACCAATAATGTTGCAATTTTTATCTAGGCCATACTCAATCCCGTCATAACAGTTTGCGGACCACAACCAACTATCACACAAATCCCTATGACATTGGTCTTCACATCCCACGTTCCCGCCTCCTCATCATATCAATATATTGGTGGTGGTGCACCTTCTTTGGCTCATCCAATTCTTGGGGCAAATACAATTCATCATTATCAAATTCCACAACAAGACCTCATCAAGGAAATTCAAGACATGAAAAATATCATCAAGGACATGAAAGAAAGGACTAATAAAAGAAAAACTTACTCGTTCAAAGAGTTTTGCCCTTGTCCTTACAACCCGTCTATATTAGTTGCACCCTACCCCCCAGGATTTGAGATCCCCAAATTCACCAAGTATGAAGGCAAAGGAGACCCCCGTGACCATGTCCGAGAATTCCACATCTTATGCCAAGAAGTCTCCTATAGTGACCTTTATCTTCGCAGACTCTTTCCCAAGAGTCTCACGAGAGACGCCATGACATGGTTCTCATCTCTACCACGAGGCTCCATTGTCTCCTTTCCAGACTTGGTAGAAAAATTTGTGGCCCACTATGCTTACAACATGGTTAATGATGTTTCTATGATGGACCTATGCAATACAAAACAAAGGCTCGAAGAAACCTTTGCCAATTTCCTACAAAGATGGCGACATCTTATCAAAAAATTCCAGTGGGACATGCCAGAACAACATCAAATTGAGCTATTTCAAAAGAACTTGGTGCCTAAACTTTTGAGACCCTTAATATCCCAACTTATCAAATCCTTCCAAAAATTAACCGATAAGGGCCTCACCCTTGAACGTGTCTTGATGGAGGAAGGAACCTTAAAACATTACCAGAATTCGACACAAAGTTCTCCCTCTTATCATAACGACAAGCCAAAATTCTGGTCTAAAAACAAAAACGTGGTCAATGATGGTGTAACTGATGCAAAGCAGGTCCAAACCGTGGCCACTCCCCCAAAATCCACCACCAATAATCATCAATTCAATAATCAAAACAATCAAAATCAATCCCAAAAACCTCACAACAATGTCTCAATCCAGGGATAACCACCTCGATTGAAAAACCGAACTCCAAGAGACTTCACTCCTCTAGCTGAGCCTATTGAACTGGTGTTTCAAAAAATTGTCCAAGCAGGTGTAGTGGTTTTTCCAATCACTCACCCATTTGGCCCCAATCAACCTAAACCAAGATGGTATAATGATAATGAGTATTTGAAACTGAAGATCTACATACAAGATCTCATTCATAGAGGTGAGATTGAAGTAGCAAATGCAAAACCTGGTAATAACAATGACAAACTCAAAATGTACCAGGAACCCTTCCCGAAGCATGATAAAAGAAAAGGCTCATCATCTAACTCAATGGGTTATGACTACGCTAATCACATAATCGGCTTTGATTTTTTAGTAGGTCGCATTGAACCTGCAAACACTCATGTCAATGTCATAACCATCCAAGGAGTTAATCCTTCTTCTTCACAAAGCAAACCAAATCTTGCTAGGATAGTCATTCAAAGTGCCACGCCTTCCACCTCCCATTTTCAGAATGACTGCAATGTAACTACACACTGAGGTAAGGTCACCATCCAAGGAGTCCCTCCCCCACCAAACCCCCCGCCCATGTCTTCCACCCACCGATATGACCTCCTTGACCAACTTGGGAAGACCCCCACACAGATCTCCATTTTGGAACTTCTCAAGACTTCCCCGGTCCATAAAGAAATTTTGGAACAAGCCCTTTTTGAATTACGTGTTCTTGATAACATCAATGCCACCCAATTCCAAGCCCTCATTGGAAACCTTGCTGCCCAACAACACCTTGTATTTACCTCCAAAGATGCTCCCGCAGATGAAGACCATAACAAACCTTTGCACATCGAATCTCTTATCCACAAGCATAAGGTCAAATGTATCCTGATAGACGATGGATCTAGGCTTAATCTGTGTACATACAAATTAATAAAACAATTGGGACTTTCTAAGGATCTGATAGACACGTCAAGAAGGATCACAATAAAGGCATATGATGATGCGGAAAGAATTTCAAAGGGCATGATCACCTTACCTCTTCAAGTGGGCCCCATTACAATTGAAACCCCTTGCCAAGTATTAGATCTTGATCTCCCCTACAACATTCTCCTCGGGCGGCCATGGATTCATTGCTTGTAGGTCATACCCTCCACCTATCACCAATGCATCAAATTCCCCTATAATGGAAGAGAGATCACTATCAAAGGTGATCCCCAACCTTTTCAATATTGCAAACTATTAGAGGGGAATCATCTGTATCATTGTCCACTAAATAGACCCTCGCCAACACCCCCATCTGACACATCAAATGTTGCCTCCACTTCATCCCAGCCAGATAATCAAATCAAGATCTTGGACAATGGCTCTAGAGAATACAAATTGGAGGACATCTTGTTAATAGGCAACCTCCCTCTCTCTCCTAAGTCATTTGGCAAACCAAAGGAGCTCAAAAAGGACCTGAAACCAGTCATACAATGCCAAAATACCACCTTCTAGCAATGGGGCCCACTTAATGAGGAGAGTCTTGAAGAAGCAGATGTCTCTTCCTGGTTGTACCGGTAAGAGGATGATGATCCAACAAAAGTACCCAATAAAATGTACCCAAAAGAATTTGCCATTGTTAAAAAAAAGGGATACAAAAGATAAGGCCTGGGACCAGAGAAAAAAGGAAGAAAAGCACCCATAAATCCTATCTCCTACAAACACAACAGAGGCTTAGGGTACGCCTCGGTGTCTAAGATCACTATCGTTGGTGCCCCTTCTAGTCCTTCTTTGGATATCAAAAGAGATGGCGAAGAGGAATTCCATGAAATGCCTTATGAATACAAGAAAGATATCTTCTCTGACGCTTACATCAATACCATCACCCCCTTAACCCCTCCCACTTCAAACGAGCTACATCTTGTTCATCTTGAACTCATTGATTGGGGCCAATGAGATAAACCCACTTTGGATATCTGCACAAACAATAATGCTCTCATTTCTCTCTTGACGGTGCAAAATCTGGAAGATTGTAACAGAATTGAGGGTATTCAACTACATGAAAAGGGATACTTTGGTAATTAGGACAATACCCTTAGCCACAAAAAATATAATAAAAGGAAAAGACATGATTCCCTAGGTGAAAACCTTCCTGAGGCACCTTTGGATGAACAAAAAATAAAAACAAAGGGCGTATCTGAAAGTGAAAACCTGGAAAAGGCACTTGATGATGAGGGATTTGACCTCCCTACCATTGGTTACCTTCCATGAGACAAATCAAATTTACTAATAGAAGAAAAAGACAACATCAACATGGGCACCGAAGCCATCCCACAAAATGTGCTCATTGCCAAGTCCCTCACAAAAAAAGAGAAACAAGATTTCATCAACTTCCTTACAGAGATAAAAATTAACTTTGCATGGTCTTATGCCGATATGCCAGGGTTGGATCCTGCCTTGGTGGTTCACAATCTTGCTGTCCACCCAGATACAAAACCTATAAAACAAAAATTGCACAAAATGCACCCGCATATTGCTCTCCTGGTCAAGGTGGAACTCCAAAAGATGTTAGATGCAGAATTCATCAAACCCATAGACTACGCTGAATGGGTCTCTAACATTGTACCTATCGGCAAACCTATCGAGGGCATCCGCAACTGCACAGATTTCTAAGATCTAAATAGAGCTTGTCCTAAAGATGATTTCCCGCTCCCCAATATAGACATGATTGTGGACCTTACAATAGGACATGAAATGCTATCGCTAATGGATGGGTTTTTCGGATACAACTAAATCTAGATAGCAAATGAGGATCAACATAAAACCACATTCACAACACCATGGGGTACTTTCTATTATCGGGCCATGCCTTTTGGCCTTAAAAATGTTGGAGCTACATATCAACGTGCAATGACAATAATTTTTTATGACCTCTTGCACAAAATTCTGGAGGACTATGTGGATGATTTGCTAGGAAAATCCAAGACAAGACAAGAGCACATCCCTATTCTGAAATAGATCTTTGAAAGATCACAAAAATACAAGTTGCGCCTAAATCCCAAAAAGTGTGTGTTTTGCGTCACATCGAGAAAACTACTAGGATTCATTGTTTCCTGCAGAGGCATCGAGGTTGATCCCACAAAGGTAAAAGCTATTATGGAAATGCCTCCACCAAAAACTCTCAAACAACTGTGCAGTCTCTAGGGAAAACTCTAGTCTGTCAGGCGTTTCAATTCATAGCTAGCAGACAAGTGCCATCCATTTGCACACCTCTTGCGTAAAGACACAAAATTCAAATGGGATTGCCTATGTCAAAAGGCCTTTGAGAAATTAAAAGAATATCTAGCATCACCTCCAGTTTTGATGCCACCTACCCCTGGAAAACCCCTCATTTTGTACATATGTGCTACTACAGTGGCATTGGGGGTATTACTGGCACAAACAGATGATCAAGGGAAGGAACACGCCATTTACTACATCAATCAAACATTGGTAGGATATGAACTCAATTACACCCCCATTGAAAGAGCATGTTTGGCATTAGTATTTAGGACACAAAAACTTCAACACTATATGCTGAACAACAAAACCAAGTTGATTGACAAGATAGACCCGCTTAAATATCTCTTGTCTAAAGCTGCTCTCACTGGTAGAACCGCTAAATGGGTCATGCTCTTGAGCGAGTTTGACATTGAATACGTGGACATAAAGGCAATCAAGGGACAAGTTATTGCACATCAGCTGGCTGAAGCTCCACTTCTAGGTGACCATCCTCTTCTCACAGAATCACCAGATGAACTCATTATGGCTATCACCACATCCCCCACATGGTAATTATACTTTGATGGCTCTTGCACTCAAAATGGATCGGGGGCAGGAATATTATTAGTTACACCTCAAGGAGATGGTATCCCCAAATCATACAAAATAGCCTTTGCATGTACCAATAACATAGCAGAATACGAGGCACTCATCACAGGTTTGCGCTTGGCTATCCACTAGAAAATAAAGGAGTTACAAGTTTATGGTGATTCTCAGCTCGTTATAAAACAAGTCAATGATGAGTACTAGAAAAAAGATGATAAACTCCTTCCTTACCATACCATGGTTGAAGATCTTAAGCAACATTTCACAGCAATCACATTTAATCAAATCCCACGAACAAACAACAGGGTTGCAGATGCAATGGCCACCATTGGCTCCCTCCTTCAAATGCCAGCACACAGTTAGAAGTGCGAGTTCTTGGTCAAGCAATTATTTATACCAACATATGACCTACCAGAGTTTGAAATAGTGTGTGTTCTCGTTGGTCTTGAGTCCCCTTGGTACCAAGAAACCTTCGCTTTCCTCAAAGACAACACCATTCCCCCACATCTCACCAAAACCCAACAACAAACATTCATTCACCGATGCACTCATTACACCATCCTTGGAGACACCTTGTTCAGAAGGCATTTTGATGGTTCCCTCCTAAGGTGTTTAGATAAACAAGAAGCGGAATGGGCATTACGTGAAGTACACAAGGGCATCTGTGGGGCACACTCAAGTGGGCTCACATTGGCTAAAAAACTCTTGAGAATAGGATACTATTGGCCTAAAATGGAAGTAGATGCATATAACTATGTGAATCAATGCATCCCTTGCCAAGAACATGGTGACAAGATTCATGTACCGTCACAAGAATTGTAGCCATTCATTACACCATGGCCCTTCTCATAGTGGGGGCTCAATCTCATTGGGAAAATTCACCACTCATCTTCCAGTGGACATTGTAAGGAAGTTAAGTAGCGGAAACAACTTCCTACACTAACCTTGAGAGGAGGGTAATGCAAAACTTTTTCAGATCGTTACAACAATTATAGAAAATAGAAATAGATATAATAGCATTCATACCACAACACAGTGATTTACGTGGGAAAACCCTTTCGGGAGAAAAACCCCACACTCCAAAAGCAGCTCAATATTTAATTCAGCAATCAAAAATAGATTACAACATACTTGTAGAGCAAGCTCTTCGCAGGAGTACCATTAATCAGAGATTCAGAGGCAACTCGATAGCCATAAGACTCTTACACACAACCTCTATCTCACACACCTCATAAATAGGAGATAGAATACAAGAAACCGTCAAATGGTATTACAAAACCATGGGCTAAAACCACCCAATAAGGTGTAGCCGACCTTATCTCCCTTCTAGATGCCCTATGACATGTTAAAGCACACATCAACACGTTTCGCTCCCTTTTACAGCTCATTTATGTATCCGATACAAATTATTTTTCCTATTTCAGGAGTACAAACTTTCGGAGGCCATAACTTGAGAACCGGGTATCTGATTGACGAACCGTTTGAAGCGTCGGAAAGCTCGTGAAGTGCTCTATCACCTTGTAACCCGCTTTGCTGATTATGGCCACTTTTCAAGGCGTTTCAGAGCCTCTAAAGCCCCCAAAATTAAGTTTAAACATTTTATCGCACCCCTCCAAGATGAAAACTTTAATATCTTCAAAACTAGCTATGACCTTGCAATGCAACTTTACCAGAATGCTTATCTAGCCAACCAGAAGATTCAGGGAGAGTTTTGCACCATTTCATGCTCAAACGAAAACTTACTATAAATAGTAACCTCGCATAAATGCAAGGTTGAGACACCATTTTTCCAACAGACATAAATTCATTATCACTGCCACTGAGTATTTCACCAAGTGGGTAGAGGCTATCCCTCTTACTTTTACCACTGGTAAGGAGATATCCAAATTCATCCTGAACTATCTAATCTGCCGGTATGGCATCCCAAAAGTTATTATCACAGATAATGGCAAACAATTTAAAAACCAGGATGTCAAAGAACTCTGCCAAAAATTCAACATCCAACATCGCTTCTCCACCCCATATTATCCCCAAGGCAACAACCAAGCTGAGGCTTCTAATAAAACCTTAATCAAAATCCTCAAAAAGACAGTCAATGAAGCGAGTTGTGATTGGCACCTCCAACTCCATCTTGCATTATGGGCCTACCGTACCTCCATTCACACCCCCATAGGTGCCACTCCTTATTCCTTAATATTTGGTTCTGAACCCATCCTTCCCCTTGAGATCGAGATCCCCTCTCTAAGGGTATCGCTGCAAAATATCTTACTAGATGAGGAATACAGAATTGCCCGCTTACAAGAGCTAGAATTGTTAGATGAAAGGCACCTCAAGGCCTTGAATCATCTTCGGGTATATCAAAACCATCTGGGCATGAGTTATCATTAAAAAGTCAGAACCTGAGAATTCCAGATTGGTGTTCTTATCCTCAAGGAGAATCAGAAAAGTCTACAAGACAGAGAAAAGAAAGGTAAGTTTGAGCCTAATTGGCTTGGACCATATGTAATCACAGCCAAGTATGGATCAGGAGCTTATCAGTTGGCTACTCCTAAAGGCGATCCTATGGATGAACCAATGAATATCATGCACCTCAAAATATTTTACACCTAATCCTTAGAAAGTCTTAAATTGTCAAAAAACCAAAAAAAAAAAAAAAATCAAGAAAAATACAAAAAAAAAAAAGAAAAAGATCCTGAAAAAAGCATCACTTTGGTGAAAACCTGGCAAACAGGTGCCATGTGACACAAAAAAAAAGAAAAATCTACAAGAAAAAGAAAGAAAAACAATTCGTCCACTAGTGAAAACCACTTTGTGGCGCTATGGACAAGTACCTTGGTGAAAACCTCCATACAGGCGCCAAGGTAAATAACCAGATCCACTGTCTATCAGGTCGACACTGCAAATCACTCTCCATCCAATCCTCCCATTTGTAGCATTCCTTCCCTCTTGCCTTCCAATAAAACATGTGTATGATGATGAGTCTTCACCTGAGTCATGAATAAGGAATGTCCCATTAAACTAAGCTTCTATGTATGTCTGTAAACTTCAAGAAGTCTTGAGAAACAATCCCAAATCCACTAGTCACTCTCCAAAACCATAGAATCACTTGCCTAATCCAAAAGGCCACTTTTCCCTAGGGATGACTCCTTCCCTCGCCTAGCAACCTAGTCCTTCATCCTAGTTCTACACTTGGCAAGAGGTATCATTTGGTCGCAAGGAAGTGGCTTGTTAGATTTTGTTAGATCTTTTCATATAGACTTGCATCTTTTGCCCTACGACTGCCACTATTTACGACTGCCTGGGTTCTTCCATATCCAGGTATGTTATGATAGGTGCATACTGGGGCATATTTCATAGTATGGCATGTTTTGGTTCCCTCTTGTATAAATCGGCGACCTGGTACTAGTGTTTATCAACACTTACCTTCTCGTGTACAAGAGGTATCGGTGTGCTTGAGGGTTTCCTTGCACGAACCCACAACTTTGTATTAGTGTTTCTTAACACTTGCATTGTTGTGTGCAAGAAATTCCCGTTTGTCTACAGAGTCAGTCCATGCCCTGGGTTTCTCATGGCATCTTTATTTCTATAATCAGTGGTGCAAGCCACTCAGGGCAACATCAAACTAGGTTGGCTCTCCACATTTGTTGTGCACAAAATCTCACCATCATTCCATCAAATCCTAAACTCAATAATCCCATGGAGTTCTCAATTTCCCCCACTTCCCATCTATTCCATATTCTTCTATCTAAGATCATTGTGTTATTATTGGCATATTCCCTCTTTTTATTAATTCATTCACATCATGTAGAGTGAATTTCTTAGACAGTCATTTTTTTCCAAAAAACATTTACCATATAAGATTGCATCACATAAATAAAAGATACACTCATCCATATAGCATTACATTCAGACTGCATCATAAATCATTCACACATGTGTATTTATACATAAAGCATAAAAAACACTCATCCTGCATCCAAAAACTATGTCAGCAACACATCATAAACATACATACATAAGCATCCACTCTGCATCACAAAATAGGTCAGCATAGCACATCCATGATTGCATCCATATATGACATCATAAGAGAAACAAAAATAATCCATCACAATAAATGCTACACATAATCTGCCACCAATCAAATCATGTATATATATAGAGGAAAATGTGTCTGTCATGATACAATGATCGCCCCGAAGGGTCAAAATATAATACACAAGCAAAATAGGGAGCTAGCTATCCCCACCTACCTCTCCACCTCCCTCTACTGTACCTCCCTCTGCTGTACCCCCCCTCTACTATACCTCCCCCTCCTGATCCTCTTGCACCCCCTGTTGGTGGTCAAAAACCCACTGATCCCCCTATCTGCTGACTCTGGGTCGATCGCTAACTGAGTCCTCTGAGACCGTACACTCTCAATGTACGAGGCTGCTCATTGTTCTATAGGCACTACTCCATGATATAAAACCTTGTAATACTATGCCTCTCAAGATGATCTCTCTACTCTCTCTCACTACTGTAGACTGTCAAAAAATATCTACGCCAATCTAGCCAGAACCAATGCCTGGCGGGTTGCATCCCTCTCCCCCTGTAGTCGTGTCGCATCTGCCTCCACCCTCTGCACTCTAGCCCATAGCCCCTCTAACTCAACATCCTGCTGACGAAGAGCATCCTCTAATCATGCTATAGCTCCCCCCCCCTTTTCCAACCCTAATTTTAGCCAAAATTAAAAATTTCCAAAAGAGGGATAGTCCTACTCACCAGTGGTCCATAGCACATCGATTGGTCGAATTGTCGGATCCTCATGGTGCGATGATTATGAACTGGAATGCGGTCCATCTCTCCTTCTCCTCTTCTTCACTCTACATAACTCCAAGGCCTATGTGTAACAATGACCCCTCATTGGGTCTGTTGTGGCTTACATGGGCCCCCGTGAGGGCCCATTTTCCTCTGCGGTCTCACATCTCCTATTCTTCTTTCCAAAATCTTCACGACTGCTTCATATTTCTTCCTCATTTATCCCTTCCACCCTGATTCTTCTTCCTCTTTTTTCAAGAATTTTTCATCCTTTTTCTGAAAAAATTCTCAAGGGGGCATACACCCCCCATGCTTTATGCTGGGGCATCCTTTTCTTCTTCTATCTTCCACACACCGCCAAAATGTAGACACTTAAAATAATCATTTTAGTTATTTTTAATTCCTCATATAATTAATTTTGATTCTAATCATGTCTTATATAGGATGTATCCTTCCTAAAACCAGACATTCTGATCATGTCTTATATAGGATGAATCCTTCCTAAAACCAGACGTCGTGATCAATCATGTCTTATATAGGATGAATCCTTCCTGAAATCAAACACTGTGATCAATCATGTCTTATATAGGATGTACCCTTTCTGAAACCAGACGTTGTGATTTGATCATGTCTTATACAAGATGAATCCTTCCTAAAACCAAACGTTGTGATCTGATCATGTCTTATAAAAGATGAATCCTTCCTGAAACTAGACATTGTGATCATCTCTTCCAGTAAGCTTATGCTACCCTTTTGAGCCTAGGAAATCATCTTAGAAAGCAAGAGGAGAGCCATTTTGTCCAAATCATATTTCATCCACACTTAACAATTTTGTCCATATCATCCTTCTAGAATCCATTTCATATTGTGCACAACATTGGAGAGCCATGCACATCAAGCAATCAAAGGAGCACATCAAGTGGAGCATCACCAAGGGGTGCCTTCACTTCATCAAGCTGAATCCAAGGGAGAGGTATAATGTTTTGTGAGGTATATGCATCTTATTCATGTTTTCATGTGTTTGGAGTTATGTCTTTGAATTCATATGATTATATGTTTGACTTGCATGTTTTCTAACTAAATCCACCTCAGAAGTCTTTTTCCCCTCTTTAGTATGATAACTACCTGCTCTCTGGCTCTCTATGACTAAATCCTCATATAGTCATCACCAACGAGAAGTCTCCTTCCTGAACCAAACTAGTGCTCTAACAGTATCAGCTGAGAGAGTGCCTGATCCAACCTGTTGAATGTGATCAAGAAAGCCCTAAGTATCTCATTGTCTCCTAATAGCTATGTCTCTCTGTGTCATGAGTATTTGTATCTATTTGCTAAGCTGATCTATCTATGCTCTGAGACTATTAATGGTCTCCTTCTCTAGCATATCCTGTTGTGGCATATGAACCCCAATCCCCTCCTCTCCACCTCCCTATCCACCTACTGGAATCTCAGTCCGAGTAGCTCTCAAAACCCATTGTCTAATGAGTGGAACATGATCGTATGGATCATCATTCTCTCCACCATATGATACAATAACCCTAGGATCTAGCTGAATTTGCCCAAAATCAATGCCTCTCCTACAACCCCCATCCAGTCTAGTCATCCTGCCTCCTATCAATGGAAACCCTCTCCATGATCTCATCCCTGCCCAACTAGTATCCCTCCCAATCCATCCAACCTCTCTCCCACCCATAGGAAGCGGGTTTCCCAATCCTGTCAACTAGTCCATTCGGTCCTCCATGGACTCTCAATCACCCTCCTCTCTATCCAGGTCTCCTACTGCCGCCATCTCCATCTCCTCCCTCATCTCCATCCCCTCTAGCCTCCTATGTAGCTCTAAGCTCTCATCTTTGTCTTCATCTCCTAATAACTGGATCATCTGAATCATCATCTTCATCTTAGAGCTAGGAGGAGGATATGCTGGATCGGTAATACAAGGAAACAGGTGTGCCAATATGTACTAAGTATAATCTGCAGTAACCCCATGATCAAGAATGTGCAATCTCATATCATAAGCTACCCTAGGAGTAGCCAGAAACTCTGCATGTGCCAACTCAAATGACAAAGAAGGTAACCAACCTCGTCTATCTGTGTATCGTCATGCATATATCATGACACCAGTAGGCATAGGTTGAATGATACCAAACTATCTCAAAATGCGACTAATCAACTGTCTCTCAACAATGAATGGAGTCCGACCAATGAGATATCTACTCTACATAATAAATAGTAATGTCTATGGATCATGCATCCATGACTCACAATTTATATAAGGTCTCCAAATAACACTATCCAATGAATCAAGCACCCAACTCCAATACTTCATCTTACCCAGCTTATGCTGAGTAAGGATACCTGCATAAAGATAAACATATGGTTGTCTCTCACCATAGACTCTATGATGAATAGGTCGAGTAATAGCAATGTGCTCCCAACACTAGATCTGTAAAAGTGTGCATCTTGTCGACAGACTAGCATGCTCATCTAAAACAACCTAATGAAGATCATAATACAAATGAGAAAGAATGCAAACACCCCACGCATATCGAGTTTGACACTGCATCATGCTCTGAAGAATCTCACCCCAATTAACAGCAAAACCTTGAGATCTCTTATCTAGATAGATGAATCCCCCAATCAAACCTACAAGAATCACAAGGAGAGTCTTGTGATACATAATCATATCCTCCTATCAGATCTCTCCTCTCGCAATGCTCTCATCACCAAACACGGCTCTACACGCCTCTGTCCCTCCATGATCCTAAAAATCATATTGAAATAACTAACCAATCATTGGGATGTGGAGAATCCTGTAGACATCCTCAAGCATCACACTAATCTCACCCATGGGAAGGTGGAAATTGTTATGCTCGCTATGCCATCTCTCGGCTAACGCAGTCAACAATCCCCTATTATGGGTAATATCAGGCATGTATAACAAGTGACATAATCCACATGCATCTTTATGTCTCACCCCTACCTGTGTAAGCTTTGGCACTAAATGTTGCATCGCCGGGAATTTCTCCCAACACTAGAGAACATCAAGTTTCTCTTGTTTACCAAGAGAATTTGATCATCAATCATCTATCTATCAAATCAAAGAGATCGCTAATCTCTAACATCAATAATTGGTCAATCTTTTCACATGAAGAAAATTAGGCTATTAAATCAATTTAAACCTATCAATCATGGTTTTTTATCAACCACTGAGTTCAATCAAACTCTGTTATGCTCTTCATCAGGAAACTAAATAGGTTTCTTAGAGATACTTTATCCAATCAAATCAAATCAATCAATCATTTATCCTATCAATCAACATTATCAAATCACACAATCAAGTACCTGTTCATCACAATTGTGCATCAAAATGCCTAAAGCTAATCATCAAAGTGAATTTTTACTATGCAATACATCAAACACATTCATTACAAGAAAAACGCTAATCCTTTTAACAAAAGTGCTATTCTATTAAACGCGGATGTTAAATCATACATATGTGTGAACCTTTTTAACAAAAGGGGTAAACTTTCGAGCATATGCATGAAATGAACAAAAGCATTGTTTTCAGCATCAAAAGCGCAAACACTCAAAGCAAAACCGCTGACCAAGAAAAAGAGCTAAAATACATCACACATGCGCTACCCTAATGAGCATATGTGCTAAACTAATTGTTACCTATTTTCGCTACAAGCTCAATATGCCTCAGAAGGAGAAACAAGTGCTAAGTATGAAAAGAATACATGTTTTTGTCTAACTTGTTTGCTTCATGTGTAGACACAGGGTAAGTAACTTTTTGTTCATTGAATTATAACATGTGGGCTAAAATATGGCTCCCGTGAGGGTTGAGCCCAGCATGCTGAGGGAGATGCGTGTTTCTTTGCAATTTTTTGAATTTTTACCTTATCAGCAAGACCTACCCCGATGACTTGATAAGAAGTGTAGAGCGTGGAATGATTGTCATCGGCTATCGAAAGGAGCTATCTCAGGCTATCCTGATTACCCGATGGAAGGGCCCAGGTATAGTCCATTTATCCCACATTGCCCGTGGGGAGGAGCATTTCAGTATTTAAAGGCAAAGTCCCACACATATTTAGTGTCAAATCTTACTGGCTTTTGACAAGGAACAACTCAATGTTGGTGGGCCCCCCACATGCGTGCGTGTCTCAAAGCGGCCAATTTTTGTAGTAAAATGGAAAATTAACAAGCGAACAGGTTGCAAAGGATCTGACGACCATTGCTATACTACTATACAAAAGTGTTTGACTATTAATCTCTACAACTTAGTGGCTGGTGAGGTGGTGTCCAGGTGGAAGTTGAAGTGGCGCCCGGGTGGATCATGTAGCAAAATAGAGGTGTGCCATGTGGTGACACCATGGTATAAGAGAGATCTGCTTAGTGAGACTAAAGACTGAGCAAATTCAGGTAGATCAACGGTGATCAAGAAAGATGTGACAGCTATCACTATGTTGTAATGGGAAAATAATCGCCAAATACTCCCCACGACTTGGCGACAGAGCACGTGCCGATAAGGGAAAGTTAAAGCTCAAGAAGATCACTGAGATCAAATGACAGACTAAGGAAGATCGGACTCTGGAGTGACATTCTGGGGTTATCCATGACTGTCATTGTACCGCGGTTGTGAAGTGTCCAGAATGAATACCCTCACAACAGGTGGCAGGTCAGGTGGTGTTGTGAGGCCTCACCTCGACTCAGTCTAACATTCAGTGGATTTTATATTTTAGATTATTATGGATAGTTTATTTTGATGCATTTTGAGACTTAGAACTTATATGATTTCAGGATTTGGATAACATTTCTATGATTTGATGATTTACTTACATGCTTTATGAGATAGAACACTACATGATTATTAGATAGGATGATATTGCAATGATAGATGTCGTTATTGAATTTGTAGGACTTTACTCTGAATATAGAACTATGATGTATGTTTAGTTAATGTGAATTGGGATGAAAATTGCTTATGTGAAATTGTTTGATAAAAGATGTATTCAATCTGTGCAGATGAAAATTTTATGCAAGTAATGATGTGTATTGTTATATTATTGAATTATATTATATATGGATATTTGGAAGTACTAATGTGTAAATTGAGATGCGTAGGAAATTTACCATGTGACCATGGAAAATTACGGAGAATCAAACCTAGACTTATGTACGTTCGTAAAGCCAGGGTTTGTCTATTTGGAGAGACAACACCCCATTTGTGTTGTATTTTATTCGTAACAGTATATGCTGCATGAGTGTTAAGTGTTATTTAATTTTATTGTGTAAAAGCCTCAAGAGACAATTTCATGTTTTATTTTTGTAAAAGTGTTTTATTTGTGTCACTTGACACGTGTGCATTTAAATTTAAATGTTTTATTTTGTCTCTTGGTGGGAAAGTGTTTAATTATAGTTTTCTTAATAAATTAATATGTTGTCATAAATACTTTGGGAATTTAATATTTGGAGTGGTCAATTTATGTTTGACCCGAAAATAAACTTCAGAGGGGTTTAAAATGGGTTAAATGAACACCTAGGGGTAGTTTAATAGGGTTTCCTAAAGCCCATAAGGTATACCTAGGGGTTAGGGGTAATTTTAGGCAAGTTTCTACTTTATAATGATCTTTTTAATGCTTTAAAAATTGGTTTTTTTGAGTTGAGCGAAAATTGAAAATTGAAGTTAAATCAAATCAAGATTTTTCCTTTTGGAAGGAGAGTCTTTTTGCATTTTGCTTTCTTTCTTCTTTTTGTTTTTTTTAGAATCTAGTGAGAACTCAGAGAGTGAGCTTCTTAAGGAAGATTTTTGGGAATAGCAAGGTAATCACCCACTCTCCATTTTTGGAGACAGAAGAAAATTTGGAAAGAAAATAATGTTATGAAATAGAGAAATTGAATAAGGGTAGAAGGAAAAAGATTTGTGGATTGGGCATCTCTTCATCAGATATCATAATAACCTTTGGGCAGATTAAGGTTGGTTTCAATTATTATTTGTAATGTCTTCTTCTTGTTTATGTATGGAAGTTGTTTGTATAAGAAATCTATGTTCTTGAAAGTTTATGTTTGAAAAACTCTTGGTATTTTTGCTTTATGAAAATGTTGTGTTTTGGGAGTTTTCTCAAGATCTCTTACTCTTGGGAGAGAAGAGGATCTTGAGGGTGGTAGCAGTGACAGCCCTTGAGTGAGAGACTCTCTTTTGAGAGTGATCACAAGGGATCTTTGTGTGACCCTTGCTGCATGGCCTGTTTGTGCAATGGGGGTCATAAGGAGGGATATAAGGCTAGAATGCCTTTGGGGGGCATAAGGAATAAGGGGTTGAGATTCTTGATATTTTTATTGTGCCATGAGGTGGCTTCTTGTTTATTTCATACTTGCAGTTCTCCTCAGGGTATTGGTCCACTACCACCCCTTGAAAATGTTCATCACTAGAGTGTGGTGCTGTGAAAGCCAAGTTGGGAATGTGTCTTAAAAGAATCTGTATGCAATGCTTTCTATGTGTTTGCCTGTTTGTTACCCGTCTAGGAATTGGTTCTCCGAGCTCGGGGGTGGCTACCAGTTAGCCTAGGCTGGGAGGTGAGCACTCCGTGGTCATATTTGTGTTTTCTATTATGTAGGAAAATCAGAGGAAAGAGAATAGGAACCATGAAAAGACATTGAAGATTATTATGGAAGATACTTAAATTCAGTTGCAGATGTTTGTTTAAAGTTGTTATAGAAATATGCCTCATTCATAGTAAAGAGAAGCAAGTTGTAATTTGTGAAAGTAGACTTGAAGTTTTATTGTTGTGACTATTCAGAGAAACATCCTGTAAATTGGTAGAATATCTTAGAGCTGTTTTAAAAAAAAAAGAAAAGCTTGTTTATTTCTACTTCCGGTTGATGGTAAAATTTAAAGTTATTTTGTGTTGCATGCAAAAGCTTCTTGTGTTTTGGAAAGAAATAAAGGAATAGATTTCAATTAAATTTTATCTGTATTTTTACTTGTGGCAAAATAGAAGTTTATTTATGCTAAAAGATTTTAAGTAATTTAATGGAAAAAGATGTTTTATGTAAATATTTTATTAAAAAAAAAAATCAATGAAATTCTTTTTATTCCAGAAAAGTATATTGTATCTTTTTAAAAAGTATTCTAAATTGTTTTTTTTTAGTTATCATTGATTTAAAAGGCTTATTTTATATATATATATATATATATATATATATATATATATATATATATATATATATATATATATATATATATATATATATATTTCTGATTAAACTTAATGTTTTTCCCTTTATTATAATAGTTTTAAAAAAAAAAATTTGCATGTAAATCTCTCTTTTTTTAAAAAAAATATATATATTCATATTGAAATATTTTCACCATTTTTAACTGTGGATATAAATTTATATAAATATATATATATATATATGTATTTATATAATATATATTTTTTTAAAAAAAAATTAAAAAAAAAAGGGGGGAGAATGTGTTAGGGTCCTCGCGGACTCCACTGTGTGTACGCATAGTGGAGGGCCGCGCGGCGCCCACTATGTGCACACACAGTGGAGCCGCTTTCGGCTCCCACTGTGTGGGCACACAGTGGACGGCCACGGCCGCCACTGTGTGGGCACATAGTGGTGTCGCGGCGCCCACTGTGCGCTCACACAGTGACGCACGGCTCTCTCCCGCCTTCAATCTCCTGTGACCTGCACAAAAAAAGATTTCATGGCCGCCAAGGGTTTCGGCCCAGCAAGTTAATTCCCTGTAAAAAAATATATATGGATTAAACCCAATCCCAGATGGGGCTAGGGCAATTTAGTTTTAAAAATAAATATGTTAATTAGTTTAGATAATATATATGTGAGAAATTAGAGCCCTAATTAGGGTTGGGGGGAAAAATGGATTAAATTTAGGAGGTTAAAATGGTTTTTGAATTAGAATTAAAATATTTAACATATATGTAAAATATATATATATATGTATCCATATATATATATATGGGTATATATATATGTATATATATGAATTTTGATCATAATTTTGGGTAAGTATTTAAATTATAAATATATATATATATGTATATACAAATATATATATATATATATATATTTATATATTTATATAACCCTGATTTTTATTTGGAATAAATTATAAAGAGAAATTTACAAATGGTTGATTAGGCTACATAGACATATTGGAGGTTAAATTAAATTTCCCCACCTATTTCCTTTAGCTTGATTAATTTAATAAACCTAATGACTAGGTATCTCTTGGAGATAGAATTATACCAATTAGTTTTTCCGCAATTAAAAATAAACAATTTTATCGATGCTTAGTTCATTTCAGAATTAGCTTGGATTTAATAATGGAAATTTCATTAACGCTTGTCGCGAGAGTGAACTTGTTAATTAAATTAGTATGTTTTAAAAAAAAATTTGTTCCATTTTTGTCCTAAATTTTGGGCATGACATTTTGGTATCAGAGCAAGGTTTCCACACTAGGAGCCTTACTCACTTACATTTCGCCTTGGAATATTTTAAATTATTTTGTTAAATGGAATTTTGAGTTTAATTGAATTTAATTATAAAAGAAATTAATTAATTGTTTTGTCTTATTTTCCTCTTAGGATGCCTCCGTTGACGCGACAAGCTCGCAAGCACGGACGGGGTCCTAGACGAGTGCGCATAGCACGCGATGAGGTAGAGAGGGAGGCATCGGTTCCAGAGGAGAACCCAGGAGCACCTCCCGAATAGCCAAATGAACCTAACCGTGACATTTTAGCAGCCATTCAGAATCTTATTGACATTGTTCAGGAAAGGATCCCAGCAGAGAACCCTCAGGTTAGGAGTCATGACTCTGGGAGTCATAGATCTGTTGATAGAGAATGAAGCAGGAGCCCAGCTCTGATTCCTGTAGAGAGTCAGTGCATATGCCAGGACCACCTCCTGCGGTGGAACCAGTTTATTTTGAGAGAGGGCATCGAGATCCAGGGGATCTCATCAGGGAGGTCATACGCCTCCAACCACCATCCTTCGGAGGTTCTATAGATGGAGTAGAGGCTGAGGCATGGCTTCTGAGTCTTAAGAGGTGCTTTGCGTTGCATTCATATGAGAGCAACTTGAAAGCACGTGTTGCAGTTCATCTTCTGAGAGGGACAGCCTCCACCTGGTAGAGACAGGAAGAGTACAAATGCGGATTAGTTCTTGATACACTCACTTGGGAGATATTCACAGAGAGGTTCCATGAGAGGTACCTATCAGAGCACTTCAAGCAGCGTCGTATAGACAAATTTCATGATCTCCAACAAAAAGGCTTGTCAGTAACCCAGTATGAGAGTAAATTCTTTGAGTTGTTGCCATATGTAGATTATCTAAAGGATGAGAAACTTCTTGTAAACCGCTTCATCCGAGGATTGAATGCCGGTATAGCCGGGCCTGTTAGGATGTCCGCCCCAGAGAGCCTTCGGGTTGCTGTAGAGAAGGCACTGATTACCGAGGAAATTCAGGTTAGACCACAGGACAATAGGGATCGGTTTCAGAACCGAAATCCCGCACCTCAAACTTATGGATTCCAGAAACCACATTGGAAATGGAACAACCGAAATTCTCAGGGGTTCTCCAAACCCCCTCCACCACAACAGACACCACAAAACAAGAAACAGAAGCCTCCACAGTATCAGCAGGGCTCCAAGCCCAAGCAGTGGCAGACTCAGGGACAGAAACGTGATCAGAGAGCACAGGGACAGTACACACAGCCGGCGGGGACTCAGCAATCCTCTAGGGGTGGGTACAACGGATCCAGTAGGTCAGGAGGTCAGGCTTTTTCTAGGCCTCAGGGTGCCCAGTTCCAAGCACGGGGTGCTTGCTTTACATGTGGAGCCATGGAGCATATGGCGAGGGATTGCCCTCAGGGACAGGTAGCAGGGAGTCAGCGGATGGCCGCTTCAGAACTGACAGTTGGTGATATGGACAGGTCCCATAGAGTATTCGCAGCGGTTGACAACCGCCAGGCTGATCATCAGGCCACGGTTATCGAATCTTCAGGTATAATCAGAGGTAACAATGTATCTATTTTGTTTGATTCAGAAGCTACTGACTCCTTTATATCTCCATCGGTTGTGGAGCATTGCGGGCTAGTGGCAACTAGGCAGGGTGTCATTTGGGAAGTGGAATTAGCTTCAGGGGCTAGAGTGTCAGTGGAATCAGAGGTTAGGGCATGTCAGCTGCAGATTGGCAAGACCACCACTTTAGTAGACCTTAGAGTGACTCCACTTGGATCTTACGGAATCGTACTTGGCATGGATTGGCTTTATGCCCACAGAGCCAAGATGGATTGCCGCCTGAAAAGGATCGAGTGTGAGGATGATCATGGTTCACCCATAGTCATCACCGGGATTCAGAGGCCCGTGTCTCTTCGTATGATCTCCACAATGCAGCTTAAGCGGAGCATGCGGAAGGGATGTCAGCTTTTTGCTATCACTATCAGTGACAGAGAGGAAGAGGAGGAAAAAGAAACATCGCTCGATGACCATCCTATCCTTAAGGGATATTCAGATGTATTTCCTTTAGAACTACCGGGAATGCCTCCCCGCAGAGAGATTGATTTTCATATAGACCTAGTACCAGGAGCTGAGCCAGTTTCCAGAGCACCTTATAGAATGACCACAAATGAGCTTAATGAACTTAAAATTCAGCTCGAGGAACTTCTTGAGAAGGGTCATATCCATCCTAGCGTATCCCCATGGGGTGCACCAGTCATCTTCGTTAAGAAGAAGGATGGATCTCTCCGATTGTGTATGGATTATCGGTAGCTAAATAAAGTAACCATCAAGAACTGATATCCTTTGCCCAGGATTGATGATTTATTTGACCAGCTTCAGGGTGCCAAAGTCTTTTCCAAAATAGATCTGAAGTTAGGATACCATCAGTTGAGAATAGTGGAAAGTGATATCCACAAGACCGCATTTCGCACTAGATATGGTCACTATGAGTTTACCATAGTCCCCTTTGGACTTACGAATGCCCCAGCAGTTTTTATGAGCCTCATGAATGGGGTGTTCTGTACCTTTCTGGACCATTTTGTTATTGTGTTCCTCGATGATATACTGATATATTCTCGGAATGAGAAGGAGCATGAGGAGCACCTGAAACAGGTATTGCAGTGTTTGCGGGATAACCAGTTGTTTGGCAGCCTATCAAGTGTGCTTTCTTTCGATCTGAGGTCAAGTACCTTGGACACGTTATTTCCGGTGATGGGATCTCAGTTGACCCATCAAAGATTAGGGCTATTATGGATTGGCCAGTGCCTACCAGTGTGACAGAGGTCAGGAGTTTCATGGGTTTAGCAGGTTATTACCGATGTTTTGTCGAGGGTTTCTCCAGAGTCGCACACCCTATTACCTCTCTTCAGCGTAAAGGGAAGAAATTTGAGTGGACAGAGAAGTGCGAGAAGGCCTTTCAGGAACTCAAGAAGGCACTTACTAGCGCTCCTATCCTTGTTGTACCAGATCCTTCAGCTGACTTCATGGTCTGTATAGATGCTTCCTTAGAGGGTTTAGGGGCAGTTCTTATGCAGGGTGGTAGGGCCATAGCTTTCAAGTCTAGGAAACTTAAGACTCATGAACTTAATTATCCCACTCATGACCTTGAGCTCACAGCAGTAGTGCATGCACTTGTGAGGTGGAGACACTTCCTTTTAGGGACATCACTTCGAGTTGCATTCAGATCATCAGAGTCTTCAGTACATCTTCACTCAGCCGAACCTTAATGCACGTTAGAGGAGATGGATGGAGTTCTTGTGCGAATATGATTTTGACGTTCACTACAACAAAGGAAAGGAAAATGTAGTTGCAGATGCCTTGAGTAGGAGACGTCACGAGGTTTACACCATATCCATGGGCACAGACTTGAGAGACCGTATACTTCAGCACTTGTTAGAGGATGGATGGTATGCAGAGGTTTGTCAGGTATTACGTTCTCAGGTTACTCTAGAAGGGAAATATGTGGATTATTCTTTGGAGCCTGATGGACTATTATGCCACAGAGGGCACATTTATGTACCTTCCTCCAGAGGGTTGTGAGAGTTCATTGTCTCAGAAGCTCTTAGAGCTCCTTATGCAGTGCATCCCGGGGTTAAGAAGTTGCATGCTGACTTGAGGCAGTCGTATCATTGGCCGGGAATGCGGCAGCTCATTGCTGAGATAGTAGCTCAGTGTCTTGAGTGTCAGAGGGTAAAGGCGGAGCACTGCCATCCAGGTGGGTTGCTTTAGTCTCATGCTATACCAGAGTGGAAGTGGGATACTATATCCATGGATTTCATTATTGGTCTCCCTATGTCTTCTCGTCGCCATGATGCTATCTTGGTGACAGTTGACAAGTTGACCAAAGTAGCTCACTTTTCACCAGTTCGTACTACATTCACAGCTCCAACAGTAGCACGGGTGTTCTTGCGAGACATTGTTAGGCTTCATGGTGTACCCCGCAAGATTATTTCTGACAGGGATTCTCTTTTCAATTCTACCTTTTGGAAGTTATTACAGGCAGCTATGGGCACGAAGCTCAATTTCAGTACAGCCTATCACCCGGAGACAGATGGTCAGATAGAGAGGGTCAATCAGGTGTTAGAGGATATGCTTCGTATGTACGTCATGGATCATCAGACCCGGTGGGAGGAGTATCTTCCCTTAGTGGAGTTTGCCTATAACAATGGGCATCACACTTCCTTGGGAATGCCACCCTACCAGGCATTATACGGCAGGCCTTGCAGGATGCCCTTGAGTTGGGATCGCATAGAGGATAGAGTTGCTATTGGTCCTGAGTTAGTTCGGGATATGGAACAACAGGTGGATTTGATAGGGCAGCGTCTCAGAGAGGCTCAAGATAGACAGAAGAAGTATGCTGATGCAAAGAGGATAGATCGTAGTTACTTGGTTGGAGACAGAGTTTTCTTGAGAGTGCGACCGCATAAGAGTCCAATCCGTTACGGAAAGGGTTCTAAGCTCGCACCTCGCTTTGTAGGACCTTTTGAGATTCTGGAGAGGATAGGCCCAGTTGCCTACCGTTTAGCTTTGCCACCTAGCCTGTCACACATCCACGATGTGTTTCATGTTTCAGTTTTGAGAAAATATATCTATGATGAGTCTCACCTTCTAGATTGGGATGCCTTGCAGGTGGAGTCGGATGGGCAGCTAGCTTTGGAGCCCATTCGCATTTTGGCACGCCGGACATTCGCCCTTCGAGGTCGAGAGCTGGACCAGGTTAGGGTCCAGTGGGATTGTTATGATGAAGTTACGGCTTCATGGGAGGACGCAGCACATATGAGATCAGAGTACCCTCACCTCTTTGATGAACTCCAGGAGGAAGTTCATGCCTAGAGGGGGAGGATGTGAGGCCTCACCTCGACTCAGTCTGACAGTCAGTGGATTTTATATTTTAGATTATTATGGATACTTTATTTTGATGCATTTTGAGACTTAGAACTTATATGATTTCAGGATTTGGATAACATTTCTATGATTTGATGATTTACTTACATCCTTTATGAGACAGAACACTACATGATTATTAGATAGAATGATATTGCAATGATAGATGTCGTTATTGAATTTGCAGGACTTTACTCTGAATATAGAACTATGATGTATGTTTAGTTTATGTGAATTGGGATGAAAATTGCTTATGTGAAATTGTTTGATAAAAAATGTATTCAATCTGTGCAGATGAAAATTTTATGCAAGTAATGATGTGTATTGTTATATTATTGAATTATATTATATATGGATATTTGGAAGTACTAATGTGTAAATTGAGATGCGCAGGAAATTTACCATGTGACCATGGAAAATTACGGAGAATCAAACCTAGACTTATGTAAATTCGTAAAGCCAGGGTTTGTCTATTTGGAGAGATAACACCCCGTTTGTGTTGTATTTTATTCGTAACAGTATATGCTGCATGAGTGTTAAGTGTTATTTAATTTTATTGTGTAAAAGCCTCAAGAGACAATTTCATGTTTTATTTTTGTAAAAGTGTTTTATTTGTGTCACTTGACACGTGTGTATTTAAATTTAAATGTTTTATTTTGTCTCTTGGTGGGAAAGTGTTTAATTATAGTTTTCTTAATAAATTAATGTGTTGTCATAAATACTTTGGGAATTTAATATTTGGAGTGGTCAATTATGTTTGACCCGAAAATAAGCTTCAGAGGGGTTTAAAATGGGTTAAATGAACACCTAGGGGTAGTTTAATAGGGTTTCCTAAAGCCCATAAGGTATACCTAGGGGTTAGGGGTAATTTTAGGCAAGTTTCTACTTTATAATGATCTTTTTAATGCTTTAAAACTTGGTTTTTTTGAGTTGAGCGAAAATTGAAAATTGAAGTTAAATCAAATCAAGATTTTTCCTTTTGGAAGGAGAGTCTTTTTGCATTTTGCTTTCTTTCTTCTTTTTGTTTTTTTTAGAATCCAGTGAGAACTCAGAGAGTGAGCTTCTTAAGGAAGATTTTTGGGAATAGCAGGGTAATCACCCACTCTCCATTTTTGGCGACAGAAGAAAATTTGGAAAGAAAATAATGTTATGAAATAGAGAAATTGAATAAGGGTAGAAGGAAAAAGATTTGTGGATTGGGCAGCTCTTCATCAGATATCATAATAACCTTTGGGCAGATTAAGGTTGGTTTCAATTATTATTTGTAATGTCTTCTTCTTGTTTATGTATGGAAGTTGTTTGTATAAGAAATCTGTGTTCTTGAAAGTTTATGTTTGAAAAACTCTTGGTATTTTTGCTTTATGAAAATGTTGTGTTTTGGGAGTTTTCTCAAGATCTCTTACTCTTGGGAGAGAAGAGGATCTTGAGGGTGGTAGCAGTGACAACCCTCTAGTGAGAGACTCTCTTTTAAGAGCGATCACAAGGGATCTTTGTGTGACCCTTGCTGCATGGCCTGTTTGTGCAATGGGGGTCATAAGGAGGGATATAAGGCTAGAATGCCTTTGGGGGGCATAAGGAATAAGGGGTTGAGATTCTTGATATTTTTATTGTGCCATGAGGTGGCTTCTTGTTTATTTCATACTTGCAGTTCTCCTCAGGGTATTGGTCCACTACCACCCCTTGAAAATGTTCATCACTAGAGTGTGGTGCTGTGAAAGCCAAGTTGGGAATGTGTCTGAAAAGAATCTATATGCAATGCTTTCTATGTGTTTGCCTGTTTGTTACTCGTCTAGGAATTGGTTCTCCAAGCTCGGGGGTGGCTACCAGTTAGCCTAGGCTGGGAGGTGAGCACTCCGTGGTCATATTTGTGTTTTCTATTATGTAGGAAAATCAGAGGAAAGAGAATAGGAACCATGAAAAGACACTGAAGATTATTATGGAAGATACTTAAATTTAGTTGCAGATGTTTGTTTAAAGTTGTTATAGAGATATGCCTCATTCATAGTAAAGAGAAGCAAATTGTAATTTGTGAAAGTAGACTTGAAGTTTTATTGTTGTGACTATTCAGAGAAACATCCTGTAAATTGGTAGAATATCTTAGAGTTGTTTTAAAAAAAAAAGAAAAGCTTGTTTATTTCTACTTCCGGTTGATGGTAAAATTTAAAGTTATTTTGTGTTGCATGCAAAAGCTTCTTGTGTTTTGGAAAGAAATAGAGGAATAGATTTCAATTAAATTTTATCTGTATTTTTACTTGTGGCAAAATAGAAGTTTATTTATGCTAAAAGATTTTAAGTAATTTAATGGAAAAAGATGTTTTATGTAAATATTTTATTAAAAAAAAAAATCAATGAAATTCTTTTTATTCCAGAAAAGTATATTGTATCTTTTTAAAAAGTATTCTAAATTGTTTTTTTTTAGTTATCATTGATTTAAAAGGCTTATTTTATATATATATATATATATATATATATATATTTCTGATTAAACTTAATGTTTTTCCCTTTATTATAATAGTTTTAAAAAAAAAAATTCGCATGTAAATCTCTTTTTTTTATTTTAAAATATATATATTCATATTGAAATATTTTCACCATTTTTAACTGTGGATATAAATTTATATAAATATATATATATATAAATTTATATTTATATATATATATATTTTATATAATATATATATTTTTTAAAAATAAATTAAAAAAAAAAGGGGGGAGAATGTGTTAGGTCCTCGCGGACTCCACTGTGTGTACGCACAGTGGAGGGCCGCGTGGCGCCCACTGTGTGCACACACAGTGGAGCCGCTTTCGGCTCCCACTGTGTGGGCACACAATGGAGCCGCTTTCGGCTCCCACTGTGTGGGCACACAGTGGATGGCCATGGCCGCCACTGTGTGGCCACACAGTGGGGAGCCGCTAGTGGCGCCCACTGTGTGCTCACATAGTGGCGCACGGCTCTCTCCCGCCTTCAATCTCCCGTGACCTGCACAAAAAAAGATTTCATGGCCGCCAAGGGTTTCGGCCCAGCAAGTTAATTCCCTGTAAAAAAAAATATATGGATTAAACCCAAGCCCAGATGGGGCTAGGGAAATTTGGTTTTAAAAATAAATATGTTAATTAGTTTAGATAATATATATGTGAGAAATTAGAACCCTAATTAGGGTTGGGGGGAAAAATGGATTAAATTTATGAGGTTAAAATGGTTTTTGAATTAGAATTAAAATATTTAACATATATGTAATATATATATATATATATATATATATATGTATCCATATATATATATATATGGGTATATATATATGTATATATATGAATTTTGAACATAATTTTGGGTAAGTATTTAAATTATAAATATATATATATATATATGTATATACAAATATATATATATATATATATATATATATATTTATATAACCCTGATTTTTATTTGGAACAAATAATAAAGAGAAATTTACAAATGGTTGATTAGGCTACATAGACATATTGGAGGTTAAATTAAATTTCCCCACCTATTTCCTTTAGCTTGATTAATTTAATAAACCTAATGACTAGGTATCTCTTGGAGATAGAATTATACCAATTAGTTTTTCCGCAATTAAAATTAAACAATTTTATCGATGCTTAGTTCATTTCAGAATTAGCTCGAATTTAATAATGGAAATTTCATTAACGCTTGTCGCGAGAGTGAACTTGTTAATTAAATTAGTATGTTTTAAAAAAAAAATTGTTCCGTTTTTGCCCTAAATTTTGGGCATGACAGGTGTCGAGGTGGACTTTGAGTGTATCACAAGGTGACATGTGGTGACACACCTTGCAAAAAGTAGAATGTCATCAAGGTGAATGTCAGACAAACCTTGGGTGCAATAGATCTCTAAATGGTTTCACTGAATGCATCCATTTCATTGAAATAATAGGTATCGATGAAATTGCAGTTTCGATGAGACATAAAAACTATTCGACGAGGGAGGTAATTTGACCGAAAGACTGATGCCGAAAAAACCAAAGTAAAATGGTGGGCCCAATGGTACTGAGGTGGTGGATGAGGTCGTGCTCAGCTAGATCAGGTGGCAAACTAGGGATTGACATGTGGCATGGATGCTTAGAGAGACTAAAGACCAAGCAGATGAGGAAAGATCAATGGTAGTCTGAAAGATCTAATGACCATCACTATACCACTATAGAAAGACACTCGCCAGTTATCACAGAGACTTGGTGACAAAGCATGTGCGGAAAAGGTGAGCGGCTAAGAGGTTAAAGATCAAACAGTTTGAGGACAGATCAACGACCGTCGCTATACCACATGATGAAGATGCTCCCTGGTTATCTCATGCGACTTGGGAGCTGGCGAGGTGGCAGTTGAGGTGGCCATCCAGGTGGGCTCAGAACAAATGAGGATGCACCGCACGGTAGAGAGAAGATGAAGAACCAAGATAGACCAAGTCCAAATGGAAGACAAAGTGGACCCGCAAGCAAATCAGAGGCTGACACATGGCAAAAGTCTATAGATGAGCGGATGTCTATATTTTTTAAGTCAACTTTGAACTTGTTCAAAGTGGTTCAATGGTTCTAATTTCATTATTGTCTCTTGTTCCCATGGCCCTAGGATGAAGAGAGCAACATGAGAGATAAAAGAAAAAAGCAAAGTGGTTAAAAGCCAAACAGGTTCCTAAAGATCTGAGGGTTGTCCCTATACCACAATGAAAAGGTGCATAAAGGTTAATCCTTGCGACATAGTGACAAGCTGTCAGCAGTCTCGACAGTTTCTATTATGTGCTGACAACTAATGCAGACAACTAAGTCAAATGGTCAGGTAACCGGTAGCGTCTAGGTGAACTCAGCACGAAATGAAGCGAACTTGTGTTCAGTTTGGCTACTCTTTTTTGCTATTTTGGAAGAGTTTCTCTCTCAATTAAGCCCCCTGATTTTGAGGAAAAGCTTAGAATTGATGACAACTAATCCATCTTGGAGCCAAAAAATTGCAAGCTTTGGTATAAGTGTTGGTTTTTCACATTTTTTCACAGGGTTCTGGAGTTTTTCTACTTGTGTAGCAACAGATATTCAAGCTCCTATAACTCATTTTTTAGGAGTTTTTTTCCAGATTTGTAATGTAGAAAGTTCCTTGTTTTCAATAAAGAAGTTGAACTCCTCCTTAAATTATTTGGTCTAAGTGTTATGATTGTAAGCATTTTGATTAAAATTATGTGATTCTTTTGTAGAATCCTTCATTTTATCTTAGTTTCTTCAGATGCCTAGGGTTGAGGTACATGTTATAGTGCAGGTCTCTGATTGTGTATATAATTCTATTGCATCAAAATTGTGAGAACATTATTATTCTCCTTTTTGTGAACATTAGTAAGCTAGCCTTTCAAGAGAATCGTTTATGCAAACATGTATGTTTGAGTTGTGAGTTTAAGCAGTTTCATTAGTTGGTTATATTGTGGATTTGTAAGCAGTTTGCAAGTCTTTTATCATTGGTGGATCACCTAGCAGTAGTTAATTTTAAGTTTTATGCATATCCTTCTTCCCTTTCCTTATAAATTTAATTAAGTTCTTTAGGTGATCAAATAGAAAGCCAGCCTATAATCTAGAGGTCTGCTCTCATAGAGGATACCTATAGCCTGAGAGCAGTCCAATGTGTCACTGGATTGCAGGAATTTCAAGCTTGCATCGGGTGCAAATCCATGTGACAACAATTTTTGGCACGCCCAGTGGACTGTTGGACTTTACAATTCATAGAAGGACACCTTGGCTATTGTTTTGGTGTGAGCAGCAATGTTTTTAACCTTTGGAGGCAAGTTTTACTCATACACCTGGTGACTCAAAGTTTAAAACTATTGGTTTCAAGGATCAAGTGTTGGTGTTATTTTCAAATCAATTCTTTCATTTTAGTTTCAAGTTGTCTATATGATTGAGAATGTCAAATATCTATGGCCAAAATGTATACCCACCTCCATACCATGAGAATGTCTCTACTATACCATCTTTCCATCCATATCAAAATAGCCTTAATGTTGGTTTTTACCCAAATAACTCATTGTCAACAGGTAATCAGCATACTCATATGCTTACCACCCACCCACCCCTACTCAAGTCCCTTGGCAGCCTAAGTATGGGAATACTTGGCTTCAGAGTACCAATTCAGCGAGTCTAAATGATATGGTTGTGCACTTTCAAAACCATTGATGAGATTGATAGAGAAAGAGAGCTTCAGTTGTAGTAGAAAGAATGGTCTTATTGAGCCTATCTGCATGAGCAGGAGTTGGAAGATCAAAGAAAGTAGTTTGAAGAACATCTTGTAAAAGAACTAGCAGAAAAAGATGAGCAAATGATTTTTTTGCTAGCTCAAGTTCAGAGGCAACAAGCTCAAGCATATCCTTGCATCCCAAGTTTCAGCCAACCATCATTTGAAGCTGCAAACCATCCTATGCAGGAGGCGGTTCGTGAGAACAAGTTTCCAAGTTTCAAAGACTTACCTTTTGAGTCTTTAATACCAAATAGTAAGCCTCCTCATGACCCTCCCATCATTCAGATTCCAAGTTGGAAAGGTTCATCTATTCCACCCAGTGAGATTCCTCTAGCAACCATGCAAATAGAACCATGCCTTGACATAAAGAAACAAGAAGAGCAACCCATTGATCAGGATATGTTACTTCTTTGGGAGGAGATTAGAAATGTACATCCCCTGCATTTAGCTATAGAGTGTCATCAATTGCAGTTACAAAAGATTGAGCAGGAGAAAACCTCTCAATATGAATCTCATATTGCTTCACTTGATGATCCTCTTATTTCTGCTGAAAATGGTCCAATTGTAGCAGTGGTTTCAGAACAACGGGAACATGATGCATTGGACTATACTGAAGAGAAAGATATTGTGCATATTTCAATGCCAGTAAACCAATTGGGACATCAAAAGGAGGATAATAATGATGAAGTGTTAAACTTCTTAACTGATGAACTTCCTTCTTTTTATGATCAAGATGAAGGAGTTGTACATACATCATTGGTAAATCAAGTTCTTGATCAACATGAAGGAGAATATGATGATTTTGTGCAAGAGGTTGTTCAAGCTGATCAAATTCTCAAATCAGAGCCTATAATTGAAAAGAACATTGTTGATGTTTTATCAATGCCTAATGAAAGTTGCATTAAGCCAAAAATCATTCCTTCTACTTAGAAAAGTGAAGAAGACATTGAGGAAGACATATTCTGGAATGATTTAGATACTTTTTGTATCAGTTTGGATACCAAACCAACACCTCTAAATGAGGTTTACCATGAACAACATGATCATATGGAGGAGGTTACCATTTTTTCAACAAGTCAGTCACAGGAGATAGACCTTTCCAATCAACAAGATGATAAGATGGTAGTCCATGAACAAGAGATCAATAAGAAAAGCATGAGCTTTGTCCTTACAAGAGGTTGTCCTATTAGGTACTCATCCTAGATGGACTCCAATAAAGTCCCCATGCATGAAGCTTTACTGGGAGAAGAAACCAAGGATGCCTTTGTAGATGTTCAATCCTCATATCCTCTTTGGGAGAGCAATTCATATGATCAGTTTGATTAGGTAGGTGGACTTGTTGACCTTGTTCAAAAATAGTACTTCATTTTGTTGGTTATCTTTATGTGCCTTATTTCTCCTTAGTTGACCTTAAGTATGCAAGTCATTGTAAATTGGGAAGAAAGGGAAGCTATTTCAGTCATCCTGTAAATGGTTTTGTTTAGCTAAGTTTTCTCTTGTTGTTAGTGTAGGCTAGGTTTTAGTTATAGTTTTTTGTTTTTCCTAAGTGCTTAGTGCATAGTTCTGAAGGAGTGATAAGAGTCATACTACTACAATCCATTGTAGTTATAGAAGGAAGTTATCCATTATATGAAACAAAAGGGTTAGGTGTTTTTTGTAACACACAATAAATAGCTCCTCCTTATAGCTATAATGAATTATAGTAGTATGCAGTGAATATAAGATGCTTCTGCATGAAGAGTTTTTTTGTTGTCATGAATCAAAGATATAGAAGAAAGGTGCTCATTATATGAAACAAAGAATATGTTTATCCCCCATCACACACAAAAGACATCTCCCTCATATAGCTACAATAAATTGTTGCAGTGTTTCAGAAGTGTTTTATTGTTTTGTTCTGTCCTAATCTGTCAATACACATGCCTAATTCATGACAGTAAGGTGTTAAGCTCATTGTCATAAACCACACACTTGCACTCAATAGATTAGGATAGCTTTTTCAGAGAAAAGAGAGTTTTTGCAGTCATGTGTGATGTGTTGTTTTAGTTTTCTATCAGTTTCAGTGACTCTGTGCCCAATGGAACACATAAGGCAGCTGGTCAAAATGTTTAGTAGGCAAACATATGGCAGATGTCGCCAAATTTCACTACAAGCTCAATATGCCTCAAAAGGAGAAACAAGTGCTAAGTATGAAAAGTACATGTTTTTGTCTAGCTTGTTTGCTTCATGTGCAGACACAGGGTAAGTAACTTTTTATTCATTGAATTATAGCATGTGGGGTAAAATGTGGCTCCCATGAGGGTTGAGCCTAGCATGCTGAGGGAGATGGGTGTTTCTTTGCAATTTTTTGAATTTTTGCCTTATCAACAAGACCTACCTCGATGACCTGATAAGAAGTGCAAAGCACAGAATGATTGTCATCGGCTATCAAAAGGAGCTATCTTAGGTTATCCTGATTACTTGATGGAAGGGCCCAGACATAGTCCATTTATCCCACATTGGCCTCAGGGAGGAGCATTTCAATATTTAAAGGCAAAGTCCCACACATATTAAGTGTCAAATCTTACTGGCTTTTGACAAGGAGCAACTCAGCATTGGTGGGACCCCCGCATGTGTGCGCATCTCAAAGCAACCAATTTTTGCAGTAAAAGGGAAAATTAACAGGTGAGCAAGTTGCAAAGGATCTGACGGCCATTGCTATACTGCTATGTTAAAGTGCTCGACTATTAATCTCCGCGACATAGCGACTAGTGAGGTGGTGTCCAGGTGGAAGTTGAAGTTGTGCCTAGGTGGATCATGTAGCAAAATAGAGGCATGCCACGTGGTGACATCGTGGCATAAGAGAGAGCCGCTTAGTGAGACTAAAGACCAAGCAGATTCAGGTAGATCAATGGTGATCAAGAAAGATCTGACGGCTGTCGCTATGTTGCGATGGGAAAATAATCGTCGAATACTGCCCGTGACTTGGTGACAAAGCATGTACTGAAAAGGGAAAGTTAAAGATCGAGTAGATCGCTAAGATCCAATGGCAGACCAAGGAAGATCAGACGATGGAGTGACATTCTGGGGCTATCCATGACTGTCGTTGTACTGCGGTTGTGAAGTACCCAAAATGAATACCCTTGCGATAGGTGGCAGGTCAGGTGGTGTCGAGGTGGACTCTGAGCATATCACAAGGTGATACATGGTGACACGCCTCGTGAAAAGTGGCATGTTATCAAGGTGAATCTCAAACAAACCTTGGTTGCGATAGATCTCTAAATGGTTTAACCAAATGCATCATTTTTATTGAAATAATAGGTATCGATGAAACTGCAGTTTGGATGAGACATAAAAACTATCCACTAAGGGAGGTAGTTTGGCCAAAAGACTGATGCCGAAAAAACCAAAGTAAAATGGTGGGTCTGGTGGTGTTGAGGTGATGGACGAGGCTGTGCTCAGGTAGATCAGGCAGCAAACTAGAGATTGACATGTGGTATGGATGCTTAGAGAAACTAAAGACCGAGCAGATCAAGAAAGATCAATGGTAGTCTGAAAGATCTAATGGCCATCACTATACTGCTATAGAAAGAAGCTCGCCAGTTATCATAGCGACTTGGTGACAAAGAACGTGCGGAAAAGGTGAGTGGCTAAAAGGTTAAAGATCGAGCAGTTTGAGGACAGATCAACGGTCGTCGCTATACTGCATGATGAAGATGCTCGCTGGTTATCTCATGCGACTTGGCAGTTGAGGTGGCCATCCAGGTGGGCTCAGAACGAATGAGAATGTGCCATGTGGTAGGGAGAAGATTAAGAACCAAGGTAGACCAAGTCCAGATGGCAGACAAAGTGGACCCGCGAGCAATCAGAGGCTGACATGTGGCAAAAGTCTACAAATGACCAAATGTCTATATTTTTTAAGTCAACTTTGAACTTAAACTTTGAGCTGGTTCAAAGTGGTTCAATGGTTCAAAGTTCATTATCATCGCTCATTCCCATGGGCCCAGGATGAAGAGAGAAATAGGAGAGATAAAACCAAAAATCAAAGTGGTTAAAAGCCGAACAGGTTCCTGAAGATCCAAGGGTTGTCACTATACCACAATGAAAAGGTGCATAAAGGTTAATCCTTGCGACATAGCGACAAGCCATCAGCAGTCCCGATGGTTTTTGTTATGTGCTGATGGTTAATGCAGATGGCTAAGTCAAATAGTCAAGTAACCGGTAGCGTTCGGGTGAACTCAATGCGAAATGACATGAAGTTGTGTTCAGTTTGGCTACTCTTTTTTGCAGTTTTGGAAGAGTTTCTCTCTCAGTTAAGCCCCCTGATTTTGAGGAAAAGCTTAGAATTGATGACAATTGATCCATCTTGGAGCCAAAAAAAAATCGAATTTTTTGCAAGCTTTGGTATAAGTGTTGGTTTTTCACGTTTTTTAGAGGGTTCTGTAGTTTTTTGAACTTGTGTAGCAAGATATTCAGGCTCTTGTAACTTGTTTTTGAGGAGTTTTTTCCTAGATTTGTAATGTAGAAAGTTCCTTGTTTTCAATAAAGAAGCTAAGTTCCTCTTTAAATTATTTGGTCTAAGTGTTATGATTGTAAGCATTTTGATTAAAATTATGTGGCTTTTTTGTAGAATCCTTCATTTTATCTTAGTTTCTTCAAATGCTTAGGGTTGAAGTACATGTTATAGTGCAGGTCTCTGATTGTGTATGTGATTCCATTTCATCAAAATTGTGAGAACATTATTATTCTCCTTTTTGTGAACATCAGTAAGCTAACCTTTCAAGAGAATCGTTTATGCAAACATGTATGTTTGAGTTGTGAGTTTAAGCAGTTTCATTAGTTGGTTATCTTGTGGATTTGTAAGCAGTTTGCAGGTCTTTTATCATTGGTGGATCACCTAGCCGTAGTTAATTTTCAATTTTATGCATATCCTTCTTCCCTTTCCTTAGAAATTCAATTAAGTTCTTTAGGTGATCAAATAGGAAGCCGGTCTATAATCTGGTGGTCTGCTCTCCTAATAGGATACCCATAGCCTGAGAGCAGTCCAATGTGTCACTGGATTGTAGGAATTTCAAGCTTGCATCGGGTGCAAATCCATGTGACAACACTAATCAAATGCGTTAACATCTAATGCAAAAGCGCTAAAACAAAAAACAAAAACGCTAAACATAATTGCCGAAAATTGAAAAAATTCAAAAATAAGCAAAAAAGTGCAAAAAAAATATGAAAACTCAAACGACAAGTTGCGAGAAATTAGGGATAAGATACCTACCAGATAGCCATACTCAGGAGGTCATTGATATCGTCAAATGCGCTCAAATTGATGGTTCTCCAACAGGATCACCATTTTGCCACCTCAGCAAGATAATAGTTTTATTTTTCCTATTTGGAAGGGTAATTGATGTTTTTCAATGGGGTAATTATATTTATTTATTTTTTATGAATAAATTTAATTGATGGACCTTTTTAATTATCGTAAGATCAATCGCTTATCAAAACTATTCAACAAATTCACGATCAATCTCCCGAGGGGGCACACAATCAGGATTTTTATCTCTATCAAGCACATTATCGAGACTTGATTTAATCTTTGAAACAATGTTGTCTTGACATCATTTCAAAGAGGGACAAAATGTATACACATAAAAATTGGCTATGAGTGATTAAATAAATATTTTATATCTATTTAATGTTTATTCTTCTATTATATAGTTAATTTGAAAAGATTAATTTATTTAGTTCATTTCATGTCTTTCTATTAATTAATTTAATTGAAATATTTTATTAATTAATTCATCTATCCTATTCATCTAATTAATTAAATATCTAATATTTAATTATCTCCTTCAATCATTTAAATATCTAATATTTAATGATTATTCTCCTATCCTATAGTCTCAAATATTAAATGATTTCCTAAATTATTTAATCCCTTTTCCAACTCATCCTTCCATCTCCACTTCATCTTTCCTTTGCCAACACATCCATCATGTGGCTAAATTAATTCAACAAATTAAAATAAATAAAACATTTATTGGCCACTTATCTTCAACCTCCAAATTTAATGAAATATTGTGTACGTACAAATATTTCAAACCCTTCTTCTATATTATCTCCAACATCCCTACGTCTTAGGAAGGACTTGAGTCTACTTATCCTCTCATGCCTAAATTTTCTCCAACCATCCCTAGATTCCCTCAATCAGCAACCCAGTCAAGGTGAGATGAGTGACACTTGTCTTCTCCTTCCCCCTTTCTCTCAAACTTCACCTTTTCTCACAGCCATCCAAATCTACAGATCTAATCATGACCGTTGATCTAGGCCACATCATTTAATCCTCTCAAAGTCTATAAAATCAGGAGTTTGAGTTGAGAAAGAGTTAGTATTCAAGTGAGTTTTCAAAGCTAATTATTTGTGAAAACTTATGCATCTATGAGTTTTTAATCTTGAAGCAAATAGCATAATCATTTAGCATTGCATATCATAGCATCAGTTAACTATTGGTTATCAGTCCATTCTTCATATGTCATCTTGGAAGCTATCAGTGCTTGTCTGAGAGCATACCATCTGCAACCAGGAATAGTGGAGTTAGGATACAATGAGACATAAATCATGAAGGTAATAATAGTATTTTTATTTCATATGTATTTCATGTAGTTTCATTGGTTGAGTTTGGATTTCCTATAGCATTTCCTTTGTATTATGTGAAACTAACTTGTTGCAGGTAGTATTCTGATGATGAAATTCAAGTCGACACAATTATATTCACTTCCTCTCTTAGAATGAAATTGTGTTGTGCTTTATAGTTGGTTCTATGGTGTTAAAATTGATATGATCTTCATCCAAGGTATATATATTATGGACCTCATATGATAAATGATACATTAGTTATGTGTGATTTTGAGAGATTAACCGACTCGAGTATGTTATGTTTGCCTTGGTGTGTAGGAAGAAGTGTATGTGTAGGATACTGAATTAGATGTATATCTATTTTTTTTAATGGTGCATATAGATGTTAAGAAAGTGTTCTCATCTTTGAAAAGTGTAAGTTTTGATGTTTGTACATTATGATATGTCCACTTTCTGATAAGGAATGCAGAAGAGAATTTATGTTTTGCAAGAATACTTGTGGAATAAGGATTATAAAATTACTTATTATATGTGTTATGACTAACGTATTCTTGTTTTTCTTATCTTAGCCTTGCGAATTCCAAGAGTAAGTCAAACCCTAGGGGGGAGGATGTGATGCCTCTCTCTTGGTCAAACTCAATTTAACCTAGTTTGACTCTAGATGACCTTTGTTGTAGTTTAAGTGGCTATTTATGACTTATACTTTATGGATCATTGGAATGATGATTTATATGATGAGTAGCTATGCTCAGTTAGCCAGATGATTATTGAGATGGATTATATATGTGATATTAGGATTTAATCATTATATTTATTGATGTTTAATTTTTTTGACATATACTGTGCTTTATCTTTGATGTGCTTGGGCGAAAGGGAAAATCATCACACTTCTCTTTACGGGCAAGCTACGTCGCTTCCATTCCCTTTTCATGGTATGATATTATATAGTTTTATGTACATGTTTGACAGTTTGTTTATGCAGTTGCAAGTACCAAGCATCAACTCCACCTGAACCTTCAGGTTTGAGCATTCTCTATGACCCAATGGTAAAGTGGAAAACTAGAGTCATCAATCAGATCCTTGTCGTACCATCATTCCTACGAGAACAAGACCCCTATCAGGTACCCTTGTTCATTGTTTGTCGGTCATGTCAGTGTTAGTCCTGTTGGCATTTCGTGTTATTAGTCTCAGTCCCTAACCCTTGTGTTTAGTTTAATGTTTTACTAGCAAGAAAGTATTAATATTAATATTTTAAAAGTAATTGAATATTAATGATTAATTAATTAATATAATTGAAGATTGCGCATTATTATATATAGTTAATTACATAAGCTAAGTGATTTATTCTAATCTATTGTTTTGAAAATAATTTATTAAAAATGAATTAAATATTAATTATTGATTTTATGGTGCTAATGAAAAATTTATTTTAAAGGTAATTAATCATTAATTGTTTTCAAAATTCAATTTGCATGTGTGGGGAGTTATAAAAATAAAATTAATTAATGAAATTAAGGAGAGGAATCTTGTATGCTTTTTTAGGATTTATTTTTAGGGGATGAAAAGCTTTGGGCTTCCTGTGAAGTTTTCGGGTGCACATGAATTTTCTACAAATAAAAATTGGGGAAAAATTCATAATAGAATACAGGGGAAAGAGTTTGGAAGACTTTCTTGGAGTTTTTTGGATCTGTGTTGGTTGGGTTCGGTGAGGATGTGAATTTTATTTTGGGGATTTTGTTCCATCTCTGTATTGGTTCTGGGATAGTGTTTAGAGGTAGGAAATTTGATCTCTTTTTCCCTTGAGAATTTCATTGAAAGTTTTGAAAGAAATCTAGATTTTGTTTTGATCAAAATTTCTTTAAAAGAAAAAATAATATTGTATGTTTATGTCTCTGGAAATTAAGGTTATAATGAGCTGGAATTTTATTTTGGAATCATTTGGGGTTTATAGATTTCCGAATGTTGATTTCGGGTTTAAATTTGATATCTAGAAAAGATTCGATTTGTGATCTTGTTTTGTAAATTCTTGAATAATCTTTGTTTAAAAAAAAAAAAGAATTTATTCACATTTTCATTGTTTTATTTGTTTTAGTCCTTTGGGCCTCATAGCGGGGTGTTACAGAGTGTGTCAAAAGATCCATCGACACAATGGTGTTGTGACACATAAATCATATGTGAACTAAAATTCATCAACATTGCCTATTACTATTAACACCAAGATCATTAGCTTCCTATAGATCAAACAATATAGGATGATCATCAAATATTTATCGTTATGGATGAAACATGCTAGCCAAACATGTAGGCTCTTAATTTTGTTAGATGATATTTTTTAATGAGAAACAACCATAAAGCCCATTTCATTTGCCTTTAAAAAATATTTAAACCAGTTAGAACAAAACTAACTAAATGCGAGCAACTAAACCATTTGAGAATTTACAATGTGACTCTCAATATTTGGGCTCATATAGGTGCCTACATACATGCTTCCTAGCTAATCAACCACATGACACGTTAACATTAGCCTCAAGTCGCCTTGCCTTCTATGATAAAATGACCAAAAAAAGAGTAAGATTGTGTCTTTCATTGTCTAGTTTTGGAACATAAGAAATAAAAAAACCATGTGTGACTAATGAGCCAAAAATAAAGTGTTACTATAATATTTCTATTACTTTAGACATGTATGTCCTAAGTATGACATTGCACATGTTTATATAAGTTTACTTAAGCAATTTATTTTAGTTATTAAGGTATGATATAATAATGAGTTGTACATTCTCCTTCTTTCATGGGATTCTACTTTTTCTTTATCCTCCCTAATTTAGATACTTGGATAAGAAAATTCTTTAATTATCTATTTTGTCTTATCCTCATCCTCATTGGATTTTGAAACTACAAGGCTATTTATTTGTAGCTCTCTTTCCTTCCCTTCACAATCAAAGCAAGTCACTGTGTGAACTCTTGGAGACTTAACATTTTTGGTATTTTGATTTCAATATCATTTTCATTGATAATTTTAATAATTATATTCACTACACTAGATTTTGGGTTAGACATCTACTAACAAATTCTATACCTAGTTATCACTTCGATATAAAGGTACACACTAAGCTACACATGACCAACAAGAAGTAACCATGCAAATAGAATAAAACACAATGTTAACCAAGTCATTGTGAGAAATAATTTGGAAGTACAAATAAGACATGGCAATTAAAAAAACAACACAAGAATAAGAGAAAAGACATAAGAATAATAATATGAAAATTAGTAAAATATTCGAATGCAATCTTAAATTAAATTATTTCAGAAAAATTATTAAGAATGAATTATAAAGTAATCTTAAAAAAAATTAAAGCTAAACTATATATACAGTTGGTGAGCAACATACGGACTAGAAATGACAATGATGGTGTCTTGATTGGAATCATTATTTTAATGCAAGATACGAACAGATACTAAATAAAATAGAATGAACAGAAACATTTGCAAATTGTAGAGCATATCTTTCATAAAATAGGGATTTAATAACTTTTAAATGTCTTGACACCATCAAAATGAGTCTTCACGTAGAAATTGATTGATAGAAATCGAAAATCTTGGAAAGGGATCTCCAAATAAAGGACTATGAATAATTGTAGTAAGATGATATCTAATCGTCAAAGTAATGATTTAAGAATTTAAAAGTTTGATTAAATGAACGTGCACCTGAACTAAATATGTCATATCCATAATAAAAGAGTTCCAATTTAGTCAAGCATTGCAAGTGGATGCTTGTATAGCTCATTATGAGGAATTCAAATCAATATATTTCGAGTCAAAGAACACATTACACTTTATTTAAAATCAAGTGGCATGTTCTTTATACTCTTAACAAATTAGAATATCAAAGAACATAAGGTATTTGTTTTAATACATACCATTTGCAAGAATTGAGATGTCACTTTTCATGATACTCATATCGTTGAATTGTGAGCAACTACAAATTCATATTTATTTATTTTTTATTTATGTAATCAACATATCCAAATAATATATGAGATGTGTTATCATGGAAATGTCTATAGACTCTTATGGCTTCTAGTCATGGATTAATTGGAAAGTTGATTACTTAGAAACCGATGTCCAATTAAAATATTTGGAGGTGTAATTTTTTGTTTATGAAATTTGTTGAGATTTTTCATGAAAATTTTAATGAGTTTGACCTCATCATAATCGACTTGTTTTCACTAATGATTATTTTACAATTTTAAAAGTTTAATTCGACATCTAAATCTTCAAAATTATATTTTAATGTTTTATTTTACTATTTTGAGAGTTTTCGCCATAATTCATTTGTATGAAAGTGTGAACTTAGATTGCAAGTCACTCTTGAGACTTACATGGACATGTAGAGGATGGGCTCAGATAATTAATCAGATCATATGTTCTTTAATTTAAGATTAATAAAAAGAGAAATTGTTCAAATGAACAATTTTAGTTACTCTAAGTGTATACACCTAAAAATGACTACAGATGATTAAATAAATATTAATTAATTATTTAATGGCTTTATTCCTCTATTAGTAAATAAATTGAAAAATTTATTTATTTGATTCAATTATCTTATTCCTCTAAAAAATTATTAATTAATAATCCAAAATCATCACAACTCTTTCAAAGCCTATCTTAATTAAGTAATCTTAATTTATTTATCCATCTAACCTAAGTCTTCAATCCTAAAATCAATCTCACCTTTACATCTCATCTCCCACATCATGCCCTCTCATCACCATGTGGCTAAAATAATTAAATATTATTCATATTTAATTAGCTTAGTATCTTCAACATCCTTCCTAGGCAAAAGGAAGTGGAACCTTATGCGGCATCTCACATCCTATTCTTCCTCCACTCATCTATTTCTTCTCCAATTGTCTTTCCCCCTTACCTTGGTCAAAGATGAGTCATGGGCCAAGTGTCTCATGAAATCCTAGTCTTTCTCTAATCTTCAACAAACCAGATTCCTAATCCATCTTCTTCATTTCTTGGTTAGGGTGAGCATCATGACATGTGTCTCATTCTTCCCCCTATCCCTCCACCTTGCCAATGTAGGAGGAACATTCTCGTCTTTTCTCTCTCAACTCCCAACCAATTCAATCCTAACCATACACTTCACCAATGACTTCTTCTCCACCATTGATCTCATGACACCTAAGATCAAGACCCTCAAAGTCTATAAAAGAAAGACTTCAACCTGCATTTCAAGCTAGTTACTAGTGATCATTTTTAGAGCATTCAAGCATTCTAGTTTTCAAGCAAGCAAAGCAATTCTAAAAGTGTGCCTTTGGCTCCCCCTCATTTGCATCATAGCATAAACATTAAAATATTAGCTTCATTACCAATATCATTAGCTTCATCATCATATCTATCTTCTCATATACATTATCATTGCATTCATAGGATTAAGAACCCATCTTGCATTTCATACATCACAAAAGTCTATTCTTGTGTTGTCATCTTGAAACCATTAGTGCACAATTCTGAGAGCAATATTCATACATCAGCGAGATCATAGAAAATAAGACAAAATGGCACCCTTGGGAGTAGCTGACAGCATGCAGGTATAACTTTGTTGTTTTCTATCTCTCTCTATCATTTAGTTTAGTGTGTTTTAGTTTAGATAGCATTCTATAATAGATTTGTATCTATTTAATAGTTTCTATCAAGTTTCACATTTAAAAAAGCACACTAAGAAATTTTCAATTTTATTAATTTTTGTATGTCAAGTTATATATTTTTAGAAGGAAGAGAAAGTGGAATAAAATATAATTAGGGCATTAGAAGAAAGGAGTGATAGAATAAAGGTTGGCATTTTGGATTATGGGGGTAGTCTAAAACCACATGAGTTGATAGATTGGTAAAATAGCATGGAGGAAGTTTTTGAATAGAAAACTATGATAAGAGAAGGAATTAAAATTTGCATGCACATAGTTGAAGAACCATGCAATATCATAGATTGATAAGATCCTAAGTCTTGGGGGATACTGCCTCACCAAAATTGGTGTTGTATTGTCTCTTTAATGTCTTGATGAAAGTATTTCTTTGCTTCTTTATACTTTGCCAAGAGTATGAGCAATAGTTCACATTCCTACTTAAGTGGACACTAAAGTAATGCAGTCAATTGTATACCTCTATAATTTCACACTCACTTTGGACTTACTGATAGGTGTCAAATATGCTCTGTTTTCTGTCATTTTCTCCCTTGTTTTCCTTAAATTTTCCTAGTCATAAGTCCCTTGTTGCCAGTTAAGTAATAGTGAAATAAGATATATCTAGCATAATTTTAAAGATGGTAGAATATTTCCCAATTTCATCAATCACTTGAGAAAATGATACATCTAGCTCTATTTTGCTACAGGAACTATAGGTGAACAAGTGGAGATGCAGTTGGCCACACAGCTGGACAAAGTAGTTTAGAGGTTTAGAGGTCGTTGTTTTGTTACTTCATTTTGGGCAAGCTGTTTTGAGCCAAGCCGCCAAAATTATATGCTATTATTACCATGTTTTGTGGTTAAACACTTGTGGCCTATGGCCAAATCGAAAGATATACTTATCCAAGTTTAGTGTGTAAAAGTTATCGGTCATAATAACTCAGTTAGATGTTTTGAAGCTATATAAGCAGATATGTAATCATAAGAAGGGGAAACATATTATTAGAAAGCTCTACTAAAACTTATTTTTCTATCATATGAATTTATTGAATTGGTGAAGTGGACTTCCTATAGCAATTTGTGTTGATTAGTCTCTTGCCACGTGAACCAGAGGAAGGGCCCCCTCTTGGGAAACTTGGTGAGATCGTGTTGTCAATTTCCTTTAAATCTGTTGTGTGACCTTTTTATGAATGCATAGATATAGATTGGTGTGAATATAATTATCTTTGAAGGATTTAATAGTTTCTTTTGTTCTCGAGATAAAAGTACTACTTCAAAAGACAGTTTCAATTGTTGCATCGGACTTCAGATATCATCTTTCTTCACTCCCCCTCGACATACCATTCACAATTCACTGTCACTCCTTGCTCCCTGCTGTAGTTTTATACTCTGTCACAAGTCCATCAGTTCTATTGCAAACCAATAAACTTCCTGTCGCAACTCCTCACAATACCATTAACTTCCTGTCGCAAACCACTTCCTGTCACCATTCACTCTGCAACTTCCATAACTGAAGTCCCGATTCCTGTAATGTTATTCAGCAGTATCTTTCGAGGAATCTAAGTGAGAATAAGTGAAATTATTTTATAAATGGTTTAAGTGTGAGTAAGAGTAATGATGTTTTCTAATTGTATACTAGGTTAAGAATGTGCTTTCAATTTCAAGTTTTAGTATGATTTATGGTTTCATTAAATAAACTTTCATAGTTATTGTTATAAGTATTTGATTTATATGACTGTATTGAAGTTCTTGATTTAGATTCCCTTTTCTTTTCCTTTAATTTGCATTTCACCCCCACTTAACTTGTTATCTTCATCCCTTCGGTAAATTTCCCCAATATCTTTCATCAATCTACGACCCCGGATTGACATTCGATAGGTGTAAACTGAACCTCCAGAATATGATCAAATCTTAAGTTACATTGAAACACAGTTTTACCCAACACTTACTTTGGTGCTTGTTGTTCATGTTCTATATTCATGTCCAATTCTACTCATTTTTAGACCATTTCTAGAATATCAATGCAATCCCCTACTCAATGACCTTTTTATTGGCCTAGAATGTTGGGACAAGGACACGCAACACCCCTACCAAAATATTTTGGCCCCAAATTTAAAATTATAATGGTCAGCTTTGTAAGTAGGGGGAAAGTGATCCCCAATGTTAGCCTTAACTTAAAATTAAATCTAAAAATGTGTAAGTTGCAAAAAAATACAACTCCCTCTCTCATTTGAACTCCTAATCTACACATAGGTCCTTCAATTAAAATCTAACTGAGCATTTAGATAGGCATATTCAAGTAAATTGAGCATAAATATGCAATCAAGGAGTTAAGAATTCAAGTATACCTCATTTCTCCAACAATAATGATAAAGTATTATGTGCTCCTCCATCATGAAGGCATTAATTTACATCAATAAATCAATATCAAGCTTTAATTGAAACTTCAAGGTAGGGGTTTTATATCAAAGGTATCATTTATCATTTCAGGCATTTCCATTAAGCTTTTTTAGCCTCTATCCTTTCTAGGGACAAACTCTCTTTTCATCCAACATTACTATAGTGGAGATGGAAGCACCAACATGGGGTTTGACTTAGGCAAGCCCCTATACAACACAATTTTTTTCTCTCTTCTCATGTGTGTGGATATAGATATGACTATAGAGGAGGCTACATGAGCACAAAGAAATCTAAGACAAATAATCCTAGATTTTGAATAGGTAGAAACCCCTATACTAAATCAAACTACTCTAGTGTCTAACATTTTTTATATAATCTTTGAGGAGACAAATTTGTGGAGCCTTCTAACCTAAAAGCTAGAACCTTCTACTGATGAAGAGACAAACTAGGGAATCCTACTCCCATGTTTGGCATATTCTAATCTATATTGTAGATACAGGTTCCTCTTTGTATCTCATTTCTAAATCAGTGTTATTGTGTTGATTCCTAGTTCTATATTCAATTATTTATGCTGAAATTTATTAGTTTCTTATCATTTTATCTTGATCTTGCATAATCATAATGAAATCGTATCCAATCAAACCAATTAAAAAGGGAACATTTAACCAATGTGTTCAACTCTCCCTTATGATTGAGTTTCAACCTTGTTTGTTGTAATCCAATTAATGATGAGGCTTAGAAATAATGAATGAATAAGATTTTACTTTGCATCCATAGGATAAGACCCCATTTTCACCGTCAATCAAGAAGTATTGATTTGAATTGGGTTAGGATTATGTTGGATAGCTATTGTTGTAATGATGATATATTTTGAAATAATTAGTTTATAATGGATTTGTGGGTGATTTGGTTTGTGAAATGTTTAAATGTAATGGTGGATTGAAAGGTAGATTATGGTAGTTATGTGGAACATTATGGTAAGTGAGAGGTAGAGAAGATTGGTGGGTATTTTGAGAAACAAAAGGGAGAGTGGAGGAAGGTGGTAAACTGGTAAATTGGTTGATATTATTAGGCCCATTACAAATATGGATGGCATTACCATTTTATACAACAATAAAAATAATGGAGGAAGTGTATGTAAGGATAGAAGGTATTTTTGTGGGCATCAACATTTGGTCCCCAACTTGGTGTTAGAAAATTCAAATAACTAGAAGACAACTGAGAGGGGGGGTGAATCAGTTGTCACGAATTACTAGAACCATTAGCAATTAAAACTTTAATACCAGAACCCAAAATATTGATCCCAAAATGCTCAAACCAAATACTAGAATAGCAGCTAAACCAATTAAGCACAAACAATAATCACAGAATAAATTCCATGCACGTGACACCAAGATTTATACGTGGAAAACCCAGTAAAGGGAAAAACCACAGTGGGAAGCCTATCCACAGTCAAATAATACTTCTGCAGTAAGTATGTGAATTACAATTGAGGGGCCTACACTTGCAGGAAGGCCAATAGCCTAGAGTACACTGCTCATCACAAAAGGAGTCTCACTAACTACATAGAAATCCAGACTACAATCTAGAGAAGTGTTGAACTACAAAGATAGCATCTCCTATGCCTAAGTACAATTCCAGTTAAGCTCAATACAGGAGGACTAAATCCTCTTACATAAACCCGATTCGATCTCCAATGATCAACCAAATCCTCTTCCTGAATGATATTACATTGTTCGCACATTACATATCCATTTCCCAATCTCATATTGATCTACAATGAGATATTACATTATATATACAAACCCTTGACCATAAACAATTAGGTCGGCCACCAGACAATAAACCAATTACATAATTACAAAACATGTCGGCCTTAGAACAAACAAATAATATCCAATACATAAGACTGTTAGGCCCAATATGGAAAGATAATGTATTGAGAGGGGAGGGGTGAATTAGTACTCCAAAACTTTTCTTGAATAATAACTTTACTGTTATGCATAAACCAAACAGTGCAGTAACATAAAATAAAGTTGAAACAAATAGATAACAATCATACATGATTCACTCCATAACACATATATTTTGGTTACGCAGAAACCCTTGGTTAGAGAGAAAAACTGCGGTGGGGATGGCACCCACAACTTCACTACTGCAATAATAAAGAGTGCTCAGTTAGAGCTACATGTTTAGCTATTTCTGATAGCTTACCTTGTTAGGAGTAATAAGATCTATTAGATCTACCTTGCTAAAGGATTTTACAACACTTAATCTAAATGTTGCACCTGGTTAGAGGCTTTACAATTTATAGACTTGATTAGAGTCTTTTACCCTGTTAAAGGTTTCTCTTTCAACTTCACAATATTACAATAAAATCATTACAAATATCTACAACTTTACATCTGAAATGTTATAGCAGATTCTATGTGCTCAGAATAAGATTACCTTGCTTATAGCATACCTCAATAACCCATATAGTAACTCGGTAAACCCTTCTATTTACTCTGTTCTTCGACTGTTCTCTGAAAACCTTCTTGGTGACCTTTGTGTCTCTGTAACAGTCTTCTTACACTCATACATACACCCTTAACTCATGCTGTATAAATAGATCTCTTAAGATGGTGATCCAATTCATTGCTTCGATCTTACAAACATGATTTATAACCATGTAAAATATTCCATTGGTTAGATGACCTCGAAATCATACACAATCTTCTAGTGCAATTTCCAATGTGATAATGGTTAGATGTGCCTCGATCTTGTAACACGTTTTCATGTGCATGTCCAGGTTCAATGAATCTGGTAACACGTTTCACTCAGTGTAAATAAACTCGGTGTGTCATCTTTGCTGCTCGGTAGACATGAAAAGATACTCGGTAGACAGCTCGGTGTATACTGCGTTCTGTGACTGCTTTCTTTTGTAACCGACTAGACTGTACATACCGACTGAATATTTCGGTAATAGTAACCGACTAGAGTATATAGTATAACTTTGACGTAAAACTAATGGCAATCTGATAAGTAGTAACAAAGACATCTCAGAAAGGTATCAAGAAGTCCAATCCACATGCTTCATTATACCCGGTCCATAACCTAGATCAACTGAGACCCAATATAGGTCCATATGCTAAAGCAATTATCTCCATCCACCAAGTCTCGAACATGATCACCAATAGCATCCTAAAACTCCATCAGAAGTTGCACCAACACCACTTATGCAATTCATCAAATATCTTCATCAAAAGCTCTGCCGATGAAACCCTCGTTAGAACCAGAAACTAGGATTCTAAGCAAACATGATATCATCTAATCACCAGACCAAAACTAACTTACTAAATATGAATATGAGTATCATGAATAAGCCAATTCCATAACCAAATCATACCGGAGCCTACCAAATCAACCAGAAACCACTCAACCTATCGAGACCAAAAAGGTGTCGGTAAAGAATCCAAAGAGCTAGTATTGGCATCAATGACAAAACAATTGGTATTTTGGTATGGTTTTTTCAATGATGTCAACACCTATTTGTAGTCAGTGTGACTCCTATTTGTGTTTGAGTAGTGAACTCTAAGCACTTGGCCTTTCTGCATGTGCAGACCCCATTTGTATACACATACTATCTGCAGTAGTATCATCTAATTGTGGGTAAGGTTTCCCACCGTGGTTTTTCCCCTTACAGGGTTTCCACTTACAAATATTGGTGTTATGTGTTGTGGATGTTATTGTCTTTCTATTTCATGCATTAATCTTTACCGGTACTGCAATTAACTGATAAAACTGTCTACTGGCATAAAAGACTAGTTTACTGATATTAAGCATTAAAGTTGGTTAAGTTGTTTTTGGTTTGAATTTATTTAACAACTAATTCAGCCCCCCCCACTCTCAGTTTTCCTCGGGACCTAACAATTGGTATCAGAGCCTAGTCCTCTTTTGCAGAAGTTTAATAGCTTGAGGAGATCCAATGTCTGCTAACTATTTCAGGAAGGACGGTCCTAAACTTGATGGAACCAACTATGGCATATGGAAGATCAGAATGGAGACACATTTGAATTGCATTGGAAAGGACATCTAGGAAGTTACAAAGAATGGATATACTACTCCTACTCTCGGTCAACCTAATCCACCTACCTTAGGAAAAGATGAGGAAAATGATTGCAAGGCTAGAGAAGCACTTTTGAGCGCATTATTAGATCAAAAAATCATGGGATTATCAGATAGGTCTACTACTAAAGCTATTTGGGATCATTTGGAAACACTATGAAGGAGATTCCACAGTCAAAATTGCAAAACTTGAAAGCTTCTGGGTAAGGTATGAAAATATGAAAATGGAAGAATATGAAAGGATTTCTGCTTTTATGGAAACAATTAATGAAATTGTTTTGGGTATTAAATGTTGTGGAGGATCCTTAAGTGAAGATGAAATTGTTTCAAAAGTTTTAAGAGGATTGCCACCAGCATATAAAATGAAGGTTACTGCTATAAATGAGTTAAGAACAATGTCTAATACATCAGTAACTAGGGATACATTGATTGGAAAACTTTCAACTTTTGAAATTGAGGAATTTGGTCTTGTTGCTACTATAAAGACAAATTTAGCTTTTAAAGCATCAACATCATGTGCACCTTCATTTGACAAGTCTGATTGGAAAGCCTTTTATGCAAGAGAATTTGAAGAAAGCAGGAGAGAAAATGAAGAACTTGAAGCACTATTTGCAAGGAAAATGCCTAAAGGTCCAGTTGGAAATAAGTATGAAGGTAAAGCACCCTTTAAATGTTTTAATTGTAATAAGATTCGTCATATGGCTTCTAGATGCCCTGATAGACATGCTAGACTAAGAGAAGAAGCTAGGAGAACATACAAGCCTAACCCTGAATATCAGAGATACATATTTAAGAAGAATAAAGATAAATCTTGTTATCTTGCTGATGAAGGAGTGACTGATGATTCTGATAAGGATCCGGCAGACAATGGATGGGTTTTTGTTGCTATAACAGAAGATCAACCAATACCCACTGTTCAACCGGTAGAACAGGCCTTAGCAACTAAAATTGATGTTAATGAGGAATGGATCATTGATTCAGGATGCTCACATCATATGACTAGTGATAAAAGCAAATTCTTGAACTTTTAGGAATATAATGGAAGTCTAGTAAGATTTGGAGATGATAAAGCTTGTTTGATCAAAGGTAAAGGTACAATATCTCTTGATGGTAAGCATAATACTGACAATGTTTACTATGTTGAAGGTTTAAAGCATAATCTTTTGAGTGCTAGTCAATTAGTTAAAAAAGGATTTCAGTTACAATTCAAGAATGGAAAATGCAAAATTATGAACATAACTAGTTTGGAAATTGCAACCGGTAATCAAACTAGAGGTAATATCTTTCATTTGAATAATAGTGAAAAGACATGCTTGATTGCACATATTGATAAAAGTTGGCTATGGCATAAGAGACTCTGTCATGTAAATTTTGATTGCATGGTAAAAATCAGTACAACTAAGGTAGTTAGAGATTTACCTAAGATTGTTAAGCCTCACAATACGGTATGCAAGGAATGTCAATTTGGAAAACAAGTTAGAGCTACTTTTAAAAGTATTCCAGAAAAATCAAATAATTCTCTTGACTTAATTCATATTGATTTATGTGGTCCAGCTAGAACTAAAAGTTTACAAGGTGATATATATTTCATGCTAATCATTGATGACTACTCTAGAATGTGTTGGGTTACTTTTCTCAGAGAAAAATCAAAAGCACTTGGGAAGTTCAAACTATTCAAAGCAATGGTAGAGAATGAAACCGGTAAGAAAATCAAATGTGTGAGATCAGATCAAGGAGGAGAATTTACATCTAAGGAATTTAATGCATTCTGTGAAGTGAATGGAATCAGAAGACAGCTATCAACACCCCGAACACCACATCAAAATGAAGTTGTAGAAAGGACAAATAGAACTATCTTGGATGCAGCTAGAAGTATGTTATCTGAAGCAAATCTACCACATGTATATTGGAGAGAGGTAGTAAGCACAGCAGTCTACACATTCAACAAAGTTCACATCAAAGGAGAAACTGGTAAGACCCCTCATGAATTATGGTTTGGTATTACTCCTACTCTTAAATATTTCAGAATATTTGGAAGTAAATTTTATATTAGAAGAGATGAGTATATTGGAAAATTTGATCGTAGAAGCGATGAAGGAATATTTCTTGGTTATTCATCTAAGAGCAAGGCATATAGATGTTTTTGTTAGGCCTAATATGGAAAACTAATGTACTAAGAGGGGAGGGGTGAATCAGTACTCCAAAACTTTTCTTTAATAATAACCTTACTGTTATGCATAAACAGAATAGTGCAGTAACATAAAATAAAGTTAAAACAAACAGATAACAATCATACATGATTCACTCCATAACACATATATTTTGGTTATGCAGAAACTCTTGGTTAGAGAGAAAAACTGCGGTGGGGATGGCACCACAACTTCACTACTGCAATAATAAAGATTGCTCGGTTAGAGCTACATTTAGCTATTTCTGATAGCTTACCTTGTTAGGAGTAACAAGATCTGTTAGATCTACCTTGCTAAAGGATTTTACAACATTAATCTGAATGTTGCACCTGGTTAGAGGCTTTACAATTTATAGACTTGGTTAGAGTCTTTTACCCTATTAAAGGTTTCTCTTTCAACTTCACAATATTACAATAAAATCATTACAAATATGTGCAACTTTACATTTGAAATGTTATAGCATATTCTATGTGCTCAGAATAAGATTACCTTGCTTATAGCATACCTTAGTAACCCATATTGTAACTTGGTAAACCCTTCTATTTACTCTATTCTTCGACTGTTCTCTAATAACCTTCTTGGTGACCTCTCTATGTCTCTGTAACAGTCTTCCTTCACACATACACTCTATTTTTACTATCTTCTCATGCTGTATAAATAGATCTCTTAAAGCGGTGATCTAGTTCATTGCTTCGATCTTACAAACAATATTCCTCGAATGAATAACTAAACAAAATATTTCATTGGTTAGATTGACCTTGCAATCATACACAATCTTCTAGTGTAATTTCCAATGTAATAATGGTTAGATGTGCCTCGATCTTGTAACACGTTTTCATGTACATGTCCAGGTTCAATGTATCTGGTAACACATTTCACTCGGTGAATATCAACTTGGTGTGTTAACTTTACTGCTCGGTAGCCATAAAAAGATACTCGGTAAATAGCTCGGTGAATACTGTGTTCTGTGACTGCTTTCTTCTATAACCGACTAGACTATTCATACTGATTTCTCTGTGTGTACCGACTACATGATTCAATAATGCTAACCGACTAGAATCTATAGTATGAATTTGCATATAAAAACTAATGGCAATTTGATAAGTAGTAACAATCTCCCCTTTTGACATTAGTTGAGATGTTTGACAAAAACTACTTTCAAAGTCATAACTCAAAAAATCTATATACTTTGCAAAATGACTACACTTGACAATATATACAATAGTCAATGAAATAGTATATGCATATATACTCCCCTTATCATTATCCTATACACAACTCTGAATTTTGCATGCTCGGTTCTGTTTTGTTCTTGTGTGCTTTGATTTCTCTCTATATTCTGCTCGGTATACTCCCCTTGTATACAATACTCAAAACTGTGTTACCAAAACTATGTCACTCTCCAAATATAGTATTACTCCCCCTTTGTCTGGTATTACTCCCTCTCTGTAGTATTATAATATTACTCCCCCTTTTTGACAAACATCAAAAACTTAATTTCCATCCGGGGGCGGTAACTGATCAAAAATAGATTTATACTTGTTCTGAGCATCGGTGAGGGCGACTGAGAGTGAATCCTTTACACTTTCCATTAATGAATTTTGTGCTTGAATATCAGCTAATAGTGATATTAAGCCATCAAGAGTGCTTCCCTCTTGTGTAGTTGATAGGCGTGTAGCTCTATTGATCTGTTCCTGTACTGATGAGAGATGAGGAAGGAATAATGTCTGAAGGGTCATTATATCCATCCTGATTTTATGCTCTTCATTCCTGAGTTCTAACTGTTGAGCCATGAGCTGTTGAAGCTTGGTATAAATTTTTTGAACTGAATTAGGTTCGGTGGTCAACTTAGTTGAGAGATCAGTGATCTCCTTCTCAATTGCATTAGTTTTATTCTTGATATCTTTAATGAATAAGGAAAATGTACAAAGTTTTTGAAATAAATAAAGAATATGCTTGAGTTGAGGGGACAACTCAGCAATGAATTTGACAAGCTTTACTTTTCCTATAGCTAGAGATTTTTGTACCTCTTCAATCATTTTTGCTGTAAGCTCTTTATCTTTTATCTTGCTTAAGTACTTAGATGCATCAACTCCAGATGTTTCTATTTGAGTAAGGAGTTCATCCAGGTGAATGTGGATGGCTGCATCAGTTGACACTGTTGTTGAAGGTAGCATTTCTGTTAGTAGTATCTTGACCTTCTGTAGTACTTTATTCTTCTTTTGAATAGCCAATTATTTTTCCTATTTGGCCTTTGCTTTGCATAGTTCACCGAAATTGGTAAGTGCTTGCCCTTTTAATTTTGAGATATAGACATTTGGCAACACTATTGGTTTAGTCAAATCAATTTTGAAACTATGCTTTCTCACCTTCTTCTCTTTTCCTTTGGTCGGTTGCACTAAGACAAGTGCTTGTGAGGCTTTCTGACCCTTGGTAGGTTGCTTGGTAGATGCAACACTTTGGTCGGTTCCTGTAGCCGTTGTAGTGTCCTTGGGTGTCTCGGTGCTAGGGGTCTCAGCTATAACATTTGTAGTGCTTGACGGTGCTTGAGATGTCTGATCTTTGGTTGTATCTTCTATTGCTTCAAACTTGTGACCTTTGGTGCCTTGATCTATGTCCTTAGGAGCTTCGGTTGAAACAGGTGGCTTCATCGGCGGATAAGGCTAAACTTGTTCTAAAATAGATTCACTAGATACAAGTTTTGCATAGGTAGTGCCTTCAATCATTTCCTGCTCCGGTGCTTCTTCATCCATAACATATTCATCAATTTGAATAGTGTCAGCTAGGTCTGGACCTTGCTCAGTGACATCAGGATCTTGCTCAGTGACATCAACAATTTCAAGTTGAGTTTTTTCACCGACTTCCTTTAGTTTGAAGATTTCCTGCCACTTGGCTTTTGTCTCATTTTCCACATCAATGTATAGCCCATTCATTAATTTTAAGGCTCTCTGTTTGACAAGAAATTTAGAATTGTATGTGGTCAAATGCTCCTTGATTTCTGCTATAGACATATCAGGGAATAGATGGACTAGACTTCTTTCTTCTATTTGTCTCTCTGAGTCCATTGCATATTTCCATCTGTTATCAATATGTAAGTATAATTCACTCAGAAGTGACTTTACTAGTTCTAATGGAGCTAGCTGAAACTTTAGAAGTGTGCAGATGACAGCTTCTTCAATTTGTCACTTCTCATCATTATTTCTAGTCTCATACTTAACATATCTAAATCCTACAAATTCACCGTATTCTTTAAGATTGGCACAAAAAATTTCAACACTATGAATATTTACCTTTTTGCTTTTTACAATTTGAAATTTGTTCGCATCATCAGATTCTGTATCACTAGACTCTTTTGCCAAAATGAGTCTCCGAGTAGATTTCTTATAGGTCTTGGTTACCTTGGGTATAGTAACACTCTTTTGTTTCTTACTCAGTGATGTAGTTGATGCTCTAGTGTTGGGTCTCTTTGTTGGTGGTGTCAGTAGGGCCTTTGAAATGTCCTGTTTCTTTCTTTTCAAAACTTTACCCTTAGGCAACTCGGTACTTAATGTTATTGCTGCCTCTTGAGCTTTTGATTCCTCTTTGGTAATGGCAAGATTGCCTTTGACAAGTGTAGAGGAGGATTCTTCTCCGAATTTCTCAGATAAAACCTTTATCATTTTTGTAGCTTTTCTTGTAGCCTTAGGTACTACAATGCTCATTTTTACTTTTTCTTTCACCTCTTCATATGTTCCATATCTTAATTCGGTAGCATGCCTTGGCAACGATAGATAGGCATCAATTTGCTGTTGTGTTATATCATAGTCAATCTCATAACTCATTGGTGGCAAAGATTGAGTCCTCAGTTCAACAACATTCATATAACAATAATCAGTGTCTACCTCAAAACATATATCATCCTTATTTTTTCTACTAGCTGTGGTGGAATCCTGTACCTGTTGTGCATCTTCTCTTGAAATTTGCTAAAATAGTCATCCATGATATCATTAAAGTTATCTCCCAGTTTCTTGATAAAATCATTGATTTGATGGGTGATAGTTCGATGTAGCTCCCAAACTACTTTACCGACTGAGGGAAAGAACTTCTCAAAGTAGAAAAACATGCATACAAGAAGTGAACCAAACTTCAGTGTATTTGCCGAGTTATTCTTCTTTGGCTTCCTTATTGTGTTCAGGTTCTCAAACAAATTCTTTAGTAGAACTTCACATAAATCTACTTTCATTCCCTTCTTCACTATTTTGTAGGCCAAGTCAACTGCGGCACATGGTACACTATTTTCCCTTGCAGATTGGAAGAAATAGTAACCAATTACTCTAATTGCAAACTTGAGTTCTGCATCAATGACATTGTTCAATTTCAGTCCTCGGTAATCAGATTCTACTCCAGTTAGACTAATTAGCTCCTTCTGTGATATCATTTTCTGTGCTCATGCATGATCATAGATAGGATACCCGATGATTACATGAATGATTTCCTTAGTGATTTTGAATGGTTGCTCCTCTAGCCACATAAAATTATCATGTACTCTGCTCAAGACAAACTTAACCCACTAAGGTTTTTACACACGGGGATAGGCTAGGGCTTCAGTTAATCCCTTGATTTTGATATGCTCGAATTTGCTATCCATTTTGCCATCAGTGCAAAGTTCATCATATGTGTCACTAATCTCAACATGATCGAGTTCCTCAACATGGCATTTGGTGAAGAATCTAACATCTTCAACTAACAAGACTCGATTTGGGATGAGTGAAAATATAGTTTTGTCATCCAGTTCAGAGGCAACTTGGGGAGTCAAAGAATATTTCAGCGAGGGCTTCTCCACATTTTTGACAACTATAGGATCTTGGATCTTGGGCGCCATTGTAGGTTTCAAGTAAAATTTAGCAAACTATCCTTAGGGTTTACAAACGATTGATGCTTCACACTCGGTAGATAATAGCAATTTGACTAGATCAGAAACTAGCTTAACAGTGTGAATAGATTTGATGTAATACCTTGAAATTCGCTCTGAATGAAGTTTGATCACCTTGTTTTTCTCTGCTCTACTCCCTTGAAAACTTGGTGAATGAAAATGACCACGAAAATACCTTTAAGTACTCAAAAATACCTTATCGGGCTCCATGCAAGTTAGGTCAAAACATTAAATGCACTTGGTTCACCTTTTACCGATTTACTCCTTTTTTCATTTTTAACCGAGTAACCAAATTTCCTTCATTAACCGACTTGATAGGCTTCCTATATACATCGACTTGACATGTTTCCTATAAAGTACTTTTGATAGAATTTCAAACTGACTAATTGCATCTTAACTATGCCGATTTTGAATTTTGTACATAATAGAATAGGAACTGTTATGATTTAACCTTTAGAGAATGCAGTCCCTTCATACCTTTTTTGACTAATTTCAAATAGGTGCACCTAAATCAGTAGGTAAGGTGCTTTCTTCTTCTGACATGATTTCCTTCTTTTTCCAAATCATCTTGAATTTTTCTTTTATCTCTTCAGTGTCTCTTCTAGGTTGATCTCTGCAATCTCCAGCTAAATGTCCAACTTTGTGACAATGAAAACATGCCATACCAGGATTTCTCCATGATCTTTGGTTATTCATTCCAAACCTTATAAAATAGTTGGCACTAATATGTCCATATCTTCCACAACATTCGCACCATATCCTTGTATTTTAATCCCATGGTACTATTGCATATTGTTGGTAAGGATCTGTGTGAGTTCAGCAACCTCTAGTGTTTGCTCAGTGTGGATACTGCATGTAGTTCTTTTGCTTAGACCAACACTTCTCGGTACTATGTCCATATCTATTGCAGTTTCTACAAAACCCTTTGAATTTTGTCTTCTAATAGTTGTTAACAGACTTTTTCTTACATTGATTAGATGTGTGACCATATTTATAGCAATTGTAACAATATCCATTGGACTTAGTGATATTCGGTTGCTTACCTTTTCTAATCTGGCATATGTTGGCAGTATGACCTTGATTTCCACAGTAGTAGCAAATAGGCTTCTTCCTTTTGATGTTATTCCTGTTTCCATCTTGCTTTGATGATTCTCCTCTCTCAGTGGTATGAATTCCTTTCTCGGTTGATTCTTTTCCTTTGTAACCGAGTCTTGCATCTTTGTTGGGTCTTCTTGTATTCAGTTGCTGATCCAACATCTTTGATGCTTCATAACTCTTCTTCAATGTTTCTTTGGATTTCTTCTCTATTTCAAGTTCACCAGTCAACCTTGATACTTCAAGTTTCAATGCTTGATTTTCATCATTCTTTAGAATTGCTTCATGATGTGCATAACCTAGTTGATCGGTCATATTTTGTTGAATACCAGTTAGCCTTATGATTTAATCATTCTTATCAGATACTAAGACTTCAAGTTGTTATTTCTCTCTTTGTAGATCTCTTTCTTTATCCTCAGCTATCCTTAATGCATCTAGATTTTCAGTCATCTATGTACTGAAATGTTCATGGTCTCTTTTCATTGCTTTTAGTTGATTAGCCAATGCTTTGTTCTTTTCTTTCAACATTCCAATCATTTCTTCAGTCTCTTTAGATATACTATTCTCAAATGATGTCTCGATTTGTTCCACTAACTCTTGAGAATCCTGCAAGTCATCAGATAATCTTCTTCTTACTTTCAGAGATTTTTGCATTTGCCTTTGCATGTCTGCAATCACTTGATTTGCATGATCTAGCTCTTCTTGTAGATATACAATCCTCCAAGATTGTTTATAGCCTTCCATTGATAAGATCTTTCTCTTCAAGTAGTTAAACCTTTTTCCAAGATTCAAGCTCTGATACCAATTGTTAGGCCCAATATGGAAAACTAATATATTGAGAGGGTAGGGGTGAATCAGTACTCCAAAACTTTTCTTTAATAATAACCTTACTGTTATGCATAAACATAATAGTGCAGTAACATAAAATAAAGTTAAAACAAACAGATAACAATCATACATGATTCACTCCATAACACATATTTTGGTTATGCAGAAACTCTTGGTTAGAGAGAAAAACTATGGTGGGGATGGCACCCACAACTTCACTACTGCAATAATAAAGATTGCTCGGTTAGAGCTACATTTAGCTATTTCTGATAGCTTACCCTGTTAGGAGTAACAAGATCTATTAGATCTACCTTGCTAAAGGATTTTACAACATTACTCTGAATGCTGCACCTGGTTAGAAGCTTTACAATTTATAGACTTGGTTAGAGTCTTTTGCCCTGTTAAAGGTTTCTCTTTCAACTTCACAATATTACAATAAAATCATTACAAATATCTGCAACTTTACATCTGAAATGTTATAGCAGATTCTATGTGCTCAGAATAAGATTACCTTGCTTATAGCATACCTTGGTAACCCATATTGTAACTCGGTAAACCCTTTTGTTTACTCTGTTCTTCGACTATTCTCTGATAACCTTCTCAGTGACCTCTCTGTGTCTCTGTAATAGTCTTCCTTCACACATACACTCTATTTTTACTCTCTTCTCATGCTATATAAATAGATCTCTTAAAGCAGTGATCTAATTCTTTGCTTTGATCTTACAAACAAGATTCCTCGAATGAATAACTAAACAAAATATTTCATTGGTTAGATTGACCTTGCAATCATACACAATCTTCTAGTGCAATTTCCAATGTAATAACGGTTAGATGTGCCTCGATCTTGTAACATGTTTTCATGTGCATGTCCAGGTTCAATGTATCTGGTAACACGTTTCACTCGGTGAATATCAACTTGGTGTGTTAACTTTACTGCTCGATAGCCATAAAAAGATACTTGGTGAATACTGCGTTCTGTGACTGCTTTCTTCTGTAACCGACTAGACTGTTCATACCGACTTCTCTGTGTGTACCGACTACATGATTCGGTAATGCTAACCGACTAGAATCTATAGTATAATTTTGCATATAAAAACTAATGGCAATTTGATAAATAGTAACATTTTTAACAAAAGATTACAGAAAATTGTTGAGAATGTAAAGATTGATGAACAATTCAGAGAAACTTCAAGGTATATAGACTCTTGAACCAGCAACAGAGATTCTGACAAATGAATCTACATTGAACCCACCGGTACAGAATGAAGATCCAGTTACACCGGTATCATCTGAAAATTACACTATAACTGAGGGAACAACAACAAACAAAGACACCTCGGTATGTAAGACTGAATCACTCTGAAGATCAGATAATTGGAAACAAGTATAAAGGAGTTATGACAAGAGGAAGATTGGAAAATGAAGAGGTATGTCTTATTTCTCAAATTGAACCATCATCAATTAATGAGGCATGCGAAGATAAACACTGGATTAAATCTATGGAAGAGGAACTAGAACAAATTGAGAAAAACAACACTTGGATATTAGTTCCCTGGCCTAAAGACAAAAATATGATTGGAACAAAATGGGTATTCAGAAACAAACTTAATGAAGATGGTAAGGTAATTAGAAATAGAGAAATATTAGTGTGTAAAGGATATTCTCAGAAAGAAGGAATTGATTATAATGAAACCTTTGTACCGGTAGCTAGGATTGAGGCAATCAGATTATTCTTGGCTTTTGCAGCATACAAGAACTACAAAGTATATCAAATGGATATTAAATGTGCATTTCTGAATGGAGATCTTGAAGAAGAAGTTTACATTGAACAACCTGGTGGATTTTCTTTAACAAATAACAAAGATATGGTTTGCAGGTTAAGGAAATCTTTGTATGGGTTGAAGCAAGCTCCAAAAGCTTGGTATGCAAGATTGGATAAGTATCTTTTGAAGATTGGATTTTCTAAAGGTAATGCTGACAGCAACTTATACTACAAAGTGACTAATGATGACATCTTGGTAATAGAAGTTTTTGTTGATGATATAATCTTTGGTGGAGAAGATGGATTATGTAAAGACTTTTCTATTGAAATGCAGCAAGAATTTGAAATATCTATGATTGGAGAAATAAAATTCTTTCTAGGATTGTAGATTTCACAGACTGATAAAGGTATATTCTTGAGTCAATCCAAGTACTTGAAGGAGTTACTAAAGAAATTTGGGATGGAAAACTCTAAACCGGTAAGCACACCTATGACTACAAATGACAAATTGTCACTAAGAGATGAATCTACACCTGTTAATCCGACTAGGTACAAATCTATGATAGGAGGCCTACTGTATTTGACACAAACAAGACCTGATATTATGAATGCAGTATGTATTGTTTCAAGATTTCAGAGTAATCTTAGAGAAAATCATGAATCAGCAGTAAAAAGGATTTTCCAGTACTTACAAGGCACACAAATCTTGGATTATGGTATCCTAGAGATGAAAACTTTGAATTATGTGCATACATAGATGCAAATTGGGCAGGAGATGTGGATGATAGAAAAAGCACCACCGGCGGAGTATTTTTTCTTGGCAGCAGATTAATTTCTTGGTTGAGTAAGAAACAAAGTTGTACATCTTTATCAACAACAGAATCAAAATATGTTGCAGCAGCACCTAACTGTACATAGGTGCAATGGCTTAAGAAAATGTTAAAGGATATAAAAGTAAAATGCAAGGAACCTATTACTATCTATTATGATAACACTGTAGTAATTGATATATCTAAGAATCCGGTATTACATTCTAAAACCAAACATGTTTCTATCAAGCTACATTTTTTGAAAAAGAATGTTGAAGAAAAAGAAGTAAAACTGGTTTATGTGAATACCAAAGAGTAGAATGCAGATATTTTCACTATACCTCTGCCTAAGGAGACCTTTGAATATCTCAGAGACCAGCTTGGCGTTATACCCCCACCGATAGAGACTTAGACAATTGATGTTTATCATCAACCAGCAAAATTAATAGAGAAATCTTTTACTCCGTCTTTGTTGAGGAAGCTACTTCTCAGAGGGAGTAGTTGGTATACTAAATTGGTTGGTATTTTGTATCTGAAAAATGGTTTTATTAGCTTTGGCATTTGATGCCAAAGGGGGAGAGATTGGTATGGAAAAACACATGTCACTCCTAGGGGGAGAGATTGTTACTTTGGGGAGAGATTGTTTATATCTAAATTTTGATTTCTAGTTATGATCTCTTTTTGGGAAATTGTTGGTTTTTGGTATTTGGCATTTCTGTTTTGGCACTTTAATGGTTTTTCCATCTTGTGTTTCCATCAATGCCAAAGGGGGAGATTTTTGGTATTTTGGTATGGTTTTGTCATTGATGTCGACACCTACTAACACTTATCAACTCTGGCACTTTGAAGAATTGGCAATGTTCACCGGCAAGCAAGTGACTTATGCACAGTCACCGGTATCAAATACACCGGTGAGATATAATGTTCACTAGCACTTGGAATGATATGAAAACACTTGGTTATGTTAAAGACATCATTTGGACACTTTGTCTTGGAGATTTGTTCATTGACATATTCAAATTTGCATATTTGTTGTTAGCAGCAAATACGTCCAGGTTATACACTGACAGGTTTATCTTTTCCAGATCAACACGAAACGCTATGGAGATGTCTTATTATTGTTATAAATGCATCAAGCCGGCATGTTGAATCGGTTATTGCATTGGATATTGTTTTATTTGTAAATTGATTTTATTGTAATATCCTTTAGAGACAACCTACTAAAATTGGTTTTAGGTTATGATATAAATGTAAAATCTTATTTGTAAGATCGGATGTGGAATGCAAAAAAGAATTGTGAGAAGGTATATGCGAAAATAAGCAGAGCTATACACACAGACATCATTTGAAGGTTGAAGGAGGGTTTTTGTGAAGATAATCAGAACTACACCGGTACTAAATCCAGCATAGAAACATGTTAATTTGAGCAGTACATCCTTATTGGATTTTGTGAGATTTTGCCAATATCAAGAGCTCAATGAAAAGTAAAATAGAGAGACAAAATATAGGATAAGAATAAATTGTATTATCATCAATAGATAAATGATCAATCGTTCAATTTACATACAATGTAGATGAGCCTGCTTATATAGGCAAGGCTTATGGATATGTGAGCACACAAACATGACATGTGGCTCAATAAGAAATAAGGGTATGTAGGAAATAGGTGTGGGTAGGTAGGAGAAACATTATAATAGTCCACATGAGGTGGATCACCCACTGAATGTGGAGTGTAACCACAAGATCAACACCATAAAAGGTGGAAATTCTCCTACACACACTATCCCAATGTGGCACAAACACCCAAGTGTCTCATACCCAAACTACTATGAAATGCATTTCCTAAGTAAACTTAAGTAAAGTGTAATAATATCTATGATGATGAATAATTATTTACACCAACACCTCCCCTTAAGTGCAACTTAGGGGATTGCACTTAAGTCTACAATGCAACTAAGCAATGCAAGATGGGTCCCAGCTACTAGCCCATGTTAGGTACCCATGTACAAATACGAATGCATGAAAACCAATGCAATAAAATCTCTCACAAAGTGGGGAAAGAGAGAAAAACCCAATGGGAGAAAACCCTCCCCCAAAAGAGAGATGAAAAACTAGATACAAAGAACTCTCATAGAAGTATGTGAAGGACAAAACCCCATGTGAGGAAAAATTCTCCCCCATATGAGAGAAGAAGAGAAGCTAGGAAACCCCCCCTCAATGTGGAATCTGTACCAATGATAGAAGCTCGAATATAAATGAAGAAACTGCTCCATGAACATCAAACCACGTTCCTCCCCTTAGGAAGAAACAAAACCAAAGGTGTATCCATGAAGTCTTCCCAATCATGAAGGGAAGATGTATGAAAAAAAATCATGATGAAAGGAATCTCTGAAAACTGCTCAAGTGTCCCCATGTCGATGCTGAAAGAGAACCCCTCCAAAGGTGGTAAATTGTGCCACACTGCTAAAAAAGGCACTCCAAGATCTAGTGGAGATGGATGTAGAACATGTTCCAAAGACTCACATGTCTCCTCAAAAAATAAAGAGACCTCCTCCAACTGTTGTACATAAGTATCCACAATCATGTCAATCTCGAAAGAATGATCATGTAGAGAATGAACAAGAGGGTCAGAGTGTTCCCTCGCAACAATCGAAGAAGGATCACCTTCATCAAAGAGAAGATGAATGTCATCAATGATGTCTCCCAAATCTGCAATGTAGGATTCCATAAATAAACCTGCAATGTCTGTCAAGTAATCATCCCATGAATCTGAAGCTGGAAGACAATGAATATCTTACTGCACTAAATCACATGAAGGCAAAACTGTCGCACTATCCGCATCATCAGGTGCAATAGGTGATGTGATATCAATATGAGGAGATGAAATACAAGACTCAAGAATGGGTTCACATGTGAGAATCCCCATGTTCAAGTGCCCAAAGTTCTCCTCAAAATCTGAACCATCACAAGAAGTGTGATCATCATGTGTAGAATCATCAAATGTGAAATCATCATCATCAAGAAAATTTGAAAAGGAGTATAACTAAGATGCATGATCAACCACCCTAGTTGCAATGATAGCTCTAGTCTCCAAGTCTCTAATGAAAACTGACTCAGGTGTGAACTCCACAACTCTCTTAGTTGCGCCATGTGTGATTTGATAGATGGAAAGGAGATTGTTTGTCAAGTGGGGTACACACAACACATCATTGAAGGAGTTATTCCCAATATCAATTGATCCTTTCCCAATCACATCCATGTATGTATGATTTCCCATCAATATCTGCGACATGGTGCAAGGCTCAAATGTAGAGAACATAGACTGCGAAGATGCCATATGATGAGAAGCCCCTAAATCTAGAAGCCATCTCTCTGAATCATGACTGATAGTAGCACATAGAGCTTTTCCTTTTCTTGTCCCAAAAGAGCGAGTCTTCCCACTTGTAGAAGCCATGAATGCTTTCCCTTTTCCTTTTGAATGTGAGGAAGTGGAAGTTGATGAATCATCCTTCTTGTAGACATTAGGCAAATCAATATTATGCTTTTTGATGATATGTGTGAGCTCATCAATCTTCTTAGAATGGCAATGACACTCATCATGACCAATCTTTTTACAATAGGCATAAGTAGGTCTCTCCCTCTTTGGTGAGTTATCCCTCTTGGAAGAGGATGAATCTCCTTGTTGTGGAGAAGATGGTGCTTTGTCCTTAGGCTTTGATTGCCATTTCTTCTTGTTTGAGTTGTCCTTTCATTGATTTCCTTTGTTCCCTTGATTTGCCACTAATGCTTGAGACTTAGAAACCTTAAGAATGCCTATGCTTATCAACTTAGTTTGTTACATCATCAACATTTCATTGAAAGAATCAAATGTAGGCATTGTGTAGCTTGAACCCATTGTCATCCTATGGGTTTGGAAACTAGAAAAAATGTTGCATATTCTTGTGGAAGCTTTCCTATCAAGTTGAATTTCAATCGAGTATACTTCTTATCAATGCCACAATCTTTGAGTTGTGCCCTCAACTCATTTGCCTTAGTGAAATAATCTTGTATAGTATCAAAGTTCGTGGGATCTAACATGGTGAGATCACTATCAATTTGATATCCCCTAATCTCATCAACTTGACCATACAAGTCTTGAAACTTTTGCCAAGCATCCTTGATTAGAGTACACTTCTCAATATGAAAAATGAGATACTTTGATATATACTTTCTTAAGGTACCAATTGCCATGATATTTTTAGTGAGCCAATCCAAGTGACCAACTGGATCAACCTTAGGATCAGCAGGAGCAAAAATAGTTCCATCAATGTAATGAGTTAGTCCTTTTTTCATAAGTTTACTCCATGCATCAATTTTCCAAGTAGCATAATTATGAGGAGTTAATAGAGGAAAGTTAGAAGAACCCATAGCAGCAGAAAGGAAGGAACACAAGAGCACAAAAGCACAAGATACAGCCCCCCTAATTCACTCAATCAAGAAACCCCCCAAAATGGTGATTTTGGCACTTTATACTTAGTGCATATACAATGGGCCACTTGAAAAACAAGGCAAAGTAGACTTCTGATTTCAATTTACAACTTCTCAAAATGAGATCTAAGAGACTTCAACAAATACTGCTAGTGATATAAACTGAGATCCAAGCAAAATGCAAGTACCAAATATGCCAAAAAAGGCCAAATACTAAAAGTACAATTTCTACTTAAAATCATGCAAACAGATGGCAGATTATGAAATTAGATGAAAAAATATGTACTTTAAAAAAAAATGGCACCTGGAAAGGAGTCCATATGAGCCCAAAGCCTCCAAAGTTGTAAAAATCAGGATTTCACGATTTCTGAAAAACCTATATCCAAAAATTAGAAAACTCCTACACCACTGTATCGATCACGAAATTCTACCTCAAAACAAAAAAAAATTGCTCGAAAAAATGAGTCCAGATGAGTGAGATATTGCTATTTGAAAAATGCCTACAAAATTATAATTTCTGGAAAAATTTTGTCGCGGCTTCAAACTTCAAATGCCTCTAGATTTGGCCTCTGAAGTCCGATTTGGATGAAATAAAAGTCAAAACTGATTTTTTGGACCTCCTCAATCCAATGATGACCTTATATTTGACCCATCAAGCTTCAATAAAAACCTGCAATAGAAAGATCCAAAATGCAAACCCCAAATAGCATCAAATTTCTCTCAATTAGCAAACCAATGACACTCTAATGGCTCTAATACCATGTGATATTTTGCCAAGATCAAGAGCTCAATGAAAAGTACAATAGAGAGACAAAATATAGGATAAGAATAAACTATATTCTCATCAATAGATAAATGATCAATTGTTCAATTTACATACAATGTAGATAAGCCTGCTTATATAGGCAAGGCTTATGGATATGTGAGCACCCAAACATGACATGTGGCTCAATAAGAAACAAGGGTACATAGGAAATAGGTGTGGGTAGGTAGGAGAAACATTATAATAGTCCACATGAGGTGGATCACCCACTAAATGTGGAGTGTAACAACAAGATCAACACCATAAAAGGTGGAAATTCTCCTACACACACTATCCCAATGTGGCACAAACACCCAAGTGTCTCATACCCAAACTACTATGAAATGTATTTCCTAAGTAAACTTAAGTAAAGTGTAATAATATCCATGATGAATAATTATTTACACCAATAGATTTAACCATCCAATTGTAGTCAGTGTGACTCCTATTTGTGTTTGAGCAGTGAACTCTAAGCACTTGGCCTTTCTGCATGTGCAGACCCCATTTGTATACACATACTATCTACAGTAGTATCATCTGATTGTGGGTAAGGTTTCCCACCATGGTTTTTCCCCTTATAGGGTTTCAACATACAAATATTGGTGTTATGTGTTGTGGATGTTATTGTCTTTCTATTTCATGCATTAATCTTTACGGGTACTGCAATTAACTGATAAAACTGACTACCGACATAAAAGACTGGTTTACCAGTATTAAGCATTAAAGTTGGTTAAGTTGTTTTTGGTTTGAATTTATTTGATAACTGATTCACCCCCCCTCTCAGTTGTCCCTGGGACCTAACAAAAACATCAATGCAACACATAATAAATTCCACCAAATGGCTAACAATCTCCCCCTTTGGCATTGATGGCAACACTAGATGTGAAAAAAATCAAAGTACCAAGAAATGACAAACAAGTCTCCCCCAATGGAAGACAACCAACAATCTCCCACATACAGATGTAGCAATGAAGTTCTGAAACAAAGACCAAACTCCTCCTGTGAATGATATCTCTATAAAGCTCAGAATTATACATATATCTCTCCCCCTATCAATATCTCTCCCCTTTACTTTTCATTTTTCACATCAATATCTTTCCCCCTTTGACATCAATGCCAGAAATCTGACAAAAATATCAAAGCAAAAACATAAACCACTGTATCACAAAGATGAATACACCCCCTAAGCAGTAGCATCCCCACATGAATTCTGGAATGAATAGCATCTCTGATAATTCATACCAGACTAATGCCAAACCGCATTAATCAAGTCTCTATCAGAGGGGCAGAAACCCCTAATCTGTCTCTAAAGTACTCAAATGATTCCTTAGGCAAAGGTTTAGTGAAAATATCTACAATCTACTATTTAGTGTTCACATAAACCAATATAACTTCATTTGCTTCCACCTTTTCCTTCAAAAAATTATACTTGATAGATATGTGTTTTGTCTTAGAATGAAATACCAGATTCTTTGATATATCAATAGCAATAGAGTTATCATAGTGAATAACTATCAGTCCATCACAATCCACTTTTATATCCTTCAACATTTGCTTCATCCATAAAACCTGTGTATAGTTAGTAGCAACAACAAGATACTCAGCTTCTACAGTAGATACAGAAGTACATGACTGTTTCTTGCTGATCCATGAAACCAACTTCTTTCTAAGAAAGAAATCTCCACCAGAACTACTTTTCCAATTATCAACATCTCCATCCCAATCAACATCTGTATATCCATATAAAATAAAGCTATCATCCTTAGGGTACCACAAACCATATTCTGATGTACCTTGCAAGTATCTAAAAATCCTTTTCACCAAACACTCATGATTTTCTCTAGGATCAATCTAAAATCTTGATACAATACAAACAACATTCATTATGTCAGGCCTAGTCTGAGTCAAATAAAGCAAACCTCCAATCATAGATTTTAGCTTGTAGGATTTACCTATGTAGAAACATATTTCCTTGTTAATTTCTCACTTATAACCATAGGAGTACTTACTGGTTTAGAATCTCTCATACCAAATTTTTCAACAATTCCTTAGCATACTTAGTTTGATAGATGAAAATACCTTTATCAGTCTGAGTAATTTGCAAACCTAAGAAAAATTTCATTTTTCCAATCATAGACATCTCAAATTATTTCTCGATATTCTTAGAAAATTCTATGCACAACTTATCTTCACCTCCAAAAATAATATCATCAACAAATACTTCAATAATCAGTATACCATCATCAATGATCTTATAATATAAATTATTGTCAGCATTACCCTTAGTAAAACCAAGCTTCAAAAGATATTTATCCAACCTTGCATACCAAGCTCTAGGTGCTTGTTTCAATCCATATAAAGCTTTCCTTAACCTGGAAACCATATTTGTATCATCTGATAGTGAAAAACCATCAAGTTGCTCAATATAAACTTCCTCATCAAGATCCCCATTCAAAAATGCACACTTAACATCCATCTGATAAACCTTGTAGTTCTTATAAGCAACATAGGCAAGAAATAATCTTACAACTTCAATCCTAGCTACTGGTGCAAAAGTCTCTCCATAATCAATTCCTTCCTTATTAGAATATCCTTTACAAACCAATCTAGCCTTATTCCTTATACTTGACCATCCTCATTCAATTTATTTCTAAAAACCTATTTAGTTCCAATAACGTTCTTATTTTTAGGTCGAGGAACCAAAGTCCATGTGTTATTTTTCTCAATCCGATCCAATTCTTCTTGCATAGATTTCAACCAATATTCATCTTTACATGCCTCAATTATTGATACCAGATCAACTTGTGAAATTAAGCATACCTCATTAGTTGCCAGTCTTCTTCTTGTCATCACTCCATTGTTCTTATCCCCAATGATCTGATCTTCTGAATGATTCAATCTCATATACCTAGGAGTCCTCTGACTCTCTGTTCCTCTTCCATGTTCTTCAGTTACTGTAGAATTTTCTGATATTGTTGGAGTAACTGGTTCAACACTCTATTCTGGTAAAGGTGCTAACAATTCAGATATGATCATTTCCACTGTCGGTTCCTTCTCATAAAATCTGATTTGACCTCTATTCAGCTCATCCACTTTGACATTAGTGCTTTCCATAAGTCTATGCAATCTCTTGTTATAACATCTATATGCCTTACTTTCATTAGAATAACCAAGAAATATGCCTTCATCACATCTAGGATCAAATTTTCCAATGATATCATCTCTCCTAATATAACATTTACTACCAAAATATCTAAAATACTTAACTGTAAATGTATTGCCAAACCATAATTCATAAGGTGTCTTACCGGTTTCTCCTTTGATATGTACTCTGTTGAATATATAAATCGTTGTGCTCGCTGCTTCTCTCTAGTAGATATAAGGTAGACTACTTCCATTATCATTGTTCTAGCATCATCCAAGATAGTTATGTTCTTCCTTTCCGCAACTCCATTCTACTGAGGTGTCCGGGGAGCATAAAATTATCTTCTTATACCATGCTTCTCACAAAAGTTCTGATTAATTAGAAAAAAGGGTTTTAATGACCCGAAACCTTTTACATAAAGATCAAAAGAAAGATGATCAAAGATCAACTAGACCAACATAAAGACAACATAAAAAAGACTAGCAAGAAAGCCAGCAACCCAAACAGACAACAAAATACTAGGAACAGCAAAGCAGGAAAAACTAGAAAGAAAGACCTAGACAACTAGCAACACCTACAAAGACTTAATAAGTTCACCAGCCTTGATGACCAACAGGTCATAATTCACCAAGGCAACTTTTAGCTCTTCGATTTCCTTGTTTGGTTTTTTCTCCCTCTTCTTGTCTCTGGTCCTCGTGCGTGGTCCTTGCACACCTTCCATGCCCTCCATGTCAGGTTCCTACTCTAGGGATCCCTTCTCATTCTCTAGCTTATTGATTAGGATTCTGATGTTGTCAGTCAATGCCTTTAGAATGTTATAACTATGTTCAGCAATGCTTCTGAGATAGGTATCAATTTTGTTGAGTCTATTTTCAGCATCCACCATTCTCTGGTCCCTAGCAGTGTCATTGTTTTTTATTTCCTCCAAGGCCTTCTCCACTTGCTCAAACCTTGGATTGAAGGCATCCCTAATCTCTTCAGCTCTAGCAATAGTCTTTCCCAAATTATCAACATGCTTAGCCATGGATTTATCTTTACCGATGCTAATAGTCTCCAGAATTTGAATCCTATGACTTAGGTTCTTGTTTTCCTCCACAACTTTCTTGTAACAGTTTATGAGCCAGTTGAGGGTGTCCACAAACCCCTTCAAAACCTCAACAAAAGGGTTAGAAGGGGGGATTTTTTGACCAACCTTGGCCTGATCAGTTTTGGGGTCTTCACCACCAGTATTCTATTTGGCATCACCACCAACACTCTAGTTATTAAACTCACCGGATGTGAATTCTCCACCATTATCTAACCTCAAACATTTAATTTTCAATCATGTCCTAGTTTCCACTTTAGCCTTAAAGATTTTAAACTTTTCAAATGCCTCATATTTTTCTTTTAGAAAAGTAACCCACATCATTCTAGAATAATCATCAATGATTAGCATGAAATAGCTATCACCTTGAAAACTTTTAACCCTAGTAGGGCCACATAAATCAGTATGAATAAGATCAATAACATCATTAGATTTATCTTGTATACTCCTAGAAGAGGTTGTGACCTATTTACCCATTTGACATTCTTTACATACTAGAATATAGGGCTTCATAATCGTAGGTATATCTCTAACTGCCTTAGTTTAATTGATCTTCACAATGCAATCAAAATTCACATGACAGAGGCTTTTATGTCATAGCCAACTCTCATCAATCTGTGTAATCAAACATGTCTTCTCACTGAATTTCAAATGAAATATGTTACCCTTTTTTTGTGTACCAGTTGCAATCTCCAAACTATATATGTTAATGATTTTGAATTTTCCATCCTTGAACTCTAATTGAAATCCCTTATCCACCAATTGTCCTACACTCAAAAGATTATGCCTCAAACCTTCAACATAATAAACATTGTCAGTATTGTTCTTACCATCCAATGACAAAGTTCCTTTTCCTTTGATCATACATGCCTTGTCATCTCCAAATCTAACTAGAGCACCATAAAATTCTTGTAAAGATAGAAACTTCCCTTTATCTCCACTTATATGATGTGAACAATCGTTGTCAATTACCCATTCATCCTTGTCTTCAATTTTAGCAGCAAGTGCCTTCTTTTCACGTACATTCTCTTCTAGTGCCGAATCATCTTCCTTGATAGTTAGAGACACCCATTCCTTCTCAATACTGGAACCACTAGCAGAGTCTTCTGTCAGTTAATCATCAGAATCAGTAATGTCTTCCTCATCCGCTATGTAGCATGATTTATCTCTATTTTTCCTATACTTATACTTGTTCTGATATCCAGGGTTAGGCTTAAATGATCTTTTAAATCTTTCTTCAAATCTTGAATTCCTTTCAGCACATCTAGATTCAAAATGACCAATCTTATTACATGCAAAACATTTAAAAGGTGTTTTTCCTTCATACTTACTTCCTACCGGTCCTTTAGGTACTCTTCTAGCAAATAGTGATTCAAGTGTCTCAAATTCTTCATCTTCTCTCTTCATATCTTCCAATTCTTTTGCATATAAAGCTTTCTAATCTTGCTTATTAGTTGCAAATGTAGATGCATGAAAAGTAGGTTCAAACTTCACAGCTCCAGGAAAGCCAAATTCTTCAAGCTCAAAAGAAGATAGTTTCCCAACCAAGGTATCTATGTTCACATATGTATTAGCCATTGTTCTCAATTCATTAATAGCAGTAGCCTTCATTTTGTAAGCCGGTGGTAGGGCTCTCAGGACTTTAGAAACAATTTCATCTTCACTCAGAGTTCCACCACAACATTGAATTCCCATAACAATCTCATTTACCTTTTCCATGAATGCAGTAATCCTTTCATCTTCTTCCATCTTCAGGTTTTCATATCTCACTCGGTAACCATCAAGTTTATCAATCTTCACTGTATGGTCACCTTCATTAAGAGTCTCCAACTTATCCCATATATCCTTTCCAGATGATTTGTCAGTAAATTCCATTATTTGATTATTAGAAAGTGCACACAAGAGGGCTTCTCTTGCTCTACAATCATTCTCAATCTCCTTACCCAGGTTTGTCGGAGGAGGATTGTCAGATGTCAGATTATAAGGTGTGACACTATTCTTTGTGACATCCCAAATCTCCTTGCCAAGACATCTTAGATGAGTCTCCATCCGAATCTTCCATATTGTGTAATTTTTTCCATCAAGCCTAGGAATATCTCTCTGAAAGATAGCTCCAGATGAACTAGATGAAGTTGAACTATTAGATGCCATAGGATCTTCCTCAAGAGGTTAAGCTTTCTGCAGAGAGGACCAAAGCTTTGATACCAATTGTTGGACAGTTCAAATAACCGGAAGACAACTGAGAGGGGGGGTGAATCAGTTGTCACAAATTACCAGAACCATTAGCAATTAAAACTTTAATACTGGAACCCAAAAAATTAATACCAGAATGCTTAAAATAAATACCGTAATAGCAGTTAAACCAACTAAGCATAAACAATAATCACAGAATAAATACCATCCACATGACACCAAGATTTGTACGTGGAAAACTCGGTAAAGGGAAAAACCATGGTGGGAAGCCTACCCATAGCTAGATAATACTTCTGCAGTAAGTATGTGAATTACAATTGAGGAGCCTGCACTTTTAGGAAGGCCAATAATCTAGAGCACATTTCTCATCACAAAAGGAGTGTCATTGACCACACAGAAATCCAGACTAGAATCCGGAGAAGTGTTGAACTGCAAAGATAACATCTCCTATGCCTAAGTACAGTTCTTGTTAAGCTCAATACCGGAGGATTAAATCCTCTTACATAAACCCAATTCTATCTCTAATGATCATCCAAATCCTCTACCTGAATGATATTACATAATTCACACATTACATATCCATTTCACATTCCCATATTGATCTACAATGAGATCTAAAATTATATATACAAACCCTCAACCATAAACAATCAGGTCAGCCACCAGACAATAAACCAATTACATAATTATAAAACATGTCAACCTTAGACCAAACAAATAATATCCAACACATAAGACATCCTGGAAATGTATCGAGAAGTCCAATCCACATGCTTCATTAAACCCGGTCTATAACCTAGATCAACCGGGACCCAATATAGGTCCATATGCTAAAGAAATGATCTCCATCTGCCAAGTCTCAAACATGATCACCAATAGCATCATGAAACTCCATCAGAAGCTACACCAGCACCACTTATGCAATTCATCAAAGATCTTCATGAAAAGCTCTGTCAGTGAAACCCTCGCCGAAACTAGAAACCAAGTTTCTTAGCAAACAAAATAGCATCTGATCACCAGACCAAAACCAACTTACTGAATATGAACACGAGTATCATGAATAAGCCAATTCCATAACCAAATCATACTAGAGCCTACTGGATCATGTCGGATCCAAATCAACCCGAAACCACTCAACCTACTGGGACCAGAAGGGTGCCAATAAAGCATCCAAACAACTAGTGTTGGCATCAATTACAAAACATCAATGCAACACATAATCAATTCCACCAAAAGGCCAACACTTGGTTAAGAGGAGTGGAATATCCAAGAACTTTTATGCAACTAGCTATAGTCATAGTTTTTTTATCCACTATGAGTGTTATGCTACATGGAACATACTGTTGGGATCCAAGAACATTGAGAGGGGGGGTGAATTAGTGTTTTGCCGGTAAGATATGATTTTACCCTTTTATAACATACACATATAAACTGGTAAATGAAGAAACATATAACTTGAAGCAAATAAACCATCCACATAAATGAACACCATAACACACATAATTTGTATGTGGAAAACCTCACAAAGGAAAAACCACGGTGGGATTTGTGACCCATAATATCAATTCACTAGCCATATGAAAGATATTACATAGTATGGGAGCCTACACATGAAGGAAGGCACATTTCCTAGAGCACACTGCTCACCATAAAAAGAGTCTCACTGAGTACAAGCTTCTGCTAAAATAAAATAGTACTGGTGAACTCACAAAATGCATCTGCAATGCCAAAAAGAGTTCTAGTTAAAACTCTGCTTTGTACCAGTTCATATACCCTAAACACTTCTACCAGTATTTCCTTCCTTCTAAGAATGTCTTACAACATATCATTGCATGATATAACATTCACATACAAATTATCTACATACATATCATTCACATCATACAGTTTTGCTAATATTCTCCTATGTCACTATAGTCAAAATGACCTAGCAGACTGACCTATATACCCTTCACAAACAATATGCCTTATGTCGACTTACAATGCATTACAAAAGATATACAATCTCTGCCTTATATAATAATTATAAAATGATTTTACAGATAAAAATTCCTTTGGGTCCAAGCCTGATGTCGACTTCACTGAAGTGTTGGATGTCGATGTCGATGTCGGTGTAACCCTGGATACTCCAATGTCAATGTCATCGGTGAATGTCTCCTAGTACCGGTGTATGCCGATGTAAGATTCCTTATGAATCTTGTTGCCAAGTAACCATGTTACCACATTGAATCTTGTTTCCATCAATGACAACATATGAATCCAATGAGTGTCAATTTCCAAGAATCTCCCCCTTTGGCATTGATGGCAACACTCATGTGAAAAATGGATTCCCTGCCAGTTTAACCTAAAGTATGCTCCCCCTGAGCAATACACTCCTTTCATATATCCTTCCTATATTTTTGTTTGATATTTTTCACATTATATACACTCCCCCTTTAGCATCAATGTCAAAGACCGGTGAAAGAATTGAAAGAATCTGTGCAAAAAAAATTTACCAGAGCTTAACCAATTTCAAAATTTTCGGGTAAGCCTTGTCTACCAACTGTAAATATGTATCCCAACCAAATTTGAAAGTATTAGATATGGATACAAGTCCACTCAATAAGTGTGCAAGTGTTTCCTTCTCTGAGACATCTGTCGGTGTGGGCTTAGCAATCATATCCATACATTCTCTCTTATGTACACCCAGTGAATCCAATCTAGGACTCACCAATCCTCTAAGACTCCTTTCTCTTCGAATAATCTTTTCTCTTTCCTTTTCAAAAGAAAAAAATTAGTTCTCCAAGGAAAAAATTTGACCATCAACAGATGTTGTTAGTGAGGTCAATCCATCAAAAGAATTTGCAATGTTAGCTATATTATCATGTAATTCCTTTAATCTGCTATCTATATTATCTGTAACAATTTCAATGTTACAATAGACCCTGTAGATATTTGTACACTATTTCAAACAATTCTCAATAGGAATCAGTTTTCCTTCGATTTTCTTCTGCTTTGTTTCAATGATTTGATCAAAGGCGGCTCTCTTAGCCACAATAAATCTCTCAAGTGCCTGCTTGTCTGAAATTTGCTGCAAAGATTGAAAATTGTTAGATATGTACTCAGTTAATACCTTAAACTTGCCGGAAGGGCTTGCTTCATTTTCAATCTTACAATTAGGAATTATTTTGTGCAAAACTGTGATTGAGTGATCTATTATTCCTTTATCTGTCAATCCCTCCTTTATTAGTTTCTGAGTAGCCATCATCATTAACTCAGTGAGACTCATCTCAATTATTGATTTCTTCTCAACTTGAGAAGTATCAATTGCCAAAACCTTTGCCCGGGAATCAATATTAACTGTTGGTATAGTCTCAGTTTCCTTTGCCTTATCCTCCTTAGCACTGGTGGCTTTGCCACTTGGTGAAATATCTATTGTTGTCGGTGGAGTATTATCCATAATATTGTCAGTACCATAAACATTGCCTTGTTCAAAAGTTGTTTTTGTCAGTATTGACTGTATACTTATAGTTTCTGTTGGTATATTAAAAATTGGAGCTGAACTATCCAATATACCTTTCCCTTTAGATCTGTCCGGGATGGTGGAAGTTATTGCTTTTACAAATTCTTCTTGGGAGGTGAGAAAATTAGGATTATTTTGGAAAAATTTGTTCCAACCATCTCGAGTTTCATTTACCACCTCATTTACCCTGCCCATCATTAGGCTTATCTATCGAGGTTAGCTACTAAAAATTGTTTTGTTTCCAACATCAATGCATTGTTTCATTTCCTCATTGTTTATTGATTCACACATACTCAAAAGTTCTACTTCCTTAATTTCTCTATCCCTCTTGACTGCATCAAGTCTTCTAGCATCTAATTTATTGTACAGTGATAGAGGAATTTCCTTCAAAATTTCTACTAAGGCTTTCTTATATATATCTATATGTAACAAAATTGCCTCTTCAATTTTATTTTTCTCATTATCCTCTAAATATTCATAATAAATGGATACATTTTTCCAAATTCCATCCTTTGTTATTTCATCAATAAATTCAACACAGGTCGTTGTAGCCTTACTAGATTCAGTATCATCATTATTATTCTTCTTGTTGTTGTTGGAGGTTGTCGGAGAGGATGAGTTGAGCAGTCTATTTGATTAAGAGTCTCCAACTTATCCTTCACTATAGTGTCACCTTCATTAAGAGTCTCCAAATTATCCCATATAGCCTTTCCAGATGATTTATCAGTTAATCTCATTATTTGCTAATCAAAAAGTGCACACAAGAGGGCTTCTCTTGCTCTACAATCATTCTCAAGATACTTGTCCAAGTTTGTCGGAGGAGGATTTCTAGATCCTAGATTATAAGGTATGACACCATTCTGTGTGATCTCCCAAATATCCTTGCCAGGACATCTCAGATGAATATCCATCTTAATCTTCCATACTGTGTAATTTGTTCCATCAAGCCTCTGAATATCCCTCCAAAAGATAGCTCTAGAAGAACTGGATGAACTTGAACTATTAGTCACCATAGGATCTTCCTTAAGTGGTTAAGCTTTCTGTAGAGAGGACAAAAGCTCTACTACCAATTGTTAGATAGTTCAAATAATTGGAAGACAACTGAGAGGGGGGGTGAATTAGTTGTCACAGATTACTAAAACTATTAGCAATTTAAACTTTAAGATTGAAACCCAAAACACTTATACCAGAATAGCAATTAAACCAAATAAACATAAACAATAATCATAGAATAAATACCATCCACATGACACCAAGATTTGTACGTGGAAAACCCGGTAAAGGAAAAAACCATGGTGGGAAGCCTACCCACAGTCAAATAAAACTTCTGCAGTAAGTATGTGAATTACAATTGAGGGGACTACACTTGCAAGAAGGCCAACAACCTAGAGCGCATTGCTCATCACAAAAGGAACCTCATTGACTACATATAAATCCAGACTACAATCCGGAGAAGTGTTGAACTACAAAAGATAGCATCTCCTATGCCTGATTATAGTTCCAATTAAGCTCACTATTGAAGGACTAAATCCTCTTACATAAACCCAATTCGATCTCCAATGATTGACCAAATCCTTTGCCTAAATGATATTACATTATTCACACATTACATTCCTTGATCATGACCTCTAACATAACCATGATGATCTACAATGAGATCTTACATCTATATATACAAACCCTCGACCATAAATAATTAGGTCATCCACTAGATAATAAACCAATTATATATTTACAAACCATGTCGGTCTTAGAACAAACAAATAATATCCAACACATAAGACATCCTGAAAATACATCGAGATGTCCAATCCACACGTTACATTAAAGTCGGTCCATAGCCTAGATCAACAAGGACCTAGTATAGGTCGACATGCTACATCAATGATCTCCATCTGCCAAGTCTTGAACATGATCACCAACAACATCCTGAAACTCCACCAGAAGCTGCACCAACACCACTTATGCAATTCATCAAATATCTTCATCAAAAGCTCTACCAGTGAAACCCTCATCAGAACTAGAAACCAAGCTTCTAAGAAAGCAGGATAGCATTCGATCACCAAACCAACACCTGTTGGCATTTGCATGAAGATTGCATTAATGATATGTTATGTTGTCATTGATGTCAATTAACTAGTAATGATATTGTTGATATTGTCTTGTAACTGGTAGGAAGAGCTTTGTGAAAGACATTGTAAACTGGTATGTAAGTTTGTGAGTTAAACCGGTAACCGATGTAAAAGGTTAAACCCTATCTATGTAATGTAACTGGTAAACCCTACCAGTTATTTTTGTTAAACCCTAACCGATTAAGGTTGTTGAATTGGTTATGTTGGTTTATGATCTAATGTTGAGCGGTAATGATGGTGACACGTATGGTCATTGTATGAAGACAAGTTCAAAATGTTTTGGCATGTTGTTTTTTTGTCTAGGGAATGATCAAAGTGTATTGCATCTAATGCAAAGCACGTGATGAGTTACCAAGCTTGATGAAGCGATAATCAAGGAGTGGTTGAAGTTTTCTTGATTGATGTGTAGAGATTGCTATGTAATCCAACGGTCATACTTGAACCAAGTTTGTTTGTAATCTCGAAGAGAGAATTAGGTTTTTGTTGTGTTACCGACCTAATTGATTTGTTTATAAGGTCGATGAATTTGTCTAGTTGAAGGTGTTGGCAGAGATCAGTTGAGTGTGTGGTTGTTGAACTGGATGATTAGTCTGCAGTTTGAGTAAAGGCAGATAGGAGCTTAAAAGGATCTGATCAAGAAAGTTTAGTGCTATTCAAATAGATCAAACAAACCCCTGTCATTTTTTATCAATTATAGCAGAGCTGAAATCCCCTATCTGGGTAAGCTCTAACAAGCTTGGTTACTTCTCAAATCCTCTAACAAGGTGATCTATTAGCTTAGATTTTCAAATCCTCTACTAAGGTTACTCATAACAGGGTACTTGCTTCTAACAAGTCATTTGTAGTCAATCTCTTAACTGGGTGATTCTTAACGGGATCAATTCTTAACAAGACTTTTGTAAAAGCTTTAATAGGCTTGGCTCCTAATAGGGTGAACTTAAGAAGAGTTCAAGATAGTTATCTTGTGAGTCCCATCTCATCGTGGTTTTTACCTATTTGGGTTTCCAGATAAAAAATACTTGTGTTGTGTGGTGAATGTTTTTGTGGTTATGATCTTATGGCTGATTTGATTAACTACTTAACTATTCTGATAAGGCATGATAACCGAAAGCATTGAGAAATGAAGTATGTTGACATATGATAAAGAATTTTGATGTTTACAAGTTTAATGTTTACTATTAAGTTGCTATAATATTCAACTAGTTTTCTTATGAGTATTTTATTGATAAGTTTACTTTGTGTGATTGAGATTGAGGTTGGGAAAGTTTTTATCAGTTTTTCTATTTATTGATTCACCCCCCCTCAGTAATCTACCAGATACTTATTCTTTCATCATACCATCAATTGGTATCAGAGCATCTCAGGGTCCTCTAAGATCTAGCCTAACAACTTGAGGAAAATATCTTGCAGATCATGATGAAAAAGGAAGGTCTGAAGTTTAACAGAGAAAACTATAGGATATGGAGTGCCAAAATGAAAATTTACATCAAGAGTCTGGGAAGTCAGTATTGGAAACATGTCAATACTAAATATGTTGCACCCACTAGGATTCTGACTAATGATCAGAAGAAAGAACAACAAGAAAATCATCAAGTATTAGAGGCCATTATCAATTCCCTATCTGATGTTGATAATGTAGATGTTCATGGTCTAGAGACTGCACAAGAGGTATGGAAAAAACTTGAAGAGATTTATAGCGATGATGAACATGTTAAGATTGATAAAGAGGAGAGTCTAAGAGGAAAGTTTGATGACATGAGGATGGTTGAAGGTGAGAATATCCAGCAGTATGGTCAAAGGATAAAAGAGATAGTCGGTGAAATTAAGAGTGCAGGAGGGAAAGTGGAATATGCCACAGTGATCAGTAAGGTACTGAGAACCCTGCTACCGATCTATGCTATCCGAGTTGCAGCAATTCAGGAGCTGAAGTCCATAGACAAAACTAAGGTAACTATTGACTCCATCATTGGAAAACTCACTGCTTTTGAATTAAATGGTTATGATGGTAGTGTAAAAAAATATGAGTATGCATTTAGAGCTTCTATTTCTAACCCATCTGTGAGAAAAAGTAGAGATACTAGTCATGGTTATGAATCTAGATCCAGTAGAGATGCTGATAATGAAGTCAGTTTAGTGGAGCTTGAAGCATTGTTGACAAAGCAGTTGCCTAGAGGCACTGGTAAATATAGAGGTAAATTACCTTTAAAATGTTTTGCATGCAACAAGATTGGCCACATAGCTGCTAACTGTCCTAATGGTGAAAATGAACACAAGAGAGAGAAATTCAAGAAGTATAAGGGTAAAGGCAAGAGAGATTATCTTATTGTTGTTGATAGTGCTATCATTGATGAAGAATCGGATAGTGATGCTAGTGAAGCTATTGTGTTTGTAGATATTAAGGAAGATATATTAGACCAAAAGGCATTAGTGTCTAGGATGGATAACTCTAATGATTGGATCATTGATAGTGGTTGTTCACATCATATGACTAGTGATCAGAGCAAATTTCTTTCCTTAAAGGAATTTGATGGTGGTGTTGTTAGATTTGGCAATGATTCACCCTGCATGGTTAAAGGTAAGGGAGTTATTTCTCTTAATGGGAAGAGCAGTGCAGATGATGTCTACTAGGTTGAAGGTCTAAAGAACAATCTTTTGACTGTGGCAGAACTCAATGACAAAGGATACCCACTATATTTAAAAAATGGTATGTGCAAAATCTTTGACAACAAAGGTGAATTGATTGCAACCGAGAAGCAAACTAAAGGTAACCTGTTTCACCTTAATCCTAAAGTTAGCAACTATTTAATTGCAAAAATAGATGATAGCTAGCTTTGGCATAGGAGTTTTGTCATATAAACTTTGATAACATTGCCAAAGTGAGTAAGTCCAAGATAGTGAGAGGTTTTCCTCAGTTAGACAAATCGGTTAATGCTCTTTGCAAAGAATGTCAGTTAGGAAAGATGACCTCTTCAACTTTCAAGAGTAAATCCTTTTCAGCAGATTACTTGTTAGATTTGGTTCATACAAATCTTTGTGGACCAATAAGAACAAAAAGCATTCAAGGTGACAGATATTTCATGATCCTCATTGATGATTGTTCAAGGATGATGTGGGTCACATTCTTGAAAGATAAGACTGTATCTTTTGGTAAGTTCAAGGAATTTAGGGCCTTAGGTGAGAAAGAGAGCGGTAAGAAGATAAAATGTCTGAGAACAGATCAAGGCGGTGAATTTACTTCTGAGGAATTCACTAGGTATTGTGAAGAGAATGATATAAAATGACAACTTTCTACACCAAGGACACCATAGCAGAATGGTATCACAGAGAGGAACAACTGGTCAATTATTGAAGCTGCTAGGACAATGCTGACACAAGGAGGTGTAGTGAAATTTTTTTGGAGAGAAGTTGTCAGCACAACTGTCTACACTATGAATTGAGTTCTGGTGAAAAGAGGTAAGGACAAGAATCCTTATGAACACTGGTATGGAATATCACCTAATTTTAGCTATTTTAAGATATTTGGAAGCAAATATTTTATTAAGAGAGGTGATTACATTAGAAAATTTGAAGCTAAAAGTGATGAAGCTATATTTCTTGGCTATTCTATCAAGAGTAAGGCCTACAAATGTTTTAACAACCAGACACAGATAATTGTTGAGAGTACTGATGTTCGAGTGGATGAATATCCTAAAGTCTCAAAAGAAACCAATATGGAAAAGAAGGATGAAGATCCTTGTATTTTATTTTTAGAACTAGAAACTGTGAAATCTGAAACTGACAAAGCAAATTCTTTCAACCGGAGCAGATAAATTCAGAAGAAGATGATGATAACGAAGAAGCAAAACCTAAAGATAGTGATCATTTTATTCCTAGATATGTGAGACTGAATCACAATCCTGAACAGATTATTGGGGGTAAGGATGGTGGAGTACTAACCAAAAGGAGAATAAGAGATAACTCTTGCATGATCTCTACCATTGAACCAAGAACTGCTAAGGAGGCATTTGGTGATGATAATTGGGTTAAAGCTATGGAGGAGGAATTGGATCAAATTGAGAAGAACAACACTTGGACCTTAGTACCCCAACCGGTAAATAAGAATGTTATAGGTACTAAATGGGTATTTAGGAACAAGTTGAATGAAGATGGTGTTGTAGTTCACAACAAGGCAAGGATGGTTTGCAAGGGTTATGTGCAAGAAGAAGGAGAAGATTATGGTGAAACTTTTGCACCAATAGCAAGACTGGAAGGTGTCAAAACTTTACATGCATTTGCAGCCCATAAGAATTTCAAGGTATACCAGATGGATGTTAAGTCTGCATTTTTGAATGGGATATTGGAAGAAGAAGTATACATAGAGCAGCCAGATGGTTATGATTTGATTGATGAGAAAGACATGATATGCAGATTGCATAAGGTTTTATATGGATTAAAGAAGGCACCCAAATCATGGTATGAAAGGCTTCATACACATCTGATGAAGATAGGCTTTCTGAGAACCAGTGATGATAGTAACATATATCTCAAGTCTGAAGGAGATGAAATACTAGTCAGTGAAGTATTTGTTGATGATATCATATTTGGAGGTAATGATGTCATGAGCAATAGTTTTGCAAATGAAATGAAATGAGTTTGAAATGTCTTTAGTAGGGGAAATAAAAAATTTCATAGGCTTACAGATACAACAAATGAAGAATGGTATTTTCATTACACGGTCTAAATATGTGAAAGAGGTCTTGAAGATATTTGGCACGAGTGACTATAAACCAGTGGGGACACTAATGGTTACAGGTTGCAAGTTGTCTAAGGAAGATGAATCTAAGTCTGCTGATGAGAAGGAATACAGGTCAATGATTGGAAAATTGCACTATGTTATTCACAGTAGACCAGACATAGCTCATCTAGTTGGCATAGTTGCCAGATGCCAGAAGAATCGTAAGGAAACACATCTGATAGCAACCAAAAGAATTTTTAGATATCTGAAAGGTATTGTTCACTATGGATTATGGTATCCATATGGAAGAAACTTTTATTTGAAGGTGTACATAGATGTTGATTGGGCAAGAAATGTTGATGACCAAAAAAGCCCAACAGGTGGAGCATTCTTTCTTGGAGGAAGGCTTGTTTCGTGGAGTAGTAAGAAGAAGGGTTGTACTTCACAATCTACTGCTGAAGCTGAGTATGTTGCAACGTACATGAATTTCACACAAGCTATTTGGATTAGGCACATTTTGGAAGGTTTTAAGATAAAGATTTCATAACCTATAAAGATTTTATGTGATAATACAAGTGCCATAAATATTTCCAAGAATCCTGTTTTGCATGCACAAACCAAGCACATTGAATTGAAGTATCATTTCTTGAGGGAAAAAGTGTAGAGAAAAGATGTTATCTTAGAGCATGTTTCTACCAAGGAGAAGCTTGAAGATATTTTTACCAAACCTCTACCTAAGACTACATTTGAGTATCTTAGAAGTCAACTAGGGGTTGTACCCCGTCATGAGGTTCGTTGAGCATGATGTTGATTGCATCAGTTCCTGAACCATTTGCAAAATTTTACAAGGATTGGTGTAGTAGTGGAAGCTATTCCATAGGGGGGCATTAACTTGCAGATTATTGTTGTTGTACAGTGAAATTTGACATTACATGTTTTACTTTCAATTTGGCATTGTTGTCAAAGGGGGAGAAGAATTATGTGATTATGAGGAGGAGAACTAGTGACAAGCTGAATACATGGAGTGCATGGTGAATACTTGGTAATGTAAACTAGGATTGCTATTCACAATCACAACAACAATCAATGGTGTTGATAATCATCTTTCCATCAATTCTAAAGGGGGAGATTGTTGGAATTTGCATGAAGATTGCATTAATGATATTATGTTGTCATTGATGTCAATTAACCAGTAATGATATTGTTGATATTGTTGTTATTGTTGATATTGTCTTGTAACTAGTAGGAAGAGCTTTGTGAAAGACATTGTAAACTAGTTGTAGACGTCTAAAAATGGTCAACGCTTGTGGAGTCATACTTTAACATTTGCGCATTGCCTTATTTTAGGGTTCTTGCGTCGCATTAACATTTCTTCTATGTTGCGCACTTGGTATTTATCATTTGCGAGCATCGAGTCTTTCTTCTACATTCCTCATTTTTCTCACTTTTGAATTAGGTCTTGTCGATAGCAATCTTCAGTCATGATTTTGGTCGATCTTATCCTGTCGCATCATGGTGCGTGCTCATTTATCATCATTTTGGACATCGTCAATCCTAATCGATGATAGAATTAGGGTTTTGTCCTCTTGTCAATCTTTCAATCATCTTTAACTTGTTAGTAATCATTTGCGATTATCAACTTGTCAATCTCATCATTTTGTGATCGATTCGTCATCGATCCTTGTCCTTGTCAATCTCGTCATTTTGTGATCGATTCGTCATTGATCCTTGTCCCTGTCAATCTCATCATTTTTCGATCGATTCGTCATCGATCCTTGTCCTTTTCAATCTTGTCATTTTGTGATCGATTCGTCATCGATCCTTGTCCTTTTCATTCATGTCAATTTGGATCGATTAGTCATTGTTCCTCATCAATTGGCACCTATCAATTTGATCTCCTTGTCATTCTTGGTCAATTTGTCATTGATTTTTGTCAACCAATCTCAATCATTTATCAACATTGGTCCTTTGTCAATCAGAATCATGATCGAACCTACATTAATTTATTATTGTCTTGACCTAATTCCTTGTCCTCTTATTTCTAGGGTTTTATGATTTGTTCATTTAATCCTTTTCTTCTTCTTTGTGGGTTAAATAAATCTATTTATTTAGTCCTAGGTCTCTTTCATGAATTAATTAATGGATGAAAACCTATTAATTAATTCACCTAATTTCTATTTCTCCTATTTTCTTTAATTTTTCTAAAATTTCCTCTAAATTCATTCCCTCATTTTTCTCCTATGTTTATGCTTCCATTTGTTGCAAACATGGAAGCTATTTTCTCTCTTCCCTTTTGTCATGGGAATGGCATTTCAATCTTGTCATAATTTTTCATAATTTGTTATACACCTTGCATAGCAAATTGTCATACATTTGTCATAATTTTGGCATTCTTGATTTGAATTTCCTTTCAAATCTCTTCATGCTAATGTTGTCCTCTCTCCAATTTGTCTATAAATTGGATGATTTTCTTCAATGAAAGGATCGATCAATCACATTTTCGAGTAACCTTACGCTACAAATTTCATCTCTCAACAACTTGCTTTCCAATTGCATTTTGCACTTGTAGGTGAGATCCACATCAAATTTGAAGGTGAAAGAAGAACAATGGAGAAACAATGAAGGATATACATTCTTTGGTTTGCATTTTATTTTAGTATTTCATCTTCATGCCTTTATTGAATGTATTAGGATTTCTTATCATTGCAATCTAGTTTATGTGGTTGAGCTAGTTTAATATTGTTTTGATGCATTCCATTTTCCTAGTTACATTTTCTGGTGAACCCGAGGTGAACCTACATTAATTTCTTATTGTTTTGACCTAATTCCTTGTCCTCTTATTTCTAGGGTTTTATGATTTGTTCATTTAATCCTTTTCTTCTTCTTTATGGGTTAAATAAATCTATTTATTTAGTCCTAGGTCTCTTTCATGAATTAATTAATGGATGAAAACCTATTAATTAATTCACCTAATTTCTATTTCTCCTATTTTCTTTAATTTTTCTAATATTTCCTCTAATTTCATGGGAATGGCATTTCAATCTTTTCATAATTTGTCATACGCCTTGCATAGAAATTGTCATACATTTGTCATAATTTTGCCATTTTTTATTTGAATTTCCTTTCAAATCTCTTCATGCTATTCTTGTCCTGTCTCCAATTTGTCTATAAATTGGATGATTATCTTCAATCAATGAATCAATCGATCAATCACATTTTTGAGTAACCTTATGCTACGAATTTCATCTCTCAACAACTTGCTTTCCACTTGCATTTTGCACTTGTAGGTGAGATCCACATCAAATTTGAAGGTGAAAGAAGAACAATGGAGCCACATGAAGGAGATATCTGCATCGGTTTGCTTCGATTTCATTCGATTTAAATATCTTGTCTTTATGTCTTCATTGATTGGATTAGGATTGCTTTCATAGCAGCTTTAAGTTTTGTGGTTGTCCTAATTGCTTTTGTTTTGATGATTTTTCAATTTCCTGATCTACATTTTGGTGAACCCGACGTGAACTAACCCCTTAACCATGTTTTGAGTGCTTTTAAGCTATTTGCGGGTGAAAAACTCAAGAAACAGGGTGACTCGAAGCTCTTTGGGCACTTCTGCACCTCTGTTGATGGGTTCTGCGCCTATGTTGAGGCATTATGCGCCTATGTTGATGGGTTTTGCGCCTGTGTTGAGGCATTTTGTGCCTGTGTTGAGGCATTCTGCGCCTGTGCAAGGCCAGAAACAGAGGTGAAATCAGTTGTTTTTACTTCCAAATTGGTTTATTTTCATTCTATTTCTTGCATTCTGGTTTTTCTCTAGTGCTAATTCTCTATGTAGCATCTTGGCATTACGTGTGACGAAGACTAAAAAATGCAACTACTAACGAATCTTATGCAGGATGCGGTCAAAGACTCTCAGTAAAACATCTTGCTTGTGATTTTTAAAGTAGTTGCACATTTCATTTCTTAAAGGTTAATGAACACCATGCATGCTTTGTCTGTTTTTAATTTGATTGCATGTTTTTACCCTTAGAACTGGGCCTGCCTCCTGATTTGCCTAGCACTTCGCATAGGCATTGGTGAGAGGGAACGACCCAAAGTGGTGACGGGCTAAAGCCAAGCTCTTCCGAACCACTCTAAATAATTGTGGATGCAACGAAAGTTGTAGACAATGGGTGCTGGAATGGTATTGCGATGATTTATTCGCCGGATCAATACCCACCCGAACGGATGCCCTTACTAGAATCTCTTATTTTTAGATGCCAAAATCCTTCTATCTGTTGGCTCAGGCATTGTGATACGTGCATGCTGAAGACACCTCTCATGTACTCCTCAGTTAGAGATAGCAAGTTCTTGGGAAGTGATGCCCCTTGAACTCGAAGCTTGGTATGCCCGAGAAGTGAATGCACTATAAGGGGGAGCCAGTGCTACCAAGCATCTAGCTATCCGGCTGAGTGTTGTATTTTATGGTTAGAGGATTCAACAGATATTGCCCTTGCCATCCATAGGATTTGTTGTGAATGTGCTTGATTGTCTTGAGTCAAATTCAAACAAACATTTTGTCTTCCGTGATTGTCAAAGGTTAAATCAAGAACAAACTTTCAAAAGTGCTCATAATCAACTTGGGTTTTCAAAATCAACAACCTTCAATTCAAAACAAAATCCAAACAAAAGTCCAAATTTGTCCAAGTATTCATCCAACATTTGAACATGGCTTGTCAAAACATTGAATACCTTTGTTTCAAAATTCATGTCACTTTAGGCTAGGTTTTGCATAGTCCAACTTAGGTCCTAGGACATATTGTCATCTCCCTTCATTTTAGTCCTTTTCATTGCAAGCCTCCTCATTTTGCACTTAGGTTCAAAATTATTTCCCTAAGTTTTCATTTCATTGTCATATCCAAGCTAGATTTCCATTTAGGTGACATTCGTGCATTATCCTTGTCATGCTAAAATTAGGTCTTGCCTAGGTTGCATTTTGCATATTCCAAGTCATTAGTCTTCGCATATCCTTATCATTGTATTGTCATCTTGTCCTGGCTTCATCTTGTCATATCATATCCTTAGATCATTTTCATGTCATATCCTAAGTCATTGTCATAATCATAGTCTCAAAAATTTGGTTTGTCAAACTTGAAAAAATCAAAACTTTGGATGATACCCTAAGTTGTTGTTAGGGAGTCTTGACCTTGTCTAAAAATTTGTCCTTTCATTAATATCATTTTTGTCATACCTAGCTTGGTATCCAAGCATATAGGTGAGACATTGTCAATTTGTCCTATTGTCATTTGGTCCTTTGTCCTTTAAGGTCTTCACTTCATTTCAACTTCCCAAGGTTGAGTCTTTAGGTTAGCATTCCAAAAAGTTTGTCCAAACCTTGAAAAAGAACAAAAACATAGGTTGCATCCTTTCCATAGATTGCATTTTCATCTATTTAGGTTACACTTAGTTGCATATCATACATCATCCTTTTTAAAATTAAAAAAAACCCAAAGATATTGCATTTGCATAGTGACATGCCTATTGAAACAAGGTCAAAATCTAAGAAAATGGGCGAACCAACATATCAACCCATTGACAACGTATCAAACTCACAGTTTCAACCTAGTCAAACATTACAAATTGAAGGTTCGTCAAACACATCATTACCACAATATGGAATGGTTCAACTTGGACCACCTCCATTATATGAGCCAGTGTTTGTACCCATGAAACTGGGATATGGGAGTGTTCCACCAATGCCAAGGGAAAATGCACCTTTTGACTGGAATCAACTGAACTTGCAACATGAAATTCAAACTCAAACATTACATGAGGAACAAACTCTTTCACAAGGATTTGGTTTAGATCAAGGCATTCAACAAGAAATAAATCTAAGTATTTTACCATATTCTTCATCAGATTCTGATGCTTTCGATGATGTTGATATGCTCCTTAAAGATTTGAAGTTGACAAAAAACATGGATAAATTCTTGAACAAAGTCTTTCAGATATTTCCACAAAAATATCTTGATATGATGAGTAATGTGACCTCCTCAAATGAGCAAACTAATGTGCAAAAACAACAAGGTGGTGATCTATTAAGTTTCTCTCCACATCCAAATGAAGAAAATGTCAACAAGAACCTCAACACATGTTGTTGAGTAAGCGTGCTTCACAAACTTTGACAGTGACTATTCCACAAGTCAACATTCGAAACAATAAACAATGCATTGTTTAATGCAACACCTTTAACACAAGATCAAATGATGGCCACACAAATGTTGACAGGTGTCCCTCAACAAGAAGTGATCCCTCAAATACCTAAAAGTGGATCCAACTCTAAGATGCAAGAAAGCTTTACGACTAGAATTCCTGATCTTACGAATGTTCCAAACAATTCTACAATGCAACAAAGTTCATATGTCCCATCAAGTTCAATACGTTTGGCAAATACTCAAGTACCCATTATGCAAAATATTGTGACAGATCCTTTGATAATGGCAACACAAAGAGCCACAAATAGTGGTGTGCACCAACAACAAGTGTTGCAACAATTGAGGAATGCACAAAAGGCACAATCGAATGTGCAAACAAGCAATGCACAACAACAACAATATCGCATTCAAAAACAAGTTGCAATGTCTTCTACATCATTACAAGTCAATTCAAACTTGCAACCACCACAATGGATTGGACAAACAACATAGCAAGTCAATGGAAGTGCCATACCCCATCTAAAGGAGAAACAACAGAAACCTCCCAAACAAAGTTTTTTGTAAATGATGGAATTTACATCAGGACAACAACAATTGGCACAAAGTCAGCAAATTCTGATTCGTCAGCATCAACAACAACATGTGCCTCAATATGTGCCAGGAAAAACAAGTTATCATACATCACAACCACAACTAATGTCCATGCAATATCAACAACACCCTCAATTGCAATATCAACCAAGGCTACAAATGGTGATCCCATCACAAGAAGCACAACAAAAGGGTCAATGGCAAGGCATGGCACAACCATAGCAACAAGAGCCGTATCAAGAACTTTAGATGCCAAAGACACCAAAGACAACAATTTTAGAGCATCAATAGCCAATGGAGAGTATGATGTATCAAAAAAGAGTACAACCAAGAATGAATGATGAACTTCCAAAATCTTCACTATCTGACACAATTGCACAACAGCTTGAGAAGTTGCAATGACAAATCAACGCATTGCAAACCAAAGGGACAAAGAAATTATACACAGATCAAGATTTATGTCCTAATCCATTTGACAAGAGCTTGTACATGCCTCCCTTTCCTAAGCATTTTGAGGCACCTAATTTTGAGAAATATTAAGGGAATGACAATCCAAAAGACCATATTTGAGCATTTTTCACAGCATGTACTGAAGTGAGCTATGAGGAAACATATTTGATGCACTTATTCACATGAAGTCTCACAGGACAAGCCATGGATTGGTATTCGCATTTGCCAGGGAACATAAAGACATGGCCGGAATTGGCTCAAAAGTTTATATCCCACTTCGTATTCAAAATTGACAATGAAGTGACCATGTTAGATTTATGCAGCACAAAGCAAAAGCAAGGTGAACCATTAGTGACTTTCTTACAAAGATGGCAAAGCTTGTATAGTCGTTCTTCCCTAGATATACTTGAAGAACAACAAGTGAACTTATTTATTCAAAATTTGGTCCCAGAAATGATGTATGAGCTCAAACTGAAAAGTCCTAGTACCATGGAGAAGCTCATTAAGAAAGGGATGAACATTGAAAATTCTCTTGTAGCTAAGGGACTCATTAAGCTCAACAAAGACAGTGACAATACAAACAATTCAGGGGACAAAAATAGATTTTGGTACAAAAACAAGAATGTCACTAATGATGGGGTTGTCGATGCAAGAGTAGTGAATGCAAATCAACCCATGTTCACGATAAAGAAATTGAGTGCTCCTAATATGTCAGCTATGCAACAAAATCAGACACAAGCAAGCAATATTATTCAATAGCCGCAATACCAACAATATAATCAACAACAAGGTCAGCAACAAAACCAGAAACGAAAACCTTTTAGATCAAGGGATGGGTCTCCTCAACAGTTTACACCATTGGGAGAGCCTATTGAATTAGTAATGAAACAATTGATACAAGCAAATTTTATCAAGTTACCAAATGTCAAGGAAGAACCATTGGTAAAGTCGCATTGGTGGAATGATAATGCATATTGTGAATACCATCAGTCAAAAGGGCATAAAACTGCATCATGTTTTCAATTGAAACATATGATTCAAGACTTGTTAGATCAAGGAGTAATTGAGGTAGACCCACCCAATGCGAGCTCTAACACTGATCATACAATTTTCAAAACTCCTTTGCTTGATCATGACAAGGGCAAAGCATCTTCTTCAAACTCTACCCAAACAACAAATCTTAATTATGCAAATACTGGTTATAACAATGTCATCAATTGTTTTTGAGCATCAAATGAGTATGTTTCCACCATAAGAATAAAGGGACAAGGTCCTTCTTGTGCAATCACCACTCATCGATCCAAAATAGTCCTGAAAGGAGCTCCTGTAATTCCTCCCAAATCAACTCCTATGAGTCAGTATAATCTCCTAGATCATCTGGGAAAGACACCTGCACAAATATCAGTTCTTGAGTTGTTGAAAATGTCCCCTATGCATCGTGTAGTTCTAGATAAAGCTTTAACTGAGTCCACTGTCCTGATAGACATTGATGTTGACCAGTTTCAAGCCCGAATTGGACATCTCGCTATTTCCCAACACGTTGCCTTTTCTGATAACGATATTTCCCCTGATAAGCTCCCTCATAATGATCCTTTACATCTTGAAGTCTTTGTCCATAATTGCAAGATCTGACAAGTTTTGATAGATGGCAGAGCAGGTCTTAACATTTGTACCTTGAGAGTAGTCATTGGTCTTGGTTATACAGAAAATAACATTGATTCTTCTAGAAGAATAACAATCAAAGCATATGATGATGCTAAGCGCCCATCTAAAGGGGTAATTTCATTGCCTATCAGAGTAGGTCCAGTGATAGAAAACACTTTCCTGTAGGTCCTAGACCTAGATCTCCCTTACAATATGATTATTGGCCGTCTGTGGATCCACGCAATGAAAGCAATTCCATCTACTTATCATCAATGTTTAAAATATCCTTACAATGAGACTGAGATAACAATTCCAGGAGATCATAATCCATTTCAATTTTGTGCTAATCTAAAAGATTCCCCACAACAACAAGTCCTAGTCAATAGAGAGGCCCACTCACATAATTATGTGGATCCTAATAAGTTATTAGATGTTGTCAAAGGAAAATTGAAGATACAGGACCAAGGATGCGGAGAGTATTCAATGGCTCAAACAATCCTCATTGGGAATTTACCAATATCTCCAAAATCACATGGCAAACCACATTTGTTGCAAAAGGAACCTAAGACAGTCATTCAATATCAACCCCCCACTACATTTACAAAATGGGGTGAACTTAACAAGGAAACTTTGGATGATGATGTAACAGATTGGCTTTATAAGGATCAAACTGATACACCACCTGTCAAATTGCTAGTGGAGTGTTATGGAAAAGGGTTTACTATAATGCAGAAAAAGGGATATGATGGCTACAGTGGTTTGGGCCCTGACAAGAAAGGAAGACTAGAACCTATTATACCTAAGATGTGACATCCAACTTTAGGGTTAGGTTTTGTACCATTGCGAATTGGAACCTCGTCTACCAAAGTGACCACGTGTGGAAAGGGGCGTGACTCTGATGATGAAACAACACCTGAGGATACCCAACCTGTAACTGATTCCAATGAATGGGAGTGGAGTTCCTTTTCTTCTAGCTCCTATGCCCTTGAAAATGTTTTCCTTGACCCTGATGATTTGCCCATGGAAGACAAACATGAAATAACTCCCCCTCCCAAAATGTGTCCTAATGCTTAGATAGAGTCATTCTGGGACCCAAGCTCCGAGTCAGATACGAGCAGTTCAGACAGTGATACCACAGACATTCTTATCCTTACCATCTCGGCCCTAACTCTCCTTGAAACCAATGATGACATGCCCCTTGTCTATCCACAACTTATCCAACATGACCAACAAGAACCACTCAAATTGGATTGTTTTCAAAATGATGAAGCCATGGCAGAATTCCTTGGACTACGGGAAGGCATACCATGAGGTGATCATAAGGCAGGGTTTGCTATTGATTTAGATTCCACAACATATTTTGGGGAGTCAACTCCATCTTCTAGTCATAAAAATGAAAAAGAAAAAGAAAAAGTAAAAAATCAAAAGAATGGGTCTTTGAGTGAAAACCGTAAGGCACTCTCTGATCATGAAAAAGTAAAAATAAAAGATGTACTTGCGGGTGAAAACCTCTCTGAGGCACCCAAAGGTGGAAGATTGGACATACCCTCATCAAGTCAGGATAAATCAACATTGCTTGTGGAAATGACCGAAGAGAGATAAATTTGGGTACACCTAACAACCCTAAGGTCATTCATTTCGTTGCTTCTCTATCAAAACAAGAAAAGATAGATTTTGTCGATTTCTTTCTCGAGAAGAAGATCAGTTTTGCATGGTCTTATGCAGATATGCCAGGCCTTGATCTAGAATTAGTCCTTCATCACTTGCCATTAAAACCAGATGCCAAGCCTATCAAGCAAAAACTCAGAAAGATGCATCCCCAGGTGGCTCTCTTAGTCAAAGTAGAACTAAAAAAATTATTAGATGTGGGCTTTATCAGACCAATTGATTATGCAGATTGGATTTCAAATTTGGTACCAATTAGCAAAGTAACTGGGGCATCAGAATCTATATGGATTTTAGGGATCTCAATAAAGCATGCCCTAAAGATGACTTTCCACTGCCAAATATAGACATCATAGTTGACATGACTGCCAGATATGAGATGCTATCATTGATGGATGGTTTTTCCAGATATAATCAAATTTGCATTGCTCCTGAAGATCAACATAAGACTGCATTCACATGTGCTTGGGGTACCTACTGCTGGAATATGATGCCCTTTGGCCTTAAAAATGCTGGAGCAACATATCAAAGAGCTATGACAACAATTTTCCATGATTTTATGCATACTTTGATGGAAGACTATGTTGATGACCTATTATGCAAATCCATCACAAGAGATAGTCATCTAGCCATCCTTGGCCCAATCTTTGATCAAATGGAAACCTACAAGCTCAGACTCAACCCAAAGAAATGTGTCTTTGGTGTCACAACCGGCAAATTATTAGGGTACATTGTTTCTCATAGAGGCATAGAAGTAGACCCAACAAAAGTTAAAGCAATAATGGATATGCCTCCTCCTTCCAATCTCCGTCAACTAAGAAGTTTGCAAGGGAAGTTACAGTCAATCTGCCGGTTTATAGCTCACTTGGCAGACAAATGTCATCCCTTCCAACATTTATTGCATAAAGGTGTCCCTTTTAAATGGACTAAGCAATGTCAATCAGCATTTCAAACTCTCAAGAATTATCTGATGTCGCCACCTATTCTAATGCCTCCTATAGCAGGGAAGCCATTCATATTGTATATCTCTGCAACTGAAACGGCACTGGGAGATCTCTTAGCCCAACAAGATGAGAAAGGCAAAGAATGAGCTATTTATTATATCAGTCGAACACTAGTGGGCTATGAACTAAATTATTCAACTATTGAACAAGCATGTTTAGCAATGGTATTTGCCACACAAAAGCTTCGACACTATATGTTAAGTCATCAGACATTGCTAGTTGCAAAAATTGATCCCTTGAAATACTTGCTTAGCAGGGCAGCTTTGACAGATCACCTGGCAAAGTGGGTTATGATCCTCAGTGAGTTTGATATTGAGTACATTGAGAGAAAGGCAATAAAGGGACAAATCATAGCAGATCAACTTGTAGAGGCACCTATTCATGATGATCATCCAATGTTGACAGATTTCCCTGATGAATCAGTATTTGCTCTTACTTCTTCTAAGGAATGGCAATTATACTTTGATGGATCTCACACAAAGTATGGCTCAGGAGCAGGTATATTGTTTGTCATCCCTCAAGGAGATGCTATCCCAAAGTCATATAGGATCACTTTTCATTGCACCAATAATATTGCAGAATACGAAGCTTTGGTCACAGGACTCAGAATAGCAATCCAATGGACAATTACACATTTGCAAGTCTATGGAGATTCCCAGTTAGTCATCCATCAAGTGAATGATGACTATGCAACAAAAGATGAAAAGATTTTCCCTACAAGCATATGGTGGATTTTTTTAAGGAAAAATTTACTAATATCCATTTTAGTCAAGTTCCAAGAATCCAAAACAAGTCAGCAGATGCTATGGAAACTATTGCTTCCATGTTAAATATGCCCCACAATAGGGACAGATGTGAATTTTTGGTCGAACAGTTGCTGGTGCCTTCTTTTGAAATTTTGACAGCATATGTGATGTGTGTTCTTGTTGGTCCTAATTCCCTATGGTACAATGACATCTATCAGTATTTGAAATCCCAAACCTTACCACCTAACCTTTCCTCTAACCAACGCTGAGCCTTCATACGCCAAACTGCCAAATATGTCATCATCGCAGACACCCTTTACTGTTGTTCCTTTGACCACACCCTCCTCAGGTGTTTGGATTCTGACGAGGCACAAATGGCTTTACGTGAGGTTCATGATGGTATATGTGGGGGCCATTTCAATGGTCTGAGTCTAGCTAAAAAGTTGGTTCATGCTGGATATTATTGGCCCACCATGGAAAAGGATGCTCATGATTTTGTCAAGAAATGCTACAAATGTCAAATACATGGAAATTACATTCATGCGCCAGCTCAAGAACTTCACTCTGTCATATCTCTGTGGCCCTTTTCTCAATGGGGATTGGATCTTATTGACAAGATTCACCCAACATCTGCAAACGGACACAAATTCATCATCACAGCCACATAATACTTTACAAAATGGATCGAGGCTATCCCTATGACCTATATCACTGGTGTTCAAATTTCAAAGTTTCTACTGAATTATATCATATGCAGATATGGGGTTCCCCTTGCAATAGTCACAGATAATGGTCATCCATTCAAAAATAAAGATGTTAAGGAACTCTGTGAAAAGTTTTGCATCCAACATAGTTTCTCCAGTCCTTACTATCCACAAGGTAATGGTCAAGTTGAAGCATCAAATAAAACCATCATTAAGATCTTGAAAAAGGTTGTCAATGACATTGGTCAAGATTGGCGTGTACAATTGAATCTAGCACTACGGGCTTATCGCACTTCCATCTGCACACCTACTGGCGCAACACCTTATTCCTTGGTGTATGGTGTGGAAGCCATTTTACCCTTGGAAGTGGAAATTCCCTCTTTGCGTGTTTCCCTACAACATTTGATTGATGATGAGATGCACAGAGTCTCTAGGCTGCATTAGCTTGAGATGTTAGATGAGAAACGTCAGACAACCTTGACACATTTTCAAGCATATCAAAATTGTCTTCGTCGCTCTTATAATAAGAAGGTCAAAGGGCGACACTTCAAAGTGGGAGACTTGGTCCTAAAGGTGAACCCAAAGAATACACAATCTATTGAATCATCAAAGGAAAATTTGAGCCTAATTGGGTTGGGCCTTTCATAGTTACTGCAGCCTATGGTTCAGGGGCATATCAGCTTGCAACCCCAGACGGTGAACCTCTATTAGATCCTGCAAATAGCATGCACCTTCGAAAGTACTGGGCATAGTTTTTCTGCCACCAGTTCTTCAATATGATCCTGAAAAAAATACAAAAAAAATCAAAAGCTCAAAAATACAAAACAATCAAAAAAAGTGAAAAATTGAAAAGAAAAAAGAGTATAGAAAAAAAATTCGCCCTCTAGTGAAAACCTGGCAAACAGGTGCTTTGGGCAAGTACCATGGTGACAACCTAGCAAATAGGTGCCATGTAAAAGACTATTGCTCTGTTATCTATCATGACTCTTAGTTGTACTTTCCCCTCCTAGTCGCTGTATATGTCTTTCAAATTTTCATTGGGTGCACGCCCCTTGTCAAGATCAATTACTGGAGTTATTGCTACGTGCGGACTGGAGCTTTCTTATCAAATAATGTCCTGAAAAAAATCCCTAAAAATCAAATAATGTCCTGAAAAAATCCCTAAAAATCAAATAATGTCCTGAAAAAATCCCTAAAAATCAAATAATGTCCTGAAAAAATCCCTAAAAATCATATAATATCCTGAAAAAATCCCTAAAAATCAAATAATGTCCTAAAAAATCCCTAAAAATCATATAATGTCCTAAAAAAATCCCTAAAAATCAAATAATGTCTTGAAAAAATCCCTAAAAATCAAATAATGTCCAGAAAAAATCCTTAAAAAGTCAAATAAAGTTCTAAAAAACGAACCAAAAAAAAAATTGTAAAACAACTCGAAATTCCTACAAAGTGAAAAACATCAAAATCCAAAAATAATTTCTTTGGCATTTTGCATTTGTCAATAAATGGTCCCCTTTGTGCATAGACAGATCGTTGAGCATACATCCAAAGACAATCTATCAAACATTGTGCTTTAATGAAATCACGCATTAACAGATAAACTATTCGACCAAGCAAGCATTCAACCTGATCACAGTTGTCACATCAATCAAAATAGCATCAACATTACCATTGGTCCTTGTCAACATTATCATGGGTCTTATACAGGGTGTGGTATACTCGAAACCAGACTGTGTCCTATCTTCGATGGGTTACCGCATTCCCTGAAACCAGATAGCATGATCATTCTGGTTTTCCACTTTTGCCAATGACGGTTAGACTGTTTTGTTGACTTGGTTGAATTTGTGCATCTTATCTTTTTACTAATTTATGTTTGGCTTTGATCATGTTCCTATGTTGCTCGATGATGTCACTGAGTGATTTAGAGTGACCGGGATGGTTCATGGTCCCTTTCCTTTTGGTTATGTTTGTTGTTTGTGTAATTTTTGTCACAACCTGGGGCAACTATATCATTGGGTGTCTGTGATAAGTACGTTCACTTTGTGAACGCCGCACATACCTTGACCCTTGATGTATGCACCCTAGGATGCTTCACTCATTCCTTGTGTGCGATGTGTCTGTCTTTTGCAAAAGGGGTTGTGTTCCAGCTCTGGCCTTCAATGCCATGATGCTCTGCATCCGCTTTGTTACAATAAATAAAGCTTCTCACCTACTTATGTGCATTTGTGAAAGCAAGTTTTCCTTCATCTCTAACTGTCCTCTATCTAATTTCTTCTTACTAACATTTCTTTAGTCAGTCTTGGCAGTCCATTTGAACCTATCATCTTCTATCATTCTTATCGATCACCTGGCCTCTTTTCTGAATTTTTCCAGCCAATTCCTCGAGGGGCCATGCATATGTCATTGTTATTGTCTGGGGAATTTTCATTATTGTTCTTTGAAATAACGCTTAGAATCGCATTGTCTCAAAGAGGGGCAAAATGTAGACGTCTAAAAATGGTCAACACTTGTGGAGTCATACTTTAACATTTGCGCATTGCCTTATTTTAGGGTTCTTGCATCGCATTAACATTTCTTCTATGTTGCACACTTGGTCTTTATCATTTGTGAGCATCGAGTCCTTCTTCTACATTCCTCATTTTTCTCGCTTTCGAATTAGGTCTTGTCGATAGCAATCTTCAGTCATGATTTTGGTCGATCTTATCCTGTCGCATCATGGTGTGTGCTCATTTATCATCATTTTGGACATCATCAATCCTAATCGATGATAGAATTAGGGTTTTGTCCTCTTGTCAATCTTTCAATCATCTTTAGCTTGTTAGTAATCATTTGCGATTATCAACTTGTCAATCTCGTCATTTTGCGATCGATTTGTCATCGATCCCTATCCTTGTCAATCTCATCATTTTGTGATCGATTCATCATCGATCCTTGTCCTTGTCAATCTTGTCATTTTGCGATCGATTCATCATCGATCCTTATCCTTTTCAATCATTTCAATTTGGATCAATTAGTCATTGTTCCTCGTCAATTGGTGCCTATCAATTTGATCTCCTTGTCAATCTTGGTCAATTTGTCATTGATTTTTGTCAACCAATCTCAATCATTTATCAACATTGGTCCTTTGTCAATCAGAATCATGATCGAACCTACATTAATTTCTTATTGTCTTGACCTAATTCCTTGTCCTCTTATTTCTAGGGTTTTATGATTTGTTCATTTAATCCTTTTCTTCTTCTTTGTGGGTTAAATAAATCTATTTATTTAGTCCTAGGTCTCTTTCATGAATTAATTAATGGATGAAAACCTATTAATTAATTCACCTAATTTCTATTTCTCCTATTTTCTTTAATTTTTCTAAAATTTCCTCTAAATTCATTCCCTCATTTTTCTCCTATGTTTATGCTTCCATTTGTTGCAATCTTGGAAGCTATTTTCTCTCTTCCCTTTTGTCATGGGAATGGCATTTCAATCTTGTCATAATTTTTCATAATTTTTTATACACCTTGCATAGCAAATTGTCATACATTTGTCATAATTTTGCCATTCTTGATTTGAATTTCCTTTCAAATCTCTTCATGCTAATCTTGTCCTCTCTCCAATTTGTCTATAAATTGGACGATTTTCTTCAATGAAAGGATCGATCAATCACATTTTTGAGTAACCTTACACTACGAATTTCATCTCTCAACAACTTTCTTTCCAATTGCATTTTACACTTGTAGGTGAGATCCACATCAAATTTGAAGGTGAAAGAAGAACAATGGAGGAACAATGAAGGAGATACATGCTTTGGTTTGCATTTTATTTTAGTATTTCATCTTCATGCCTTTATTGAATGTATTAGGATTTCTTATCATTGCAATCTAGTTTTTGTGGTTGAGCTAGTTTAATATTGTTTTGATGCATTCCATTTTCCTAGTTACACCAGTATGTAACTTTGTGAGTTAAACTAGTAATTAGAGTAAAAGGTTAAACCCTATCTATGTGATGTAATCAGTAAACCCTACCAGTTGTTTTTGTTAAACCCTAACCAATGAAGGTTGTTGAATTGATTATGTTGGTTTTGTTAGGCCCAATATGGAAAGCTAATGTACTGAGAGGGGAGGGGTGAATCAGTACTTCAAAACTTTTCTTCAACAATAACTTTGCTGATATGCATAAACTGAATAGTGCAATAACATAATATAAAGCTAAAACAAATAGATAACAATTATACATGATTCACTCCATAACACATATGTTTTGGTTACGCAGAAACTCTTGGTTACAGAGAAAAACTGCAGTGGGGATGGCACCCACAACTTCACTACTGTTGTAGACATCTAAAAATGGTCAACGCTTGTGGAGTCATACTTTAACATTTGCGCATTGCCTTATTTTAGGGTTCTTGCATCACATTAACATTTCTTCTATGTTGCGCACTTGGTCTTTATCATTTGCGAGCATCGAGTCCTTCTTCTGCATTCCTCATTTTTATTGCTTTCAAATTAGCTCTTGTCAATAGCAATCTTTAGTCATGATTTTGGTCAATCTTATCCTGTTGCATCAATGTGCGTGCTCATTTATCATCATTTTGGGCATCGTCAATCCTAATCGATGATAGAATTAGGGTTTTGTCCTCTTGTCAATCTCGTCATTTTGCGATTGATTGGTCATCGATCCTTGTCCTTGTCAATCTCGTCATTTTGCGATCGATTTGTCATCGATCCTTGTCCTTGCCAATTTTGTCATTTACGATCGATTCGTCATCGATCCTTGTCCTCTCCAATCATGTCAATTGGCGCTTATCAATTAGAACTCCTTGTCAATCTTGGTCAATTTGTCATTGATTTTTGTCAACCAAATTTAATCATTTATCAACACTGGTCCCTTGTCAGTCAGAATCATGATCAAATCGACCCTACATCAATTATCTTTTGTCAAGACCTAATTGTCGTCCTTGCATTTCTAATTCATCTTCCACGGTTTTATGATTTATTCATTTAATCTTGTTTGTCATTTTCCCTCTAGGTTAAATAATTTATTTATTTATCCTAAGTCTTCTTGTCACAATTAAATATTTATTTAATTGGCTAATTAATTCCCTCTCTTTTTGTGAATTAATTAATGAATGAAAAATTATTAATTAATTCACCTAATTTTCTAATATCATCAATTTCTAATTTCTTAATTTCCAATTCATCATTTCTAACCTAATTTTCTAATTTCTCCTAATTTCTATTTCTATTTCAAATTTTTGTCATAACATCTTGCATAGCAATTTGTCATAATTTGTCATAAGTTGTCATAATTTGTCAATCAATCAATCTTGCATAGAAAGTGTCAATTTTGTCATAATTTGTCATATTTGTCATTCTTGATTTGAAATTTCCTTTCAAATCTCTTCATGCTAATCTTGTCATCTCTCCAATTTGTCTATAAATTGGATGATTTTTCTTCAATCAAGGGATCTAACCACATTTTCAGAGAATCAATCACGCTTCTAGTATCCTGACGCTACCATTTCATCTTGTCAATCTTGCTTTCATGCTATGCTTTTGCACTTGTAGGTGAGATCCACAAACAAAGTAATTTGAAGGAGAAAGGAAGGACAATGGAGAATTTTGGAGGAGATATTCACATTTATAATGGTTTGCATTGGGTTTGATTATCTTGTCTTCATATCTCTATTGAATGTTTTTAGGATTTTCTTATCATTGCAATCTGGTTTTTGTGATTGAGCTAGTCTAATTTCTATTTGCTTTGATGAATTCCAAATTCCTATCTACATTAATTGGTGAACCCGACGTGAATTAACCCCTTAACCATGTTTTTGAGTGCTTTTGAGCTGATTTGCAGGCGAAAACCCGAGAAACAGGGCAACTCAGGGCTTTCTGGACACTTTTGTGCCTGTGTAGGAGGGATCTGTGCCTGTGTTAAGGAGATCTGCACCTATGTCAAAGGGATCTGTGCCTATGTCAAGGCATTCTGCGCCTGTGTCAAGGTATTCTGCGCCTGTGTTGAGACATTCTGCACCTATGTAAGGCCAGAAACAGAGGTGAAACCAGTGTTTTTTACTTGCAAATTACTTTGTTTCCATTATGTTCTTATATTTTTGTTTTTCTTTGGTACCGATTCTCTGTGCAGCACCTTGGCGTTACGTGCGACAAAGACTAAGAATGAAACTACTAACAAATCTTATGCAGGACGCGATCAAAGACTCACATTAAAACAACATTTTGCTTGCAAATTTTTAAAGTAGTTGCACATTTCATTTCTTAAAGGTTAATGAACACCATGCATGCTTTGTTTGCTTTTAGTTTGATTGCATGTTTTAACCTTTAGAATTGGGCCTGCCTCCTGATTTGCCTGGCACTTCGCACAGGCATTGGTGAGAGGGAATGACCCTAAGTGGTGACGGGCTAAAACCAAGCTCTTCCAAACCACTCTAAATAATTATGGATGCAACGAAAGTTGTAGACAACAGGTGCTGGAATGGTATTGCGATGATTTATTCGCCGGATCAATACCCACCCGAACGGATGCCCTTACTAGAATCTCTTATTTTTAGATGCCAAAATCCTTCTATCTGTTGGCTCAGGCATTGTGATACGTGCATGCTGAAGACACCTCTCATGTACTCCTCAGTTAGAGATAGCAAGTTCTTGGGAAGTGATGCCCCTTGAACTCGAAGCTTGGTATGCCCGAGAAGTGAGTGCACTGTAAGGGGGAGCCAGTGCTACCAAGTGTCTAGCTATCCGGCTAAGTGTTGTATTTTATGGTTAGAGGATTCAACAGATATTGCCCTTACCAGCCATAGGATTTCTTGTAAATGTGCTTGATTGTCTTGGGTCAAAGTCAAACAAACATTTTGTCTTCCATGATTGTCAAAAGTTTAAAAAAAAAAAAAAACTTTCAAAAGTGCTCATAATCAACTTGGGTTTTCAAAATCAACAACCTTCAATTGAAAACAAAATCCAAACAAAAGTCCAAATTTGTCCAAGTATTCATCCAACATTTGAACATGGCTTGTCAAAACATTGAATGTCTTTGTTTCAAAATTCATGTCACTTTAGGCTAGGTTTTGCATAGTCCAACTTAGGTCCTAGGGCATATTGTCATCTCCTTTCATTTTAGTCCTTTTCATTACAAGCGTCTTCATTTTGCACTTAGGTTCAAAATCATTTCTCTAAGTTTGCATTTCATTGTCATACCCAAGTTAGATTTCCATTTAGGTGACATTCCTGCATTATCCTTGTCATGCTAAAATTAGGTCTTGCCTAGGTTGCATTTTGCATATTCCAAGTCATTGGTCTTCACATATCCTTATCATTGTATTGTCATCTTGTCATATCCTAAGTCATTGTCATAATCATTGCCTTCTTGCATTTAGTCTCAAAAATTTGGTTTGTGAAACTTGAAAAATCAAAACTTTAGATGATACCCTAAGTTGTTGTTAGGGAGTCTTGACCTTGTCTAAGATTTGTCCTTTCATTAATATCATTTTTGTCAAACCTAGCTTAGTATCCAAGCATATAGGTGAGACATTGTCAATTTGTCCTATTGTCATTTGGTCCTTTGTCCTTTAAGGTCTTCGCTTCATTCCAACTTCCCAAGGTTGAGTCTTTAGGTTTGCATTCCAAAAAGTTTGTCAAAATCTTGAAAAACAACAAAAACTTTAAGTTGCATTGTCATCCTTTTAGGTTGCATTTGTCAGTCCCATTAGTTGCATTGCATAGTGACATGTTTGTTGAAATGAGGTCTCAACCTTCTTATGAAGCCATGTCATCACAATTGAGAAATCAATCGTGTCAATCCAATCTCTACATGTCTTAGAACTTGGATCAAACTTGTCATGATGATGTAAATGTCCAAATACAAAAACTAGAGGAGAAACTAGCTCAAGAAAAGGATATTTTGGAACTGTCATGCCCAAACTTTTGGGCATGAATGGAATAATTTTTTTTTTTTTAAATACTTAATTTAGTACGACTAACTTAAATAAAATAATGCATAATCTAGTTTGGTCTTAACTATATTTTGTGTAAATTAGATAATTAATTTAATTTGGTGATAAAGTTAACTAAGTCATCAGCGAGCTAATATTTCTCCAAAAGAGTTATCCCTAATCTTCCATTAATAAATAATTAAAATCTCAAACCTAAAAATTAATCTCAAATTTAAATGATCAATAATTATCTTATAGTTCTTAAATTACAGTGGGTCTAAAAATTAATTTACTCTAACTCTTTGATTAAATTAACCCCTTTAATTAAAATATCCATTAATAAAAAGGTGCCTAACAAATTTCAATATAAAGGGGGGCCCAACTTGACACACATGGGTCCTTTATTTTAAACCTCCTAGGTTATTCCTACCAAGAGTTCAGGAATAAACCTTCTTATTAAAATTCTTCTACATTTGTCAAATAATTAAAAAAAAGCAAAACTTAGTTTTACAACTAACAATTTTATTTCCAAATAAATATAAAACTTAATCTACTTATATATATATATATATATTTACTTATAAATTTTATATATATGTTTATGAATATATTCTAAAGAGAAGGTGGGGCTTTTATTTTATTATATTAATTTACCCCTTTTAAATATTCCCTCACACATACCCATTTTTTTTAAAAAAACTAAATGTGTTTGCCCTAACCCGAAAATAGGGTTAGGGCATGTGTGTAAAGAAACAACATTCACACTTTCTTTTATTTTCATGTGTGTGTTGTATGTGTATGCTTCTTTTTTTTGTGTGTGTGTGTGCAGGTGTGGGAGTGGGCAGCGGCCATGGAAGGCGGCATATTTTTCTTTCTTGCTATCCCCACGGCGGCGCGCCCAGGGCCGAGCTGGGGGTTTATATATATATATATATATATATATATATATATATATATATATATATATATATATATATATATATATATATATATATATATATATATATATATATATATATATATATATATATATATATATATATATTTGTTATTACTTGGCGGAGGAGTAAGGAGGGGGGCGGAGCGGAGTGTGCGAAGGGAGGCGGTGCGGGGGTGCCGCAGGCTGCGGACAGCGCCGCCCACAGACTGCGGTTCCCGTAGGCTGCAGACAGCGCTGCCCACAGTCTGCGGCTCCTGCAGGTTGCGGACAGCGCTGCCCACAGTTTGCGGGTTCCGCAGCCTGTGGACGGCACCGCCCAAGGCCGCGGCCCTCGCCATGTCAAACGTTATTTTTTTTTTTAATAATAAAACCCGTTTCATGTTAAAATAAAATACGAAATTCCTTTTTTTTTCTTTTATTCTTTATATATATATATATATAAAGGTAAGGAAATATATATAGTTTTATTTTTTAAACATGTGGATTTCACATACAAAGAATATATACACATGTATATATATATATATATTTATATATATATATATTTATATATATATAAATGATTTCGCAAGTTATCAGTTTTCTCCTTCTTTATTCTGTATTATTAAATCTGTAAATACATCACTTTTTTTTTTTTTAATAGCAGATTTTTAGAATAGTATTTAAATGAAGAAAATATATACACATAAGTATATATATATTCTCAACTATAACTCATTTAGGAAAGTTTGTGAGTTTATTATTCTTGTGTATCTTCTAATGCATGCAAGAATATTCTAATGCTTATTTGTAATTTGTAAAATGGGGAAAATATATTTTATTTTATTTTTTTTTATTATTTTTTTTTCAAGGAAAATAGTTGAAGAAATATATTTGAAATTTTTTTTTTTGTTTAAAAACAGCATTCTGCAAACTAACATTTACAATGCATCCTAACAACAACCTAATATATATCTATTTTTTGTAGGCAAAATAAACTAAGACTAAATGCTATTTTTTTTTGAAAAGAAATAGGCTACTATAATCAATTTCACTTTCTGCATTAAATGGGAAAATAAATGACTGATTTATTTATTTTGCAGCAGCATAGATAACAAAATAATCATGTAGTGATAAACTAAATTTTATTTTCAGAATACACAAAAATGCATCTACTTCATTTTTTTGTAAAACATGAGGATTTAAATACAAGCTAATACTTTTCTCCTTTCTTTTGCAAAACTAACCAAGTAGGAAGAATATATATATTTCTTTAGCAAAGGTAGATACAAGTAAATATGAATACAAATGGGTTTGGAATCCCAACAATATTTTTCTTTTCATGGTAATATGAATAAAATAACTACACTTCTTTTCTTGAAAAATAAATACAACATAGCTCACATTCCTTTTCTCTTTATACAAGCTACAACATTGAATACATTTCTTTTTCCTTTTTTTTTTTTTCAACACTTTTCTGCAACACAAAACAACAACAAGCTCTTTATTCTTTCTTTTCCCATCCCAAGCAACCTGCAATAAAACACAACTTGACCATGGAGAGCTCATCTCCCAGCCTAGGCTTACTAGAAGCCACCCCCGAGCTTGGAGAACCAAGCACTAGACGGGTTACAAACAAGCAAACAACACAACAAATAGGGCAAACACTCAACATACATCTTCCCATCCCAAGCTACACTTTCACCACATTTTGTGATGATCATTCCACAGGTGGAAGTGGACCAAGTACCATTGGGGAGATTGCAAGCAAAAATTTTACAATTCAAGCCACCTCATGGCAATACAAAATACAACAAAAGATACATCCACATACCTTATGCCCCCCCAAAGGCTCAAAGGCCATATTTTCTCCCCTTATGACCCCCAAATGCATACACAAGGCTATGCAGCAATGGTCACAAAGGACACCCTTGAGATCACTCTCCATAAGGAGAGCCTCTCACCCAAGGTTGTCATACTCCTTCCACCCCAAGACCATCCTACTCCCCCAAGAGTAGGAGGTCTTGGACACTCCCAAAACAAGAACACATAAACAAAAAATCATAGAATGAAAGCTTACACCCTTTTTTTTTTCAACAACAATTTACATAAACACATCTCTTTCAACAAACTTTTCTTTCCTTCACAAACAACATAAACAACATAAATAAGAGGGAATAATACCAACCTTATTCTGCCAATAGATATGCTAGATTTAGTTGGGGATGAGCTGCCCAAGTCCACACAAACTTTCCTCCAATCTTTCCAAAAATTCTATTCTACAACTAATTTTCAAAACAAAAGCATAATCTCCAACAATGGAGAGTGGGTGATTACTCACTAAGTCCCCTAATCCTTGCCTAAGAAGGCCTCTCACACACTTCCCAACCCCTTGGGTGAGGTGAGAGTTCCCATTGGTTGCTCTTCCCAAACTCTTACACATTACTAAAACTGGAAAGGGAAAAGCTGAGAGAAGATGGGGAAGAGAGTTTGACATCAAAAGGGAAGGTTGTCTATCCTAGGAGGAACTTTCTAAGTTGAATTTTCGCTCACCTTGAAAAAACCACTTTTTGAGGTGACTAAACAGTCACATGGGAGTAGTCACATGTTTCAAAATACCCCTCACCCATAGGTATACCCTTTGGACCTTTGGAAAAGCCCTAAAACTGACCCTAGGAGTCCATTTAACCCCTTAGAAACCCAACTGAAGTTTACCTACGGGTCAAACCTGAGTTGACCACTCCCAAGACTCCCTACCCAAGGCAAATTTGGGACCACACTCATGTTTTTGAATGGCTTTGGTAGAAACAAAACTCCCTCCAAGAGACAAGTCAAAATCAATGACACTAATCAGCACATGTGTCAAGTGACACAATTGTAAAGTGGAAAATCGCGATCGAACCCTAGTTGCTCTCCCCTCTTCCAACTCCAAGGAGAGAGAAGGGAGATTCACTAGGGTTGATGGTTTTCACTTAAGGGAGAGACTTTACATTCAAAAGAGGGGTTGAAACCCACAAGATCCAATCCCACACAATGCAAGATTGGACGCTAAATGTGTTTCAAGGGTTAAGAAAGAAAGGCTACCCTCTTTTGTAAAGAATGTGCATAGAAGAATTAAGCTAGGAATGCATAGAAAGTGACAAAGATTCGCTTTATAAACTGAGATAGGAATACAGTATGAAGTTGCGGACCTGGAATTAGCAGTAAAATGTCGATATGGCGCTGTCCTGCAAATTTGAGCAAAATTTGTCGGGACGATGGCGCCCAGCGCCACGGTCCTCCGAAAAATCCGCGAAACGAAGGGGGATCTGTTCGTCTCTGCACAAGGATTCTAGATCTTCAATTTCAGCCGTGTACCTGCAACCTACACACAGAAAAGTGAAGACGATTGGGGGGTTAGGGATTAGGGGTTTGCCTTTAGGTCAAACCCTAGTTTTGGAATTAACCAAGAAATGAGCAAGTGTTGTAAATGTAAATGATTGTAAAACAAGTACTAATACCTTGTTCTAAGGATGTTTGTATCCTTATGTGCGAAGGTATAGAGGTTGTATGTTGTATGTTGTAGCATGTAGTATGTGATCTCCTCTTCAATGGTTGAATCCTTGTCTTGAATGCAACACTTAGCCTTGAATGGAGACTTGGAATGAATGCTTGAATGCTTGAGTATAGTTTCCACGCTTTGTACACATATCCTCTTCATGCCAAATGAGAGAGAAAAATGTAGTTTATATATTTGTCATTTAGGGCTGATAGACTGATTTTCCCGACCTTAGGCCGACCAGGGAATGTAATTTCCAATTTGCAAACAAAAAGACCCGAGACCCCTTAGGAGACCGGGCCCAAAATAGGACCTAGGGACCAGGGCACTGGGCGCTCTAGTCCCACCTCCCGGGACAGCAGGGTGCAAGGAGGTTCAGGCCAGGGTGCTTGAAAAATGTAGTTTTCAGTGTCGTGGACAAGTTTCGGGGTCTCCATTCAGGTTGCGTGTTGTGTCGCCATCGTGAAGACCGAAATGCAGTCAAAATTGCAAGTGTCACAATTTTAGGACGCTACATTTAGCCCCCACTTTAGCGGGAGTATGTATGCTCATACTTCCGGTAAAGTACAAGGAACAATCATTGAAAGAATTTCACCACGTCAAGGAGGCAAGATACACCAAGCCCCCAGTGGAGTAAGGATCTTACGACTTCGATTGACAAAGTAAAAGGGAAGATCACGAGGGAGAACCATGACTATCAGTAGTAAGGTTCCCTCACTATGAGTCATGCAAGAAAGATATCAAAAATTTTCAAGGCAAGGTTAAATTTGCCAAGAAATTTTCAAGTATCTTGAAAAGATATGAACGGGATGTATGCCCCCCTACGTTAAAGCGATCACACATGCCTCACCGGGGGTGATTGCTTTAAGGTAGTGATACATATAAGAATGAGAAAGGAAAGGAGCACGTTATCACAAGGATTTAGCCCCCAAGTGTGAGATAAGCCCAAGGATAATAGACACAAAACACAAAGCACGAGGTGACTTCACATTCCTTGGGGTCAGTATGCTGTATGATAATTCATGTATATCATATGTATGTATGCATAATTGTTCTTCATTCCCCAATCAAGGAAGGTCACCTAGAAGAAGGGAACACATGTGTCTTTTGAGTCAACATGAGAGAGATCGAGAGATCTCAATGCTTTGCATCGTCCTCAAGTAGACAACACTAAGGACAACAAATAGAAGAATGAGAATAACATATAGAGGAAGTAACAAAAGAGAGGGGGAGAGAATCTGCTATGCTAATGAAACTAGTCTAGCACGTCATCTACCCCCCGATCTTGCTGATCAATGTTTCGGGAAGGCAAGGAACATGCCAGAGGAGGAACATCCAACACAGCAGATGGAGCTATCACAAGATCCAAACAAGGGCTATGTTCATGTTCCAAGCTACATTGTTCTTGTCTAGGAGCTAGGATAAGTGCTTTAGAAAATTCATTAGATAAATGGTTATCAATATCAACAAGTTCATATTCACTATCAGAAGCAAGAGAAGTAACATTTTCATCATGCATAACATTTTCATCTATATCATCATCAAGATTTATAAAAATAGGATTTTTAACTCACACAGGATCAAGACCATCATGCATCTTATGTTTAGGAGATTTAGGCTCAATGTCCGGCTGAGGAGAAAATGGAATAATGCTTGTTGAAGGTGTTTTTGGAGATTGCAAAGTTTGAGAAGCAGCTGCTTGAGCTCTGAGACGACGCTTTCGCCAGCGTTCACGTGTAGAATGATTTCGTCTAGTCTTAGTAGGAAGTGGAGAAGATTGAGGAGGAGGAATGTTCTCATCCTTATCACTTGGGTGTTTAGGTTGTGGTCTCTTAGGCTGGAAAATAGGAGAAGAAGGAGGTCTCTTCTCTCTATAAAAGGAAGGAGGAGGAACTGCTCCATATAAAGGAGGAATATTTGGTTTAGGAAGAAGACCAAGTCCATCATGACGAGGAGGTATAGGTCTACTTTTAGGAAGTTTATTAGGCATAGACATAGTCACATCCATAGGGATGGGTTGGGAATCTTCTTAAGGAAAGACATTAGTTTTATCTTTCAAAGGAAGAACTTCCTTCTCAAGAATGATAGGAATGTCAAGTTTAGGTGTTCTAGGTTCACTTAAAGATAGGATCATATCTGTTTTCCATTTTTGATAAGATTTGAAAAGATGATCACTTCGCGGGGGAAGAGATTGGAATTGTTTAGGCCAAAAGTAATCAATAGGAACACTAGAAGTTCTTTCAGCTGGTTTAAAGAGACTATGATTGACAGTAACAACTTCACCATTATGGGGAAATTTCAAACACTTATGAATAGGAGAAGCAATAGCTTTCATGGAAGATAGCCAAGGATAGCCAAGCTTCACACGAAATTGTTTGGAAGATGGAATAATAGCAAAGTTCACATCAAGGGATTTGTTATGGACCTCAATAGGTAAAGTAATAGAACCAATTGCAGGAGAAGAAAATGCATCAAATAGTTTCACAATCACATCTGTTTTGTCATAAATCACTTGATTCAATTGCAAAGTAAAAAGAAATTCTTCAGTAATAACATTAACCATGCACGAAGGATCAATAAGCACTCCACGGCAAGGTGTATTCTTGACTTTTGCAACTATGTATAAAGGACCATCAGGTGCCCTAATGGTTTCACTAGAATCAAATGTGATGGAAGGTTCTTTAGGGTTTTCTTGCTGCTCTACAAAGTTAATCACATTTGGAGTCATAGACACAAGACCATCAGATGAGAAAGAGGAATCATTAGCCTCAATCGCATTAGAGGTATGAGAAGGTAATGGATCAGTGAAAATCTGAAGATTTTGGTTAGGAGGAGCTACAGATGTGTTGCCTTTATCATTCACTCCAAAAATAGAAATAGTATTATTATCAATCAAATCTTGAATTTTACCCTTTAAAGAAAAACATTTTTCAGTATCATGCCCAGGCTGACGATGAAATTGACAAAAAGCTTTGTTATCAAAATAAGGTGAAGTTATCTTTGCAGGATCAATTTGTCTTATAGGAGGAAGAGTAATCACATTTTGTTCCAATAACTTATTCATAATACTATGCAATGATTCATTCAAAGGAGTATACTTTCTTTCTTTTTTGAAAAATTTAGAAATAGGAGGCACACCTGATGCTGCATTCACATTGTTGTTGATGATGTTTTCATTGAATTTGATGGAATCTCTGTTCGGTTTAAACTTCCCAAATGGTTGTTGACTGCTATCACCCTTATCACTCGGAGCCATAGGATGTGATTGTTCCATTTGACTCACAGTCAGTTGATAATTGTGAAGAGTGGCACACAACTGTTGGAAAGAAGTAAACTCAGAAAACAGAAGTTTGTCTCGAATATCTTTTTGTAAATTAGAAATAAAGATTCTTTGAATATCATTGTCAGGCACTGGAAAAGAAATTTGAGCATACAAATGCTTATATCTACCAATGAAATCAGTCACTTTTTCTTTAACACCTTGTTTACAATGCATTAAATCAATCAAAGTAACTTTAGGACTTATATTGTTTTGAAATTGTTGAATGAAAGCATTTGCAAGTTGTTCGAAAGAAGTAATAGAATAGGAAGGCAACGAGCAATACCATTGTAGGGCTTTGTCTCTTAATGTTCTAGTAAACAGTTTTGCAAGCAACCTTTGGTCATAAGCAAAATCAGTACATATTGTTTGAAAAGTCTTAACATGTGTTAGAGGATCACCTTTACCATTATAAAGTTCCAAATGCGGGATTTCAACATGTTTAGGAGGGATAGCTCGAACAATGTCAAGAGAAAGTGGGTTCGCAACATCAAATGTGGGCACACTAAACTTAGATTGATTCATAGAGGCAATTTGTTGCTGTAAGGAAGAGACAGTTTGTGCAAGATTGTTAATGGTCGCTTCAGTCGAAGAGTTCATATTAGATGTGTTAGATTGAGATGGAGGTGTTATGTTATTGAAAGAAGGTAAAGAGTAAGGTGGTGGGACTCTATGATAATTAGTCATAGGAGATGATTGGACAGGAGGATCACTACAAGGAGGAATGGAATGGTTAAATGAATTGCCCCCTCGCGTCATGTTCATTTGTGAAGATGTAATAGGAACACTCATTGAAGGAATGAATGAAGAAGTCGGATTGAATGAAGGAAGAGGGTTAATTAAAGAAGAAGGATTGCCCCCATGACTGGTGATCACAGGAGGAATGTCTTGTGTAGAAGTAGCCATTATGTTTGATGTAAAAGTAGGTATGCTAGCAATAGAAGTCATCAAAGGAATAGAATGATTGACTTGAGTAGGAGGTTGTGTATAACCTAAATTTTCAGCACAACTCTTCATAGGCATCACATTAGAATCCACAATGTGTCCAATACCACGCAAAATATCAATTCCATTCTTATCACTTTGAAGCATACGTTTTAGACCCTCAATTAAAGGAAGAGCTTGACTATCAGGATACTCATGAGACATCCATTGGTGAAAATCGTCAAATTGGTTATCCAATTTCGAAAGTTGTTCTACAGAAACCTCATGGAGAGCTTCTTCATCATTAGGAGGATTAGAGGAATTACCCATGTCCTCGTTAAAAAGGCTATTCAAATTAGGTTCCATCTCCTCGGTAGTTAAACCTCGGAAAGACTTAATTCTACGGCTTCGTCTAATGGGAATAGTGTAAGTAGGGCTTATTGTTGTAAAACTCATGCACTAGAAAGAGAGAAAAGATTTTGAATTTAGAGGTAGCAATTTTCAGTAAAATCAGCCAATCTTCTGGATTTAAGCTGTTAAATGCAATCACGATAGTCTCCCGAAATTTCAAAAAAAATGTCCGGGACCGTGGCGCTCGGAGTGCAACACGGTCCTTGCAACTTTTTTCGAAATTTGCAGGGATGAAAGGTATGATGATTTTAAAGCCAATCTGAAAAAATTGAGTGATTTTACGATCTGAAGATAGGCCAAATTAAAGTTGCAAATTCAAAATTGAATCCTATCAAGATTGTCAAAAAAATGCAAAATTTGAATTTTGAAAAAGAGAGGGAAACTGAAATTTTGAATTTTATGATTTTAGAGGGAATGTCAAGAGCAATGCAAATTTTGAAATTTAAGAATTGACTCAATTTCACGCAAAATTCAATTTTGAAAGTGGAAATAAAAGTTGTTGTAATTAAGCATTTAATTTCAAAAGTCACAAATTGTAAGAATTTGAATAAAGCACTGAAATTTCGAATGAATGCAAACACACTTTTCAGATTTAGGACAGTAAGAACACAATTTTGACACAAAATTTCAATTTCGATGATTTTTGAATGTTTAAAAGCCTTAATCCAAGCAATCACAAGACCAACTTTGACTGTAATTTTGAAGGTGTTAAAATTGATAAAATCAGCCAAAATTCTGGATTTTAGCAGGAAAATACAGTAAGATCTCGCTCCCGAAATTTCGGAAAAAATGTCGGGGATGATGGCGCTCGGAGTGCACATGGTCCTCGCAACTTTTTTCCAAATTTTCAGGGATGAAAGATATTGTGATTTTATTGCGGAATCCAAAGTTACAGCTGATTTGGAGATGTTTTGATCAGTGAAATTGTCGGACAAAGGTTGAATCAAGAGGGTTTCAAAAATTAGGGTTTTGACACTTAACCACTTAATTTTCAAAATTAAAGCATAGATATGAATTGATGATTTGTAATAGAAGGGCAGATCTGAAACAAGCATCAACAATTAAACATTTCACAAGTTTAATTACTAAAAAGAAAATTTAGGGTTTTTATGCAATCACCTCTAAAATTTTGCAAAAGATCAAACATGGAAATGTAATCAGGGAATCAATTTTCAGATCTAAGCATGAATAATCAGAAAGGATGTTCATGTCGGGTTCACCAAAATGTAAAGCAGAAAATCGCAATCGAACCCTAGTTGCTCTCCCCTCTTCCAACTCCAAGGAGAGAGAAGGGAGATTCACTAGGGTTGATGGTTTTCACTTAGGGGAGAGACTTTACATTCAAAAGAGGGGTTGAAACCCACAAGATCCAATCCCACACAATTCAAGATTGGATGCTAAATGTGTTTCAAGGGTTAAGAAAGCAAGGCTACCCTCTTTTGTAAAGAATGTGCATAGAAGAATTAAGCTAGGAATGCATAGAAAGTGACAAAGATTCGCTTTATAAACTGAGATAGGAATACAGTATGAAGCTGCGGACCTGGAATTAACAGTAAAATGTCGATACGGCACTGTCTTGCAAATTTGAGCAAAAGTTGTCAGGACGATGGCGCCCGGCGCCACGGTCCTCCGAAAAATCCGCGAAATGAAGGGGGATCTGTTCGTCTCTGCACAAGGATTCCAGATCTTCAATTTCAGCCGCGTACCTGCAACCTACACACAGAAAAGCGAAGATGATTGGGGGGTTAGGGATTAGGGGTTTGCCTTTAGGTCAAACCCTGGTTTTGGAATTAACCAAGAAATGAGCAAGTGCTATAAATGTAAATGATTGTAAAACAAGTACTAATACCTTGTTCTAAGGATGTTTGTATCCTTATGTGCGAAGGTATAGAGGTTGTATGTTGTATGTTGTAGCATGTAGTATGTGATCTCCTCTTCAATGGTTGAATCCTTGTCTTGAATGCAACACTTAGCCTTGAATGGAGACTTGGAATGAATGCTTGAATGCTTGAGTATAGTTTCCATGCTTTGTACACATATCCTCTTCATGCCAAATGAGAGAGAAAAATGTAGTTTATATATTTGTCATTTAGGGCTAATAGACTGATTTTCCCGACCTTAGGCCGACCAGGGAATGTAATTTCCAATTTTCAAACAAAAAGACCCGAGACCCCTTAGGAGACCAGGCCCAAAATATGACCCAGGGACCAGGGCGCTGGGCGCTCTTGTCCCACCTCCCGGGACAGCAGGGTGCAAGGAGGTTCAGGCCAGGGTGCTTGAAAAATGCAGTTTTCAGTGTCGTGGACAAGTTTCGGGGTCTCCATTCAAGTTGCGTGTTGCGTCGCCATCATGAAGACCGAAATGCAGTCAAAATTGCAAGTGTCGCAATTTTAGGACGCTACAACAATAAAATACAATATAAGAATCACACATGGAATTTGTCTCTTGTAGGATTACGCATATATATAAAAATTAATTTTAACACTCAAGCATCATACACTTCACAAATAAAATACATTACAAATGGGGTGTTGTCTCTCCAAATAGACAATCCCTGGCTTAACAAACGTACATTGGTCTAGGTTTGGTTCTCCATATAAATTCCATGGTCACATGGATAATTTTCCTACGCATCTCAATTAACACATTAGTAATTCCAAATAATCACAATTATACATAATTAAATACATGGATTTCATTGCACATCAAACACTCATACATTGGCAACAATAATTCAATATCTCATTCAATTTCGATTCCACATAAGCAATTAACATAATTTTCAAAATTGACCCATTCATAAAATAAGCATCATTTTCCTATCATCAAAAATGAAGTCCTGAAATTCCAATAATGACATTCACCATTTCAAAGTAATTCTATTCTAGCAACATATAAAGTTTCATAATCATCATGCATAAAATAAAGCATCAACATATGTCAATGTGATCCAAATCATGGAATCATATCAGTTCTAAATCTATAAAGCATAAAATAAAGCATCCATAATAGTCTCAATATGCAAATAACTGAAAATATCAAACTGAGTCGGGGTAGGGCCTCACAGGAACAAAAAGTGAAAGACATTGAGAAGAATAGATCACAAATGTCCAAAATGTTTCGAAAATTTCCATGTCGAAATCCAAATATTGAGCCAATTGATGTAAGATCTCTTATCGAACAATCAAACATACTAGATCTCCTCTCACAAATAGAGATGATGAAACAATTTCAAGAAAAAAGACAACAACATTATGTGCCTTCACAACAAGAACAAGAAGGTGTTTACCATCAATCAGATTTTCAACCATCACAACCAATTGTTCAATAGTTCGAGTATTTCCAACAGACACAACCAATGGTCCAACATATACAACCAACACAACCAATGGTCCAATTTCAACAATATGTCCAACCAACTATACAATGTCAACAACTACAATCACAAATTCACAAACAAAACTTGCAACATGCACCAAGCCAAATTTTGAACATATCAAACCAATTTGATCAACATCTAGTTTGAAATCAAAACATGACATCAGACCAGAACCAACTCCTTGCCAAACAAGTTCAAATTCCAGATACAACTATGTCAAAACCTCGAAAGAAAGGTGGCCTTATTGCAAGGATCTTAAGGAAATTACCAAGTGAGTTCTTTGAGGAAGATCAAGATAATACACTTATGTCTAGCAATGCCTCATCCCCCCGCAAACAAATTGACTCTCTAGAGGCATCTATCCCTACACCTTTAGAAGTTTCCCAAAAACCTTCCATATTGTCATCATCAAACAATACACCCAAGGATGAAATTATCCAAGGGCTATCCATAATTGATTGCCAAGATAATCCAATTCATGATGCACGTCCTTGTTATGTTTCAAAAATACAAGACCCAATGCCACCATGCACTTTATTGTCATTACCTGTTTTAGAGGACCCCATTCAAAGTCCCTCTTCCTCATGTTCAAGCATTGATTCCTTGCCAGAATCCATCACAAATGTTCAAAGTGTATTTCCTTCATGCCAAAACATTGATCCCTTTTCAGAATCCCCCATGCATATCCAAAGTCCAACCTCATTTCAAGAGGATAATTTAGAGCACGAAGAAATGAGTCCTAAAGAAAATCAAGATCAAGATCCTGAAACCTTATCATCCCATCCAATTGTTGACCAAGACCCCATGTTCCCAGACACTCATGATGATTCACTTATTCCTATCAATTCTATCCAAGAACACAATGTCCTTTCAAATTCCATTGACATTCCAGATATCCCTTCCATCCTTTCTGATGATCCCATTGAAAGTCAAGAGCAAAGCACCTTTAAAGAGGATTCCAATGATCTTCCTCCTTGTCAAGATCAAATTATTCCTTTTCTTCCTCCATCTCCTTGTCTTAATGCTCCATATACACTCCAAGATCGCATTTCTTTTGATGATCCCATTATTTCTCCCATTCCATCTCTTGAAGAGCCTGTCATTGAACCATGTCCACTACAAAATGCTAGTCCCCCTCATGATCCTAATCCCCCTCATGATTCTAACATGTCTATGCAAGATGTTCATGAACCCTCGACATGCATAATGGGTTCTTCCACTCTGGTGCAATCCGATCCACTTCAAGATCTCATTATTTCTCTCATATTATATCCACCTCATAATGGACTCGCGTCTTCTTCCCAAAGAAAAGAGTGTCCTACAAGTCAAGATATTCATAAAGGCAAAGGAGTAGACCTTAACAAGAAAGAACTCCTCAATATGAAAGAAGATCTTAAGGGTCATGTCTACACAACTCACTCTCAAGATGTTGGTATCCCTCCATCAAAATCAAAACATACACCTTCCCCATCATACTTTCCATCCATCTTAGGTCCTTATATCCCTTCATCCTCTATGCAAGGTTAGAAAAGGCACACATCCTTGAGTAAATTTCATCCATCCAAAAGAACTCCATTTCATTCATATCCATCCATGCATTCCTTTCCCCCTCCAATCAATTTGGATGCCAAGTGTAAAAGTCATAAGTCTAAAAATCCACATGTATTCAAGGATCAACATGTCCAATATAATCGACATGTCAAAGCAAAGAAAAATATGGTCCAAAAAGAAAAAGAAAAATCCAAAAGGTCACAAAGGCTCACTGAGAAAAATAAGGCAAAGTCAAAATATATATGGGTTCCTAAATCCCTTATGCAAGCAATGCACACCAAAGAACAACAAAAGCATGAAAAATCCAAAACAATGTGGGTTCCTAAGCAGCTTCTTGAAGCACAAAAAGAAAAATCCAACTTGGCATCCAAAGTTGCTATTCCTCCATCCAAACCTCTCAAATTTGTTCCTCCATCACCTTCTTCATCCATTTTGGGCCCTTATGTCCCAAAATCCCAAGCTATTCCTCCATCCAAATCTCACAATCTGAGATCCATCTTTCCTCCATCAGCCCATCACCCCTCAAGGTGTGTGCCAAAGTTGATCTTGCCTTCATTTCCATCCACTGAAGTCCAATTCTTCCAATACCCTACCTATTATCCAATGCATATTTTCCATCCTTCCATCCCTCTGGTCCAATCCTTTACATAAATCCTTGCCTTAATTTCATCTCTTTTTTCATGTCCTTATCCTACCAACATCTTTGAGCATACTTTTAAAGGTCATGGTCCATTTTTTTCAAGGTTACTATCCAAACAAAAAGACGCTTGATTCCTTCTTCCATCCCCTATCATGTGTCCATCTTCTATTGAAAAAGTCAAAATACAAAAAAAAAAGTGAGAAAAAAAAGACAAAAAAAGAAAAAAAACGTAACGCAAAAAATAATTCGTCCACTGGTGAAAACCTGGCAAACAGGCGCCTTGGGCAAGTACCATGATGAAAACCTGGCAAACAGGCATCATGCGTAATCTATGAACTTCTTGCACACCACACTTGGGGGCAGGTTTCCTCCTTCATATCCTATTGCCCTTCATTATCCTATCATACCATGTCATTACCCTTCATATCCTATTGTCCCTCATGTCCAGTTTCCCTTTCCACGTTTGATCTTAACAAGGCTAAGGATATTCATGAGCTTCGTGCACCTTGTTTGAAGCTTTTAGTCTATCATAGCTTTTGGTCTTTATTCATTTTCTTATTACAACCTGTAGACGTCTAAAACTAGTCAACGCTTGCGGAGTCATATTTTAACATTTGCGCATTGCCTTATTTTAGGGTTTTTGCATCGCATTAATATTTCTTCTATGTCACACACTTGGTTTTTATCATTTGCGAGCATCGAGTCCTTCTTCTACATTCTTCATTTATCTCACTCTCAAATTTGGTCTTGTCGACAATAATCTTCAATCATGATTTTGGTCAATCTTATCCTATCGCATCAATGTGCGTGCTCATTTGTCATCATTTTGGACATCGCCAATCCTAATTAGGGTTTTGTCCTCTTATCAATCTTATCATTTTGCGATTGATTTGTCATCGATCGTTGTCCTCTTATCAATCTTGTCATTTTGTGATCGATTTGTCATTGATCGTTGTCATTTTCAATCTTGTCGTTTTGCGATCGATTTGTCATTGATCGTTGTCATTTTCAATCTTGTCATCTTGCAATCGATTTGTCATCGATCGTGGTCATTTCCAATCTTGTCATTTTGCAATCTATTTTATCATCGATTGTTGTCATTTTTGTCATTTTGCGATCGATTTGACATCGATCGTCATCCTTCTCAATCATGTCAATTTGGATCAATTTGTCATTGTTCCTCGACACATTTATCAATCAAATCATTTATCAATTCAAAATCATGATCGAATCGACATCAAATCAATCTTAGATCAAGACCTAATTGTCGTCCTTGCATTTCTAATTTATCTTCTAGGGTTTCATGATTTATTCATTTAACCTTGTTTGTCATTTTCTCTCCATTTTTCTCTTTAGGATAAATGATTTATTTATTTATCCTAAGTCTTCTTGTCACAATTAAATGTTTATTTAATTGGCTAATTAATTCCTCCTATTTTTGTAAATTAATTAATGAATGAAAAATTATTAATTAATTTACCTAATTTGCATCAATTTCTTAATTTCCAAGTCATTATTTCTAACTTAATTTTCTAATTTCTCCTAAATTCCTAAATGTCTATTTCTATTTCAAAATCTTGTCATAAATCCTTGCATAGCAATTTGTCATACACTTGTCATAATTTTGCTATTCTTGATTTGAATTTCCATTTGAATCACTTTCATGCTAATCTGATCTTTTCTCCAATTTGTCTATAAATTGGATGAATTTCTTTAATCAAGGCCCCTGATCCCTGGTCGAATCAATCACGCTTTGAGTATTCTTGCGCTATCATCTTGTCTACTTGCTTTCACATCATGCTCATGCACTAGTAGGTGAGATCCACAACAAAGCTATTTGAAGGAGAAAGAAGGACAATGGAGCCACATGAAGGAGACATTCAAGTTTGCAATGGTTTGCATTTGAATTGATTTCTTGTTTTCATGTCTTCATTGAGTGTAATTAGGATTGTTGTCACTGCATTTTAGTTTTCGTGATTGAGCTAGTTTAATATCTATTTGCTTTGATGATTCCCAAATTCCTAGCTACATTAATTGGTGAACCTGATGTGAACTAACCCCCTAACCATTCTTTTGAGTGCTTTTGAGATGATTTGCAGGTGAAAAACCCAAGAAACAAAGTAATGCAGGCCTTTCTGGGCACTTTTGCGCCTGTGTAGGAGCAATCTGTGCCTGTGTTAAGCATTCTGCGCCTGTGTCAAATACTTTTGCGCCTATTTCAAAGGGATCTGTGCCTGTGTTGCATCATTCTGCACCTGTGTCAAGACTTCTGTGCCTGTGTAAGGCCAGAAATAGAGGTAAAAAAGCAGTGTTTTTACTTGCAAATTGATTTGTTTTGCATTCTGTTTCTGCTTTTTGGTTTTATGGTACTGATTATTTGTGCAGCACCTTGGCATTACGCATGGCAAAGACAAAGATGAAACTACCAATGAATTTTATGCAGATTTGATAGTCAAAGATCACACATATCAAACTTCTAACTTGGTGGTTTTGCAGGTTGCCTTGGATTACAACTAAACTTTGTGTTTGTAATTCATATTTAGGCACCTAGTATGATTTCTAAAAAGGATGGAATGAACGTATGTTTTCTTTGATTGTTGATTTTGACATTGGAGTAGGAGAGTATGCTCTCATCCTTCTTAGGGTGATCAGAAATCCAGATCTTCGATATCATTCTCATGTTTTGATTGTGTGTTACCTTTAGAGGGCCTGCCTTCCCGACCATTTGCTTTTGCAAGCAAGTGACAATCGTGAGAAGGGAACGACCCAAAGTGAGTATGGCTAGAATACCTTAGCATTCTAACTCACTATAAATAAATACCTGATGGGCAAAAGCTTTGAAGGAAGGGTTACGTGGGAATTGTAGTTACTTGGGAAGTGATGACCCTTGGACTATTTCTCATATCAACATCTAAGTAGGGCCTCACGGTCTAAATCATGCTTGCACGACTACATTTGTTTGGCATCTTGGTGGACTTATGTCTCAATCACGCTTGCGTGACACCAACGAGTAATGCTTAATGGAAATCCTTATTAAACACCTTGTATTTAGAGGCCAAAAATCCTTCTAGTTGCTTGAGAAGGACAAGTTTGGATACTTGGAAGAGATACTAAGTTTTCCATGGGGAGATTTCCATGGGGACTGATGCTTGGCTACCCAGAGAAGTGAGTGTCGTGGAGGGGAGCTCATGGGGTCAAGCATCTATGTATTCTCCTTGAATCTCATAACGAGTCTACCTCTCAAGTACCTACTGTCCTTGCCATCCATAAGAAATGTGTGAATGAGCATGATTTTCTTGAGTCTAAGTTGAAATATCTTGTCTTCTTTGCTTGTCAAAAGTTGAATTGTGTCTCATTTCAAAAACAAGATAAATTGATTCAAAACAAGGTTAAACACAAGAGTATTTCATCTAACAAAGTTCAAAGCACCTTCAAACATGGTTGTCAAACATTGTTCAAAATCTTGTCTCAACATTCATGTCACTTAGATTTAGGTTCATCCTAGGTTTGCATTTGGCAAAGTTATTGTCAATTACCAAGGTTAAGTTTCACCTAGGTCATACTCTTTTGCATATCAATAAGGGTCATCCATTTTGCATATGTCCTCTTGCATTAGAGTAATACCATTGTCATACATTTACATTTGCATACCCTAGGTCTCTTCATCACGCTTAGGTCATTATCATATCATATTAGGGTCATTTGCATAGTAATTGTCCCTTTGCATATAGTGTCAAAACTAGGTTTTGTTATACTTGAGTAATCCAAATATTTGATAAACCCTAAGTCATTGTTAGGAAGTCTAGACCTTATCAAACCTTTTCTCTTTATGTCATTATTGTCATTTGGTCAAACCTAGCTTAGTATCCAAGCATATAGGGGAGACATTGTCATTTTGTCCTTTTGTCACTTGGTCCTTTTGTCCTTTGAGGTCTAGACATCATTTCAATTTCCTAAGGGTCTCTTTTTAGATTTGCATTTCAAAAGTTTGTCAAAATCTTGAAAAACAACCAAAAGCATAGATTGTGTTCTTGCCATAGATTGCATTTTCATCTATTTAGTTTGCATTTAGTTGCATATCATACATTATCCTTGAAAAATTCCAAAAATATTGCATTTGCATAAGTGACGTGCCTGTTGAAACAAGGTCAAAATCTAAAAAGATGGGCAAACCAACGTATCAACCCATTGACAACATATCAAATTCACAGTTTCAAACTAGTCAAACAGTACAAATTGAAGGTTCATCAAACACATCATTACCATCATATGGAATGGTTCAACTTGGACCACCTCCATTATATGAACCAGTATTTGTACCCATGAAACTAGGACATGGGAGTGTTCCACCAACACCAAGAGGAAATGCACCTTTCGATTGGAACCAACCAAACTTGCAACATGAAATTCAAACATTACATGAGGAACAAACTCTTTCACAAGGATTTGGTTCAGATCAAGGCATTCAACAAGAAACAAATCCAAATATTTTACCAGATTCTTCATTAGATTCTGATGCCTCTGATGATGTTGATATGTTCCTTCAAGATCCAAAGTTAACAAAAAAGATGGATAAATTCTTGAACAAGGTCTTTAAGATGTTCCCCTAGAAATACCTTGACATGATGAGTAATGTGACCTCCTCAAGTGAGCAAATCAATGTGCAAAAACAACAAGGCGATGAGCTGTTAAGTTTCTCTCCGCATCCAAATGAAGAACATGTGCAACAAGAAACTCAACCTACCTTGATGAGTAAATGTGCTCCAAAGGCATTGACAGTGACTATTCCTCAAAAGTCACCATTTGAGACAATAAATAATCCATTATTTAATACAACACCTATAACACAAGATCAAACAAGGACCACACAAATATTGATAGCTATCCTTCAACAAGAAGTGGTTCCTCACATGCATAAAATTGGATCAAAATCTAAGATGCAAGAAAGCTTCATGACTAGAATGCCTGATCCCACCAATGTCCAAAACAATTCCACAATGCAAAAAAGTTCTTATGTCCCACTAAGTTCAATATATTTGCCAAACACTCACGTACCTATTATGCAGACTATTATGACAGATCCTTCGATAATGGCAACACAAAGAGCTACAAATAGTGGTTTGCACCTGTTGGGTCTCAAATCAACAGATTGGATGGGTTCTAAGGCAATGCCAACTCCTATGATCAAACCCTCCAATTGACTTGGCCAACTTATAGAGTGAACCTATTAGTTACTAACTCTCTCTCTTTAGGCTCTGCAGGACCTAGGCGGGTATACCTATTCACTGAATGTCTCCAATAAACAGTGCTTTTTATAGCAGATATGTTATCCTATTCTGATATCCCCTGATCTTCAAATGGCATGAGTTCCTTGAATGGAGATATTGCAGACGAGTTCAAGATTGTTATTATGTTTTGTGTTTCTTAATTACTCCTGTAGCTGTCAAAATAACTAATTGTGAAAATAAACGATGAGTATGACTTGAGATTTAGGCCAGTGCCTTCTTTATTGCATGGGTTACAGAGTCATTACAATTTTCTTCAGGGCTTATAGTGCGAATCTGTGAGACAGTTTTTTAACTCATCCCTTATGAACCTGTCAGTTACTATTTCTTTCAAAACCAAATGAATGCTTATATTATGTGCTGATTGAATGAATTTAACCCTACCCTTAAGGGACCAGTCAATTAAGCTTTGCAGGGAACAATTACAATCCGCAAGCAAAACTTTTGTTACAACATTATAACATAAAGCATAGATTTGATCTTAAGAATATGAATAACCCTATCTTTATCAGATAATATCACAGACGATTGCCAAAAGAAAATGAAATAATCCACAACACATATGCAGGGAAACAATTGATCAAAATTTGTATTCCATTGAAGTTCGTACACGAAGACTTACAGGCTGTTGTTCTTTTGCTCATAATCCTATCTAATCATCTCTCTTTACATTACAAAAAACATTCTCATATATATATGAGGACGCAAGCTTTTCATGAAGAGACACGACTTTTCAAAATATTAGTCGTCAACTCGAGTGTTTCTAAACTTAAGCAAAAAGAGATTCAAAAGTCCCAACTGATGAATGTAATCATCGTCTTTGAAAGTTCTGATTCGAGGCGTTTGCTTTTTTAATTCATCCCCTAGCGTCAGATACTTGAATATCATCTGGTTGATGGTAGGGGCCATATCCTTACTCCGATCAATTTCTGACAAGGCCCAATCCTTGACGCTGACAAGCTCCTTTCGCAAATCCTCCAAGGTTATTACCTCTCCTTCCTTGTAGACGGAAGGCATTCCAATGGGTCTTTCATCATCTAATTCTTTTAGATCTCTTCTCAGCATATCTTCGAGTTTGACATGATTATCCATATACGCGCTACCCTCAGCCTTTTCTTCTGGCGTCATGGAATCGTTATTGCTTAGCACCCCCTGCAATCGTGCTCTTAACCGCTCATGCTCTGTTAGCGCTTTTATGGTTCCATGGTAAACTATCCAATATGGTTCAACCTGTAAGAGCATGGTGTTAAACCGATGTCCTATGATGTCATTGACCAGTTTGTCCATTTTTTGCTGGATATTGTCTGCGCGTTTATTGGCCTTCTCTGCCTGATATTTCCAGTACAGGGCATCAGAGACGTCATCCAAGCTGCGTCCTGCAGGGTATGAGGTGTATTCGCTGATAGGAGTCCCTGTTTCTAATTGCAATACCTTTGCCTGCAGCTTCTGGTTTTCCTCCTTGGATTTTTCATATAATCCCTTGTATGTAATGTTTTCTCTGACCAGAAACTCTGTCTGGTCCAAGTTTAATCTTGCAACATCCAGGTTGAGCTTCGCAGTGACCCTGGGATCGGTCTTTCCAACCTGATGAACCATGAGGTGCCCAAAGGTTTCTTCTATATCCACAATGATTGGCCTCTTCCCTTTTGGATATAGTGCCCACTGTAGGAGAGCCTTTTTGTCTGGATCATATCCAGAGCCTAGGAACAGTTTATCTACCTCCTGGGGCAATACCTGCTGATTCAAATCTTGTTTCTTCAAAAAGCCATCAAATAAGAGTGCTGAGTTGATATCCCAACCAGAGAAGATGATCACACCGGCCTCTTTTAATAATTTCCTCCCTTTTTCAGGAGTCATATCTTTCATGAGGACATCAATTTCATCCTGTAATCTCTTCATCTGTTCTTCCTCTGGTTTTCCAGCCATGCTTCGTTTGACATGAGCCCCTTTGTATTGATATAGAAATGAGAGGAATTCCCTAGAGGAGGCGAATCCATCATCAGCAATGAAGTCCTCATGCTCAGTCATTCTTATGTCAACAACATCTTTGATGTTGATTTCTCCTGTGTCCATGTTCATTTCTGTTTCGAAACCAGGAGGATAATCCTCTCGAGGAGAATCAGGTGGGAGACTACTGGCGGTTGATTTTGGTGACATGTGAGCTAGGGGCTGACTGTCTCTTTCAGTATTAATGAAGCGAAGGAATTGTGAAGGAACTCTGTGCATAATTTCAGCTTCATGTTGAAGCAGCCTTTTAGCTACCTCCAGAGGATCTTGGATATTTCCAATTAGGTCTCCGTCTATCATTCCCCTTGCCCTTTTCCATTTGTAGGCCTCCCAGACTAACTCACTCTTTCCTTTCAAAACTTTGGCCTCCTCTCGCTCAAGGTTCTTGATTAGGTCATCTGGCATTTTGGCCATATGTATCCCAGCTTTGAGTTTCTGTGAGGCTCTGGCAGCTTTTATATATCCTTCGGGATCAAAATTCTCCCTAGGCTCACCCAGAGTCATGCCATAGTAATTTAATTTATTCTGTAATAAATGATAACTCTTTGAACTTTTGACAATAAAATCAGAGAAAACTAATAGACCTGGAACAATAGATTGTTTACCAAAATCAGTTAAATGTTTAGCACTGGCAATAGACAATTGCCTTATAATCTCCAAGCTAGCCACTCTGTCTGGCACCGTAATTGGAAGCATGTGTGGTTGCCCTTCATATCCAAATACCCTTATCTCCGTGTGATTATCATGGCAATACCAATCACCCCAATTGTGTTCAATCTGTGATTCCGGAGAGAAATCCTTTGGTCTGAGGAACCTCTTAATTTCAGGGGACAAAGTATAATCCCTGCGTTGTCCAAAAGCTGCACTGAGAGGTTTCACAAAGTATTCTTGAAAATGCCAATATTGGTTGTTTATAAACCTCTGGTCCCATGCTGATACCCACAACTGAACCGGCTTCTTTAGGCCATTCTTATCATAAGACCTGATGCTGAACTCATCTGGCCAGAAGTTAATTTCTTGTCCACAATAAAGAAGAATATGCATTAACATGGAGTATAATGAAAAGTGAACATTCACAAGGTCTCCTTTCATCTTTTCCAGCCCATGATTCAAGGTATCCGCAACATAAGTAGCAAAATCAAATGACCTAGGGTCTTTTGATTGAATATCAGCACACAAAACCATAATCCCAACATCCATGAGTGGATGAGCCTCTATGCCTAGTACTTGGGCTGCAGTGTAATATGTATATTTGAAATATGGATGGAAGTGGTTGACATCAAATGGCACCTTGTCACTTTTGCCAAACTGAACAAATGACCCACCCACTTTTGGCCTATGAACAGGTAGCCTCCAAGTCCTGTAGATATTTTCCAAACTAAAGAATTCCTGTGAGAGTTTCTTCATATCGATGCTTTCCTCGACTTCCCAGTCTAGATCAAAAACCATATCAATAGTCTGCTTGTTGATTACTACTAATGTATTCCCTCTGTAATCACATATGGTTTTAGTTCTCGGGTTGTAGCAATTTACCAGAGCTTTCATTAATTCTACGTCTACAAATACATTTGGAACTACTAACTTGCTTAAGTTCTTCTTCCACAGATTACTAATGGGTTCGGGTGCATCCCTTCTTTTGTAACCAAACAAAAATAACTCATGCCCTCTTATATCAGTCCAGATGTCTCCTAGATTTTCAAATTTGTCCTCTAATCCTTCTTCTTCACTTTTAATCTTCTTGGACCTTACACTAGACGATGGACACTGGTCTAATAAGTCCTGAGTCAAAGCTCTCCCTTCTTTCTTCTGTCTCTTGGGCTTCTCTTCAGGGTTTAACTCTTTTCCTTTCCTACTCCTTTTGGAAGAAGAAGACGAAGGTTCCATAGTTACAGTAAATAAGAGAGACAATACTTACTTGGTAAAATGCTCAACTCTTCTGGTTATCGTTTGCAAATCTCTGCAAGGTCTTCACAGCTTTCAATCTCTTAGCATCGATCTGATTCTTACGAAAATTCACTCAGCTTAACTGTAATTGAATGGGCAACTTGTGTATAGTTAATGTTTTGCATCTGTAACGGCTACTCAAGTGTTTTAAATTTAATTGCAGATGTGACACTTTTCAACTGGGCCTTTAATTCCTTCGCGGGAAGTACAGTCCGCTCAAAGTGCGCGCGTTTCAAATTATCGATGAAACCCTTGCCTTCGGCCGAGTGTTTGAATCTTCCATCGAAAGCTCATTTTCTTCGATAATACTGTTTCGGTGAAAAACTTACGTCGAGAAGCCGCTTTTAAGACTCATCGAAATTACTTTTTCATCAATAGTCTCCCTTTTCGACAAGTTGCTCGCGAGTTTCATCGATGCCATACTTTCGATGAGTTTCTTTCTTCGATGAAGGCTTATGAGTGTTCATCGATATCCCCTTTTTCATCGATATCCTTTTTATTGATGAAACAGCTTTTCTTTTGTTCGACACCACGTTCATCGATGAAACTTGCATTTCGATGAATGTCTCTTGAGTTTCCTCGGTAACGATATTTCTTCGAAATCACCTTTTGCCTTTTCGCCTTTTGCTTTTGCCTTTTCGATGAAACATGGGGTATCGATGAGCGGTTTCTTGCGTTCATCGAAGGTAACTTCTTGCCGAAACACCTTTGCCTAGCGCTTTATATGCCCTGTGTCGATGAAAACGCTCTTTCGATGAAACCTCTCCTGCAGCTGCTCGACACAGCTTACTGGCCGAAATATCCATTAGTCTTCATGCTTATGGAAACATATAGTATTATTTTTTCATTTTTATTATATTTTTTCTTTTTAAAAAATAGTGTTCAACAGCGGCTCTGACTGAGGATGAAGGCATTCTGAACTATGCCTTCAAGAATCCAGAATCTCTGGTTTCGCAGACCTGATGGTATTTACAATGGAAACGGATCCTACCCTACTGTACAGGTGATGCGGAGTGCTTCAGGAGAAGAAGTTCTTTAAGAACTGCCCATGTACTGGCAATTCTTGGACCTCCCCTGTCGCGTTTTGGAGCAAATAAGAATCCTCCCCCCCTTTGTCTATGATCACATATGGGCCGATCCATAAGGCTTCAAATTTACCATGCTTGCCTTTGTCTTGACTCCTGGCATTCCACATTAAAACCCAGTCTCCTACACAAAATTTCCTGTGAGATGTCCTCTTGTCATACAACCTCTTCATTTGATTTGAATCCTGATGTTTTGCCTTTGAGCTTCTGCCCTGACTTCATCAAGTTCTACTAGCTGCATTATTCTTTCTTGTGATGGATCTTCAACATCTATTTCCTCTTGAATCATAAATCTATGTACAGGTAGAAGATTATCCAAAGGTAGTCTGGCCCTTTTGCCATAAACCAATTCAAATGGAGATTTTCCTATGGATCTTTTCACAGTTATCCTGTCTGCCCATAATGCAAGATTCAACTTTGAGTCCCATGCTTTTTTGTTCTGCCCCAGCATCTTTTTAATGATCTTCAGGATGTTCTTGTTGCTTGATTCAGCTTGCCCATTCCCCTGGGGGTGATAAGGAGAAGAATGTGATATCTTAATGCCATATTCATCACAGAAATTGTTGAATTCCTCTGATCTAAAAGACATGCCATTATCCGAGATGATTCTTGCAGGAACACCAAACCTAGTAATAATGTTCTCCATTAAAAATTTTATCACCACCTTGCTAGTGGCCTGTTTGGTAGGTATTGCCTCCACCCATTTGGTAAAATAATCTATAGCAACCAATATCCATCTGTGTCCTCCACTGGATTTTTCTGATATCTCCCCTATAAAGTCAATTCCCCACTGTTGGAATGGTTCCTCAGTCAACATTGGTCTCAACGGGAGTGATCCTTGATACTTTGTTTTGCTTGAGAATTTTTGACAAGCTTCGCATTTTCTGACATATCTATAGGAATCATTGAAGACACATGGCCAATAATATCCGGCTCTCAATATTTTATGTGCTGTAGTCTTAGCTGAGAAATGGCCACCACAAACCCCATCATGCATTTCATGAAGAACCTTGCCTGCCTGGTAGTTGTCCAGACACAATAGCAATATCCCATCTCTATTTTTCCAGTATAAGTCCCCATTTACAATCACATACCTTGCTGATTTTAACTTCAAAGCTCTCTTCTGACTATCGGTCATAGCATCTGGACACTTTAAGTGCTTAAGGTAATACATGATATCAGTGTACCATGATGTTTTCTCAATACTGAAATTAGCTTCTTCCCATCCAACCTGATTCACATCAGACTCTTCAATTTCAGTTCCTGTCATGAGTTTGGCCAGTCCTTGTCCTTTGATAACCTGTGAAATCTTAAGCTCAATGTTAAATTCTTGTATCTGATTGATCCATTTGCATCTTTTGCCCGTGACCTCAGTTTGTCTGAAGATATCTTTTACTGCTGCATTGGGAACATAAGCAATAACTTCGGCCCCTACTAGGTATGGCCTGAATTGTTTTACTGCTTTGACAAGAGCATAGGCCTGTTTTTCATTTATCTCATATTTTACTTCTGAAGGGCTTAAAGACTTGCTAAAGTATGCAATGGGCTGCCCATATCCCTCTGAATTTTTCTATAACAACACTGCTGCTATAGTATGACAAGAGGCAAATGAAAATATCATAAATGGTTTGCCAAAATCTGGGGAAATTAGTACTGGTGCCTCAGAAATTGCTCTTTTAATAGCCACAAAGGAATCAATTGCATCTTCAGTCCAGTCAATTTTTGCCTCTTTCTTCAACATCCTTACTATAGGTTTCACTATGTCTGCGAAATTCAAAATGAACCTTCTCACAAAATTAATTTGTCCCAAAAATGACTGAATGGCTTTGATGGTTCGGGGGATGGGAACCTCATTAATAGCTGCTACCCTTTCAGGGTCAATTCTCACCCCCTCCTTGGATACTATGTGTCCAAGTAGTTTTCCCTCTTCAACACCAAAGTGACATTTCTTGGGATTCAAGGAAATTCCATATTCTAAGGCTCTTTTAAATATCTTCTCAAGGTGTTCACAGTGATCATCAGCTTTCTTCGAGTACGCAGTCAGATCATCTTGGTATACTACCATGATTATGTCAATCAATTCTGCAAAGGCCACATCCATTGCCCTTTGAAAAGTAGCTCCAGCATTGGTCAATCCAAATGGCATTCGTGCATAGACATAAGTGCCCCATGGAGTTGTGAAGGCTGTTTTATATTTTTCAGTTTCTCTAACTTTCACCTGATTGTAACCCGAAAATCCATCCATCATGGACAGCAACTCACACCCTGTTACCTTCTGCAGCATATTATCCATGTTTGGCAATGGATAGTTATCTTTTAAAGACGATATGTTTAAATTCCTAAAATCTACACATAATCTAATATCCCCATTTTTCTTCCTGACTGGTACCAAGTTAGAAACCCAAGTGGAATATCTGCATGGTTCTATTATTCCTACATCTTTCATCTTTATAATTTCTTCTCTCATTTTTGGTAGCAATGTAGGATTAATTGGTCTCTGTTTTTGCCTAAATGGCTTAGCTTCTGGCTTAAGTGGTATCTCATGTTGAAAGAGATCTTCCCTGTAAGCTTTGAGATCCTCATAAGACCATGCAAACACATGTTTATATCTTTTTAACAAGACTACCAGTTGTTGCCTCATAGTAGGAGTCAATTTTTCCCAATAAAAACATTCTTGGGGGCTTCTTCATTTCCTAGATTGATTTGTTCAACATCACTTTCTTTAACAGCTGACCCCTTGGTCTCAATTACATCTTGAGCATTAAAAGTTCTCTCTAATGCTACCAAGCCTCTTGGTAATTTATTTGACTTTAGTTGTATAATTTCATGTCCAAATAAGGTTTCCTTACCTTCAGTTTGTTCCACAAAGTCATTAAAATTTATAGCTTGAGCCTGATAATGATCAGCACACTGTAAGAAGTTCAGCAGATCTGCATCATCTTGAAACACTTGCCAATTATACAAGTTGTCAGGAACAGATGGTCTCACTTTCATCTCCACTTCAGATATCCCAGTTAGCGTTATATCATTACCTTTTAGTGCAATATTTGCTAGAAAATCTGCCATGATGTTCTTTGATCTATCTATCCAGGTTATCTGAAAAGCATCAAAAAGCTCCATGGTATCCCATACAGCATTCCTGTATTGTTTCAGTCTTAAATGCTTCGAGGCATATCTCTGCTTTACTTGTGAAACTATTAGTTCTGAATCACCAAAGACACTTATCAACTTGATTCCATGTTTGACTGCTATGTTAAGACCAGTGAGTAGGGCTTCATACTCAGCAATGTTGTTTGTACATTCAAATAACAACTTGAAAGAATATTTGTAAGTTTCTCCTGTAGGTGAAATAAAAAGGATTCCAGCTCCACTCCCTTCTCTGCTACAAGATCCATCAAAGAACATCTTCCATATCTGACCATCATTTTCAGTTAGACATGACTTAATGGGGATCCACTCTTTAAATTTAGGTTTTGTCAACTGTACCTGGAAGTTGTCCATATCAGTTTGTAAAAAACATACTTGGTTCACTGCTCCTTCCATGTCTTCTATGATATATGTGGACCGAGGCTCCCTGTCAATTTTTATTTCCTGTCCATTTATTGGAATCGTAGCATAAGACAAATCCAGCTGCACATATCCACCAATCATATTCGACCATTGTCTAGACAACAACATTCCATAGTTTGGTGGAACATCTACCACCGTGATATCTGTTTTATATGATGCTTCTGGACAGGCTGCTAATCTGAACTCTACATCCTTCATGATACCAACCACTAGGACTGATCTATTGTCCATGGCATAGCATTTCCCAAAGGTAGTATCAACTTCCAATCCTAATTCTTTCATCACCCCAACAGGCATGACGTTTATGGCTGCTCCTGAATCAATCATACAATTTTTTACCCTTTTGTTGTTTATCACCAAAGTGAGGTAAAATGGGTCCACTTGTGTTGGATTTTTAGTTATAGTGGACCCTAAGTATATAACTGGAGCCATTTGTTCATTACTGCCACCTGTTGGGACTTCTCGTTTCTATTCATTAACCTTCCCTTCTTGGACACCTGAAATCATTTCCAAAGTTTTTTCCCTATATTCAGGAAACCTCATGATTTCCATTAGTGGGACAGAAACTTTTAATTGTGTTAGTGCAGCTGAGATATCAAACGAGGTAGATTGCTGTGATGAAAGAGTTTTTACCGTTTCTTTCTTTTGAACATCAGGACCCTGATTATCATCTTGCTTAGTCTTAGTTGCCTTATTCATTCGCTTAAGTGCTTCATTGTTTTCTTTCATGAAAAGACTAGCAGGTTTACCTTGTTCTGGATTCACCATCCTGTTTCTTAAATCATAAGTCCTTTTTGCTTGTGCAACAGCATAAGCTGTAATTTTTCTTTTTTCTTCTTCAGTAGGGACTCTGAGTTTGACACTTTCATTTTTGCTGGTGGTCACAGGTAAAACAGAGCACTGATCAATATTTATAGAGTCCGACCTTCCTTCCTGACTAAATGTCATCATATTAATAGTTGAATCATCCACATGATTTTCATAGCTATCCTCCTCCTCTTGCAACCCTTTTGCTACTGCACACAAAGAGGAAGCGTGTGGCATATTGCAAGCATAGCACCACATGTCATCGTCTTGAGTATAATTTACTGCTCTTTTTAAAGGATCTGGAATTTGTTGATTGTCTCTGTGGTTCCTTTCTATCGGTTTTCCATCCTTCCATGTAGTGTTATAAGGCATGTCATGTAGTCTAGGTCTCTCAGGACGGTAGTATTGCTGTTTCTCTGTTTTGTTTACTCTTACAGATAAATCTTTCAGGGCATTTAAAACTTTGTCAAGCTTATCTTCATCCCTATTTGCCTTGGGTGCTTTAGGATTGTACAATCTTGTATCCTCTCTTTTTCCAACCTTACCAGCAGCCTTTCTATTGTTCTCTATAACAATGGCATCTTTCATAACATCTCGGAGATCTCTCGGGTTTCTGGTTCTCAACTCATAGTTAGTTTTGCTGTCATAAGCATTGATATAGTACAGAATGCTCACTTCAGGTACTGGTTTCATCCTATTAGGGATTTTGTTCAAAACCTTATTGAATCTTTTGTTAAAGTCAATTACTGATTCATTTTGCTCTTTCTTAATGCTGATGATTTCATGTAAAGCAAACTCAGGACTATTATGGTCTCCATATTGTTCGAGGAACATTTCTTTGAATTCTGCAAGATTTCTAATGGATGCATCAGGCAACATTCTAAACCAGTCTCTCGCATCTTCTATTAATGACTGCATAAACAACCTGATCTTGACATCCTCATATGGCAAACCAAAATCCTCAATTACTGCATCAAATGCTTTGCAATGGGCCTCACCTGAAACTGCATTACTTCCTGTGAACTTTGGTATTGCTGTCCTGATCTCATTTGGGATGGGATATGGATACACCATTATTCCTGAAAAATCAAACTACCTCATTTGTTCCATATTTATTAGTCCATGCCCTCCATGAGGATTCACAAAGTTTTGGTTCATATTACCATACAAGGGCATTTGGTTTTGATAAGGAGGAGGGTATTGATTCTGGTGTTGATACTGAAACTGATTAGGGGGTGGATGTTGGTTATAAAATTGACTAGGAGGTGGATACTGATTGTGAGGGATGAAGCCTGCATGTGAGTTTTGCTGGACTGGTGGTGCACTTGATTGCACATGATCATCCCTTTTGTTACCAAACAGAGGGTTCTCATAAGCTTTGAAATCATTGCTCTTTGTTCTACCCACTCCCTGAGCATATGTTTTCTTGTAGTTGTTTACATCTTTATTAAAGTCATCCTCACCAACATTTATGCCCAACTTGGCACATAGTTCCAAACATTCCTGAGTCCTTCTTGAATCTCTCATTTCAGCAGCTGTCTCCATCATTTGTCTGGTTAAATCTGTAAATCTATCTGCAGGATCTGCCATACCTGATCCTGATGGAGGTGGTGTATGTTGTCTGGACTGTGCTTCATGATTTTCAAAACCAGGGGGAATTTGGCATCGCCCCTTTTGAGCTTTATATGCCGCAACCAAATCTTCATTCATCGGGCTTGAAGTTGTTGTTCTATCTTGTTCCTTTAAGGGCGAGTGTTGACTACTTTCATGTTTATACTGGTTGTATCTTTCTCTCATGGAATTATTCATGGGTTCTTTATTTTTGTTCCTTCGTTGAGGGAAATCTAATTGGGATAAAGATTGTCCTTTCGCAACCGATCTTGTCCCGTGCATTGAAATTCTTATTTCAGAGTCGCCACCTCTTGTCTAGAGGACATGAATTGTTTTTATTTCTTCTGAGCTTCTTCCCACAGCAGAGTTTTTATAATTTTTCCCCAGCAGAGTCGCCAATCTGTTGGGTCTCAAATCAACAGATTGGATGGGTTCTAAGGCAATGCCAACTCCTATGATCAAACCCTCCAATTGACTTGGCCAACTTATAGAGTGAACCTATTAGTTACTAACTCTCTCTCTTTAGGCTCTGCAGGACCTAGGCGGGTATACCTATTCACTGAATGTCTCCAATAAACAGTGCTTTTTATAGCAGATATGTTATCCTATTCTGATATCCCCTGATCTTGAAATGGCATGAGTTCCTTGAATGGAGATATTGCAGACGAGTTCAAGATTGTTATTTTGTTTTGTGTTTCTTAATTACTCCTGTAGCTGTCAAAATAACTAATTGTGAAAATAAACGATGAGTATGACTTGAGATTTAGGCCAGTGCCTTCTTTATTGCATGGGTTACAGAGTCATTACAATTTTCTTCAGGGCTTATAGTGCGAATCTGTGAGACAGTTTTTTAACTCATCCCTTATGAACCTGTCAAATACTATTTCTTTCAAAACCAAATGAATGCTTATATTATGTGCTGATTGAATGAATTTAACCCTACCCTTAAGGGACCAGTCAATTAAGCTTTGCAGGGAACAATTACAATCCGCAAGCAAAACTTTTGTTACAACATTATAACATAAAGCATAGATTTGATCTTAAGAATATGAATAACCCTATCTTTATCAGATAATATCACAGACGATTGCCAAAAGAAAATGAAATAATCCACAACACATATGCAGGGAAACAATTGATCAAAATTTGTATTCCATTGAAGTTCGTACACGAAGACTTACAGGCTGTTGTTCTTTTTCTCATAATCCTATCTAATCATCTCTCTTTACATTACAAAAAACATTCTCATATATATATGAGGACGCAAGCTTTTCATGAAGAGACACGACTTTTCAAAATATTAGTCGTCAACTCGAGTGTTTCTAAACTTAAGCAAAAAGAGATTCAAAAGTCCCAACTGATGAATGTAATCATCGTCTTTGAAAGTTCTGATTCGAGGCATTTGCTTTTTTAATTCATCCCCTAGCGTCAGATACTTGAATATCATCTGGTTGATGGTAGGGGCCATATCCTTACTCCGATCAATTTCTGACAAGGCCCAATCCTTGACGCTGACAAGCTCCTTTCGCAAATCCTCCAAGGTTATTACCTCTCCTTCCTTGTAGATGGAAGGCATTCCAATGGGTCTTTCATCATCTAATTCTTTTAGATCTCTTCTCAGCATATCTTCGAGTTTGACATGATTATCCATATACGCGCTACCCTCAGCCTTTTCTTCTGGCGTCATGGAATCGTTATTGCTTAGCACCCCCTGCAATCGTGCTCTTAACCGCTCATGCTCTGTTAGCGCTTTTATGGTTCCATGGTAAACTATCCAATATGGTTCAACCTATAAGAGCATGGTGTTAAACCGATGTCCTATGATGTCATTGACCAGTTTGTCCATTTTTTGCTGGATATTGTCTGCGCGTTTATTGGCCTTCTCTGCCTGATATTTCCAGTACAAGGCATCAGAGACGTCATCCAAGCTGCGTCCTGCAGGGTATGAGGTGTATTCGCTGATAGGAGTCCCTGTTTCTAATTGCAATACCTTTGCCTGCAGCTTCTGGTTTTCCTCCTTGGATTTTTCATATAATCCCTTGTATGTAATGTTTTCTCTGACCAGAAACTCTGTCTGGTCCAAGTTTAATCTTGCAACATCCAGGTTGAGCTTCGCAGTGACCCTGGGATCGGTCTTTCCAACCTGATGAACCATGAGGTGCCCAAAGGTTTCTTCTATATCCACAATGATTGGCCTCTTCCCTTTTGGATATAGTGCCCACTGTAGGAGAGCCTTTTTGTCTGGATCATATCCAGAGCCTAGGAACAGTTTATCTACCTCCTGGGGCAATACCTGCTGATTCAAATCTTGTTTCTTCAAAAAGCCATCAAATAAGAGTGCTGAGTTGATATCCCAACCAGAGAAGATGATCACACCGGCCTCTTTTAATAATTTCCTCCCTTTTTCAGGAGTCATATCTTTCATGAGGACATCAATTTCATCCTGTAATCTCTTCATCTGTTCTTCCTCTGGTTTTCCAGCCATGCTTCGTTTGACATGAGCCCCTTTGTATTGATATAGAAATGAGAGGAATTCCCTAGAGGAGGCGAATCCATCATCAGCAATGAAGTCCTCATGCTCAGTCATTCTTATGTCAACAACATCTTTGATGTTGATTTCTCCTGTGTCCATGTTCATTTCTGTTTCGAAACCAGGAGGATAATCCTCTCGAGGAGAATCAGGTGGGAGACTACTGGCGGTTGATTTTGGTGACATGTGAGCTAGGGGCTGACTGTCTCTTTCAGTATTAATGAAGCGAAGGAATTGTGAAGGAACTCTGTGCATAATTTCAGCTTCATGTTGAAGCAGCCTTTTAGCTACCTCCAGAGGATCTTGGATATTTCCAATTAGGTCTCCGTCTATCATTCCCCTTGCCCTTTTCCATTTGTAGGCCTCCCAGACTAACTCACTCTTTCCTTTCAAAACTTTGGCCTCCTCTCGCTCAAGGTTCTTGATTAGGTCATCTGGCATTTTGGCCATATGTATCCCAGCTTTGAGTTTCTGTGAGGCTCTGGCAGCTTTTATATATCCTTCGGGATCAAAATTCTCCCTAGGCTCACCCAGAGTCATGCCATAGTAATTTAATTTATTCTGTAATAAATGATAACTCTTTGAACTTTTGACAATAAAATCAGAGAAAACTAATAGACCTGGAACAATAGATTGTTTACCAAAATCAGTTAAATGTTTAGCACTGGCAATAGACAATTGCCTTATAATCTCCAAGCTAGCCACTCTGTCTGGCACCGTAATTGGAAGCATGTGTGGTTGCCCTTCATATCCAAATACCCTTATCTCCGTGTGATTATCATGGCAATACCAATCACCCCAATTGTGTTCAATCTGTGATTCCGGAGAGAAATCCTTTGGTCTGAGGAACCTCTTAATTTCAGGGGACAAAGTATAATCCCTGCGTTGTCCAAAAGCTGCACTGAGAGGTTTCACAAAGTATTCTTGAAAATGCCAATATTGGTTGTTTATAAACCTCTGGTCCCATGCTGATACCCACAACTGAACCGGCTTCTTTAGGCCATTCTTATCATAAGACCTGATGCTGAACTCATCTGGCCAGAAGTTAATTTCTTGTCCACAATAAAGAAGAATATGCATTAACATGGAGTATAATGAAAAGTGAACATTCACAAGGTCTCCTTTCATCTTTTCCAGCCCATGATTCAAGGTATCCGCAACATAAGTAGCAAAATCAAATGACCTAGGGTCTTTTGATTGAATATCAGCACACAAAACCATAATCCCAACATCCATGAGTGGATGAGCCTCTATGCCTAGTACTTGGGCTGCAGTGTAATATGTATATTTGAAATATGGATGGAAGTGGTTGACATCAAATGGCACCTTGTCACTTTTGCCAAACTGAACAAATGACCCACCCACTTTTGGCCTATGAACAGGTAGCCTCCAAGTCCTGTAGATATTTTCCAAACTAAAGAATTCCTGTGAGAGTTTCTTCATATCGATGCTTTCCTCGACTTCCCAGTCTAGATCAAAAACCATATCAATAGTCTGCTTGTTGATTACTACTAATGTATTCCCTCTGTAATCACATATGGTTTTAGTTCTCGGGTTGTAGCAATTTACCAGAGCTTTCATTAATTCTACGTCTACAAATACATTTGGAACTACTAACTTGCTTAAGTTCTTCTTCCACAGATTACTAATGGGTTCGGGTGCATCCCTTCTTTTGTAACCAAACAAAAATAACTCATGCCCTCTTATATCAGTCCAGATGTCTCCTAGATTTTCAAATTTGTCCTCTAATCCTTCTTCTTCACTTTTAATCTTCTTGGACCTTACACTAGACGATGGACACTGGTCTAATAAGTCCTGAGTCAAAGCTCTCCCTTCTTTCTTCTATCTCTTGGGCTTCTCTTCAGGGTTTAACTCTTTTCCTTTCCTACTCCTTTTGGAAGAAGAAGACGAAGGTTCCATAGTTACAGTAAATAAGAGAGACAATACTTACTTGGTAAAATGCTCAACTCTTCTGGTTATCGTTTGCAAATCTCTGCAAGGTCTTCACAGCTTTCAATCTCTTAGCATCGATCTGATTCTTACGAAAATTCACTCAGCTTAACTGTAATTGAATGGGCAACTTGTGTATAGTTAATGTTCTGCATCTGTAACGGCTACTCAAGTGTTTTAAATTTAATTGCAGATGTGACACTTTTCAACTGGGCCTTTAATTCCTTCGCGGGAAGTACAGTCTGCTCAAAGTGCGCGCGTTTCAAATTATCGATGAAACCCTTGCCTTCGGCCGAGTGTTTGAATCTTCCATCGAAAGCTCATTTTCTTCGATAATACTGTTTCGGTGAAAAACTTACGTCGAGAAGCCGCTTTTAAGACTCATCGAAATTACTTTTTCATCGATAGTCTCCCTTTTCGACAAGTTGCTCGCGAGTTTCATCGATGCCATACTTTCGATGAGTTTCTTTCTTCGATGAAGGCTTATGAGTGTTCATCGATATCCCCTTTTTCATCGATATCCTTTTTATCGATGAAACAGCTTTTCTTTTGTTCGACACCACGTTCATCGATGAAACTTGCATTTCGATGAATGTCTCTTGAGTTTCCTCGGTAACGATATTTCTTCGAAATCACCTTTTGCCTTTTCGCCTTTTGCTTTTGCCTTTTCGATGAAACATGGGGTATCGATGAGCGGTTTCTTGCGTTCATCGAAGGTAACTTCTTGCCGAAACACCTTTGCCTAGCGCTTTATATGCCCTGTGTCGATGAAAACGCTCTTTCGATGAAACCTCTCCTGCAGCTGCTCGACACAGCTTATTGGCCGAAATATCCATTAGTCTTCATGCTTATGGAAACATATAGTATTATTTTTTCATTTTTATTATATTTTTTCTTTTTAAAAAATAGTGTTCAACAGCACCAACAATAAATGTTGCAACAATTGAGTAATACACAAAAGGTACAATCGAATGTGCAAACAAAAAATGTACAACAACAACAATATCGCATTCGACAACAAATTGCAACACCTTCTACCTCATTACAAGTTAATCCAAACTTGCAACCACCACAATGGATTGGACAAACAACACAACAAATTAATGCAAGTGCCATACCCCATCTTAAGGAGAAACAACAAAAACCACCCAAACAAAGTTTTTTGCAAATGATGGGATTCACACCGCGACAACAATTGGCACAAAGTCAGCAAATTCTGATTCGTCAGCATCAACAACAACATGTGCCCCAATATGTGCCAAGACAAACAAGCTATCATACTTCACAACCGCAATTGACATCTGTGCAATATCAACAACACCCTCAATTGCAATATCAACCTAGGCTACAAACGATGATTCAACCACAAGAAGCACAACAACAAGGTCAATATCAAGGCATGGCACAACCACAACAACAAGAGGTCTACCAAGAACATTATATGCCGGAGACACCAAAGACAGCAATTTCAGAGCATCAACAACCGATCGAAAACATGATGTATCGACAAAGAATACCCACCAGGATTAATGATGGACCTCCAAAATCTAACACAATTGCGCAATAGCTTGAGAAGTTGCAATGACAAGTCGACGCATTAGAAACCAAAGGAACAAAGAAGTTGTACACAGATCAAGATTTATGTCCTAATCCATTTGATAAGAGTTTATATATGCCTCCCTTCCCTAAGCATTTTGAGGCACCTAATTTTGAGAAATATAAAGGGAATGGAAATCCAAAAGACCACATTCGAGCATTTTTCATGGCATGTACTGAAGTGAGTTATGAGGAAACATATTTAGTGCGCTTATTTGCACGAAGTCTCACGGGACAAGCCATGGATTGGTATTCGCATCTGCCAGGAAACATAAAGACTTGGTCAGAACTGGCTCAAAAGTTTATAGCTCACTTCGCATTCAACATTGACAGTGATGTGACCATGTCAGATTTATGCAACACCAAGCAAAAGCAAGGTGAACCATTAGTGACTTTCTTGCAACGATGGTGAAGCTTGTATAGTCGTTCTTCCCTAGATATACCTGAAGAACAACAAGTGAACTTGTTTATCCAAAATTTGGTCCCAGAAATGATGTATGAACTCAAATTGAAAAGTCCCAGTACTATTGAGAAACTCATTAAGAAAGGGATGAACATTGAAACTGCTCTTGTAGATAAAGGAATCATTAAGCTCAAAAAAGACAGTGACAACACAAACAATTCTGGGGACCAAAATAGATTTTGGTACAAAAACAAGAATGTCACTAATGATGGAGTTGTTGATGCAAGAGTGGTGAATGCAAATCAACCCCTTTCACAATAAATAAATTGAGTGCTCCTAATATATCAACTATGGAACAAAATCAAACACCAGCGAGCAATGTTACTCAATAGCCACAATACCAACAGCATACTCAACAATACACTCAACAATATAATCAACAACAAGGCCAGCAGCGCAAACCTTTTCGATCAAGGGATGGACCTCCTCGATAGTTTATGTCATTGGGAGAGCCCATTGAGTTAGTAATGAAACAATTAATACATGCAAAATTTATCAAGTTACCAGATATCAAGGCAGAACCAGTGGTAAAGCCGCATTGGTGGAATGATAATGCATATTGTGAGTACCATCGGTCAAAAGGACATAAAACCGCATCATGTTTTCAATTGAAACATATGATTCAAGACTTGTTAGAGCAAGGATTAATTGAGGTTGATCCACCCAACATGACCTCTAACACTAATCATACAATTTTCAAAACTCCTTTGCTTGATCATGACAAGGGTAAAGCATCTTCTTCAAACTCTACCCAAATAGAAAATTATGCAAATACTGGTTATAACAATGTCATCAATTGTTTCCGAGTGTCAAATGAGTATGTTTCCACCATAAGAATAAAGGAACAAGATCTTTCTTGTGCGGTCACCACTCGTCGATCCAAAATAGTCCTAAAAGGAGCTCCTGCAGTTCCTCCCAAACCAACTCCTGCAAGTCAGTATAATCTCCTGGATCATCTAAGAAAGACACCCAAACAAATATCAATCCTTGAGTTGTTGAAAATGTCCCCCATGCATTGCGCAGTCCTAGATAAAGCTTTAATTGAGTCCACTGTCCTGACAGACATTGATGTTGACCAGTTTCAAGCCCGAATTAGACATCTAGCTGTTTCCCAAAATGTTGCATTTTCTGATAATGATATCTCACCTGATAAGCTCCCTCATAATGATCCTGTACATCTTGAAGTCTTTGTCCATAATTGCAAAATCCAACGAGTCTTGATAGATGGCAGAGCTGGTCTTAACATCTGTACCTTGAGAGTGGTCATTGGTCTTGGTTATACAGAAAAGGATATTGATTCTTCCAGAAGAATAACAATCAAAGCATATGATGATGCTGAGCGCCCATCTAAAGGGATAATTACATTGCCTATCAGAGTCAGTCCAGTGATAGAAAACACTTTCTTGTAGGTCTTAGACCTTGATCTCCCTTACAATATGATTCTTGGTCGTTTGTGGATCCATGCAATGAAAGCAGTTCCATCCACTTATCATCAATGTTTAAAATATCCTTACAATGGAACTGAGATAACAATTCCAAAAGATCCTAATCCATTTCAATTTTGTGCTACCCTAAAGGATTCTCCATAGCAGCAAGTCCTAGTCAATAGAGAGGCCAAATCACATAGTTATGTGGATCCTAATGAATTGTTAGATGCTATCAAAGGAAAATTGAAGATACAGGACCAAGGATGTGGAGAGTATTCAATGGCTCAAACATTCCTTATTGGTAATTTACCGATATCTCCAAAATCACATGGCAAGTCACATTTGTTGCAAAAGGAACCTAAAATGGTCATTCAGTATCAGCCCCCCACTACATTTACAAGATGGGGTGAACTTGACAAAGAAACTTTAGATGATGATGTTATAGATTGGCTTTATAAGGATCCAACTGAGACCCCACCTGTCAGGTTGTCGGTGGAGCGATACGGCAAAGGATTTACTATGCTACAGAAGAAAGGATATGATGGTTGTAGTGGCTTAGGTCCTGACAAGAAAGGAAGGCTAGAACCTATTATACCCAAGATGCAACCTCCAACTTTAGGGTTAAGTTTTGTACCATTGCGAATTGGACCCTCGTCTACCAAAGTGACCATGTGTAGAAAGGGGTGTGACTCTAATGATGAAACAACACCTGAGGATACCCGACCTGAAACTGATTCCAATGAATGGGAGTGGAGTTCTTTTTCCTCTAGTTCCTATGCCCTTGACAATGTTTTCCTTGATCCTAATGATTTTCCTATGGAAGACAAACATGAAATAACTCCCCCTCCAAAGACATGTCCTAATGCTTGGATGGAGTCATTCTGGGACCCAAGCTCTGAATCAGATGTGAATAGTTCAGATAGTGATACCATAGATGTTCACATCTTTACCATTTTGGCCCTCACTCTCCTTAAATCTGATGATGATATGCCCCTCGTCTATCCCCAGCTTATCCAACATGACAAACAAGAACCACTCACATTGGATTGTTTTCAAAATGACAAAGCAATTGCAGAATTCCTTGGACTACGGGAAGGCATACCACAAGGTGATCATAAGGCAGGATTTGCTATTGATATAGATTCCACAGCATATTTTGGGGAGTCAACTCCATCTTTCAGTCATCAAAATGAAAAAAGAAAAGAAAAAATACAAAATCAAAAAAATAGGTCTTTGAGTGAAAACCATAAGGCACTCTCTGATCATGAACAAGTAAAAATAAAAGACGTACTTGCGGGTGAAAACCTCTCTGAGGCGCCCAAAGGTGGAAGAGTGGACATACCCCTATCAAGTCAGGATAAATCAACATTGCTTGTGGAAATGACCAAAGAAATCAATTTGGGTACACCTGACAACCCTAAGGTCATTCATTTCGCTGCTTCTTTATCAAAATAGGAAAAGATAGATTTTGTCAATTTCTTTCTTGAGAAGAAGATTAGCTTTGCATGGTCCTATGTAGATATGCCTGGACTTGATCCAGAATTAGTCCTTCATCACTTGCCATTAAAAGTAGATGCCAAGCCTGTCAAACAGAAACTCAGAAAGATGCATCCCCAGGTGGCTCTTTTGGTCAAGGTAGAGCTGAAAAAATTACTAGATGTGGGATTTATTAGACCCATTGATTATGCAGACTGGATTTCAAATTTAGTACCAGTTAGCAAGGTAACTGGGGGCATCAGAATCTATACGGATTTTAGGGATCTTAATAAAGCATGCCCTAAAGATGATTTTCCACTGCCAAATATAGACATCATAGTTGACATGACTGCTAGATATGAGATGCTCTCGTTGATGGATGGTTTCTCCGGCTATAACCAAATTCGCATTGCTCCTGAAGATCAACAGAAGACTGCATTCACCTTTTCTTGGGGTACCTATTGCTGGAATGTGATGCCCTTTGGTCTTAAAAATGCTGGTGCAACATATCAAAGAGCGATGATGACAATTTTCCATGATTTCATGCATACTTTGATGGAAGACTATGTTGATGACTTATTATGCAAATCTGTCACAAGAGATAGTCATCTAGCCATCCTGGGCCCAATCTTTGACTGAATGGAGACCTACAAGCTTAGACTCAATCCAAAGAAGTGTGTCTTTGGTGTTGCAGCTGGCAAATTACTAGGGTACATTTTTTCTCATAGAGGCATTGAAGTCGACCCGGCCAAGGTTAAAGCAATAATGGATATGCCTCCTCCTTCTAATCTCCATCAACTAAGAAGTCTACAAGGAAAATTGTAGTCAATCCGCCGCTTTATAGCTCAATTGGCAGACAAATGTCATCCATTCCAGCATTTATTGCATAAAGGAGTCACTTTTAAATGGACTGAGCAATGCCAATCAGCATTTCAAGCTCTTAAGGACTATTTGTTGTCGCCACCTATTCGAATGCCTCCTATAGAAAGAAAGCCATTTATATTGTATATTTCTGCAACTGAAATGGCACTAGGAGTTCTCTTGGCCCAACAGGATGAGAACGGCAAAGAGCGAGCTATTTATTATATCAGCCGGACACTAGTAGGCTATGAGCTGAATTATTCAACTATTGAATGGGCATGCTTAGCAGTGGTATTTGCAACACAGAAACTTCGACACTATATGTTAAATCACCACACATTTCTAGTTGCAAAAATTGATCCCTTGAAATATTTGCTTAGCAGAGCAGCTTTGACGGGTCGCCTTGCAAAATGGGTTATGATCCTCAGTGAATTTGATATTGAGTATATGGAGCGAAAGGCAATAAAAGGGAAAGTCATAGCATATCAACTTGCAGAGGCTCCTATTTATGATGATCATCCCATGTTGACAGATTTTTTGGATGAATCAGTCTTTGCTCTTACATCTTCTAATGAATGGAAGTTATACTTTAATGGGTCCCATACCAAGTTTGGATCCGGAGCAGGCATATTGTTTGTCACCCCTCAAGGTGATGCTATTCCCAAGTCCTACAGGATAACTTTTCATTGTACCAATAACATTGTAGAGTATGAAGCACTGGTCACAGGACTCCGAGTAGCGGTCCACTGGAACATCACACATTTACAAGTCTATGGAGATTTTCAATTAGTCATCCGACAAGTGAATGATGACTACGAAACAAAAGATGAAAAGATTATTCCCTACAAGCATATGGTAGATTTCTTCAAGACAAAATTCATGGCTATCTATTTCAGTCAAGTTCCAAGAATTCAAAATAAGTTGGCAGATGCGATGGCTACAATTGCTTCCATGTTGAATATGCCCCACAATATGGACAAATGTGAATTTTTGGTCGAACAGTTGCTTGTCCCTTCTTTTGAAATTTTGACAGCAGATGTGATGTGTGTTCTTGTTGGCCCTAACTCCCCATGGTACAATGACATCTATCAATATTTAAAATCCCAAACCTTACCACCTAACCTTTCCACTAACCAACGTCGAGCTTTCATCTGACAGACAGCCAAATATGTCATCATTGCCGACACCCTTTACCGTCGTTCCTTTGACCATACCCTCCTCAAGTGTTTGGATTCTGATGAAGCACAAACGGCTTTACACAAGGTTCACGATGGTATATGTGGGGGCCATTTCAATGGTCTGAGCTTAGCCAAAAAGTTGATTCATGTTGGGTATTACTAGCCCACTCTGGAAAAAGATGTTCACGATTTTGTTAAAAAGTGCTACAAATGTCAGATCCATGGAAATTACATTCATGCACCAGCCCAAGAGCTTCATTCTGTAATATCTCCGTGGCCCTTTTCTCAATGGGGATTGGATCTTATCGGCAAGATTCACCCGACATCTGCAAATGGACATAAGTTTATCATTACAGCCACAAAGTATTTTACAAAATGGATCAAAGCTATCCCCATGACCTATATCACTGGTGCGCAAATTTCAAAATTCCTATTGAATTATATCATATGCCAATATGGGGTTCCCCTTGCCATAGTCACAGATAATGGCCATCCCTTCAAGAATAAAGATGTCAAGGAACTTTGTGAAAAGTTTCATATCCAACACCGTTTCTCCGGTCCATACTATCCACAGGGTAATGGTCAAGCCGAAGCATCAAATAAAACCATTATCAAGATCCTAAAAAAGGTTGTCAATGATGCTGGTCAAGATTGGCATGTACAGTTGAATCCAGCACTATGGGCTTATCGCACTTCTATCCGCACACCCACTGGCGCAACACCTTATTCCTTGGTGTATGGTGCAGAAGCCATTTTACCCTTGGAAGTGGAGATTCCTTCTTTGCATGTTTCCTTGCAACATCTGATTGATGATGAGATGCACAGAGTCTCTTGGTTGCATCAACTTGAGATGTTAGATGAGAAATGTCAGACAGCTCTGACACATTTGCAAGCATATCAAAACCGTCTTCGTCGCTCTTATAATAAGAAAGTCAAAGGGCGGCACTTCGAAGTGGGAGATCTGGTTTTAAAGGCAAACCCCAAGAATGCACAATCTACTGACATCATCAAAGGCAAGTTTGAACCTAATTGGGTTGGGCCTTTTATAGTGACTGCAGCCTATGGCTCGGGGGCATATCAGCTTGCCACTCCAGAAGGTGAACCTTTATCCAATCCTGTAAATAGAATGCACCTTCGCAAGTACTGGGCATAATTTTCTATCAGCAGTTTTTCAAGTATGATCCTGAAAAAATACAAAAAAATCAAAAAAGCAAAAAAATACAAAAAAAAGTGAAAAAAAAAAAATACAAAAAAAAAAAAAAAAGTAAAGGAAAATGATTCGCCCTCTAGTGAAAACCTGGCAAACAGGCGCCATGTGTAAAAACAATCTTTGCTCTGTCATCTATCATGACCTCTAGCTATGCTTTCTCTCTACAGGTTTATCATGTCCTAACCCAATGTGTTGTTCCAGGCCTATGATTGGTCAACATCATTGTCTTGCATACTCCGTTTCTTGTGCATATGTTTCAGTCCTGGCCTCTATATATGTCTTTCAGATGTGCATTGGGTGTGTTCCCCTTGTCCTGATCAATCACTGGAACTTTTGAATTTAAAATGTCTTTAAAAAAATCATAAAAATTGAAAAATGTCATGAAAAAAATCATAAAAATTGAAAAATGTCCTGAAAAAATCATAAAAATTGAAAAATGTCCTGAAAAAAATCATAAAAATTGAAAAATGTCCTGAAAAAATCCAAAAAAATTGAAAAATGTCCTGAAAAAATCATAAAAATTGAAAAATGTCCTGAAAAAAATCATAAAAATTGAAAAATGTCTTGAAAAAATCCAAACAAATTGAAAAATGTCCTGAAAAAATCATAAAAATTGAAAAATGTCCTAAATAAGTCCCTAAAGAGTCATAAAAAGTCTTGAAAAATGAACAAAAACATTATAAAACTCAAAAAAAACAAAAAAAATATCCCCTTTGTGCATAAGACAGATCACTGAGCATCCCTCCGACAACACGCAATCACACACTACGCTTTACTACAAATCACGCCTTAATAGATGAACTTTTTTCAATCAAACCAGACATTCAAACTGATCACAATTGTCATATCACTTGAACGTCAGCATTAATATCATTTGACTTTGTCACTACTATCATGGGTCTTATACAGGGTGTGGTATACTCAAAACCAGACTGTGTCCTGTCTTAGACGGGGTACCGCATGTCCTGAAACCAGACAGCATGATCGTCCTATCAACACTTTCAACTTTTGACAATGAAGATCAAGATGTTTGTTTGACTTGTTGGAATTAGCAAGTCTTATCATTTATTGATTTATCTTCGATCATGTTCCTATGTTGCTCAATGATGTCACTGAGTGATTTAGAGTGACCGGGATGGTTCATGGTCCCTTTCTTTTTTGTTGTTGTGATTGTTGTTTGTCTGCGATGTGTCTGTCTTTTGCAAAAAGGGTTGCATTTCAGCTCTAGCCTTCAATGCCATGATGCTATGCATCCATTTTGCTACATTAAAATAAAGGTTCTCACCTATAAAGTGCATTACTGAAAGAAAGTTTTTCTTCGTCTCTAACTGTCCTTTATTTCATTTCTTCTTACTAACATTTCTTCTGCTAGTTCGGATAGTCAGTTCAATCTCGTTCTCCGATCTCCACACACATATGCTGCATCCTGCATCCATTCGGTTAGTACATTTGCATTATTTCAAACATCACATCAAGCATTTTATCCATTTCATATTATAAATGCATCAAAAACACATAAAAAAATATATCCATACATGTTCCACAATAATACATCAACAGTGCATAAGTCATCCATACATGGAAAATAACATAAGTCATAACACATTTCATCCCATCATATCGATGCATATCATATCATATATCCACATAATATCGGAGTACAAAATTGGACTATCTGTCCTAAGTATGGCCCATAGGCTGACTACATAATGTCAAACTACATATGTCTCTGTCCTAAGGAGAACGTGCCTATGTCACTGGGTGCTCCCTCTATCCTCCTCATCCCTGCCATGTCTCAAGGATGATGTCCCTCCTGTCCAAGGTCCTGGCTGTGGTGGTCTCATAGGTCCACTCACCCCCATGCTGCTCACTGACCTCCGAGAGCGTGCCCTGCTCTCTGTCCTCAATCATGCCCGATATGACGATGCTCTCTGCTCTGGTGGAACTACACTCTCGTATAGTGTCCTCCAATGGCGTATCTCCTCTCCGGTCTCTACCAACATCTATGCCATCTCATGTGCACTAGCATCCCTCATCAACCCAATATACTTAGTGACTCTCTGTTCTTCTCGCTATGCCTGGTCTATTGTTGTATCTCGAGCCGTTGTAACTCTGGCTATCTCTACTCTGAACTGATCATGCTCTGTTCTCAAGATGGCATTCTATCTCTCTAATGTCGCAATATGATCATGCTGACTCGCTATGGTAGCCCTGCACATCTCCATCTCCTCTAGGCTAGCTGTCTCCGACTCTATAGGTATATCCTGCAATGACTCCTGATCGACTGAATCTGGCTCATAGTCCTCATCCTCCTCATCATCTTCATCCTCATCACCTCCCTCATCCTCATCACCACCCTCATCCTCCTCATCCTCATCATCTCCCTCCTCCTCTCGTGTGAGTGGGAAGTCCTCCTGTCTCCTAGGTACTGGAATGTCAGGATCTGTCAATGGCACTAGCCGTCGTCATTCAAACCATCGCTCATACTCCTCTATCATCCTAGCGTCCATCACATCTGATCTCCACTCCCGTTGTCTCTATTGTAGCTGTGTGAAGTCAGCATATGCTATTTGTGGCTGAATCATACTCCCCCACTGACTCGCCTCTTTGTGAGATCATGCAAAGTGTGCAGTCCTTCTAGGAACATCCTGCCTCTCTCCAAACTGTCGTCTGACTCTCTCTGGCAAGTACATTTCAATCACTCTCTGGCGATTCACGGGTCGCCCAATCAGGTATCTCTCCTGTCTGCAATATGATAGTTCATCACTATCATCTGACCATCCAGGGCAATCAAGATATGGCCTCCATGTGAACTCTCTCAATCTGTCTAGCTCATGTCACCAATACAATATGTATCCAAAAGGACCCTGTCTCAGTGCTCCCCCATAGTAGTACACATATGGTCGATGTGGTACTACCTGTCTCTCTGCAATCGGTCGACATATGGCAATGTGCTCAAATGCCCATACCTGTAACAGTGTGAATCCACAGCTCAAAGTCTAAACTCCCTGATATGCTATCTGATGCAACTGAAAATATAGCATAGCAAGCACACATGGTCCCCATGCGTACACCATCCCCTCTGTCACCATCCACTCTAGCACTCTTCCCCATCTAATAGAGAATCCATGTCCTTGTCTATCCCCTGCTAGTAGGCATGCTATCACCACTGCTATCACCACATATCGTCGATCGTACTCTGATGCCATGGTCTCCCAACCGATCTCCCTCTCTATGATATCTAGATCATCTGCGTCAGACTCAAATAATCTGCACAAAGCATCTCTCCCTATCACTGGGTCATATTCTATCATCTCTCCATGAATCAGAATGTGGAGGATACGCCATACATCCTCTAGTGTCACAATCACCTCTCCAGTCGCCAGATGGAATGAGGAGGTCTCCGAATGCCATCACTCTGCCAATGTGGTAAGTAGTCCTGTGTTTGCCCTAATCTTGGGCATGAATGTGATATAGTATATTCCAAGTCCTGCTAATGTATCTCTGTCCGTGCTTCTGAGTCTATGTCGTAACATGAAGCAGTCAGGTCGGTTCTCCCACGTGATCAATGGATACTGTTGACTCTGCATCACAATTGGGGCACATTTTGTCCATTTTAGGGTTTGCTCCTACGGGCTGCATTTCCTTGTTTCATGTCCAAATCAGGGTGTTTTTCATCTATTTTGACCTATCCTATTCTTATCTCCCCTTTTCGGATCATTCGCATGTTGTTTTTGGCTAAATTAGGGTTCCCAATGCACAACTGCGCTTGTGTAGCAACAACCTGTGGCTATGTACCCTACACAAGTGCAAGATATCCTACACAAGCGTAGGATGCACTCACACAGGCGCAGAAGTCAGTTTCTACATTCCCTATGGGCCTCACAATGTCCCGCAAGCGATCAAAATTCATAAAATTGACAATATGGGTTTTTGAGATACATACCGCTGCTCCCACGTCGTCCGGTCATCTATAGGTGCGTACACATTCTCTGAGGTGATCTGCCATTGGAATGTTCACCATCTCTCTGCAAGTGTCTGTTTCCAGAGCAACAAATCCTCTTCTTGGGCTAGTGCAAATGAGCAATTTTCACTCTCTTTGTCTCATTTATAGATCTTTGTCAGTGCATAGATGGACGTTCACTCTCTCCATCTCATGTCGGTCATGGTCTTTTGCACCTTCAATTGCTTGTCATTCGTATATCCGATCTCCAATTTTCAGTCTGTTTGCTCCTATCATGTTCTATCATTCTTATCGATCAATTGGCCTCTTTTCTGGCTGTTTCCGGCCAATTCCTCGAGGGGGCATGCATATGTCATTGTTATTGTCTGGGGCATTTTCATTATTGTTCTTTGAAACAACACTTAGAATCACATTGTCTCAAAGAGGGGCAAAATGTAGACGTCTAAAACTGGTCAACACTTGCGGAGTCATATTTTAACATTTGCGCATTGCCTTATTTTAGGGTTTTTGCATCGCATTAACATTTCTTCTATGTCACGCACTTGGTTTTTATCATTTGCGAGCATCGAGTCCTTCTACATTCTTCATTTATCTCTCTCTCAAATTTGGTCTTGTCGACAACAATCTTCAGTCATGATTTTGGTCAATCTTATCCTATCGCATCAATGTGCGTGCTCATTTGTCATCATTTTGGACATCATCAATCCTAATTAGGGTTTTGTCCTCTTATCAATCTTATCATTTTGTGATCGATTTGTCATCGATCATTGTCCTCTTATCAATCTTGTCGTTTTGCGATTGATTTGTCATTGATCGTTGTCATTTTCAATCTTTTCGTTTTGCAATCGATTTGTCATTGATCGTTGTCGTTTTCAATCTTGTCATCTTGCGATTGATTTGTCATCGATCGTGGTCATTTCCAATCTTGTCATTTTGCAATCTATTTTATCATCAATTGTTGTTGTTTTTGTCATTTTGTGATCGATTTGACATCGATCGTCGTCCTTCTCAATCATGTCAATTTGGATCAATTTGTCATTGTTCCTCAGTGCATTTATCAATCAAATCATTTATCAATTCAAAATCATGATCGAATCAACATCAAATCAATCTTAGATCAAGACCTAATTGTCATCCTTGCATTTCTAATTTATCTTCTAGGGTTTCATGATTTATTCATTTAACCTTGTTTGTCATTTTCTCTCCATTTTTCTCTTTAGGATAAATGATTTATTTATTTATCCTAAGTCTTCTTGTCACAATTAAATGTTTATTTAATTGGCTAATTAATTCCTCCTATTTTTGTAAATTAATTAAAGAATGAAAAATTATTAATTAATTTACCTAATTTGCATCAATTTCCTAATTTCCAAGTCATTATTTCTAACTTAATTTTCTAATTTCTCCTAAATTCCTAAATGTCTATTTCTATTTCAAAATCTTGTCATAAATCCTTGCATAGCAATTTGTCATAAATTGTCATAAATCCTTGCATAGCAATTTGTCATACACTTGTCATAATTTTGCTATTCTTGATTTGAATTTCCATTCGAATCACTTTCATGCTAATCTTATATTTTCTCCAATTTGTCTATAAATTGGATGAATTTCTTCAATCAAGGCCCCTAATCCCTAGTCGAATCAATCATGCTTCGAGTATTCTTGCACTATCATCTTGTCTACTTGCTTTCACATCATGCTCATGCACTAGTAGGTGAGATCCACAAGAAAGCTATTTGAAGGAGAAAGAAGGATAATGGAGCCACATGAAGGAGACATTCAAGTTTGCAATAGTTTGCGTTTGAATTGATGTCTTGTTTTCATGTCTTCATTGAGTATAATTAGGATTGTTGTCACTGCATTTTAGTTTTCGTGATTGAGCTAGTTTAATATCTATTTTCTTTGATGATTCCCAAATTCCTAGCTACACAACCTTTCATCCATATTCCCTATCTTATTGCAACTTTCTGCTACTATCCCTTAGCCTATCCCGACTTTCAGTCCATGTCCCTTATCCATTCTTGGTCTTGATTATCCTATCCATATCTTATCACTATCCATACACTCTTTTTTTTTTCATTCCTTGATCTTGGTCTGTAATAAGGACGCAAAATTTAAACATGGTTTCAAAAACCTCTTGACATGTCCCTCATGCCATGTCACTGCTTTACATTGTCATATCCAGTCTCTTGTCTCATCATGCAATAGCCCTTGAAAATTGCATCTGCATTGTCTCCATAATAAAAGACCTTTGTCTTCCCTCTATCCACCAACATTTCAGCAAGATTGTTTATCCATTTGTCATATTCCTTGCCTTGCTAGACATTGGGGGCAAAAATCATAAAAATTGAAAAATGTCCTGAAATAATCATAAAAATTGAAAAATGTCCTGAAATAATCCAAAAAAATCAAATAATGTCCTGAAACAATCCTAAAAACATTCATAAAATGTCCTCAAAAAATCCAAAAAAATCAAATAAAGTCCTGAAAAAAATCCCTAAAAATCAAATAATGTCCTGAAAAAATATCTAAAAAGTCAAATAAAGTCCTGAAAAACGAACAAAATTTTTTCAAAACATCAAAATCCAAAAAACAATTTCTTTGGCATTTTGTATTTTGTCAATAAATTATCCCTTTGTGCATAGACAGATCGCTAAACATACCTCCAACGACACTCGCTTCAAACATTGTACTTTAATGAAATCACACATTCACAGATGAACTGTTCAACCAAGCATTCAAACTGATCAACATTGTCTTATCAATTGAACATTAGCATCAACATTACCATTGGTCCTTGTCAATATTATCATAGGTCTTATACAGGGTGTGGTATACTTGAAACCAGACTGTGTCCTGTCTTAGACGGGGTACCACATTCCCTGGAACCAGACAGTATGATCATTCTTGTTTTCCACTTTTGACAATGACGATCAGACTGTTTGTTTGACTTGGTTGAATTTGTGCATCTTATCTTTTTACTGATTTATCTTTGGCTTCGATCATGTTCCTATGTTGCTTGATGATGTCACTAAGTGATTTAGAGTGACCGGGATGGTTCATGGTCCCTTTTGTTCTTTGTTGTGTTTGTTGTTTGTGGAATGTTTGTCACAAACTAGGGCAACTATATCATTGGGTGTTTGTGATAAGTACGTTTGCTTTGTGAATGCCGCACATACCTCAACCCTTGATGTATGCACCCTAGGATGATTCACTCATTCCTTGTGTGCGATGTGTCTGTCTTTTGCAAAAAAGGGTTGCTTTTCAGCTCTGGCCTTCAATGTCATGATGCTCTGCATCCATTTTGCTACATTAAATAAAGGTTCTCACCTACTTTTGTGCATTGGTGAAAGCAAGTTTTTTCTTCATCTCTAACTGTCCTCTGTCTAATTTCTTCTTACTAACATTTCTTCTATCAGTCTGGGTAGTCCGTTCAGTCTAGTTCTCCAATCTCCAAAAACATACGCTGCATCCTGCATTCATTGATTAGTACATTTGCATTATATCAAGCCCATATCAAGGATTTATCCATTTCATCTTATAAATGCATCCAAAACATAAACATCATTAGTACATAAATAGTGCATAAGACATCCATACATGGAACATAAATATAAGCCATAACACATTGCATCCCATCATTTAGCTGCATATCATATCATATATTAAAACAATATCAGAGTACAAAATTGGACTGTCTATCCTAAGTATGGCCTGCTGGTTGAATACATAATGTCACAATATATATGTCTCTGTCATAAGGAGCACGTGTCTCTATCACTGGGTGCTCCCTCTGTCCTCTTCATCCATGCCATGTCTCAAGGATGATGTCCCTCCTGCCCCTGGTCCTGGTTGTGGTGGTCTCCTAGGTCCACTCACCCCCATGCTGCTCGCTGACCTCCGAGAACGTGGCCTGCTCTCTGTCCTCAATCGTGACCGATATGACACTGCTCTCTGCTCTGGTGGAATTGCACTCTCATATAGTGTCCTCCAATGGCGTATCTAATCTCCGGTCTCTACCAGCATCTGTGCCATCTCATGTGCACTGGCATCCCTAATCGACCCAATATACTCAGTCACTCTCTGCCCTGCTTGCTATGCCTAGGTTATCGCTGTATCTCGAGCCACTATCAGTCTGGCTATCTCTGCTCTGAACTGATCCTGCTCTATCCTCAAGGTAGCATTTTGTCTCTCTAATGTCGCAATGTGATCATGCTAACTTGCTATGGTGGCCCTACATATCTCCATCTCCTCTATGCTAGCTGTCTCTAGCTCTATGGGTATATCCTGCAATGATTCCTGATCGGTCAGATCTGACTCATCCTCCTCGTCCTCATCTCCATCCTCATCATCCCCTCTATCCTCATCATCCCCTCCATCCTCGTCATCCTTCTCATCATCCCCTCCATCCTCATCATCCCCCTCATCCTCATCATCTCCCTCATCTTCATCTTTGTCCTCATCATCTCCCTCCTCCTCTCCAGCGAGTGGGAAGTCCTCCTATCTCCTAGGTACCAGAATATTAGGATCTGTCAATGGCACAGGCCATTGTCATGCAAACCATTGCTCATACTCCTCTATCATCCTGACATCCACCACATCTCATCTCCAATCCCACTGTCTCTACTGTAGCTATGTGAAGTTGGCATATGCTATGTGTGGCAGAATCATCCTCCCCCACTGACTCATCTCTCTATGAGATCAGGCAAAGTGTGCAGTCCCTATCAGTACATCCTGTCTCTCTCTAAACTGTCATCTGACTCTCTCTGGCAGGTACATCTCAATCACTCTCTAGTGGTTCACTGGTCGCCCAATTAGGTATCTCTCCTATCTATAATATGGTAGCTCATAACTATCATCTAACCATCCAGGGCAATCATGATATGGCCTCCATGTGAAATCTCTCAATCTGTCTAGCTCATGTCACCAATACAATATGTATCCAAACGGACCCTGTCTCAACGTACCCCCATAATAGTACACATATGGTCAATGTGGTACTACCTGTCTCTCTGCAATTGGTCAACATATGGCTATGTGCTCAAATGCCCATACCTGTAACAGTGTGATCCCACAGCTCAAAGTCTGCACTCCCTGATATGCTATCTAATGCAACTGAAAATATAGTATGGCAAGCACACAACGTCCCCATGCGTATACAGTCCCCTCTGTCACCATCCACTCTAGCACTCTTCCCCATCCAATAGGGAATCCATGTCCTCGTCTGTCCCCTGCTAATAGGCATGCTATAAGCATGACTATCACCACATATCACTGATCGTATTCTGCTGCCATGGTCTCCCAATGGATCTCCCTCTCTACGATATCCACATCATCTGCGTCGCACTCAAATAATCTGCACAATGAGTCTCTCCCTGTCACTGGGTCATATACTATCATCTCCCCATGAATCAAAATGTGGAGGATACGCCACACGTCCTCTAGTGTCACCATCGCCTCTCCAGTCGGCAGATGGAATGAGGAAGTCTCTGAATGCCATCACTCTGCCAATGCGATGAGCAGTCTTGTGTTTGCCCTAATCTTGGGCATGAATGTAATATAGTATAATCCAAGTCCTGCTAATGTATCTCTGTCCGTGCTCCTGAGTCTATATCGCAACATGAAGCAGTCGGGTCTGTTCTCCTGCGTAATCAATGGATACTGTCGACTCTGCATCACAATTGGGGCACAAATTTGTCAGTTTTAGGGTTTTCTCCTAAAGGGTTGCATTTCCTTGTTTCATGCACCAATCAAGGTTTTTCATATCTATTTTGACCTATTCTACCCTTATCCCTCTTTTTGGGATCATCCGCGCGCTGTTTTCAGTCAAATTAGGGTCCTAAGTGCACAACTACGCCTGTGTACCCTAGTGCTACACTTGTGTACCCTACACAGGTGCAGAACATCCTCACACAAGTGTAGAATGCGCCCACACAGGCGCAAAAGTCTCTTTTTCCCTTCCCTATGGGCCCTGCAATGTCCTGCAAGCAAGCAAAATTCATGAAATTTGGCATATGGGTTTTTGAGATACATACTGCTGCTCCTGCGTCGTCCGGTCATCTCTAGGTGCGTACACATTCCCAGAGGTGATTTGCCATTGGAATGTTCGCCATCTCTATGCAAGGGTCCTTTTCTAGAGCAACAAATCCTCCACTTTGGCTAGTGCAAATGAGCTCTTTTCCTTCTCCTTGTCTCATTTATAGATCTTTGTTAGTGCCTAGATGGACGTGCATCCTCTCCATCATGTGCTGGTCACAGTCTTTTGCACCTTCCACTGCTTGTCATTTGTGTATCTGACCTCCGATCTTTCATCCATTCGAACCTATCATCTTCTATCATTCTTGTCGATCACTTGGCCTCTTTTCTGGATTTTTCCAGCCAATTCCTCGAGGGGGCATGCATATGTCATTGTTATTGTCTGGGGCATTTTCATTATTGTTCTTTGAAACAACACTTAGAATCGCATTGTCTCAAAGAGGGGCAAAATGTAGACATCTAAAAATGGTCAACACTTGCGGAGTCATACTTTAACATTTGCGCATTGCCTTATTTCAGGGTTCTTGCATCGCATTAAAAATTCTTCTATGTTGCGCACTTGGTCTTTATCATTTACGAGCATCGAGTCCTTCTTCTGCATTCCTCATTTTTATTGCTTTCAAATTAGGTCTTGTCGATAGCAATCTTCAGTCATGATTTTGGTCAATCTTATCCTGTCGCATCAATGTGCGTGCTCATTTATCATCATTTTGGACATCGTCAATCCTAATCGATGATAGAATTAGGGTTTTTTCCTCTTTTCAATCTCATCATTTTGTGATTGATTCATCATCAATCCTTGTCCTTGTCAATCTCATCATTTTGTGATCGATTCGTCATCGATCCTTGTCCTTGCCAATTTTGTCATTTTACGATCGATCCTTGTCCTCTTCAATCATGTCAATTGGCGCTTATCAATTAGATCTCCTTGTCAATCTTGGTCAATTTTTCATTGATTTTTGTCAACCAAATTTAATCATTTATCAACACTGGTCCTTTGTCAGTCAGAATCATGATCAAATCGACCCTACATCAATTATCTTTTGTCAAGACCTAATTGTCGTCCTTGCATTTCTAATTCATCTTCCAGGGTTTTATGATTTATTCATTTAATCTTGTTTGTCATTTTCCCTCTAGTTTAAATTATTTATTTATTTATCCTAAGTCTTCTTGTCACAATTAAATATTTATTTAATTGGCTAATTAATTCCCTCTCTTTTTGTGAATTAATTAATGAATGAAAAATTATTAATTAATTCACCTAATTTTCTAATTTCATCAATTTCTAATTTCTTAATTTCCAATTCATCATTTCTAACCTAATTTTCTATTTTCTCCTAATTTCTATTTCTATTTCAAATTTTTGTCATAACATCTTGCATAGCAATTTGTCATAATTTGTCATAAATTGTCATAATTTATCAATCAATCAATCTTGCATAGAAAGTGTCAATTTTGTCATAATTTGTCATATTTTTCATTCTTGATTTGAAATTTCCTTTCAAATCTCTTCATCCAATTTTTGTCATCTCTCCAATTTGTCTATAAATTGGATGATTTTTCTTCAATCAAGGGATCTAACCACATTTTTAGAGAATCAATCACGCTTCTAGTATCCTTACGCTGCCATTTCATCTTGTCAATCTTGCTTTCATGCTATGCTTTTGCACTTGTAGGTGAGATCCAAAAACAAAGTAATTTGAAGGAGAAAGAAGGGCAATGGAGAATTCTGGAGGAGATATTTGCATTTATAATGGTTTGCATTGGGTTTGATTATCTTGTCTTCATATCTCTATTGAATTTTTTTAGGATTTTCTTATCATTTCAATCTGGTTTTTGTGATTGAGCTAGTCTAATTTCTATTTGCTTTGATGAATTCCAAATTCCTATCTACAACTGCAATAATAAAGGTTGCTCGGTTAGAGCTACATGTTTAGCTATTCTGATAGCTTACCCTGTTAGGAGTATCAATATCTGTTAGATCTACCTTGCTAAAGGATTTTACAACACTTAATCTAAATGTTGCACCTAGTTAGAGGCTTTACAATTTATAGACTTGATTAGAGTCTTTTACCCTGTTAAAGGTTTCTCTTACAACTTCAAAATATTACAATAATATCATTACAAATATCTGCAACTTTACATCTGGATTGTTATAGCAGATTATATGTGCTTAGAATAAGATTACCTTGCTTATATCATACCTGGGTAACCCATATAGTAACTCGGTAAACCCTTCTATTTACTCTGTTCTTTGACTGTTCTCTAAATTCCTTCTCGGTGACCTCTGTGTCTCTGTAATAGTCATAATACTTAGTCCTTTCACATGTCTTGCTTCATATATTTCTATATCTTCCCTTCTGTCATGCTACATGTATATTTCTGATCTTAATCCATGTTGTATAAATAGATCTCTTATGTCGATGATCCATTCATTGCTTCGATCTTACAAATATGTTTTATCAAATGAATAACCATGTAAAATATTTCATTGGTTAGATGACCTCAAAATCATACACAATCTTTAAGAGCAATTTCCAATGTGATAACGGTTCTATGTGCCTCGATCTTGTAACATGTTTTCATATGTATGTCCAGGTTCAATGAATCTGGTAACACGTTTCACTCGGTGTATATCAACTTGGTGTGTCATCTTTGCTGCTCAGTAGACATGGAATGATACTCAGTAGACAACTCGGTGTATACTACGCTTTGAGACTAATTTCTTCTATAACCGACTGGACTATGCATACCGACTGAATATTTTGGTAGAGATAACAAACTTAGAGTATATAGAATAACTTTGAACATAAAAACTAATGGCAACTTGATAAGTAGTAACAATCTCCCCTTTTGACATTAGTTGAGATGTTTGACAAAAACTACTTTCAAAGTTATAACTCAATAATCTATATACTTGCAAAATTTGACTATACTGACAGTATATACAATAGTCAATGAAATAATATATCCAAATATACTCCCCTTATCGATATACTGTACAAAACTCTGATTTTGCATGCTCGGTGATCTGCTCTTGGTCTTTGCTTACTGTTCTATTCATTGCTTGGTTCACTGCTCTTGGGTACTCTGCTTACTATGCCCGGTATACTCCCCCTGTATACTACACTCCTTGATACTATACTTTGATGCTTTGAATACTATATCACTCCCCCTTTTTGACAAACATCAAAATTTAGTTACCATTCAGTGGTGGCAACTAGTCAAAAATGGATTTATACTTGGTTCATGCTTCGGTGAGAGCGACAGAGAGGGCATCCTTTACACTATCCATTAAGGAATTCAGTGCTTGAATATCAACGAATAATGATATTAAGCCATCTAAAGTACTTCCCTCTTGTGTAGTAGACAAGTATGTGGCTCGGTTGATTTGTTCTTGGACAAATGAAAGATGAGGAAGGAATAATGTTTGAAGTGTCATCATGTCCATCCTGATCTTGTGTTCTTCATTTCTTAGGTCCAATTGTTGAGCCATTAGCTATTGTAGCTTTGTATAGAATTTTTGAACTAAATTGGGCTCAGTGGTCAACTTATATGAGAGATCGGTGATCTCTTTCTTAATTGCTTCTATTTTATTTTTGATGTCTTTAATGAATAAAGAAAATGTACAGAGTTTTTGAAATAAATAATGAATGTGCTTGAGTTGAGGGGTCAACTCAGCAATAAATTTGACAAGTTTGATTTTGCCAATAGCTATAGCTTTCTGTGCCTCTTCTATCATTTTTGTAGTGAGCTCCTTGTCTTTTAGCTTGCTCAAATATTCTGATGCATCTACTCCAGATGTCTCTATCTTGGTTAGGAGTTCATCTAGTTGAATGTGGATGGCTGCATCTTTTGACACTGTAGTTTCAGGTAGCATATCTGTTAAGAGTGCTTTCACCTTCTGAAGTACTTTATTTTTCTTTTGAATGGCCATTTGCTTCTCTTGTTCGGCCTTTGCTTTACATAGTTCACTGAAATCAATGAGTGCTTGACATTTCACATAAGGAGTCACATGACTTCTTTGCCAGTGGGGGAGTATGGTGCAGGAGCACCTAGCTTCATTTCATCACAGGTTTGATAGCAGGTTTGATTTTTATTAGTCTTGAGTTGGAAAGTTTGTCTAAGATGTTTTTAAGTTGCTCTAAGTTGTTTGGATGAGTTTTGAACTCATTGTGTGGTCATGTTTCCTGTTTTCATCATTTTGCTCAAAGTTGCCAGTTTGGAGTTGCCTGGCAAAATGTTCGGAAAAGTGAGTTTTCAATGTGTTTTTGTTTTGAAAAGTTTTTAGACATGCTTTGTGCTTGGTTTTAGGTGTGAGTAGTGTTCTTAGGTGATTGGTAGTCTTTGAGATCAACCTTGCATCATCTAGGCATTAAAAGTTGTCATTTTAGACATGAAAATGTCAAATTTGAGTGTTCTTGGACATGTACCTATCCATACAAGAGGATAACTAACTTGTAGAGGTATTTATTCTCCTGCTTTAACAATTGTAAGGGTTGATTTTGTGGAGATATCAAGCATTTGAAAGTTTCAACTAGTTTTTACCTTGTTTTTCTCTAAGTTTTAACTCCATGTGAGCAGCAGTCTATACACCTACTGTACTTGGCCATACTGTTTTTACATTTTCAAGTTCTCTTATGCTTCTTGAAGCTTTTCCCTTTGGTGGCATCAAATTTCATTAAGTTTTGAGTTCTAAGAAAAATTAATTGGTTTTGACAGTTTCACTGCCTTGTCTAGGAATTTGGCAAGGATGCTTGACCAACTTGGCTTCTTGAAGCCCTAAATATTCATGGCTTCCCAACAACTAGTTGGTCAACTTGTAAGATATTTAAATACATGTTTTTATTTCAAAAATGTAGGTGCAAGAAGTTTTTTCACCATGGAGCCCTAGGCAAGTGTGCTATTTGGCTAGGGTCTTTGAAGAGGTTTGATGCTTTGCTCTTCTATAGAAAATGCATTCATTAGGTGGAAAGACCTGTCTTGATGTTCAAGTTGTATGTGAAAGCAAAGAGGCTTTCTAAGCCATGATAAGGATTGGTTGCATTTTTTTTAGTTTGTGAAAATTGTGGAAAAAAAACAGTGAGTCACTGTTTTGGTGTTGGTTTCCACTCATTTGCTTACTCTCCACCATATATCAGTGTTTGTAAAACCTTGTATCTCCTTTTATTTGTTTGCAAACAAGAACAAGGAGTGGTCTTTGACCCTACCCATGGGTTTTGAGATTGCCAAGATCAGTTAATGATCCTTTAGGCAAAGTTGAAATGCCCAGTTGGCTATAATAGTCAATTATGACTGATTTTTGCATTTTTAGTTGAGTTGTTTATGCAATCTTCCTCTTCCAAATAGCAGGTATGAAGTTCAACAAAAATTCAAAGATAGAGCATTGATCAAAAGCACCAGACAGACCTTTGAAAAAGAGTTTTGACAGTGGTAAATGCAGGGTAAAGTGAAAATGCGGTGAAAGAGGCAAAGTGCAGTGATAACAAGTTTTGACAGTGAATGATTCATTGGTTTGTAATTGCCTAATGCCTTTTTGTGTAGGGTTAATGTGGTTCTCCTTTGTCACTAATGTTGGACATGTTTACATGTTTTGAATGTAATTGGTACTCATGCAATGATGTGTTTGTGGAAAGCAAGAAAGGGAAAAGTTGTAAATGTTGCACACTCCTTATGAGCATCTTTTGTAAAACCTTGTTCTCTAACCTTTGAAGCTGTAAAACTACTTTATTTTGGCCTAATTAGTATGTGGCATGGTAGAACTAAGGTTGTTTGATTCACATTGAAGGTTTCTAACTTGTAAGTTGATTCTTGCCATCAAAACCCTAGCAAACCCTTCTTTTTGCACCCATTTTTGGGACAGTCGTGGAGGAGGCCTAATGGACCCTAAGACTTAGAAAATCCTCAAGAACTTCCAAAAGGGTATCAGAATATAAGGTTTTTTTTGTCTGGAAGTGCATCATTGGAGCAGGATGAGCACAAAACCCCAAAAAGAGGGCTAATTCCTTGTAGCTATTTTAGGCCTAAAATATGGTTTTTTGTCAAATCAGGTACACAAAGGAATGTTGTAAAGAATAAAACCCATCAAATCAAGTTGAAACAAGTTAATCTGGTGAGATAGACTCCATAAGTCAGTTTGTAGCACTTGTGAAGGATTACTACACTCCAAACCATAGAAGACCAAAGACACCCATGGGGGTAGAACTTGACACAAACTTGTAATTTGTCAAGAGGAGACCTTGTGCAATTAGAGAATAGGTCAGGGATAGAGGAAATTAATTTCAATTAAGAAAGTATGGCGTTAGACTAGAAAGCCTAAAACAATGGAGTTGAAGCCCTTGAGCAATCAAGGAGTGTTTGACTTAGGGAGGTGGATCAAGGAGAATTGTTAGGTTGCCTATAAGATTTTTGCACTCTGATTTTGGTGACTACAACTTGAAACTAGCAAAGGACCTATCACTTAGTAAAAATACAAGCCTATTGGGCAACCCCCTTGCCCTACCTCCCTATCATAGTGGTATCAGAGCCCAATTACACTTTGGAAGAAGTAGCAATTTGGCAACCATGGTGACAAATGCAAAGTTAGGCAAGAAAATGGAAGATCAGGAAGAAGAAAATAGGTTACTTAGAGAGAAGCTAGACCTCCTAGAGAAGAAATTGGGAGAAGTAGAAGGGAAGGTAGATGAAGCTAGCAATAAGATAGATGGAATAGAAGGCAGGGGTAAGCTATTAGCTATAGAGGATGAAATCCCTCTACCAGACCCTGTGGTAGAGAATGAACACTTTTTGAAAGCCTTGAAGGCTATGAGTGGGAGAACACTAGAAGGAGTCCCACTATTCAGTGGTAAAATGGACCCAGAAGTGGTCATGGAGTGGATTGAGGTTCTTGAGAAACATTTTGAATGTGATGGTGTGACAATGGCCCAGAAGGTAAAGGTGGCTAAGTCCAGGTTGAGAGGAGCTACCTTAACATGATGGAAGTTCATTCAGGATGAACGTGAGAAAGAGGGCAAAAAGCCCATAGCAACTTGGAAGGGAATGTTGTCCAAGATCAAAGAGACTTACAGTCCTGAGCACTATGAAATACAACTTCATAGGAAATGGCAAAACCTTAGGCAAAAAGAGTTAGATGTTAGTAGTTACACCGAGGAGTTTCAGAAGCTATGCCTTAGGTCAAAGATCCAAGAGGATGAAAATGTCAAGGTTGCTAGGTATCTCAATGGCTTGAGATGGAACATTCAGGAAGAGTTAAGTTTGTTGTGTCCTGCAACAGTCCAGAAGTGCTATCAACTTGCACTTAAGGTAGAGGAAAGGAGTAGGAAGAAGCAAGAGTAGCATAACAGAGGTAGAGGAAGAGGCAGAGATGGTAGAGGCCATAGAGGCAGTTTTGGGGGAAGACACATAGATCAAAGGTCTCAAGCAGAATCTAAACTTATAGAGCAAAGTGGGGATTCTCAGAGCAAGCCCAACTATAGGGGTAGGGGATCAAGCAACCCAAGAAGGGGTATATCTAGTGGACTAGGTAGAGGGTCTTACTTCTCCACCATGAAATGCTATAACTATCAGAAATTAGGTCATCCTACTTATAGGTGTCCAGAAAAGCCTAGTTCTTCCCATGGAGGTGAAAAGAGAGTGAACTATGTTCAGGAGGAAGGAAGTAGTACAAGAACTCCAACAATGAACCTAGCACCCGAAGATGGTGAGAGTCTAATGATGAGCAGAGTATTGATGCAAGAACCTTGGGCAAGGTATGTAAGGTGGTTATAGATTCAGGTTCCACAGATAACATTATCTCAGAGGAGGCAGTTAGCAAATTGAACCTACCTAGAATGAGGCACAGTGAACCCTACAAGGTAACCTGGTTAAACAAGGGGCAACATGTCCTAGTTAGTGAACAAGCATGGATAGACTTCAACATAGGTGAATATAAGGATAGGATACTATGCGACATCCTTCCTATGGATGATTGCCATCTACTATTAGGTAGACCTTGGCAATTTGACAGAAAGGAACATCATGATGGTGAAAAAAACACATATTCCTTTCAAAAGAATGGCATTGTCTACAAAATGCAGTCCCTTAGTGAAGAGATAGAGAACAACAAACCACAGGCACCTAGAGTGTTATTAGTCAATGAAAAAGAGTTAATCCAAACCATGAAAGAGGGAGATGGGATTGGTTATGCACTTGTAGTGAAACCTAAGGAGGAGAAGAAAGAAAAACAAGTTGAGATCCCACAAGAAGTGCAACAAATTCTTGATAACTTTAAGGACATCATCAGTGATGGACAACCAACAACATTACCTCCTCCTAGAGCCATTAGTCATCAGATTGAATTTATACCAGGAGCTTCTTTGCCAAACAAAGCATCCTATAAGATGACTTCTGAATAGAACAAAGAGGTAGCTAGGAAGATTCAAGAGTTGTTGGATCAAGGATTAATAAGAAAGAGTATAAGTCCTTGTGCCGTACCTACAGTATTAGCACCTAAGAAAGGGGGAACATGGAGAATATGCACAGATTCTAGAGCCATAAACAAAATCACAATAAGGTACAGATTCCCTATTCCTAGGATAGAAGATTTGATGGATTATTTAGGGGGTGCAAAGTATTTCATAAAAATAGACTTAAAGAGTGGTTACCATCAGATAAGAATAAAAGAGGGTGATGAGTGGAAAACTGCTTTTAAAACAAATGAGGGTCTTTATGAATGGTTGGTTATGCCTTTTGGACTCTCTAATGCTCCCAATACCTTTATGAGGTTAATGAATGAATTATTGTAGGATTTTCTTGGTAAGTTTGTGGTAGTCTACTTAGATGATATTCTCATTTTTAGTAAGACTAAAGAGGAGCATTTGAAACACTTAGCCATTGCTTTGCAAAGATTATCTGATGAGTAGTTAACCATAACTCTTGAGAAATGTGATTTTATGAAGCAAGAGCTCGTCTATCTTGGTTTTGTTGTGTCCTGTGGATATCTTAAGATGGATCAATCTAAAGTTGCAGCCATAACAAGTTGGAAGCCCCACAATCAGCCAGTGCGGTTAGGAGTTTTCATGGTCTAGCCCAGTTTTACAGAAGTTTATCAGAGGGTTCAGTGAGATTTGTGCACCCATGTTAGATACAATGAAGGGTGGTCATAAGGTTAAGTTTCAATGGATAGAAGCAGCCAATAAGGGGTTTGAGTTACTCAAAACTAGAGTTGCTACACAACCAGTGTTAATCCTTCCTAGTTTTGATAAGCTCTTTACTATAGAATGTGATGCCAGTCATCTTGCAGTAGGTGCAGTCTTGAGTCGGGATAATAGACAAGTTGCTTTCCTTAGTGAGAAATTGAATGATGCAAAGAAAAAGTACTCATCCTATGATTTAGAGTTATATGCATTGGTGCAGGCACTCAGGAAGTGGAGGCATTACTTGCTTCCTAAAGAGTTTGTTGTGTATACAGACAACCAGGCAATCAATTTTTTGAATTCTCAAGATAAACTCAACCATAGGCATGTGAAATGGGTAGAATACCTACAAGCATATACCTTTACTCTTAAGCATAAGAAAGGCCAATGTAACAAAGTAGTTGATGCTTTGAGTAGGAGATTGTTGACTATTCAGGAGATTCAAGTTAAGATTATTGGTATTGATTGCTTTCAAGATTTGTATCCTAATGATGATGATTTTACTGTTGCTTATAAAGTTTGTCACACTTTTGAGAATCATTTCCATAGTGAGTATGTTGAATATACATTGCAGAATGGTTTGTTATTTAGGGGAGGACAACTATGTGTTCCTAAAGGTTCCATGAGAGAAAACCTTATCCAAGAGAAACACAATGGGTGTTTGAGTGGCCATTTTGGTCTCAATAAGACCTTAGAGTTGGTTCAATGCTTCTATTACTGGCCTAAGATGCAGAGAGATGTCAGAAGGTTTGTTGAGTAGTGTATGGTATGTCAGAAGGCCAAAGGTAATAGCACTAATGCTGGTTTATATCAGCCACTTCCCATTCCTTCTAGGCCATGGGAGTGCATCAGCATGGATTTTGTTGTAGGTTTACCAAAGACAAAAGTAGGGTATGATAGTATTTTTGTGGTTGTTGACAAATTTAGCAAAATGGCTCACTTTATACCTTGCAAAACTACTAATGATGCTAGTCATGTTGCTTTCCTTTTCTTTAAAGAAGTTGTCAGGATACATGGTTTGCCATCTAGCATTGTGTCAGATAGAGATGTTAAGTTTTTGGGTCATTTTTGGAAGACTTTATGGAAGAAATTGGGTACTAACTTGTCTTTTGGCTCAGCTTATCATCCATAGATAGATGGCCAAATAGAAGTGGTGAATAGAACATTGGGTAATCTACTCAGATATCTCACCAAGGAGTATGGACAAAGCTAGGATCAACTCATTCCACAGGCAGAATTTTCCTATAATGATAGTGTAAACAGATCCACTGGTAAGAGTCCATTTCAGATTGTTTATGGTATGCATCCAAAAGGTGTTTTTGAGTTACATGATATGACTAACTTGCAACATGTTAGTGGGATAGCAGAGGATATGGTACAATCTCTGAAAGAGATCCATGAACAGGTTAAGCAGTCTTTGCAAGACACCACAGCAAGAGTCAAGGCAAGGGTGGATGCTTCAAAGAGGGATGTCCAATTCTTAGTTGGAGATTTTGTGATGGTGCATCTCAACAAGTTTAGATTCCAAAAGGGAGTTCCTACCAAATTACAGATGAGAAGAATAGGGCCTTGCAGGATTTTGGCTAAGTATGGTCCTAATGCTTATAAGGTTGATTTACCTGCTGATGTTTCCTTATCTCCTATCTTTAATGTTGTAGATTTGGTACCTTTCAAGGGGAAGCCTCCAGAAGAGACTCAGACAGCTTCAGACATTTCACATTCCCTTTTTGATCTATCTCTCCCCTCTTCTTCTTTTCCAATTCCTGAACAGGTACTTGATTCCAGAATCATCAAGAAGACTAGACAACATGACTACTTTGAACATTTGATCAAGGGGAAGGATCAACCAGCCTCTGAAGCCACTTGGATACCTAAAAGTGACTTCCACAAGGCTGGTATTCATCTCTCTTTTTTGCCCAAAGGAGTCACATGACTTCTTTGTCACCGGGGGAGTATGGTGCAGGAGCACCTAGCTTCATTTCATCACAGGTTTGATAGCAGGTTTGATTTTTATAAGTCTTGAGTTGGAAAGTTTTTCTAAGATGTTTTTGAGTTGTTCTAAGTTGTTTGGATGAGTTTTGAACTCATTATGTGGTCATGTTTCCTGTTTTCATCTTTTTGCTCAAAGTTGCCAGTTTGGAGTTGCCTGGCAAAATGTTCGAAAAAGTGAGTTTTCAATGTGTTTTTGTTTTGAAAAGTTTTTAGACATGCTTTGTGCTTGGTTTTAAGTGTGAGTAGTGTTCTTAGGTGATTGGTAGTCTTTGAGATCAACCTTGCATCATCTAGGCATTAAAAGTTGTCACTTTAGACATGAAAATGTCAAATTTGAGTTTTCATGGACATGAACCTGTCCGTACAAGAGGATAACTGACTTGTAGAGGTATTTATTCTCCTGCTTTAACAATTGTAAGGGTTGATTTTGTGGAGATATCAAGCATTTGAAAGTTTGCACTAGTTTTTACCTTGTTTTTCTCTAAGTTTTAACTCCATGTGAGCAGCAGTCCATACACCTGCTATAATTGGCCATACTATTTTTACATTTTCAAGTTCTCTTATGCTTCCTGAAGCTTTTCCCTTTGGTGGCATCAAATTTCATTAAGTTTTGAGTTCTAAGCAAAATTAATTGGTTTTGACAGTTTCACTACCTTGTCTAGGAATTTCACAAGGATGCTTGACCAACTTGGCTTCTTGAAGCCCTAAATGTTCATGGCTTTCCAAGAACTAGTTCGTCAACTTGTAAGATATGTAAATACATGTTTTTATTTCAAAAATGTAGGTGCAAGAAGTTTTGTGGCCATGGAGCCCTAGGCAAGTGTTCTATTTGGCTAGGGTCTTTGAAGAGGTCTGATGCTTTTCTCTTCTATAGCAAATGCATTCATCAGGTGGAAAGACCTGTCTTGATGTTCAAGTTGTATGTGAAAGCAAAGAGGCTTTCTAAGCCATGATAAGGATTGGTTGCATTTTTTTCAGTTTGTGAAAATTGTGGAAAAAAAACAGTGAGTCATTGTTTTGGTGTTGGTTTCCACTCATTTGCTTACTCTCCACCATATATCAGTGTTTTTAAAACCTTGTATCTCCTTTTATTTGTTTGCAAACAAGAACAAGGAGTGGTCTTTGACCCTACCCATGGGTTTTGAGATTGCCAAGATCAGTTAATGATCCTTTAGGCAAAGTTGAAACGCCCAGCTGGCTGTAACAGTCAATTATGATTGATTTTTGCATTTTTAGTTGAGTTGTTTATGCAATCTTCCTCTTCCAAATAGTAGGTATGAAGGTCAACAAACATTCAAAGATAGATCATTGATCAAAAGCACCAGACAGAAATTTGAAAAAGAGTTTTGACAGTGGTAAATGCAGGGTAAAGTGAAAATGCGGTGAAAGAGGCAAAGTGCAGTGATAACAAGTTTTGACAGTGAATGATTCATTGGTTTGTAATTAGCTAATGCCTTTTTATGCAGGGCTAATCTGGTTCTCCTTTTTCACTAATTTTGGACATGTTTACATGTTTTTAATGTAATTGGTACTCATGCAATGATGTGTTTGTGGAAAGCAAGAAAGGGAAAAGTTGTAAATGTTGCACACTCCTTATGAGCATCTTTTGTAAAACCTTGTTCTCTAACCTTTGAAGGTGTAAAACTACTTTATTTTGGCCTAATTAGTATGTGGCATGGTATAACTAAGGTTGTTTGATTCACATTGAAGGTTTCTAACTTGTAAGTTGATTCTTGCCATCAAAACCCTAGCAAACCCTTCTTTTTGCACCCATTTTTGGGACAGTCATGGAGGAGGCCTAATGGACCCTAAGACTTAGAAAATCCTCAAGAAATTCCAAAAGGGTATCAGAATATAAGGTTTTTTTTTCTGGAAGTCCATCGTTGGAGTAGGATGAGCACAAAACCCCAAAAAGAGGGCTAATTCCTTGTAGCCGTTTTAGGCCTAAAATATGGTTTTATGTCAAATCGGGTACACAAAGGAAGGTTGTAAAGAATAAAACCCATCAAATCAAGTTGAAACAAGTTAATATTGCATGCATTTAACACATTTGGTGAGATAGACTCCATAAGTCAGTTTGTAGCACTTGTGAAGGATTACTACACTCCAAACCATAGAAGACCAAAGACACCCATGGGGGTAGAACTTGACACAAACTTGTAATTCATCAAGAGGAGACCTTGTGCAGTCAGAGAATAGGTCAGGGACAAAGGAAATTAATTCCAATTGAGAAATTAAGGCGTTAGACTACAAAGCCTAAAACAATGGAGTTGAAGCCCTTGAGCAACCAGGGAGTGTTTGACTTAGGGAGGTGGATCAAGGAGAGTTGCTAGGTTGCCTGTAAGCTTTTTGCACTTTGATTTTGGTGACTACACCTTGAAACTAGCAAAGGACCTATCACTTAGTAAAAATACAATCCTATTGGGCAACCCCCTTGCCCTACCTCCCTATCGGAGATGTATCAAACTTCTTTCTCTAATCTGTTTCTCCGAGTCCAAGGCATATTGCCACCTATTATCAATATGTGCATATAATTCTTTTGGGAGAGAATTAGAGACTTCTAATGGGACCAATCAAAATTTTAGAAGTGTGCAGATGACAACTTCTTCAATTTGTCTCTTTTCATCTACATTTCTGGTTTCATACTTAACATATCTGAATCCTCCAAATCCACCATATTCTTTCAAATTAGTACAAAAATTTTCAACACTATGTACATTTACCTTTTTGCTCTTGCCAATCTAAAATTTGTTTGCATCCTCAGATTTATTGTCACTAGACTCTTTTACCAAAATGAGTCTCCGAGTAGATTTCTTGTAAGTCTTTGTTACCTTAGGAATAGTAACACTCTTTGTTTTCTTACTCGGTGAAGCTACAGATGCTCTAGTGTTAGGTCACTTTGCTAGAGGAGTCGGTGAAGCCTTTGATGTGTCCTGTTTCTTTCTTTTCAACACTTTTCCCTTAGGCAATTCGGTGCTCAGTGTTATAGCTACCTCTTGGGCTTCAGATTCCTCTTCGATAATGGCTATAGTGCCTTTGACAGGTGTGGAGGAAGAATCTTCTCCAAATTTCTCTGATAATGCCTTTATCATCTTTGATGCCTTCTTTCAGCTTTGGGTACTACAATGCTCATTTTTACTTTTTCCTTCACTTCTTCAAAAGTTCCATACCTCAGCTCGGTAGCATGCCTTGGCAATATGAGAAATGCATCAATTTGTTGTTGTGTGATGTCAAAATCAATCTTGTAACCCATAGGTGACAAAGATTGAGTTCTTGGTTCCACAACATTCACATAACAGTAATCAGTGTCTACTTCAAAACATATGTCATCTTTGTATTTCTCCACTAGCTTGGGTGGAATCAGATACCTGTTATGCCTTTTCTCTTGAAATTTACTGAAGTAATCATCCATAATATCATTAAAATTATCACCTAGCTTCTTAATGAAGTCATTGATCTGATGGGTGATTGGTCGGTGTATTTCCCAAACAACTTTACCGACTGATGGAAAGAATTTTTCAAAATAGAAAAACATGCCTACAAGTAGTGATCCAAACTTTAGTGTATTAGCCGAGTTGTTCTTCTTTGGCTTCCTGATGGTGTTCAGATTCTCAAACAAGTTTTTCAGCAACACCTCACATAGATCAATTTTCATGCCTTTCTTCACAATTTTGTATGCTAAGTCTACTGCTACACAAGGTACACTGTTTTCCCTTGCTGATTGGAAGAAATAGTAACCTATTACTCTAATGGCAAATTTTTGTTTTGCATCAGTGACATTGTTCAATTTCAGTCCTCTGCAATCTGATTCCACTCTGGTTAAACTGATCAATTCCTTTTGTGATATCATCTTTTGAGCTCGGGCATGATTATAAATAGGGTAATCAGTAATCAGATGAATGATTTCCTTGGTAATCTTAAATGGTTGCTCTTCTAGCCACATGAAGTCATCGTGAACTCTACTCAGAACAAACTTGACGCACTGGGGTTTGAACACACGGGGATAGGTTAGGGCTTTAGTTAATCCCTTGATCTTAATGTGCTCATACTTGCTATCCAATTTACCATCAGTGCATAATTCATCATAGGTGTCTTTGATTTCAACATGACTGAGTTCTTCAACACGACATTTGGTGAAGAATCTCACATCCTCGACTAGTAACACTCTATCCGGGATGAGTGAAAATGTGGTTTTGTCATCTGGTTCAAATACAAATTTGGGAGTTAACAAGTATTTTAGTGAGGGCTTTTCAACATTCTTAACAACAATGGGATCTTGGATCTTAGGTGCCATTTGTAGATTTTAGATAAAAACTAACAAAAGATCCCTAGGGTTTGAGGATTTTCAAATGGCAGATGCTTCACACTTAGCAGATAATAATAACTTGATAAGATCGATAAACCAACTTAACAATGCATTGAGATTGATGTAAATACCTTGAATTTTGCTTTGTAGGAGGTTTGATCGCCTTAGATTCACTTTTGCTCTACTCTCTTGAAAACTTGGTAAGTGAAAATAACTGTGTAAATGCTTTAAGTACATAATATACCTTATCGGGCTCCATGCATGTTAGGTCAAAAACATTAAATGCACTCGGTTCCACTAAACTTTCTTCCCCTTTTTTTTTGCTTTAACCGAGTAACCAAACTTCCTTCATTTACCGACTTGACAGGTTTCTTGTATTCACCGACTTGACAGATTTCCTATATAGTGCTCCAAAAGACTTTGATAGAATTTCAAACTTACTACTAGATCTTAACTATGCAAATTTTGACTTAAGTACATAATAAAAATAGGAACTGTTAAGATTTAACCTTGAGAGAATGCAATCCCTTCATACCTTTACCGATTAATTTGGAATAGGTGCACCTAACTCGGTAGGTAAGGTGCTTTCTTCATTTGACACAATTTCCTTCTTTTTCCAAATTATCTTTAATTTTTCTCTTATTTCCTCATTGTCTTTTCTAGGTTGATCTCTGCAATCTCCAGCCAAGTGTCCAACTTTGTGGCAATGAAAACATGCCATACCAAGATTTCTCCATGATCTTCGATTGTTCATCCTAAACCTTATAAAGCAGTTGGCACTTATATGTCCATATCTTCCACAACATTCACACCATATCCTTGTATTATAATCCCATGGTACTGCAGAATACTATTGGGAAGGATCTATGTGAGCTCAGTAACCTCTAGCATTTGCTCTGTGTGTAGACCACATATAGCTCATTCACTTAAGCCAACACTTCTCGGTACTATGTCCATATCTATTGCAATTTTTACAAAACCCTTTGAATTTTGCCTTCTAATAATTGTTAACAGACTTTGTCCTACATTGATTAGATGTGTGACCATATTTATTGCAATTGTAACAATAACCATTGGACTTAGTGACATTCGGTTGCTTACCTTTTTTGATTTGGCACATGTTGGCAGTGTGACCTTGATTTCCATAGTAGATGCAAATAGGCTTCTTTCTTTTGATGTTCTTCTTGATTCCAGCTTGCTTTGATGATTCTCCTCTCTCGGTAGTATGGATTCCCTTCTCAGTAGAGTCTTTTCCTTTGTAACCAAGTCCTGCATCTTTGTTGGGTCTTCTTGTATTCAGTTGCTCATCCAACATTTTTGATGCTTCATAACTCTTCTTCAGTGTTTCTTCGGATTTCATATTTGTTTCAAGTTCATTGGTCAACCTTGATACTTCAAGTTTCAATGCTTGATTCTCACCATCTTTTAGATTTGCTTCATGATGTGCATAACCTAGTTGATCTGACAGGTTTTGTTGATTTCTAGTCATCCTTGTAATTTCATCATTCTTATTAGATACTAAGGCTTCAAGTTGTTGCTTCTCTCTTTCTAGATCTCTTACCTTATCCTTGGCTGTCCTCAATGCATCAAGATTTTCAATCATCTATGTGCTGAAATGTTCATATTCTCTTTTCATTGCTTTTAGTTGATCAGCCAGTGCTTTTTTCTTTTCTTTCAATACTCCAATCATTTCTTTAGTCTCTTCAAATATACTATTCTCAGATGATGTCTCAATTTGTTCCACTAACTCTTGAGAGTCCTGCAAATCATTAGATAATCTTCTTCTCACTTTTAGAGATTTTTGCATGTCTACAATCACTTGATTAGCATGGTCCAGCTCTTCTTGCAGATACACAATCCTCAAAGATTGTTTATAGCCTTCCATTGATAAGATCTTTCTCTTTAGGCAGTTAAACCTTTTTCCAAGATTGAAACTCTGATACCAATTGTTAGGCCTAATATGGAAAGCTAATGTACTAAGAGGGGAGGGGTGAATCAGTACTTCAAAACTTTTCTTCAACAATAACTTTACTAATATGCATAAACTGAATAGTGCAATAACATAATATAAAGCTAAAAAAAATAGATAACAATTATACATGATTCACTCCATAACACATATGTTTTGGTTATGCAAAAACTCTTGGTTAGAGAGAAAAATTGCGGTGGGGATTGCACCCACAACTTCACTACTGCAATAATAAAGGTTGCTCGGTTAGAGCTACATGTTTGGCTATTTCTGATAGCTTACCCTGTTAGGAGTATCAAGATCTGTTAGATCTACCTTGCTAAAGGATTTTACAACACTTAATCTAAATGCTACACCTAGTTAGAGGCTTTACAATTTATAGACTTGATTAGAGTTTTTTACCCTGTTAAAGGTTTCTCTTACAACTTCAAAATATTACAATAAAATCATTACAAATATCTGCAACTTTACATCTGGAATGTTATAGCAAATTCTATGTGCTCAGAATAAGATTACCTTGCTTATATCATACCTCGGTAACCCATATAGTAACTCGATAAACCCTTCTGTTTACTCTGTTCTTTGACTGTTCTCTGAAATCCTTCTTGGTGACCTTTGTGTCTCTGTAATAGTCATAACACTTAGTGCTTTCACATGTCTTGCTTCATATATTTCTATATCTTCCCTTCTGTAATGCTACATGTATATTTCTGATCTTAATCCATGTTGTATAAATAGATCTCTTATGTCAGTGATCCATTCATTGCTTTGATATTACAAATATGTTTTATCGAATGAATAACCATGCAAAATATTTCATTGGTTAGATGACCTCAAAATCATACACAATCTTTAAGTACAATTTCCAATGTGATAACGGTTCTATGTGCCTCGATCTCGTAACACGTTTTCATATGTATGTCTAGGTTCAATGAATCTGCTAATACGTTTCACTCGGTGTATATCAACTCAGTGTGTCATCTTTGTTGCTCGATAGACATGGAATGATAATCGGTAGACAGCTCGGTGTATACTATGCTCTGAGACTACTTTTTTCTATAACCGACTGGACTGTGCATACCGATTAAATATTTCGGTAGAGATAACCTACTTAGAGTATATAGAATAACTTTGAGCATAAAAACTAATGGCAACTTGATAAGTAGTAACATGTTTATGATCTAATGTTGAGCGGTAATGATGGTGACATGTATGGTCATTGTATGAAGACAAGTTTAAAATATTTTGGCACATTGTTTTTTTGTCTAGGGAATGAGCAAAGTGTATTGCATCTAATGCAAAGTGCGTGATGAGTTACTGAGCTCGACGAAGTAGTAATCAAGGAGTGGTTGAAGTTTTCTTGATTGATGTGTAGAGATTTCTATGTAATCCAATAGTCATACTTGAACTGAATTTTTTTGTAATCTCGATGAGAGAATTATGTTTTTATTGTGTTACCGACCTAATTGATTTTTTTATAAGGTCAATGAAGTTGTCTAGTTGAAGGTGTTGGCAGAGATCAGTTGAGTGTGTGGTTGTTGAACCGAATGATGAGTCTATAGTTTGAGTAAAGGCAGATAGGAGCTTAAAAGGATCTAAACAAGAAAGTGTAGTGTTATTCAGATAGATAAAACAAACCCCTATTGTTTTCTAACAATTACAGTAAAACTGAAATCCCCTAACCGAGTAAGCTCTAACAAGCTTGGTTACTTCTCAAATCCTCTAACAAGGCGATCCATTAGCTTGGATTTTCAAATCCTCTACTGAGGTAACTCCTAATAGGGTAGTTGCTTCTAACAAGGCATTTGTAGTCAATCCCTTAACTAGGTGATTCTTAACAGGATCAGTTCTTAACAAGACTTTTGTAAAAGCTTTAACAGGCTTGGCTCCTAACAGGGCAAACTTCAGAAGAGTTCAAGATAGTTATCTTGTGAGTCCCATCTCACCGTGGTTTTTACCTATTTGGGTTTCCATGTCAAAAATACTTGTGTCGTGTGGTGAATGTTTTTGTGGTTATGATCTTATGGTTGATTTGATTAACTACTTAACTATTCTAATAAGGCATGATAACCAGAAGCATTGAGAAATTAAGTATGTTGACATATGATAAAGCATTTGGATGTTTACAAGTTTAATGTTGTTTACTGTTAAGTTGCTGTAACAGTCAACCAGTTTTCTTATGAGTATTTCATTGATAAGTTTACTTTGTGTGATTGAGATTGAGGTTGGGAAAGTTTTTATTAGTTTTTCTATTTACTAATTCACCCCCCCCCCTCTCAGTAATCTACTGGATACTTATTCTTTCATCATACCATCAAAACCAACTGATCGAATATGTCCATGTGTATCATGAACAAGCCAATTCCATCACCAAACTATACCGGAGCCTACCGGATCATGCCAGATCCAAATCAGCCAGAAACCACTCAACCTACCAGGACCAGAAGGGTGTCAGTAAATCATCCAAACAGCTAGTGTTGGCATCAATGATAAAACTTGAATGCAACACATAATCAATTCCACCAAATGGCCAACATTTCTTACAGTGATGGAAATGAATGTTTAATAGGTATCCAAGAGATGTACCTAATCAAGAGAAAATGGACATATTCATTGATAATCTTATCAGTGAAATGAGTTATCATCTAAAAATGCAATGTCCTCCTTTTGCCAAGATGATTGAAAATGGTCTAAAAATAGAAGATGCAATGGTAAAGAAAGGAGAGCTAAAGATTTACAATAATTCCTACAATAACAATCACAACAACAACAACAATAACAATAACAATGACAAACCTAAGTTCTGGTCAAAGAATAGACATGTCATCAATGGAGGAAATGATGACAATAATGCTACAAAATAGCAACCAATCTTTAATCTATCAAGTCAAATCCCAAACAATAACAATCAAGAAAACAATAAATTCAAGTCTTTCTTCTCCAATCCTTGCAAGAAATTTTGCAAACATTGGAGAACACTTGGAATCAACTTTGAAAACTCTTCTAGCGAATAAACTAAATACTTTACCAGAAGAAAGAAGTTATGAACCACAAATCAAACCTAATTGGTGGAGCAAAAATCATTTTTGTAATTATCATTGAAATAAAGGACACCAAACTAATGATTGTCAAAGTTTGAAGCACCTTATCCAAGATTTAATCGATAATGGAACTATCATAGTGGATAGTCATGAGACAAACGAATCAGATCTAGCCTTCAAGACTCCGCTTCCAAATTAAGAAAAAGGTGAACAATCTAAAACAAAAGATGACAAAGTAAAAGCCAAAATGAACTACATTTATGCATATGATGATGTGGTAAATATCATCATCGTTAAAAATAACCCACCTTCAGAACCGATCAACGTCATTAAAAGAAGCAAAATGAAGGTTATATTTTTGGGTATAACAAATGAATCAACATCCACTTCATGAAAATATAGCTTAGTGGAACAATTGCAAAGAATATCCGCTCAAATATCAATTTTAGAGCTTCTCAGACTCTCACCTATGCATAAGGAAATTTTAGAAAAAGCTCTAAGAGAAACAATAGTTTCAAAAGACCTGGATGTAGATCAGTTCCAAAACATGGCTGGACACCTTATAGCCCCTCATTGCTTATCATTTTCTGAAAATGATGACGCATCCTTGCAACATCCTCACAATGATCCCTTACATGTTGAAGTCACCATTCACAAAACTCATGTCAAACGTGCACTCATAGATGGTGGAGCTCGATTAAACATTTATGCATTAAGTTTAATAAAGGCTTTGGGATATTCAGAAAATATAGTAGATCCAAAGAAGAAAATAATCATTAAGGCTTATGATGAAGAAGGACGTTCTTCTAAAGGAACTATGGTGTTACCAATAAAAATAGGACTTGTGGAAAGGAATACCTTATGCCAGGTTTTAGATTTGAATATATCTTATAACATTCTTCTAGGAAGACCATGGATTCACAACATGCAAGCACTTCCTTCTACATATCACCAATGTGTAAATTTTCCTCATGAGGGACAAGAAGTCACTATAATTGCAAACTCCAACCAATATTGCAATAATTTGAAGCCAACACAAGATACAAGAGTTCCACATAACAGACGATCAATTTATCCCACCAAACAAATTCAAGAAAAATTATGGGGAACCTTTGAGAAAAATCTCAAATTAAATGATGAAGGAATGGGAAAATATTCTTTACATAGCTTGCCACTATCATTTGGAAAGCCTACAAATGTTCAACCACGGATCTCAAAAAAACCAGTAGAAATGTTTGATGGAGAATTTGTTAGAGATGGAACACTTGCAGAAGAGACTGAAGACAAGGACATTCTTGGTTGGTTGTACAAAGATGAAAATGAAACTATAGCAATAGTTGCAGAAGTCAATATTCTCATAGAGCAATATGGCATTGGTTATAAAATCATATAAAAAATGGGATATGAAGGAAAAGGACCAATTGGTAAGCGACAAGAAGGTATTTTAGAACCTATTTGTCCTCACTCGCAATCTAAATAAGATAAATTGGGGCTTGGATATCCAAAATAAAATCAAAAGCAACATAATTATCAATAGCCAAAGTGGGGAAAGAAAGCAGTCCCTAAAGAATAACCATTGCAAGAAAAGCTACACCAAGCAGCAGAAATAGTAGCCAATAAACAAAAACAAGAAGAATATGAGAAACAAAAGGAAGAACTTGCAATCAAAAGAGAAGAAGAATTTTGCAAACAAGTGTGGAATCTGAGCAAGATATTCTAGAAGCAGTGAAAGAAGAGATGACCAAAATCAGAGAACTATTTGCACCAAACAATATTCTTGTATGGTATGGTGGTGTAATTCTAGACAATGGTTCAGAGATAGATTCAAATGAATATGAACGGGGTTCAGATTTATCATCTAGTGTATCAAGTGCAGAAAAGAATGAAGAGCAAGCAGCTATTACAAATGAAGACTTGTCTTTCATAAAACAAAAGATAGAGTTAGAAAGAAGACAAGAAGAACTTAGAATTCAGAGAAAAGAGGCATATACAAGACAATAAAAACAACAAAAGAAAGAGGATGAAAAAGAAAAATAAGTAACACCACAAGAAACACAAACAGTTATTGATCAAGTATCAGGAAATATCATATTTATATCAAATGATGAGCAAGATGTACCAAGGTATGGAAGAACTAATAGATAGTCAAGCAGGATTGACTATTAGTCCAGAAGAAGCTGAGTTCGAGAGAAGACAGAAGATAGCAAAAGAATCCTCTATGTTATGTACACAAGTATGTCAACTTCAAAATACAAATTAATCTATTGAAATTAATCAAGAAGGAACTTGCAGTATTAAAGATGCATGTGTTGATATAATCCATTCGCTTGAGGGACAAATGTCAAATGAAGAGTCACTTGGTGTGAACCACAAAATACCAATACTGATATTTTTAGAAATGATTGAAGAACACTTGGGAGAGACTATCCTCAAGAGAGTTCTATCTATGGAATTACCTACTCTACACCAAATTATGACTATTATGTCATGAACCTTGAAGCACCCAACAAGAACAATGACTATGACTTACCCATTCTTCATCCAGAACTAATTGATTGGGATAACCTAGAAAACCCTAAATTGGATATCTGTTCCAATGACCATGACTTAGTTGTGTATCTTAATGTCGTCGAACTCATAACACCTAAGATATCTTCCATCGTGGAATCAAGTAACGTTTCTTGCAGTTAGGAGAATATCAAAACTTTCCAGTCACAAAATTGAAATAAAATAAGGGAAAAGACATAGTGTTGAAAACCATTTTATGGCAACACAAGATCAATCAAGAGGAAAAATCAAGGACGTATCTGACAGTGAAAACCTCTATGAGGCACCAGAAGATGGAAAATTTGACATCCTTCATTCATAATTTTAGGAGAGATCTACTATTCCAATAGAGCCAATAGAAGCAATAAACATTGGCACACGAAAGGATCCCAAGATACTTCATCCTGTTGCACAATTATCAGATGAAGAGAGGAAAGAATACATAGAATTATTCAAACAAAGACAAATAAATTTTGTTTGGTCCTATGCAGACATGCCAGGACTTGATCCAGATATTATCATGCAACATCTCAATGTGGATCTAAAAGCAAAACTAGTTAAACAAAAGCTAAGGAAGATGCATCCACACATCGCTCTCCTTGTAAAAGTTGAGCTAAAGAAACTATTGGATGTGGGTTTCAAGCATTGTTCTAGTGTCAAAGTCAGATAAAAGCATAAGAGTCTACAATGATTTCAAAGATTTGAATAATGCATGTCCCAAAGATTATTTCCCATTACCCAACATTCATATAATTGTAGACTTATCAGCAGGACATGAGATGTTTTCATTAATGGATTGATTCTCGGGATACAATCAAATAAGAATTGCCCCTAAAGATTAAGAAAAGACAACATTCACCTATGCATGGGGTACTTATTGTTGGAACGTTATTCCATTGGGCTTAAGAATGCAGGAGCAACTTATAAAAGAGCCATGACAACAATTTTTCATGATATGATGCATACATTTATGGAAGATTATGTAGAAGATATACTTGCAGAATCTCATACAAGGAAAGAACATTTGAACATCTTGGGAAAGATCTTTGATAGGCTTGAACAATATTAGTTAAGATTGAATCCAAAGAAATGTGCATTTAGAGTAACCTCTGGAAAACTTCTTGGGTATATTATATCAACTCTTTGAATTGAAGTAGATCCAGAAAAGGTCAAAGCTATCATGGAAATGGAGTCGCCTAGGAACATAAGTCAATTGTGTTCTTTGCAAGGAAGATTCAATCAATCAGAAGATTTGTCTCTCAATTAGTAGAAAGATGTCATCCTTTCACTCATCTTTTACATAAGAATGTTCCGTTCAAATGGGATCAGAAGTGCGAAGAGGCTTTTATGCAAATCAAAGAATATCTCATGAATCCTCCAGTACTTGTATCACTAATCAAAGGGAAACCATTGTTGCTTTATATCTCAGTGAAAAATGTATCATTAGGAGCTCTTTTAGCACAACATGATGAAGAAGATAAAGAAAGAGCAGTCTATTACATCAGTAGAACACTTGTAGGCTATGAATTGAACTATACATCAGTAGAGAAGACATGCCTAGTAGTTATATTTGCAACTCAGAAACTGCGACATTATATGCTGACTCATTATATGAAACTGATAGCAAAAATAGATCCACTAAAGTGTTTGTTGAACAAGTCAACTTTGACAGGCAGACTGGAAAAATGGGTTATGGTACTATGTGATTTTGATATAGAATATGTTGATCAAAAACCTATCAAAGGACATGTCATTGTTGATCAATTAGCTGAAGCACCCTTACAAGATGGCATACCATTGCACATTGAATTTCTTGATGCAGACATTCAGAAAATAAGTACAAGATTTTGGGAGTTGTCCTTTGATGGTTCCTATACATAATATGGATCGGGTGCACAAATTTTGTTCATCACACCTTAGGGAGACACAATTCCAAAATCATATAGACTAAGGTTTCCATGCATAAACAATACTGCAGAATATGAAGCATTGACTATTGGGCTCAAAATGGCTATTAAATGGAACATTAAGAAATTACATGGTTATGGTGATTCACATCTTATAATCAACCAAATAAATGATGATTATAGTGTTACAAGCTAAGGTTGTCGTTGCACCAAAAGATTGACCTATCAATGCTCGATACAACCACTAGACTTATAGAATCCACAAGAGGCTATTAAACCATATCATGAATCCCTGCGAGGGACGTTGGCCTACTGCCAACAATCTCCCTCCCAAAGTCACTCATTGCGACCTGCATGATTTGAACCTATGACCAATCTCTGATACCACTTGTTACAAGCTAGGGTTGTTGCATCAAAAGATTGACCTGACAATGCCTGATACAACCACTAGACTTATAGAATCCATAGGAGGCTGTTAAACCATGTCATGAATCCCCACGAGGGACACTGGCCTACTGCCAACATATAGAACTAAGGATGACAAGGTCATACCTTACAAATAGTTGGTAGAAGAATTTAAAGAACACTTTGAAGAAGTATCATTCACTCAGATCCCAAGAAATGAGAATAAAGTAGCAGATACAAAGGCTACAATAGCATCTCTCTTGTAGAATCAGGAGAATCGACAATGTTACAAATGCCTAGTGGAAGATATATTGAAATCTACAATTGAATCCTAGCATACCCACATGATTTGCCATATATCTAGAACCAATCAATCCTTATACAACCAAACTTATCAATACTTAAAAGAGAATATCCTTTCTCTTGACCTATCCCACAATCAGAGAAGAAATTTTATCCATCAGTCATCCCACTATACTATTATTGTTGATACCTTATATAGGCAAGTTTTAGATAGCACTCTATTGAGATGTCTCAAACAAGAGGAATTTGAGAAAGTTCTTAACAAATTTCACGTAGGTATTTGTGGTACACACACAAGTGGATTAACATTGACTAAGAAACTTCTTCGTATGGGTTATTATTGGCCTACTATGGAGAGAGATTCATTCACATATGCCAAGAAATGCAAACAATGTCATATCCATGGGAATCCCATCCACGCACCAGCACAATAATTGCATCCTATGCTAGGATCATGGACATTTTCTCACTGGGGCCTTGATTTGGAAGGTAAGATAAATCCTTCATCCTCCAATGGACATAAGTTAATTTTGAATGCTACTGAATATTTCACTAAATGGATTAAAGTAGTAACATCAATGAAAGTGACAAGAAAACAAATATCATCATTCATCTTGAATTATATAATCACTGATAATGGATGGCCATTAAGAATCAAGATGTGAAGGAACTATGTGAGTGATTCCATTTCCAACATAGGTTTTCTACACCATATTATCCACAGGGAAATGGTCAATTTGAGGCATCAAACAAGAATATCTTGAAAATATTGAAGAAAACAATCAATGAAGTTGGTAAAGACTGACACATTCAATTAAATCCTGCTCTTTGGGCAAACTGAACTAGCATTCGCACACTAGCGGGGCAACTCCATATTTCTTAGTCTATGGATTATAAGCCATATTAGTAGTAGAAGTAGAGATACCCTCTCTACAAGTTTCCTTGAAATGTCTTATACCAAAAGAAGAACAACAATTTTCTAGACTTACAGAACTTGATTTGATTCAAGAACGTCACCAAAATGCAACAGATCGTTTGAAGGCATATCAATAGAGAATGGTGAGAAGTTACAATCACATAGTCAAGCCACACATTTTTTAGATTAGAGATATAGTTCTAAGGGAGAATTTGAGAAATCAGAAAGACTGAGAAAAAAAGGGTAAATTTGAACCAAATTGATTAGGTCCTTTTGTCATAGTAGTAGCATATGGCTCAGGAGCATACTGTTGGCATTATAACAGACAAAGGGAGATTGTTGGCATTCCAACTACATTGAGAGATTGTTGGCATTTCAATAAGGATATTGAGAAGGTTGTTGATGATTATGGATATAACCGATTAAGGATATTTACTGTCTTAATATCATTATTTTGTCATTGATGTCAAGAAATTGATTTTATGATTCAGTATGATGTTGCCATATCTTAAGAAGTATGTTTTGATGAGTACAAAGAAGTCGATAAAAGACACGGAAAGAATATGATGAATAAGGGGAGAAATAAGTTATTCGATGGGAAACTATTACCGAGTTAAGACAATGATGAGATCGTGATGTTTTAGATTGTTTTGATATCTTACATATGTTATTGATTGTAAGGTTAATACTATACTATGTTACCAAGCAAGGAACCTAGTCGGTAAACCCTAAGGTTATCGCTATCGGTTAATGAAGGCGGAATGTCTGCCGAGTGAAGTTTAGTATTCACCAAGTTGCAACCGAGTAATAACAAAATGCATTGAATGAAAAAAAGCATTATTTAATGAAGGAAGATGATGAGCTAGAACTGACTAAATGATTGGTATGTTGTGCATCAAGTTTGTTAAAGAATCTATGGTAAAGGAAAATCGGCAAGAAGATCTATAGCTCAGATTGAACCGTAATACCCTAGCACAAGTTCCAAGAAATGTATGCAAGTTCCAAGGTGGGGTAAAACCTTTTTTTTTAGATCGAAGGATACATTGAACCTAGTCAAGTTTGAAGATCTGATGGCTATAATTGATCATGAGAAATGTGATCAAGGAGATTAAGTGGTTGGCAAATTGTTTATAAATAAGGAACTGTTGATAAACAAGTATGCGGGCAAGTGTAAGCATAGGGGTTGCTACACAGTATTTATCAATAAGTGAAGCTTGAAGACCTATTTTGAAAACAGAGTATAGAGCCCAGCAGAGGGACAAGATAAGTCCTATGACTAGATTGTATTGAGCAAATAAGAATTTGCTTTAGCATTTTAGATGTGAAGTTGCAGATAGATTTTTATTACTATTATTTTGTTAAGTGATAGAAAATCTCTTAACCGAGTAGACTTAACAGTCTTATTTGTAAATCCTCTAGCAAGGTGACATTCTGATTGAGTGTTTGAAATCCTTTGATAAGGTCACTTCTAACAAAGTGAAGATCCTAATAGATCTGAGGGAAATCCCTTAACCGGGTCACATCTAGCAATGTGTTTGTAATCTTTAACAGGATTTGCTTTTAATCGAGCATACTTTAGAAGAGTATATTTCTTAGTGGGTCTAAAATCCCACAGTGGTTTTTCCCTATTTGGGTTTCCATGTTAAATCTGGTGTTATATGTTTTGTGATCTTATTTGTTTATGAGTTTGCATGCTTTACAGTTTTTTTGATAAGGTTACCGAGGTTGAATCTGTTGTTTTTATGGAAGATTAAGTTTGTATGATTCACCCCCCCCCTCTCATCTTATCAGCTTGGCATCTGTACTAAACATTTAGTATCAAAACTATCAATTGGTATCAGAGCTTTGGACTCTGAAAAAAAAAGTTTAAAGGTACTTGAGGCAAAGATCCAAAGATGTACAAGAGGGATGCACCGAAGCTGAACAAGTCAAGTTTCTCTACATGGCAGAAGAGGATGAAGCTGCACTTATCAGGAGTTGGAGAATATGTTGAATATTATCTGGAGAATGATTTCATTACACCGAGCACCTATCCATTGACAATGGAAGAGACAAAGGCAAAGCAAGAACATATCCAAGCAATGATCGAAATAAAATTTGCATTGACCGACTCAAAGTTTAATGATCTAGAAGGCTGGAATGATGCAAAGGCAATGTGGGATAAGCTCATATCTGTGTATGGTGGAGATGAACATGTTCAAAGAGCTAAAGAGGATAGTCTAAGAGGACAACTTGAATCTATGAGGATGAATGAAGGTTAGAACATAACCCAGTACAATACAAGGTTAAAAGAGATTGTCAATCAAATCAAAAGAGCGGGTGGAACTATTGAAGAAAAGGATATAACAAGTAAGTTGTTAAGAACCCTTCTACCAGCTTATGCAATCCGAGTCTCTGCAATCAATGAATTGAGGTATGTACCCAATATGCCACTTTCTTTAGATGCTACTATTGGTAAGATACATGCTTTTGAGTTAAGTAATTTTGATAACAGTGGGTCATCAGTAAATAAAGTAGAATCTGCTTTCAGTTCTTTTCATATTGATGAATATGATGATTACAATGATATAATGAGTAAGTACACTGAAGGGGGTCACAGTGGAGCAAGTGAAAGATTTCGCAAGAATATGGAAAAAGTGTACAAACTGTATGAGGAAATCAGAAAACAAGAAGAGTTTGAAACACTATTAGCCAGAAGGTTACCGAGAGGCAAAGGTAAGTATAAAGGAAAACTACCTTTAAAATGCTTCAATTGTGACAAGATAGGACATATGGCCTCAAACTGTCCTAATAGAGAATCTAGTGAAAAGAGAGATTACTGAGATGACAGATAGAAAGATAATCATTACAGAGGACACCAAGATTTCAGAAGAAGAGATAAGAAGACATGCCTAATAGCTGATGAGGAATCTAATAATGATAAATCAGATGAAACTGATACAGAGGAAGTTTTTTATGTGGCTATCAAATATGGATCAGATGCAGATAGGTATGAAGGAAAAGCCCTACTATCTCACATAAGTAAAAATAATTCTTGGATCATAGATAGTGGATGTTCACATCACATGACAGGTGATAAACACAAGTTTGTTATATTACAAGATTATGATGGAGGCTATGTAAGATTTGGTAATAATGCACCATGTCTGGTAAGAGGTAAAGGATCTATAACACTTCTTGACAATGCAAAATGCAATGATGTTTATTGGGTTGAAGGTTTGAAATACAATTTGTTGAGTGTAGCATAGCTAAACAACACGGGTTACCGAATAGAATTTCAGAATGAAATTGTCAAAGTTCATGACAAGCATGGAAAGTTAGCTACTACTGGGACACAAACAAAAGGTAACACATTTCACCTTGACTCAACTCAGAATAAGTGTCTATATGCAAAGATAGATGATACCTTTTTATGGCATAAAAGGTTTTGTCATGTAAATTTTGATAATCTGATCAAAATAAGAAAGAAGCATCGAGTAAGAGGTCTACCGAGTCTTGAGAAACCTGAGAATGCTATATGCTAAGGATGCCAGCTGGGAAAAATGACAAGATCAAGCTTTACAAGTAAGTCCTACACTTCTAAGGGAATTTTAGATCTTGTAAATACTGATCTTTGTGGTCCTATGAAAGTTCAGAGTTATTATGGTGATAAATATTTCATATTATTTGTCGATGATTACTCAAGGATGACGTCAGTAATGTTTTTAAAAGAAAAATCAGAAGCTCTTCAAATGTTTAAATGGTACAAGGAAAGAGTTGAAAATGAAACAGGAAGACAACTAAAATGTCTTAGATCAGATAGAGGAGGAGAGTTCACATCTGATGAGTTCAACTTATTTTGCAATGATCATGGTATTAAAAGACAAGTATCTGTACCAAGAACTCCATAGAAAAATGGAATTGCTGAGAGAAGAAATAGATCTATTGTGGATTGTGCCAGAACCCTGATGATTTAAAAGAAAGTGTCACAAACATTTTGGGGAGAAGCAATAAGCACATCAGTTTACACCCTGAACCGAGTACAACTGAAGAAAGGAACTTTGAAGACACCATATGAATGTTAGGGTTCCCACATATATTGAGAGGGGGGGTGAATCAGTATCTGACCGGTAATGAGATTTTCTTAAAACAAAACATGCAGAACATAAAGTAACAGTATACCAATATGCAAGAATTAATGTAATTAATAGAATCAAAAACATCCACATGAAAAGAACACCATAACACAAGATGTTTAACGAGGAAACCCGGTGTGGGAAAAACCTCAATGGGATTTGTGACCCACAATATTCACTTACTAGCCAATAAGAGAATATTACTTACAATAGGGGCCTGCACATGCAGGAAGGCCAACTGCCCAGAGCACACTGCTCAATAAGAAGTCACACTGACTTCCAATGAGGATTATGCAAATCCAATGATCTGTACTGCTTTACAATAGCATCTTCAATGCCAGATTCAGTACCGGTTCTTGCTCTGTTCTTTACATATACCCTTGACCTATAATTCGCACATTAGGTCTGCCTAATAATTTTCTTTATGCTTCCTATCCATATCCTACAAATGTCTACAATGATGTCTTTTATATACAAGAGTCATTTTACAATTTTCCAAGTCGGCTTACCATAATAAACAAAATATTACATATCAAAAATCTTGTCGGCCTTTGTGCCAGTATACATCTTTTCTTCTGTGCCAGTGCTGGTGTCGGTGTAGAGTGGTCTTGCTAATGTCGATGCACTATCTTTCTTGAATAATGCTTTGCTGGTAGAATGTCTTGCTGGTGCCATAGGATTGCAAGGTTGCCTATGTAATGCTTTGTCGGTACCATAGGATTTCACGGTTGCCATCAATGACAAAACCTTCAATCACACACAATGTCTCATTCAAGTGTCCATATGCCAACAATCTCCCCCTTTGGAATTGATGGCAACACTCATGAGAAATTTCAAAAAGATATCCAAAAATGTGTAGACCAAAAATGTTACCAAAAATGTGAGAACTCCCCCTGAGCATATGATCCCTATGTTTTGAATTTTCTCATCCTACTACTCCCCCTTTGGCATCAATGACAAAGGTTAGTAGAGTTTGTAGTTGTACCAATCCATAACCTCAACCTTGTTGTTGGGTAGTTATTATCTGAAAAAGATCTCCCAAAATTAAGTTTATACTATCCATAAACTTCTTACTATCTTTTATTGTTGTCTCGGTTCTTTTTACTGTACCAATGAGATACTGCAAGTGCTCTGTCGGTGTTTTGCTTCCCTGTGTTAATGCCTCTAAGATTTCCTTCCGTAGAGATGCTAAATAGTCCAATCTTGGACTTAGTTTAGATCTCAAATGTTTTGCCTTATTTATTATTCTCTCTTTCTCTCTTTCCAATTTGAGCAATTCTTTCTCAAAATTTTCTATCTTCTCTTCAAAAACTGATAATGAATCCGGTGAGTTGACAAAATTGTCTGCAAGTTTATTTATCTCATCCTGTACCTTGCTTATCTTTTTTTCAATATCTACAATCAAAAAGTTTGTTTTACATGTATCTTTATACAAGTTTTTGTACTCTTTTAACAAATTACACAGTTTCAATAGAAGTGTGTTGAACTCCCTGTTACACTTCTTTATTCCTTCCTCAAAGAATTTCTGTTTCTCTTTTTCTATAATTTCCTTTACAAATTCTACCTTTGTTTGCTCAAAATTTCCAAAAATATATTTACAAAGTGTATCCAACTATCCTAAAGAATCTTTATTGTCTATATTACAATTACGAGCTATTGATTTCAAAAATGGGATTGAATCATCTATCGCTTTGTAAGCTTGTGAGCTATAATCAGTTATTTTCTTGATAGATTCAAGTAATACCTCAGTCACATTTGATGGTGACCCAACAAACTGAGTACCGGTGGAAGTGACCAAGCTTGTATTGACCTCTGGTAGGTCTGTTTGTGTCTGCATTTCTTTAAGCACTGGTTTTCCTGCTTCATTTCTTACTGGTGGCATCTGTTCTGGAGCCTTTAGCTCTATTGGTTCCTCTGTTTGTGTTTCAGATTCCATCTTTTTCTCTGTATCTGTTGTCGGTTTCTCTGTATTCCCTGTTATCGGAGGCTCTTTGGCTATACTTGATTTATCTATTGTATCCTTATCTACCACTATGTTGATCTTCTGAGTATCAACATTCATAGTATATAGGACTTCAGGATTAGGATTATTATCCTTTGTATCCATACTCTCAGCTACTGGTTGATCTTTAGTAGTTGTTGTTTTTACCGGTGGAGTATTTAAAGGAGGTGGGGGTAAGTTGTCTCTAATCTTGATACTTGGTGGTCCACCAACTTTACCTTTCCCTTTGTCCTTTTGATATACCTTAATGGGCTTGGGATTCCTATATTCTTCTTGTTTGTCTTTTTCAACCAAGAATATATTCCAACCATCTTCTGTTTCCTCTGAAACCTCTATAACTCTACCTGCCATCAGTGAAATTTGTCGGTGTGCAGTGGAAAAAACTGTCCGGTTGGCCTGAGCTATCAGATCATCAATTTCTTTAGGTGAGTTTACCGGATATACTGCAAGTAGTTTTTCTATTTTAATTTTCTTATCCAATTCAATTATTCCTTGCCTTCTGGCCTCAAGTCTTTTGTATAGTTCATCAGGAATTTCATTTAAGACTTGCATCAAAAACTTTTTATACATGTCCATGTGTAATATTACACTCTCCTCAACTTGCCCTTTCTCATCATCCGATAAGGTGTCATAAATTTTCCCTATGTTTTTCAATTTACCTTCCTTTGTGATCTCATTCAGTAATATGTCAAGAGGGGCCAAGTCTGTGTTTGTCTTTTTCTTCTTTTTGGGTGTCAGCTTCTTTTTAGGTGTGACTTTTCTGACCGGAGATTGCACAGCTTGTTGCTTCTGTCTTGTCCTTCTAGGTGAAGGAGTGGTTGCCGATGAGGGATCTCTTTTCCTAACAACTCTTTTAAAAGTTGCTGGCATATCTCCTTCTGAGGAAGTACCTATCGGTGATAGATGAGCTTCAAGTTGTTGGGTTGCCAACTCATCTTTAGTTATGTCGGTTTTCTTTAATATATCTTCCTTTATAGCTTTTACTTGTCTGGATCCTTTCCTCACAAATGCCTCAACTTTATTCACTCTCTTTTTAGACTGAATTTGACTTTCTATGGTCTCAGCACTACCAAATACTTTTTCTTTTGGTTCCCTAGGTGCTTCTAGAAGTGCTTTAGCATAAGTTTCAATGATATGATTATCGATCTCATAACCCATCTTTGTTACCCAAATTGTTCTTGGGATGACTGCTTCCATCAAGATCTCATCCTTTTTAATTACAAAACATATATCATCCTTGTATTTGTTGACAATTTCCTGTGATAGTCTGATTCTTTTGTTCATTCTGACCTTTAGTGTTTGAAAATACTCATTGATATTCTTTTCCTTGTTTTCACCCATGTTGTTGAATAAGTCTGATAATTGTTTTCCTACCAGTATGTCGAATCCAAGATTCTTGTTGCCTATACTGGGAACCTATTTGGTTATATGTAGCATTAAGCATACAAGTAAATTTCCAAATCTAAAAGTTCCTTTCTTATCTTCTTGATTTTCCCTAAGTTATCAATCAACTCATCTTTTAACCATTCACATACATCAATTTTCACATTTTCTTTTACCATATCATGAGCACTCTTAATGCATAAACTAGAGACTGAGTTGAGTCTATTTGCATGAGTTGCTTTGTACCCTAAAATCATGCTAACAAATCTAGCATTTATATCAGTCACATCATTAACCCTTAGAGACCTTCTGTCTGATGTTGCACCAGTTAAGTTCATTACTGGTCATTGGGGACCTTCTTAGTCTTGTCGGGTCTGCTACCGGTGGAAGGTAACCCTGTTACTGCTTTCACAGCTTCCTTAGTGATTTTGTGAACTAAATCAAGCCAAAAGAATGAGCCATGTACCCTGCTTAAAACTATCCTAACCACTTCCTTTGGAAATTCAGGAATGCAGAGGATTTAGTGAATCCTAGGGTTTCAACAACTCTATGTTCAGGTTTCACATTTTCGGAGTTGTCACATATAACAATCCTATACATGTTTTTAATTTCTTCATCACCTAATTCCTCTATGTTGCAATGAATATACATTCTAGGATCTTCTGCATAAACAACACCTTTTGGAATTTGAGAAAAAGCACCTGTATTGTTATCTTTCTTAGCTACCTCGGGAACTAGCTGAAATACGGGCATAGGGAGTTTTATAACCTCGACTACTGTAGGGTTTGCTATGAATTCAAGTGTAGAGGAGGATGCCATGATGATAAATACCTTTTTCTGCCTTTGGATGGATTGATTGCTGAAATGCTTTGCCTCTTGCTCAGAGTGCCTTAGCTCAGAAATCTTCGCGCTCTCTGAAAGTTTGAATGCTCGGTGAAGTGAAATGGAGCCAAAACCTTATTTTATAAAGTCTTTTTCGCTACCTACCACATTAATTGCTTTCCGATAATGCATTAGTTAACTTTATTTGCTGGTAATGAATGATTTTCAACTTCTTTTCTCTAACTGAGGGAATAATAGCACATGTGTCATTAGATTGCCAAACCCTCAAGATAATTTTCTTCAATTAGATGAAGAGCTTCCTGCCGATGGAGCATTGCTCTGTCTTATCAATGGAGCATCACATTGTCCTGCCAGTGGTGCATTTGTTGGTTCTACCGATGGAGGAATATCCGCAATATTTAGATCAGCTTTTCTAATCCATTGCTTTGAGAATTCTTGCTTAACCTCTTCAACCTTTTCTTTACCTTTCAAACTAGTACTTTTTTTGTCTACCAGTGTACCTTTACTTCTACAAAATTTAGCAATATGACCAATCTTGTTACATACATAACAAGTTACATTATTTTTCTGAATACCTTTCCCATAACCTATGTCGGTTTGTGTTCTGCATTGATTTGATAAATGTCCAAATCTTCCACAAACATAACATCTTACATTCATTATGCAGTTTTCAGAGTTATGACCAATTTTGTTGCATTTGGAGCATTGACCGGTGGGAGGATTGATATTCTGATAATTCCTAGATCTACATTCATTTGCCCTATGACCATATTTACTGCAGTTAAAGCATTTTCCATTGAATTTGTAAGTATTAGAAGGTCTTACCGGTTTGCTGTGATCCTGGGTATTTGCAGTACCCGAGCTTTCTCCAATTTCAAATCCAATTCCCGAAGTGTCACCTTTGGGTTTTTGATTCTTTAATAAGGTACCAAGTTCTTCTGAGCTTTTCTTGAACTTTTCTTTGTGTTGATTTGCAGTTTCCAATTCCCTTTCCAAGATTTTTTTTTGTCTCATTAGTTCATTCGAGTCATTTTGAGTATGCATCAGATCTGTCTTCAACATGTCATTTTCATAGCTAAGTCTTGTGTTCTCATTTGCTGCATCACTTAGTCTTCTGGTCAATTCTTCTTCATTCTTCTTTCTATCCTCAATCTCTTTGCAAAATCTCATAGTCATATCCTGCATTTCATTTTTCGTTGTCATGATCTCTTGTTTCAATTTGCTTATCATATCGTTAAGTGATTCCTTTTCATCATTCTCATTTTGCAATTTTTCACAAAGTTCTCTTCTCTTATTTCTTGTAACAGTAAGATTTTCTTGAAGTGCCTGAATAATATCCTGAGCTGCTTTTAAATCATCTTCTAATTTGATATTCTTCAACTTCTCTGCATCATAGTCAGTAAGAGCTCCTTCAAGTTGCTTCATTAGATTTTCCATCTTTACTGGTGTCAAGATCTTCCTCAAGCTATTAGGCTTCTAAAAATAGAGGACCAAGCTCTGATACCAATTGTTAGGGTTCCCACAGATACTGAGAGGGGGGGATGAATTAGTATCTGACCTATAATGAGATTTTCTTAAAATAGAACATGCAGAACATAAAGTAACAGTATACCGGTATGCAAGAATTAATGTAATTAACAGAATCAAAAACATCCACATGAAAAGAACACCATAACACAAGATGTTTAATGAGGAAACCCGGTGTGGGAAAAACCTCAGTGGGATTTGTGACCCACAATATTCACTTACTGGCCAATAAGAGAATATTACTTACAATAGGGGCATGCACATGCAAGAAGGCCAACTGCCTAGAGCACACTGCTCAATAAGAAGTCACACTGACTTACAATGAGGATTATGCAAATCCAATGATCTGTATTGCTTTACAATAACATCTTCAATGCCAGATTCGGTACCGGTTCTTGCTCTATTCTTTACATATACCCTTGACCTATAATTCGCACATTAGGTCTGCCTAATAATTTTCTTTATGCTTCCTATCCATATCCTACAAATGTCTACAATGATCTCTTTTATATACAAGAGTCATTTTACAATTTGCCAAGTCGGCTTACAATAATAAACAAAATATTACATATCAAAAATATTGTCGGCCTCTGTGCCAGTATACATCTTTTCTTCTGTGCCGGTGCCAGTGCTGGTGTAGAGTGGTCTTGCTGATGCCGGTGCACTGTCTTGCTTGAATAATGCTTTGCCAGTAGAATGTCTTGCCGGTGCCATAGGATTGCAAGGTTGCCTGTGTAATGCTTTGTCGATATAGTGTCTTGCCGGTGCCATAGGATTGCACGGTTGCCATCAATGACAAAACCTTCAATCACACACAATGTCTCATTGGAGTGTCCATATGCCAACAATGAAATCTGGTATGACAAGAAACCTAATGTAAGTTATTTTAAAATCTTTGGAAGTAGATGCTATGTTCACAAAGATGATAGAAATGGCAAGTTTGATCAGAAAAGTGAAGAAGGAACATTTCTAGGTTATTCTTCTAGAAGTAAAGCATTTAAATGTCTGATCAAATCATCTAACAAAATAGTAGAAAGTGCAAATGTGAAAATTGATGAATTTGGAGAAAGGAATGATGAAGGAAATTCCAAGGAACCAGAAGATTATGATGAATTTGTCTATGTTCAACTGAGAAGTCTTACCGAGCAGACTGTTGAAGGAAATGAAGAGAATATCCAGTTACTGAGTGATGAAGAAGATCATACAGAGCCTACCGAGCCTATATTAGACAAGTATGTCAGAAGACATCATGCATCAAGTTAGATTATAGGAGATAGGAATGATCTAGTGATGACAAGGAATAAACTAAGATAGACACATGTCTGATATCTGAATTTCAACCAAGGATAGTGAAAGAGGCATTTAACAGTGAAGATTGGATAAATGCTATGACAGAAAAGATTGATCAAATCAAGAAGAATGACACATGGACACTAGTCCCAAGACCAAAGGACAAAAATGTAATCAGTACAAAGTGGATTTTTAGAAACAAGCTGAATGAAAAAGGTGAGGTCATTAGAAATAAAGCAAGACTAGTTTACAAAGGTTATGCTCAAGAAGAAGGAATTGATTACGGTGAGACTTTTGCACCTATGGCAAGACTTGAAGGAGTAAGAACATTGTTGGCATATGCTGCTTACAAGAATTTCAAGATATATCAAATGGATGTCAAATCTGCATTTCTGAATGGTATATTAGAAGAAGAAGTTTTTATTGAACAACCTGAAGGATTTGTTGAAGACAAGAATAAAGATTAGGTATGTAAACTGAACAAAGATTTATATGGTTTGAAACAAGCACCTAGAGCATGGTATGAGAGATTGCACTCTTATTTGATCAAAATTGGTTTTATAAGAACAAGTGAAAACAGTAATATGTACATGAAGAATGATGAAGACAATGGAATATTGATCTCAGCCATATTTATTGATGACATTATATTTTGTGGAAATGACTCTCTATGCAAGAACTTTGGAAATGAAATGAGCAAAGAATTTGAGATGTCACTAATCGGTGAGATAAAGTATTTTATAGGTCTACAGATACTGCAAATGAAAAATGAGATTTTCATTACTCAATCCAAGTACATAAAGGAAATTTTGAAGAAATTTGGAATGGAGGATTCAAAACCAGTAAGTACTCCTATGACTACGAATTGTAAATTGTCAAAGAATGATGAATCTGCATCTATTGATGAGACACTCTACCGATCTATGATTTGAAAACTACAATATGTTGTTCACAACATACCATATATAGCACATGCAGTAGGTATAGTTGCCAGATTTTCTGCAGATCCCAAGGAAACACACATGACAACAATCAAGAGAATTTTCAGATACTTGAAAGGGACTGAAGATTATGGCTTAGTATATTAGAAAGGAAATGATTTTGATTTAAAAGTTTATACTGGTACAGATTGGGCAAGCAACATTGATGATAGGAAAAGCACAAGTGGAGGAGCTTTCTTTTTAGGAGAAAGACTAGTGAGTTGGCTTAGCAAGAAACAAGGATGTGTTTCGCAGTCAATAGCAGAAGCTGAATATGTTGTTGCAGCATTGAATTGCACTAATATATCATGGATCAAACAACTGTTGGAAGGCATAAATGAGAAAGTTACTGAGCCAGTAACTATATTATGTGACAATACTAGCGCCATTAACATTTCAAAGAATCTTGTTATACACTCTAAGACAAAGCACATCTCTATCAAAGAATCACTTCGATGACTCTACTGAATATCTTTCAGGAGTTGATGCTGATTTACACACTTTAGGAGGTTTTCTAAAGGTGTGCAGGAATCAATTAACAAGGACAAGGAATTCAAGACAAAATGCTCTGACTGAGACTGAGTTGACACATATCAGTAAGGAATTCACTTCTCAATGAAAGAAATTATGTTTTAGTTCTTTACTTTTTGGCATTATTGTCAAAGGGGGAGAAGACTAATGTATGGGGGAGAATTCTGATGATAGGAGGAGAGCATTTCAGCATTTTACAGCAATTTGAATCTGAATCAATTAGGTCAAATCAATTGGTTTTGCCATCAATGCCAAAGGGGGAGATTGTTGGCATTATAACAGACAAAGGGAGATTGTTGGCATTCCAATTACAATGAGAGATTGTTGGCATTTCAATAAGGATATTGAGAAGGTTGTTGATGATTATGGATATAACTGATTAAGGATATTTACTGTCTTAATATCATTATTTTGTAATTGATGTCAAGAAATTGATTTTTTAATTCAATATGATGTTGCCATATCTTAAGAAGTATGTTTTGATGAGTATAAATAAGTTGGTAAAAGACACAGAAAGAATATGATGAATAAGGAGAGAAATAAGTTATTCAATGGGCAACTATTACCGAGTTAAGACAATGATGAGATCATGATGTTTTAGATTGTTTTGATATCTTACATATGTTATTGATTGTAAGGTTAATACTATACTATGTTACCGAGCAAGGAACCTAGTCGGTAAACCCTAAGGTTATCGCTATCGGTTAATGAAGGCGGAATGTCTACCGAGTGAAGTTGAGTATTCACCGAGTTGCAACTGAGTAATAACAGAATGCATTGAATGAATAAAAGCATTATTTAATGAAGGAAGGTGATGAGCTGGAACTGACTAAATGATTGGTATGTCGTGCATCAAGTTTGTTAAAGAATCTATGGTAAAGGAAAATCAGCAAGAAGATCTACAGCTCAGATTGAACCACAATACCCTAGCACAAGTTCCAAGAAATGTATGCAAGTTCCAAGGTGGGGTAAAACCTTTTTTTTCAGATCGAAGGATACATTGAACCTAGTCAAGTTTGAAGATCTGATGGCTATAATTGATCATGAGAAATGTGATCAAGGAGATTAAGTGGTTGGCAAATTGTTTATAAATAAGGAACTGTTGATAAACAAGTATGCGGGCAAGTGTAAGCACAAGGGTTGCTACACAGTATTTATCAATAAGTGAAGCTTGAAGACCTATTTTGAAAACAAAGTATAGAGCCCAGCAGAGGGACAAGATAAGTCCTATGACTAGATTGTATTGAGCAAATAAGAATTTGCTTTAACATTTTAGATGTGAAGTTGCAGATAGATTTTTATTACTATTATTTTGTTAAGTGATAGAAAATCTCTTAACCGAGTAGACTTAACAGTCTTATTTGTAAATCCTCTAGCAAGGTGACATTCTGATTGAGTGTTTGAAATCCTTTGATAAGGTCACTTCTAACAAAGTGAAGATCCTAACAGATCTGAGGGAAATCCCTTAATCGGGTCACATCTAGCAATGTGTTTGTAATCTTTAACAGGATTTGCTTTTAACCGAGCATACTCTAGAAGAGTATATTTCTTAGTGGTTCCAAAATCCCACAGTGGTTTTTCCCTATTTGGGTTTCCATGTTAAATCTGGTGTTATATGTTTTGTGATCTTATCTGTTTATGAGTTTGCATGCTTTACAGTTTTTCTGATAAGGTTACCGAGGTTGAATTTGTTGTTTTTATGGAAGATTAAGTTTGTATGATTCACCCCCCAGCTCTCATCTTATTAGCTTGGCATCTGTACTAAACATTTAGTATCAGAACTATCGCATACAAGTTATCTACCCCTGAAGGTGATTGGTTTGATGAACCTATCAATTCCATCCATCTCAAGAAATTCTATTGTTGAGATATAGAGTCCTAGAAAAAATCGGTAAATAGCATATAAAGTCCTGAAGAAATCAGTAAAAATTAGAAAAGCAGAAAATCCCTAAAAAGCATAAAAAAAGTGGAAACAAAAAAAATTTAAAAAAATACAATAAATTTAGATAGTGAAAACTTGGTAAATAGGGGCTATCTAAAAGTGAGTTCTTCTATCTATGAGATTGCTTTGCACACCTATCTACTCCATCTTATCGCATCTATCGCTTCCATCTATCATGTCTCATTAATTTTATCTTTTACATCCATTGCTTTGAACCATTTAGCAAGAAATATACAGCTTACCAACAATTATCAATCTTTGACATACTTGTCATAGTCACTGTCTTAGAATTTATCAGAATCAATCAATCTGTATTATATCCCACCATGGTTTGGATCTTGATCAATTCATACATCCATAATAAAGTTTTGTTTCCACTAGGGGAAAAATCCTAATTCCTTTTTCTAAGGTGATCTTTTAAATATTTAAAAACCCAAAACATTCAGAAAACTTAGAAAAACCAAAAACACCTAGGATTTTGAAATAGATAACGAGCAACAAAGCAACGAAGATCAAGGCATTTTGTAACAACTGAATTGTGAAACTCATAAAAAAAGGAACAAACAAGCAAGTAACAAAATATTATCAATGATCATTCCTCAAGATGATTATATCAGTTAATGACCATGAGAACATGTGAATGATATACAAGATTCAGTGTTTATATCTTGATTTTATTGCTAATCATGTACTCTATGCGACTCAAGGATGTCTATGACTAGAGAAGCTATGATGGGGCATAATTATTTTATTTGTTTGTTGTATGTGGTTTATCTCTTATTAAGGTATGTACTTGTCTAAGGATATGATCAGAAAAAAATCAAGGAGGACGTTCTGAGTCATGCATGAAAGGGGATAATCCTTGTCTATTTTGCAAGAAATACTCAGGTCGGAGTGATTCATTATATCAAGTTGCTTATATAAACTTTCTATATCAAAATCCATGTAAGAAATACTCAGGTCAGCTTGAATCTTTATGTCAAGATGATTGTTTTTTCTTACGACATTTTAAAAGCTCAATGATGAAATCAAGCATTGTTATAAGATAGAATATGAAGAATAGAAGTATCATTTTAGTTAGATCATTTTTAGATTATCTCATATTCATTTGCATTATAAACATTCATTATTAGTTGCATTTCATTCCATTTAGAGATCAACGATTATAAATAAAGATTGAGTATACTTGGACAAACCAAAACAATTTGCATTTAGGTTCATTCATTTCATTAGGTTTGCATGTTGATCATAATCATTTGCATTGCATTAGTTTGCATTCCATTAAGTTCATTTCATAATCATGCAGTAAATCGTCAAGATTATTTGCATTAGGATCATTATCATTGTAGTTATTTTTATCCATTAAGGTCATTTAGTTGCATCTTTGCACTTAGATTCATTTATCATTATAACCATTACATATAAAAATCAAAACATTTTATATAGATCACTTGCATTTCAAAATTATTATATGCATACACTTTAAAAATTAAAAAATCAATTATTAGAATCATTCTCATATAGATCATTGCATTTGTATCATTTATGTAAAGCGCGTCATTTAAGTTAGTAATCATTTTCATTTGCATCCAGGATCATCAAAATAAAAAAAAATTCAAAAGGGGCCAAGTCAATGTTTGTCTTCTTCTTCTTTTTGGGGGTCAGCTTTTTCTTAGGTGTGGCTTTCTTGACTGGAGACCTCACAGCTTGTTGCTTTTGTCTTGTCCTTCTAGGTGAAGGAGTGGTTACCGGTGAGGGGTCTCTTTTCCTAACAACTCTTTTGAAAGTTGCTGGCATATCTCCTTCTGAGGAGGTATCTACCGGTGATAGATGAGTTTCAGGTTGTTGGGCTGCCAACTCTTCTTCTGTTATGCCGGTTTTCTTTAATACATCTTCTTTTATGGCTTTTGTTTGCCTGGTTCCTTTCCTCACAAATGCCTCAACTTTCTTTACTCTCTTTTTATATTGAATTTGACTTTCGATGGTCTTAGCACTACCAAATACTTCTTCCTTTGGTTCATTGGGGGCTTCCAGAAGTGCTTTGGCATAAGTTTCCACTATTTGGTCATCTGTTTCATACCCCATCTCTGTAACCCAGATTGTTCTTGGGATGACTGCTTCCATCGAGATCTCATCCTTTTTTATTACAAAACATATATCATCCTTGTATTTGTCGACAATTCCCTTTGATAGTCTGATTCTTTTATTCATTCTGACTTTTAGTGCTTGAAAATACTCATTGATATTCTTTTCTCTGTTTTCACCCATGTTGTTGAATAAGTCAGACAATTGTTTTCCTACCTATATGTCGAATCCAAAATCCTTGTAGCCCATACCGGGAGCCTGTTTGGTTATATGTAGCATTAAGCATACAAGTAAATTTCCAAATCTAAAGGTTCCTTTCTTATCCTTCTTGATTTTTGCCAAATTGTTAATTAACACATCTTTTAACCATTCACAGATATCAATTTTCACATTGTCCTTAACCATGTCATAAGCACTCTTTATGCATAAACTGGAAATAGAGTTAATCCTATTTGCATGAGTTTCTTTGTAACCTAGAATCATGCTAACAAATCTAACATTTGTATCGGTCACATCATTAACCCTTAATGATCTCTTGTTGGATGTTGCACCAGTTAAGTTTGTTACCAAGTCATTGGAGACCTTCTTGGTTTTGTCAGGTCTGGTACCGATGGAGGGTAAACCTGTCACTACTTTCATAGCTACCTTTGTAATTTTATGCACTGAGTCAAGCCAAAAGAATGAGCCATGTACCCTGCTTAGAACTATCCTAACCAGTTCCTTGGGAAATTCAGGAATGTAGAGGATTTCAGTGAATCCTAGGGTTTCAACAATTTTATGTTCAGGTTTCACATTTCTGACATTGTCACATATAACAAATTTATACATGTTTTTAATTTCTTCATCACCTAATTCCTCTATGTTGCAATGAATATATTGTAGACGTCTAAAAATGGTCAATGCTTGCGGAGTCGTACTTTAACATTTGCGCATTGCCTTATTTTAGGGTTTTTGCATCGCATTAACATTTCTTCTATGTTGCGTACTTGGTCTTTATCATTTGCGAGCATCGAGTCCTTCTGCATTCTTCATTTATCTCGCTCTCAAATTTGGTCTTGTCGACAACAATCTTCAGTCATGATTTTGGTCAATCTTATCATTTTGCGATCGATTTGCCATCGATCATTGTCCTCTTATCAATCTTATCACTCAGCAATCGATTTATCATCGATCATTGTCCTCTTTTCAATCTTGTCATCTTGCGATCGATTTGTCAGCGATCATTGTCATTTTCAATCTTGTCATTTTGTGATCGATTTCTCATCGATCGTTGTCATTTTAAATCTTGTCGTCTTGTGATCAATTTGTCATCAATCGTCATCTTTCTCAATCATGTCAATTTGGATCAATTTGTCATTGTTCCTTGTTAATTGGCACATTTATCAATCAAATCATTTATCAATTCAAAATCATGATCGAATCGACATCAAATCAATCTTACATCAAGACCTAATTATCATCCTTGCATTTCTAGTTTATCTTCTAGGGTTTCATGATTTATTCATTTAACCTTGTTTGTCATTTTTTTCTCCATTTTCTCTTTAGGATAAATGATTTATTTATTTATCCTAAGTCTTCTTGTCACAATTAAATGTTTATTTAATTGGCTAATTAATTCCTCCTATTTTTGTAAATTAATTAATGAATGAAAAATTATTAATTAATTTACCTAATTTGCATCAATTTCTTAATTTCCAAGTCATTCCTAAATGTCTATTTCTATTTCAAAATCTTGTCATAAATCCTTGCATAGCAATTTGTCATAAATCCTTGCATAGCAATTTGTCATAAATCCTTGCATAGCAATTTGTCATACACTTGTCATAATTTTGCTATTCCTGATTTGAATTTCCATTTGAATCACTTTCATGCTAATTTGATCTTTTCTCCAATTTGTCTATAAATTGGATGAATTTCTCCATTCAAAGCCCCTGGTCAAATCAATCACGCTTCTAGTATTCTTGCGCTATCGTCTTGTCTACTTGCTTTCACATCATGCTTATGCACTAATAGGTGAGATCCACAAACAAAGCTATTTGAAGGAGAAATAAGGACAATGGAACCACATGAAGGAGACATCTGCATTTGGTTTGCTTAAATCTCATTTTGAATGTCTTGTTTTCATGTTTTCATTGAGTGTAATTAGGATTGTTATCATTGCAATTGAGTTTTCGTGATTGAACTAGGATAATGTTTACATTGCTTTGATGATTTCCAGATTCCTATCTACATTAATTGGTGAAACCGATGTGAACTAACCCCCTAACCATTCTTTTGAGTGCTTTTGAGTTGATTTGCAGGTGAAAAACCCAAGAAACAGGGTAATGCAGGGCTTTCTGGGCACTTCTACACCTGTGTAGGAGAGTTCTGCGCCTGTGTCAAGCAATCTATGCCTGTGTCAAGGACTTCTGTGCCTATGTCAAAGGAATACGTACCTATTTTACTACATTCTATGCATGTGTAAGACATTTTATGCCTGTGTAAGGCCAGAAATAGAGGTAAAAGGCACTGTTTTTACTTGCAAATTGCTTTGTTTTGCATTTTGTTTCTACTTTTTGGTTTTTCTTTGGTACTAATTCTTTGTGTAGCACCTTGGCATTACGCATGACAAAGACAACAAATGAAACTACTAACACATTTTATGCAGGTTCGCTAGTCAAAGACTAAGCAAATTAAACTTTTGACTTGGTGATTTTGCAGGTTGCCTTATACTCCAACTAAACTTTGTGTTTGTAATTAATAATTAGGCACCTAGTATGATTGCTAAATAGGATGGAATGAAAGTGTGTTTTCTTTGATTGTTGAGTTTGACATTGGAGTAGGAGACTATGCTCTCATCCTTCTTAGGGTGATCAGAAATCCAGATCTTCGATACCATTCTCATGGCTCGGATTGTTTGTTACCTTTAGAGGGCCTGCCTTCCCAACCATTTGCTTTCTTTTGCAAGCAAGTGACAATCGTGAGAAGGGAATGACCCAAAGTGAGCACAGCCAGAGTACCCTGGCATTCTAACTCACTATAAATAAATACCTAATGGGCGAAAGCTTTGAAGGAAGGGTTACATGGGAATTGCAGTTACTTGGGAAGTGATGACCCTTGAACTCTTTCTCATATCAACATCTAAGTAGGACCTCACAGTCTAAATCATGCTTGCACGACTACGTTTGTTTGGTATCTTGGTGGGCTTAATGTCTCAATCACGCTTGCGTGACACCAAGGAGTAATGCTTAACAGAAATCCTTACTAAACACCTTGTATTTAGAAGCCAAAAATCCTTCCAGTTGCTTGAGAAGGACAAGTTTGGATACTTGGAAGAGATACTAAGTTCCCCATGGGGAGATTTCCATGGGGACTGATTCTTGGCTACCCTGAGAAGTGAGTGTCCTAGAGGGGAGCCCGTGGGGTCAAGCATCTATGTATTCTCCTTGAATCTCATAATGAGTCTACCTCTCAAGTACCTACTGTCCTTGCCATCCATAAGAAATGTGTGAATGAGCATGATTGTCTTGAGTCTAAGTTGAAGTATCTTGTCTTCTTTGCTTGTCAAAAGTTGAGTTGTGTCTCATTTCAAAAGCAAGACAAATTGATTCAAAACAAGGTTAAACACAATAGTATTTCATTCAACAAAGTTCAAAACACCTTCAAACATGGTTGTCAAACATTTTTCAAAATCTTGTCTCAACATTCATGTCACTTAGATTTAGGTTCATCCTAGGTTTGCATTTTGCAAATTCATTGTCAATTACCAAGGTTAAGTTTCACCTAGGTCATACTCCTTTGCATATCAATAAGGGTCATCCATTTTGCATGTGTCCTCTTGAATTAGAGTAATACCATTTCATAATTTAAACTTAGGTTGACATTGTCATACATTTACATTTGCATACCCTAGGTTTCTTCATTAAGCTTAGGTCATTATCATATCATATTAGGGTCATTTGCATATAGTGTCAAAACTAGGTTTTGTCATACTTGAGTAATCCAAATCTTTGATAAACCCTAAGTCATTGTTAGGAAGTATAGACCTTATCAACCTTTTGTCTTTTCGTCATCCATGTCATTTGGTCAAACCTAGCTTAGTATCCAAGCATATAGGGGAGACATTGTCATTTTGTCCTTTTGTCACTTGCTCCTTTTGTCGTTTGAGGTCTAGACATCATTTTAATTGCCTAAGGGACTCTTTTAGATTTGCATTCCAAGAAGTTTGTCAAAATCTCAAAAAGCAACAAAAACATAGGTTGCATTTTTGCCATAGATTGCATTTTCATCTATTTAGTTTGCATTTAGTTGCATATCATACATTATCCTTGAAAAATTCCAAGAATATTGCATTTGCATAGTGACATGTCTATTGAGACAAGGTCAAAATCTAAAAAGATGGGCGAACCAACGTATCAACCCATTGACAACATATCAAATTCACAGTTTCAAACTAGTCAAATAGTACAAATTGAAGGTTCATCAAGCACATCATTACCACCATATGGAATGGTTCAACTTGGACCACCTCCATTACATGAACTAGTGTTTGTACCCAAGAAACCAAGACATGGGAGTGTTCCACCAACACCATGAGGAAATGCACCTTTTGATTGGAATCAACCGGACCTGCAACATGAAATTCAAATATTATATGAGGAACAAACTCTTTCACAAGGATTTGGTTCAGATCAAGGCATTCAACAAGAAACAAATCCATATATTTTACCAGATTCTTCATCAGATTCCGATGCCTCTGATGATGTTGATATGTTCCTTCAAGATCCAAAGTTGATGAAAAAGATGGATAAATTCTTGAACAAGGTCTTCAAGATGTTCCCACAAAAATATCTTGACATGATGAGTAATGTGACCTCCTCAAGTGAGCAAATCAATGTGCAAAAACAACAAGGCGATGAGCTATTAATTTTCTCTCTGCATCCAAATGAAGAACATGTGCAACAAGAAACTCAACCTACCTTGATGAGTAAACATGCTTCAAAGGCATTGATAGTGACTATTCCTCAAAAGTCACCATTTGAGACAATAAATAATCCATTATTTAACACAACACCTATAACACAAGATCAAACGAGGACCACACAAATATTGACAGCTGTCCCTCAACAAGAAGTGGTTCCTCATGTGCATAAAATTGGATCAAAATCTAAGATGCAAGAAAGCTTCACGACTAGAATGCCTGATCTCACAAATGTCCAAAACAATTCTACAATGCAACAAAGTTTCTATGTCCCACTAAGTTCAATATATTTACCAAACACTCAAGTACCTGTTATGCAGACTATTGTGACAGATCCTTCAATAATGGCGACACAAAGAGCTACAGATAGTGGTTTTCACCAACAACAAATGTTGCAACAATTGAGTAATACACAAAAGGTACAATCAAATGTGCAAACAAACAATGCTCAACAACAACAATATCGCATTCGACAACAAGTTGCAGTGCCCTCTACACCATTACAAGTTAATGCAAACTTGCAACCACCACAATGGATTGGACAAACAACACAGCAAGTTAATGCAAGTGCCATACCCCATCTTAAGGAGAAACAACAAAAAACAAAAACCACCTAAATAAAGTTTTTTGCAAATGATGGGATTTACACCACGACAACAACAATTGGCACAAAGTCAGCAAATTTTGATTCATCAGCATCAACAACAACATGTGCCTCAATATGTGCCAAGACAAACAAGCTATCATACTTCACAACTGCAATTGACGTCTATGCAATATCAACAACACCCTCAATTTCATTATCAACCTAGGCTACAAACAATGATTCCACCACAAGAAGCACAGCAACAAGGTCAATATCAAGGCATGGCACAACCACAACAATAAGAGGTGTACCAAGAACATTATATGTCAGAGACACCAAAGATGGCAATTTCAGAGCATCAACAACCGATCGGAAACACAATGTATCAACAAAGAGTACCCACTAGGATTAAGGATGGACCTCCAAAATCTGACACAATTGCGCAATAGCTTGAGAAGTTGCAACGACAAGTCGATGCATTAGAAACCAAAGGAACAAAGAAGTTGTACACAGATCAAGATTTATGTCCTAATCCATTTGACAAGAGCTTATACATGCCTCCCTTCCCTAAGCATTTTGAGGCACCTAATTTTGAGAAATATAAAGGGAATGGCAATCCAAAAGATCACATTCGAGCATTTTTCGTGGCATGTACTGAAGTGAGTTATGAGGAAACATATTTAATGCGCTTATTTGAACGAAGTCTCACGGGACAAGCCATGGATTGGTATTTGCATCTGCCAGGAAATATAAAGTCTTGGTCAGAATTGGCTCAAAAGTTTATATCTCACTTCGCATTCAACATTGACAGTGACGTGACCATGTCAAATTTATGCAACACCAAGCAAAAGCAAGGTGAACCATTAGTGACTTTCTTGCAATGATGGCGAAGCTTGTATAGTCATTCTTCCCTAGATATACCTGAAGAACAACAAGTGAACTTGTTTATCCAAAATTTGGTCCTAGAAATGATGTATGAACTCAAATTGAAAAGTCCCAGTACTATTGAGAAACTCATTAAGAAAGGGATGAACATTGAAACTGCCCTTGTAGCTAAAGGAATCATTAAGCTCAACAAAGATAGTGACAACACAAACAATTCCGGGGACCGAAATAGATTTTGGTACAAAAACAAGAATGTCACTAATGATGGAGTTGTTGATGCAAGAGCGGTGAATGCAAATCAACCCCCGTTCACAATCAAGAAATTGAGTACTCCTAATATGTCAACTATGGAACAAAATCAAACACCAATGAGCAATGTTACTCAACAACCGCAATACAAACAGCATCCTCAACAATATAATCAACAACAAGGTCAGCAACAAAACCAGCAACGAAGACCTTTCTGATCAAGGGATGGGCCTCCTCGACAATTTACGCCATTGGGAGAGCCTATTGAGTTAGTAATGAAATAATTAATACAAGCAAAATTTATCAAGTTACCAGATATCAAGGCAGAACCATTGGTAAAGCCGCATTGGTGGAATGATAATGCCTATTGTGAATACCATCGGTCAAAAGGGCATAAAACTGCATCATGTTTTCAATTGAAACATATGATTCAAAACTTGTTAGAGAAAGGAGTAATATAGGTAGATCCGCCCAATGCGACCTCTAACACTGATCATACAATTTTCAAAACTCCTTTGCTTGATCATGACAAGGGTAAAGCATCTTCTTCAAACTCTACCCAAACAGCAAATTATGCAAATACTGGGTATAACAATGTCATCAATTGTTTTTGAGTGTCAAATGAGTATGTTTCCACCCTAAGAATAAAGGGACAAGATCCTTCTTGCGCAATCACCACTCGTCGATCCAAAATAGTCCTGAAAGGAGCTCCTGTCGTTCCTCCCAAACCAACTCCTGCGAGTGAGTATAATCTCCTAGATCATCTGGGAAAGACACCTGCACAAATATCGATCCTTGAGTTGTTGAAAATGTCCCCTATGCATCATGCAGTCCTAGATGAAGCTTTAATTGAGTCCACTGTCCCGACAGACATTGATGTTGACCAGTTTCAAGCCTGAATAGGACATCTAGTTGTTTCCCAACACGTTGCATTTTTTGATAACGATATTTCACCTGATAAGCTCCCTCATAATGATCCTTTACATCTTGAAGTCTTTGTCCATAATTGCAAAATCTGACGAGTCTTGATAGATGGCGAAGTGGGTCTTAATATTTGTACCTTGAGAGTGGTCATTGGTCTTGGTTATACAGAAAAGGATATTGATTCTTCCAGAAGAATAACAATCAAAGCTTATGATGATGCTGAGCGCCCATCCAAAGGGATAATTACATTGCCTATCAGAGTCGGTCCAGTAACAGAAAACACTTTCCTACAGGTCCTAGACCTCGATCTCCCTTACAATATGATTCTTGGTCGTCTATGGATCCACGCAATGAAAGCAGTTCCATCCACTTATCATCAATGTTTAAAATATCCTTATAATGGAACTGAGATAACAATTCCAGGAGATCCTAATCCATTTCAATTTTGTGCTACTCTAAAGGATTCCCCGCAGCAGCAAGTCCCAGTTAATAGAGAGGCTCACTCTAATAGTTATGTGGATCCTAATGAGTTGTTAGAAGCTGTCAAAGGTAAATTGAAGATACGGGACCAAGGATGCGGAGAGTATTCAATGGCTCAAACATTCCTCATTGGGAATTTACCAATATCTCCAAAATCACATGGCAAACCACATTTGTTGCAAAAGGAACCTAAGATAGTCATTCAATATCAGCCCCCTACTACATTTACAAGATGGGGTGAACTTGAAAAAGAAACCTTGGATGACGATGTCATAGATTGGCTTTATAAGGATCCAACTGAGACACCACCCATCAAGTTGCCGATAGAGCGGTACAGAAAAGGATTTACTATGCTGCAAAAGAAAGGATATGATGGTTGTAGTGGCTTAGGCCCTGATAAGAAAGGAAGGCTAGAACCCATTATACCCAAGAGGTGACCTCCAACTTTAGGGTTAGGTTTTGTACCATTGTGAATTGGATCCTTGTCTACCAAAGTGACCACGTGTGGAAAGGGGCGTGACTCTGATGATGAAACAACGCCTGAGGATACCCGACTCGAAACTGATTCCAATGAATGGGAGTGGAGTTCCTTTTCCTCTAGCTCCTACGCCCTTGACAATGTTTTCCTTGACCCTGATGATTTGCCTATGGAAGACAAACATGAAATAACTCCCCTTCCCAAAACATGTCCTAATGCTTGGATAGAGTCATTTTGGGACCCAAGCTCCGAATCAGATACAAGCAGTTCAGACAGTGATACCACGGATGTTTACATCTTTACCATCTCAGTCCTCCCTCTCCTTAAAACCGATGATGACATGCCCCTCATTTATCCCCAACTTATCCAACATGACCAACAAGAACCACTCACATTGGACTGTTTTCAAAATGACAAAGCAATTGCAGAATTCCTGGGACTACGGGATAGCATACCACAAGGTGTTCATAAGGCAGAATTTGCTATTGATCTAGATTCCACAGCATATTTTGGGGAGTCAACTCCATCTTCCAGTCATCAAAATGAAAAAAGAAAAGAAAAAGTACAAAATCAAAAAGATAGGTCTTTGAGTGAAAACCGTAAGGCACTCTTTGATCATACAAAAGTAAAAATAAAAGACATACCTATGGGTGAAAACCTCTCTGAGGCACCCAAAGGTGGAAGAGTGGACATACCCCTATCAAGTCAAGATAAATCAACATTGCTTGTGGAAATGACCGAGGAGATCAATTTGGGTACACCTGACAACCCTAAGGTCATTCATTTCGCTGCTTCTTTATCAAAACAGGAAAAGATAGATTTTGTCAATTTCTTTCTTGAGAAAAAGATCAGTTTTACGTGGTCCTATGCAGATATGCCTGGCCTTGATCCAGAATTAGTCCTTCATCACTTGCAATTAAAAGCAGATGCCAAGCCTATCAAACAAAAACTCAGAAAGATGCATCCCCAGGTGGCTCTTTTGGTCAAGGTAGAACTGAAAAATTTACTAGATGTGGTCTTTATCAGACCCATTGATTATGCAGACTGGATTTCAAATTTGGTACCAGTTAGCAAAGTAACTGGGGGCATCAGAATCTATACAGATTTTAGGGATCTCAATAAAGCATTCCCTGAAGATGACTTTCCACTACCAAATATACACATCATAGTTGACATGACTGCTGGATATGAGATGCTCTCATTGATGGATGGTTTCGCCAGCTATAACCAAATTCGCATTGCTCCTGAAGATCAACATAAGACTGCATTCACCTTTTCTTGGGGTACCTATTGCTAGAATGTGATGCCCTTTGGTCTTAAAAATGCTAGCGCAACATATCAAAGAGCGATGATGACAATTTTCCATGATTTCATGCATACTTTGATGGAAGACTATGTTGATGACTTATTATGCAAATCTGTCACAAGAGATAGTCATCTAGCCATCCTAGGCCCAATCTTTGACTGAATGGAGACCTACAAGCTTAGACTCAATCCAAAGAAGTGTGTCTTTGGTGTCACAGCCGGCAAATTACTAGGGTACATTGTTTCTCACAGAGGCATTGAAGTCGACCCTACCAAGGTTAAAGCAATAATGGATATGCCTCCTCCTTCTAATCTCCGTCAACTAAGAAGTCTGCAAGGAAAGCTATAGTCAATCCGCCACTTTATAGCTCAATTGGTAGACAAATGTCATCCATTCCAGCATTTATTGCATAAAGGAGTTGCTTTTAAATGGACTGAGCAATGTCAATCAGCATTTCAAGCTCTTAAGGACTATTTGCTGTCGCCACCTATTCTAATGCCTCCTATAGAAGGAAAGCCATTTATATTATATATTTCTGCAACTGAAATGGCACTAGGAGTTCTCTTGGCCCAAGAGGATGAGAATGGCAAAGAGCGGGCTATTTATTATATCAGCCGGACACTAGTAGGCTATGAGTTGAATTATTCAACTATTGAACGGGCATGCTTAGTAGTGGTCTTTGCAACACAGAAACTCCGACACTATATGTTAAATCACCACACATTGCTGGTTGCAAAAATTGATCCCTTGAAATATTTGCTTAGCAGAGCAGCTTTGATGGGTCACCTAGCAAAATGGGTTATGATCCTCAGTGAATTTGATATTGAGTATATGGAGCGAAAGGCAATAAAAGGGCAAGTCATAGCGGATCAACTTGGAGAGGCTCCTATTTATGATGATCATCCCATGTTGATAGATTTTTCGGATGAATCAGTCTTTGCTCTTACATCTTCTAATGAATGGAAGTTATACTTTGATGGATCCCATACCAAGTTTGGATCCGGAGCAGGCATATTTTTTGTCACCCCTCAAGATGATGCTATTCCCAAGTCCTACAGAATAACTTTTCATTGTACCAATAACATTGCAGAGTACGAAGCTTTGGTCATAGGACTCCGAGTAGTGATTCATTGGAACATCACACATTTACAAGTCTATGGAGATTCTCAGTTAGTCATCCGTCAAGTCAATGATGACTACGAAACAAAAGATGAGAAGCTTATTCCCTACAAGCATATGATAGATTTCTTCAAGACAAAATTCATGGCTATCCATTTCAGTCAAGTTCCAAGAATTCAAAACAAGTTAGCAGATGCGATGGCTACGATTGCTTCCATGTTGAATATGCCCCACAATATGCACAAATGTGAATTTTTGGTCAAACAGTTGCTTGTCCCTTCTTTTGACATTCCGACAGTAGATGTGATGTGCGTTCTTGTTGTTCCTAACTCCCCATGGTACAATGATGTATATCAATACTTGAAATCCGAAACCTTACCAACTAACCTTTCCGCTAACCAACGCCGAGCCTTCATCCGAAAGACAGCCAAATATGTCATCATTGCCGATACTCTTTACCATCATTCCTTTGACCATACCCTCCTCAGGTGTTTGGATTTTGACAAAGCACAAATGGCTTTACACAAGGTTCATGATGGTATATGTGGGGGCCATTTCAATGGTTTGAGCTTAGCCAAAAAGTTGATTCGTGTTGGGTATTATTGGCCCACTCTGGAGAAGGATGTTCATGATTTTGTTAAGAAGTGCTACAAATGCCAGATCCATGGGAACTACATTCATGCACCAGCCCAAGAGCTTCATTCTGTCATATCTACGTGGCCCTTTTCTCAATGGGGATTGGATCTTATTGGCAAGATTCACCCGACATCTGCAAATGGACACAAGTTCATCATTATGGCCACAGAGTATTTTACAAAATGGATCGAGGCTATCCCCATGACCTATATCACTGGTGTACAAATTTCAAAATTCTTACTGAATTATATCATATGCCGATATGAGGTTCCCCTTGCCATAGTCACAGATAATGGTCATCCCTTTAAGAATAAAGATGTCAAGGAACTCTGTGAAAAGTTTCATATCCAACACCATTTCTCCAGTCCGTACTATCCGCAAGGTAATGATCAAGCTAAAGCATCAAATAAAACCATTATCAAGATCCTGAAAAAGGTTGTCAATGACGATGGTCGAGATTGGCATGTACAGTTGAATCCATCACTATGGGCTTATCGCACTTCTATCCGCACACTATTGGCGCAACACCTTATTCCTTGGTGTATGGTGCGGAAGCCATTTTACCTTTGGAAGTGGAGATTCCTTCTTTGCATGTTTCCTTGCAACATCTGATTGATGATGAAATGCACGGAGTCTCTCGATTGCATCAGCTTGAGATTTTAGATGAGAAATGTCAGACAGCTCTAACACATTTGCAAGCATATCAAAACTGTCTCCGTCGCTCTTATAATAAGAAGGTCAAAGGGAAACACTTCGAAGTGGGAGATCTAGTTTTAAAGGCAAACCCCAAGAATGCACAATCTACTGATGTCATCAAAGGCAAGTTTGAACCTAATTGGGTTGGGCCTTTCATAGTAACTGCACCTATGGCTCGGAGGCATATCAGCTTGCCACCCCAGAAGGTGAACCTTTGTTAGATCCTGTAAATAGCATGCACCTTCGCAAGTACTGGACATAATTTTCTATCAACACTTCTTCAAGTATGATCCTGAAAAAATACAAAAAATCTACCCTTATCCCCCCTTTTCGAATCATTCGCATGTTGTTTTTGACTAAAATTGAGTTCTCAATGCACAACTGTGCCTGTGTGATGTATCCTGCACTTGTATAGCAACAACTTGCACCTGTGTACCCTTCACAAGCGCAGGATGCGCTCACACAGGCGCAGAAGTCAGTTTTTGCATTCCCTGTGGGCCCCGCAATGTCCTGCAAGCGATCAAAATTCATAAAATTGACAATATGGGTTTTTGAGATACATACCATTGCTCCCGCGTCGTCCGATCATCTGTAGGTGCGTACATGTTCCCCAAGGTGATCTGCCATCAGAATGTTCACCATCTCTCTGCAAGTGTCCTTTTCCAGAGCAACAAATCCTCCTCTTTGGCTAGTGCAAATGAGCACTTTTCACTCTCTTTGTCTTATTTATAGATCTTTTTCAGTACATAGATGGATGTGCACCCTCTCCATCTTATGCTGGTCAGGGTCTTTTGCACCTTCAATTGCTTGTCCTTCATGCATCCGGTCTTCGATTGTCCGTCTGTTTGCTCCTATCGTGTTCTATCATTCTTATCGATCAATTGGCCTCTTTTCTGGATGTTTCTAGCCAATTCCTCGAGGGGACATGCATATGTCATTGTTATTGTCTGGGGCATTTTCATTATTGTTCTTTGAAACAACGCTTAATATTGCATTGTCTCAAAGAGGGGCAAAATGTAGACGTCTAAAAATGGTCAATGCTTGCGGAGTCGTACTTTAACATTTGCGCATTGCCTTATTTTAGGGTTTTTGCATCGCATTAACATTTCTTCTATGTTGCGTACTTGGTCTTTATCATTTGTGAGCATCGAGTCCTTCTTCTGCATTCTTCATTTATCTCGCTCTCGAATTTGGTCTTGTCGACAATAATCTTCAGTCATGATTTTGGTCAATCTTATCATTTTGCGATCGATTTGTCATCGATCATTGTCCTCTTATCAATCTTATCATTCAGTGATCGATTTGTCATCGATCATTGTCCTCTTTTCAATCTTGTCATCTTGCGATCGATTTATCATTGATCATTGTCATTTTCAATCTTGTCGCTTTGCGATCGATTTGTCATCGATCGTTGTCATTTTCAATCTTGTCATCTTGCGATCGATTTGTCATCGATCGTTGTCATTTTCAATCTTGTCATTTTGTGATCGATTTCTCATCGCTCGTTATCATTTTCAATCTTTTCATCTTGCGATCAATTTGTCATCAATCGTCGTCTTTCTCAATCATGTCAATTTGGATCAATTTGTCATTGTTCCTCGTTAATTGGCGCATTTATCAATCAAATCATTTATCAATTCAAAATCATGATCGAATCGACATCAAATCAATCTTACATCAAGACCTAATTGTCGTCCTTGCATTTATAGTTTATCTTCTAAGGTTTCATGATTTATTCATTTAACCTTGTTTGTCATTTTTTTCTCCATTTTCTCTTTAGGATAAATGATTTATTTATTTATCCTAAGTCTTCTTGTCACAATTAAATGTTTATTTAATTGGCTAATTAATTCCTCCTATTTTTGTAAATTAATTAATGAATGAAAAATTATTAATTAATTTACCTAATTTGCATCAATTTCTTAATTTCCAAGTCATTCCTAAATGTCTATTTCTATTTCAAAATCTTGTCATAAATCCTTGCATTGCAATTTGTCATACACTTGTCATAATTTTGCTATTCCTGATTTGAATTTCCATTCGAATCACTTTCATGCTAATCTGATCTTTTCTCAAATTTGTCTATAAATTGGATGAATTTCTTCAATCAAAGCCCCTGGTCGAATCAATCACGCTTCTAGTATTCTTGCGCTATCATCTTGTCTACTTGCTTTCACATCATGCTTATGCACTAGTAGGTGAGATCCACAAACAAATCTATTTGAAGGAGAAAGAAGGACAATGGAGCCACATGAAGAAGACATCTGCATTTGGTTTGCTTAAATCTCATTTTGAATGTCTTGTTTTCATGTTTTCATTGTGTAATTAGGATTGTTATCATTGTAATTGAGTTTTCGTGATTGAACTAGGCTAATGTTTACATTGCTTTGATGATTTCCAGATTCCTATCTACATATACATTCTAGGGTCTTCTGCATAAACAACACCCTTTGGAATTTTTGAAAAAGCACTTGTGTTGTCATCTTTCTTAGCTACCTCGGGAACTAGCTGAAACATGGGCCTAGGTCATTTTATAACCTCGACTACTGTAGGGTTTGCTATGAATTCAGGTGCAGAGGAGGATGCCATGATGATAAATACCTTTTTCTGCCTTTGGATGGATTGATTGCTGAAGTGCTTTGCCTCTTTGCTCGGAATGCCTTAGCTTGGAAATCTTCGCGCTCTCTGAAAGTTTAAATTCACAATGAAATGAAATGGAGCTAAAAACCTTATTTTATAAAGTCTTTTCTGCTACCTACCACATTAATTGTTTTCCGGTAATGTATTAGCTCAACTTTATTTGTCGGTAATGAAAGATTTTCAACTTCTTTTCTCTAACCGAGGGAATAATAGTACATGTGTCATTTGATTGCCAAACCCTCAAAATAATTTGCTTCAATTTCATGAAGAACATCCTGTCGGTGGAGCATTGCTCTGTCCTACCGGTGGAGCATCATATTGTCCTGCTGGTGAAGCATTTGTTGGTTCTACCGGTGGAGGAGTAACCCCAATATTTAGATCACCTTTTATAATCCATTGCTTTGAAAATTCTTTCTTAACCTCTTCAACCTTTTCTTTACCTTTCAAGCTAGTCCTTTTGTTATCTACCGGTGTACCTTTACTTCTACAGAATTTAGCAATATGACCAATCTTGTTACATGCATAACAAGTTACATTATTTTTCTAAATAGCTTTCCCATAACCTATGCCGGTTTGTGTTCTGCATTTATTTGATAAATGACCAAATCTTCTACAAATATAAAATCTTACATTCATTTTGCAATTTTCAAAGTTATAACCAATTTTGTTGCATTTGGTGCATTGACCGATGGGAGGATTGATGTTCTAATAATTCCTAGATCTACATTCATTTACCCTATGACCATAATTATTACAATTAAAGCATTTTCCATTGAATTTGTAAGTATTAGAAGGTCTTACCGGTTTGCTGTGATCCTAGGTATTTGCAGTACCGAAGCTTTCTCCAACTTCAAATCCAATTCCAGAAGTGTCACCTTTGGGTTTTTGATTCTTCAATAAGGTACCAAGTTCTTCTGAGCTTTTCTTGAATTTTTCTTTGTGTTGATTTGTAGTTTCCAATTCCCTTTCCAAGATCTCTTTTTGTCTCATTAGTTCATTCGAGTCATTCTGAGTATGCATCAGATCTGTCTTCAACATGTCATTTTCATAGCTAAGTCTTGTGTTCTCATTTGCTGCATCACTTAATCTTCTGGTCAATTCTTCTTCATTCTTCTTTCTATCCTCAATCTCTTTGCAAAATCTCATAGTCATATCCTGCATTTCTTTTTTTGTTGTCATGATCTCTTGTTTCAATTTGCTTATCATATCATTTAGTGATTCCTTTTCATCATTCTCATTTTGCAATTTTTCACAAAGTTCTCTTCTCTTGTTTCTTGTAACAATAAGATTTTCTTGAAGTGCCTGAATAATGTCCTGAGCTGCTTTTAAATCATCTTCTAATTTGATATTTTTCAACTTCTCTGCATCATAGTCAGTAAGAGCTCCTTCAAGTTGCTTCATCAGATTTTCCATCTTTACCGGTGTCAAGATCTTCCTCAAGCTATTATGCTTCTGAAAATAGAGGACCAGGCTCTAATACCAATTGTTAGGGTTCCCATAGATACTGAGAGGGGGGGGTGAATCAGTATCTGACCGGTAATGAAGTTTTCTTGAAACTGAATATGCAGAATATAAAGTAATAGTATACTGGTATGCAAGAATTAATGCAAATAACAGAATCAAAAACATTCACATGAAAAGAACACCATAACACAAGATGTTTAACGAGGAAACCTGGTGTGGGAAAAACCTCGGTGGGATTTGTGACCCACAATATTCACTTACTGGCCAATAAGAGAATATTACTTACAACAGGGGCCTGCACATGCAGGAAGGCCAACTGCCTAGAGCTCACTGCTCAATAAGAAGTCACACTAACTTACAATGAGGATTATACAAATCCAATAATCTGTACTGCTTTACAATAGCATCTTCAATGCCAGATTCAGTACTGGTTCTTGCTCTATTATTTACATATACCCTTGACCTACAATTCGCACATTAGGTCTACCTTATAATTTATTATGCTTCCTATCCATATCCTACAAATGTCTACAATGATCTCTTTTATATACAAGAGTCATTTTACAATTTGTCAAGTCGGCTTACAATGATAAACAAAATATTACATATCAAAAATCCTGTCGGCCTCTGTGCCGGTATACATATTTCCTTCTGTGTCGATGTACATCTTCTGTGTCGGTGCCGGTGTAGATTGATTTTGTTGATGCCGATGCATTGTCTTGTTTGAGTAATGCTTTGTCAGTATAATGTCTTGCCGGTGCCATAGGATTGCAAGGTTGCCTGAGTAATGCTTTGCCAGTATAATGTCTTGCCGGTGCCATAGGATTTCAAGGTTGCCATCAATGAAAAAACCTTCAATCACACACAATGTCTCATTGGAGTGTCCATATGCCAACAGATTCAAGGTGGCTCTCAGCTTGGAAGAGCACTTGATCTTGGGATGACTACTCAAAGAATGAGAGATAGTGTATGATCTAAGATCTAAATGAATGCAACTAAGATCTTAGTGACGTGATATGGATATGAAACTTGATGTGGTGCAAAATAACAAGATTAGTATGATATTAAGCTAATATGAGAGTGATATGAAGATGATATTGATCTAGAATGGAAGTGAAATTAACATGATAAGCTAAACATGATAAAAATTTATGCTATGATGATATTCAAATGATCTAAAATGTTTATTCTAAAAGAGACTCAAAATTCTTATTGTTATGTGACTATAGTGTAGATGCATGAAGACATGGATCCGTAAAATGGACGAAATCGAGCTCTATTTATAGAAGAAATGGCCAAATGAAGGGTTAAGATTGAGTAATCTTAACAAGGATCAGGATTGAATGTTATCCAATCCTTATGATATTTTCAATCCGATCATAGGTTGACAAATGTGATGTAGGAGCATCATCGGTTCACAACAATCTTGCATCAACCAAAAACATTTTCATTTCTATTTTGTTTTTTGTTTGCAGATTCAGTTTTCCTTTCTTTGTGTCCCATTTTTGGCTCACCGAATCCTGTGGAGTTGGATTCTACTTGAATACTTGATCATCTTTCTTGCTTTCAAACCGCGTCTCTTTTGGATCACTTTTCGACAAGATATCACTACTGGTTTCCATGACAGTTTCTTCTTATCGGTTGTTCTTTTGTTACCGGTTGCCTGAGACCTATTCTGGTGATCTACCAGAACCCATTCCAAAGCTTGTGGAGCCTTGGATGCTGATCTCAATGTTTCTTGGCATGTGGCCGACCTTCTATGTTTCATCCTTCAGATTTTTCAGAAAAATCTCTTGGTGGAGACCGACCTTGTTCATTTTGCACGTTAGGTCTTGTTCTTCAGGTTTTGATCCTTTTTGGGCCGACCGGATCCTTTGGATCGATATATATATTTTTAATCATTCTTTAGAATGTAATCAATAGAAGAATAAAGGAGTATCAGATAGATAAACTATTCCTAGAAGATAGACTTTTGATTCAAGGTCCCAGTGTGAGCTATTCTACCAAGCCTGTGTGTCGATATGTTGTAACCCGGTTGTTATCGGTTGGATGTAATCAAATTTCATGCAATAAAAATATATTTTTTGTATTGCCTTTATAATATCTATGTGTTTCCATTGTGTTTACTCTTTCTAATTGGTTTGGACAGATCTCTTTGAGGTCCCTCCTCATTGGTGACTTCTTCAAGTGGTATCAAAGAGAAGTTTTGTTCCAGAGGTTGTGTGTCCTGAATTTTTGTTGTAGAATGGTGGATTGTGGATCCGACTTGCAATTGTAGAGGACTATCATGAATCAATGGTGCGAAAAGGAACTAGGAATGGTGGAGCATGTGGGATCGCAGACCCTGTTGTGATGGAGATTTTGTGAGGAATATAAGCCTAGTTAGAAGTTATGGAGACAACCCAAAGAAGAGGCCGACATATTGAGGATGTGAGTGAAGATGAAGGAGAAGCCGCCTCAGTAGAACAAGTGAACCTACTAGCAGTTGATCCAGATGAAGAAAGGTTTTTAAGGGTTTTATTAGGGCGAACAATAAACCTCAATTCACCCCACTAGAATATGATGGGAAGTTAGACTCAGATGAATTCATGGATTGGATCTCAAAGATGGAGAAGTATTATTATTTTGAAAACACTGCGGAAGAGAGGAAGGTGAAATATGTACGTACCCGATTGAAAGGTCATGCATCTCTTTGGTGCGAGCATTTGCAAGTGGATAGACAAAGACGAGGTAAAAAAAGATTAATGCATGGGATAGGATGATTGCTAAGTTAAAATCAAAGTTTGTCCCGATGAATTATCAAGTGGATTTGTTCCAAAAAGTTGCAGAACCTGAGACAGAAAGAATCTAGTGTGAAGGATTACACCGAAGCATTTTACAAGTTGAACATCAGATCTGAACATGTTGATGATGAATATAAATAGATTGCAAGATATTTGAATAGATTATAAACATCTATACAATATGAACTCAGTATGATCAAATTGGAGAGTGTTGAAGAGGCTTACCAATATGCAATAAAGGCTAAAGAGAAATTGAACAAAACACATGAGCAGAGACAGAGAGGTAGAGGTGGAAGATTTACTAGAGGAAGAGGATATACTGGAGGAAGAGGATCCAGTACAGATCAAAACAAGGAAAAGGAAGTGAGCAGAGAAGGTAATTCATACCGGAAGGATGATAGATATTTCTATCAGAGGAGAGAACCGGATGGTTACTAGAATGAGAACTTTGGAAGACAAGACAAGAGGACATTTTAGAGGAACATGCTTTAAGTGTGCAGGAGAAGGACACTGTGTGTTTGAATGTAAGAAGACAGAGGCTACCGAAAGAGCAACAATGGTGGAAGAAAACCCCACTGGATCAGACAATAAACTGAAAGATGGAGAACTATTGATGATGAGGAGAGATTTGTGTTATACTGGAGGAGATGAAGAACCCTTGCAGAGGAAGAACCTATTCAAGACCAGATGTAAGATATCTGGTAAGTGTTATAAAGTTGTTATTGATAGTGGTAGTTCAGATAATCTTATTTTATAAGAGATGGTGAATAAGTTGAAATTGGAGAGATTGAAACACCCTAAGCCTTATCAGATAGCATGGATTCAAGATGAACATAAGTTGTTAGTAAGTGAACAATGTTTGGTAAAATTAAAAACTAAGAATTATCACGATGAAGTTTTGTGTGATATCATGCCTATGGATATTTGTCATCTTTTGTTGGGAAGAACTTGGCAGTTTGATAGAAAGGTAGTACATGATGGGAGGAAGAATACATGCACTATTGTGTCCAATAGGATGAAGTAAACCTTGTTACCTTTGGAGGAACCTTTGAAGAGTGAAATTTGTACAAAATGCCAGAATCTATTTAGTAGATGGAAGGAAATTCATGGAATGTGTGTTTTGCCTTAATTCCTAAGAAGACTGAGAGATCGAAACTAGAAGGAGAACACCCAGCAAAGATAAGAGATTTGCTGACAGAATATGAGGATATCATTTCAGATAATGTACCTGATGGATGGCCACCTGTTAGAAGTATTAGTCATTGCATGGACTTGGTTCCCGGAGCTAGTTTGCCTAACAAAAGTGCACACTGTTTGACACCAATAGATAATGAAGAACTAAATGGGCAAGTCTAGGAGCTATTGAAGAAAGGTTTGATCAGAGAAATTTTGAGCCCTTGTGCAGTTGCAGTAGTATTATCACCTAAAAAGAATGAAGAATGGAGGATGTGTATCAATTCAAGAGCAATAAACAAGATCACAGTGAAATATTGGTTTCCTTTGCCTAGGATGGATGACATAATGGACTGTTTGAGTGGAGAAAAATACTTTAAAAAGATAGATTTGAAGAGTGGATATCATCAGATCAGGATCAGAGAAGGTGATGAGTGGAAGACAACATTTAAGACAAATGAAGGACTATATGAATGGTGGGTGATTCCTTTTGGATTGACTAATGCACCGAGTACTTTCATGAGGCTTATGAATGAGGTATTGATGAAATTATTAGGTAAGTTTGTTATTGTGTATTTGGATGACATTCTGATTTTCAGTAAGATAAGAGAGGAACATTTGTTGTAGTTAAGACAAGTTTTGCAAAGGTTGAGAAAAGAAAAGTTGATGATCAATATCAAGAAGTGTACTTTCATAAAGGATGAGTTAGTCTATTTAGGATTTGTGATAGCTGAGGATGGTTTGAAGATGGACCCTGAGAAAGTGATAGCCATTGTTGAGTGGCCTACACTAGAAAGCATTGGAGAGGTAAGATCATTTCATGCATTGGCTAGTTTTAACCAGAAGTTTATCAGAAATTTCAGTTCAGTTTGTAACCCTATGACTGAGACCATAAGGGGAGATTGAAAGGAATTCAAGTGGACCACCGAAGAAAATAAAAGTTTTGAATTGTTGAAGCAGAAAGTGAATGAGCAGCCTTTGTTGGCTTTACCGAATTTTAATAAGGTAATCCAAGTGGAACAGAAGTAGGAGCAGTTTTGAGTTAAGAACGGAGAGCAGTAGCATATTTCAGTGCGAAATTGAATGATGCACAAAAGAGATATTCAGTGTATGATCAAGAATTTTATGCCATAGTTCAAGCCTTGAAGAAATGGAGACATTACTTGTTTTCTAAGGAGTTTGTGTTGTATATAGATCATCAAGCTTTGCAATATTTGAACAGTCGGAGTATGTTGATGGGTAGAATTCTTGCAGAGTTACACCTTTGTGTTGAAGCATAAAAGTGGGAAATATAATAAAGTTATTGATTCATTGAGTAGGAGAAGAAATTTGCTGGCAGATATGAGAATGACAGTATTAGGTTTTGAGGATTTGAAGACCTTGCATGATGAAGACCTGTATTTTGCAGAACCTTGGAAAGCATGTAGAGAACCAGTTATGGTTGATAGAATAAAATGGTTGGATTATTTCATTCAGGATGGGATGCTATTCAAGGGAGTTCAATTATGCATACCTAAGAGTTCCATGAGAGAGAACCTGATAAAAGAGAAGCATAGTGGAGGTTTAGCTGGACATTTTGGCATTGATAAAACAATTACATTGGTGAGTGAGCAGTACTTTTGGCCCCACATTCATAAGAATTTTAAGAGATATGTGTGGAGTTGTAGAGTTTTTCAAGTTGCAAAAGGTAGTAGTCAGAATGTGAGATCATATAAACCTTTGACAGTACCGATCAAACCTTGGGAGGATATAAGCATGGATTTTGTACTTGAATTGACTAAGACACCGAGAGGGAATGATTCTATATTTGTGGTAGTGGATAGATTTTTCAAAGATGGCTCATTTTATACCTTGTATTAAGACATCAGATGCATTGCATGTAGTAGACCTTTTTTCAAGGAAGTGGTGAGATTACATGGATTACCTAAGAGCATAGTTTCAAACAGAGATACTAAGTTTGTTTGCTATTTTTGGAGAACACTTTGGAAGAAGATGAAGACAGATTTGATGTTTAGTTCTACTTTTCATCCATAGACTAATGGATAGATAGAAGTAGTTAACCAGAGTTTGGGAAACTTGTTGAGATGTTTAGTGGGAGATAAAACCGGAAGTTGGGATTTGATCCTTGCACAAGAAGAGTTTGCCTATAACAATTCAGTGAATAGAAGTACCAAAAAAACACCTTTTGAGATTGTTACCGAAGTGTATCCTAGAGGAATAGCAGAATTAAGAGACATTAGCAATGAAGACTGGAAGAGTTCAGAAGTAGAAGATTTTGCAGATCACATGGAAGCATTGCATATTCAAGTTAAACAGCATTTGGAGGACGTGAATAGAAAATATAAGGAGAAGGAGATGAGAAGAGGAGACATAAGGAGTTTGAAGTTAGAAATGAAGTGATGGTATACTTGAGAAAAGAGAGATTCCTGGTTGGAACTTATAATAAGTTGCAAATGAAGAAGTTTGGACCTTGTAATATTTTGAGGAAGTTCAATTCTAGAAACGCATATGAAGTGGAGCTACCAAATAGTCTAAGTATTTCACCTATATTCAACATTGCATATCTTCATGAGTACCATAAACCAAAATTCAGTGAGGAAAGTATTGCAGACTTGAAGAAACAATTACCTCAGAAGGAACCAGATCAGATTAAAGAAATTTTAGACAGTAGGATTGAGCGTAGTACCCGAAATAGTCAGTACAAATAATATCTTGTGAAGTGGAAGAGTAGACCAGTTGAAGATTCATCTTGGATTTCTCAAGCAGAGGTAGAATTCCTTGGTTTCCCTCTGACCCTAGAAAATTGAGAGGCTCACTTTTTCATTAACCCTAGATGTCTTATGCAGGAGCATCCCCGGTTCACAGCAATCTTGCATCAACCAAAAACATTTTCTTTTCTTTTTTGTTTTCTATTTACAGTTTTAGTTTTCCTTTCTGTGTGTCCTGGTTTTGGCTCACTAGATCCTGTGGAGTTGGATTCTACTTGAAGACTTGATCATCTTTCTTTCTTTCAAACCACATCTCTTTTGGATTACTTTCTGACAAGATATCGCTACCGCTTTCCATGATAGTTTCTTGTTATCGTTTGTTCTTTTGTTACCAGTTGCTTGAGACCTATTCTAGTGATCTACTGGAACCCATTTCAAACCTTGTGAAGTCTTGGATGTTGATCTTGATTTTGCTTGGCATGTGGCTGACCTTCTATATTACATCCTTTAGATTTTCCAGAGGAATCTCTTGGCAGAGGCCGACCTTGTTCATTTTGCACATTAGGTCTTGTGCTTCGGGTTTTTATCCTTTTTGACCAGATCCTTTGGATCGATATATATGTGTAATCATGCTTTAGAATGTAATTAATAAGATAATCAAGGAGTATCAGATAGATAGACTGTGCCTAGAAGATAGATCTTTTGATTCAAGGTCCCAGTGTGACCTATTCTACTAGGCATGTGTGTCGGTATGTTGTAACCCAGTTGTTATCAGTTGGATGAAATAAAATTTCATGAAATAAAACTATTTGTTCTGCATTGCCTCCATCATGTTTGTTTATTTCTATTATGCTTACTCTTGTTGCCTGGTTTGGACTGATCTCCTTGAGGTCCCTCCTCACCGGTGATTTCTTCAAAATGTCACTCTGAGGAGGCTTGAGAGGAGATGTAAGAGGCATTGAATGCCTGAGAAGACATGGTGGTTACCTTAGGAGGTAATTTTATGGTTAAGTTACTAGATAACCAATGGATAAAGCTTTTACCCAAAGGGTAAACTCTTGTCTAAGGGTTAATAGGATAACTAGGGTCAAAGCAATCAGTGCTTGATGAGACCCCCGAGTTAGATAAGGGTTGAGTTAGAGAGAAACTATCTAATCATGTGGTAAGGTTAAGTTAACCATTAATGGTTTGGGATACTTTGAGGTTAACTTGTTGGAGACACCAAGCCTTCAATGCATTTCAAAGACTTTGAGGCTTATGTGAGAAGTGACCTTTTTAGGGAATGTGCAAATGATTACGGAATGGTTTAGGCTAATTAGAGTGGTTTAGAAGAATCTAGAAGGATCTAGAAGAGGTTTAGTCATCAATTTAGGAGAATGCAAGTGGGAGATATTAGGATTTTAATTAAAATAAAATGTTTTATTTCAACTAAAAATTGATGCAACTTGGATTTGTAGGAAAGTGCAAGTGGGGGGTGGTTTATAAATAAATTTGATTTATTTATATACAAGAAATGATTTTAATTAAATGTTTCAATTAAAATGTGGAAACATAATTTAATTAAATAGAATAGAATTTATTTAATTAACAGAAGAAAGGAGATTTAATGAAAAATTGTATTTAATTAATGGTTGGATAGAAGAAAAGGAGATATTAATTAAACCTTAGTTTAACTAATAGGTGAATAAGAGATAATTAAACAAATAAAATTCATTTAATTAGATATGCAAGTTTTAGCCGTCTACAATCACCCCAATGATTCCTACGGAGAAAGAAAAGCCTACAAAACCAGAGTTATGTAAGGCTTCCTCATCATCTAAGGTGATTCATGCATCAGGGTTTGACATGGCTCAAGATTTAAATTGGGTGAATATTTCAGTACCTTTTCTTGAGTTGATGAAAGTACAAGACCATAGGAATGTTGCCTTATCAATGGTAGCAAATACGATAAGATCATCAAATAGGGTTGATATTGATAATGTGGGGAGTATACCAGTACATAAAGTAAATTAGATTCATGAACCCCAAGATGTAAATATGAAACCCCTGAGGTCTACTTAGGGATAACAATTGATAGATCCCCTTCCCAAGTGGGTCCTTTTTATATTACATTACTCATCAATAATAAGTTAGTGAAAAATTGTATGTTGAATTTAGGGGCAGCGATTGATGTTCTGTCATTGGGTATAATGAAGTAGTTAGGATTATGGGTGGACACTACTTATGGGAAGTTCTATGCAATGTATAATAGGGTAATCCTATTTTTTGGGGTAATAAAGGAACTAGAATTAAGTTTTGATGCACACCCTAAGGTACCCTATTAAATGGATGTGACTGTGGCTGATATCCCACCTCAATATGGTATGTTGCTTTCAAGACAATGGGGTGCAACTATGGGGGGTCACATGCAATTTGACTTATCTTTTACCATAATTTTTATGAATGGAAAAGATGTAAAAACTTATAGGGAATCGAGGTCCCCAACAGTCATTGAATGTGTACCCCCAAATGAATTGGTATGTTTTTGTGATGTAGATATTGATAATTTTAAAGTTGAATAGCTACAAGTCTTGATGAAGAATACAAAAGCAATTGATCTTAAGTTGCAGTCTAATTATCAAGGCTTGTGGAGAATGTCTTTTCATAGAGCATTCTCCAAAGAAGGATTAGGTGCTGGGATTTTATGTATTTCCCCCAAACAACCAAAATTTTAAATATTCCTTCTTGTTAAGTTTTGAGTGTACCAATAACATTGCAGAATATGAACCTTTTCTCTTAGGGATAAATATTGCTTAGAAGAATGGGATAAAAGTATTGCAATAAATTGGAGACTCGGAGCTTATAGTGTCTCAAGTGAGGTCAAAGTATTTCTCAAAAAATAAAGGGTTGAAACAATATAGGAATGTTTTTTGGGTCATGCTTAAATCTTTTGATGCATTTTATGTTGAGTGGGTTGAAAGAAATAATAATATAATGGTAGATTTTCTTGCTAATGTTGCTATGAAGCAATTTGATATAACCCTTGCAGATGTATCAAAAGTGGAGATAAAAATCGAGCCATCAGTGCCAGATAATGTAACAAGTTGGTAGGTATTTCAAGATGATAATGATTTATTGATTTTTTTTATAATGCATAGACGGTTATGAATCCCAAGAAATAGATTGTGATTCATTGGTACATGTTTTGAATGATAAACAAACTATTTTTAGAAATAAAGTTATTCAATTAAAGACAAACAAGATTTCTAGCAGATTGGTTGCACTAGAAACAATATTTGATGGGGATGATAGGAATGTTATGGAAAGTGTCCCACCAAAACATGAGAGAAAGTCAATTTAGGTACTGATGCATCCAAAAGGAAAGAATTTATTGGAAATAAATTAAGTGTTGTCATTAGATCAAAAACTTGTGACTTTATTGAGAAAGTATAGGCATGTCTTTGCTTGGTCTTATGATGATCTATAGGCCTATATGGAGGATCTTTAACAAGATTAAATCCCTCTAAACTCATATGCTAAACCTTTTAGGAAGAAGCAAAGGCCCATAAACCCCACCTTAGCCCCAAAAATACAAGATTAATTAACCAAACTTAGAAATGGGGGGATTATAAAGCCTATAAGGCACTCTACTTGGGTGTCCAATTTGGTCCCAGTTCGAAAGAAGAATGGAGACATCAAGCTTTGTGTTGATTTCAAAAATGTAAACATTTCTTCTTTTAAGGACAACTATCCCTTACCCAACATGGAAGAAATATTATAAAAGGTATTGGGTGTGAACTATTATCCATGATGAATGGATTCTCAGGGTACAATCAAGTAAAAGTGAAGCAATCAGAACAATTCAAGACTACATTCACCACACCATGGGGCACATATGTATATGTTAGGATGCCTTTTGGACTGACAAATGTGGGAGCAACTTTCCAAAGAGCTATGGATGTGGCCTTTGTAGGTCTAATTGATTCCATTATGGTTGTATACTAGGATGATCTAAGTTCTTATTCTAGGAAGGCAAAGGATCATTGCCTCCATTTACAAAGAATCTTTGATAGAGCCTTACAATTTTATATTTCATTAAATCCAAATAAGTGTTCTTTTGGGGTGATTAAAGGGAACCTATTGGGACATATTGTGTCCAAAGAAGGAGTGAGGATTGATACTGATAGGGTAGAAACCATAGACAGGATTCCTATTCCAAGGACAGTAAAGGAGATATAGTCTTTCTTTGGGAAGATAAATTTTGCAAGGAGGTTCATTGTCAATTTTGTAGAAATTGTTAAACCAATCTCCAAGATGTTAAAAAATAATGCCATTGTGTCTTGGAATTATCAAGAAATTCAATCTTTTCAAGCCATTAAAAGGGATATCAAGGAAGCACCTCTTTTAATTTCTCTTGATTTCAGCAAACCTTTTCAATTATTTTCCTTTTCTTCTTATTATACAGTTGTAGCTATTTTGTGTCAAAAAAATCACAAGGTCATGAACAGCCCATTGCATTTTTTAGCAAAGCATTACAAGCCTAAAGAATTGAACTATCATCTGGTTTAAAAATAGGCCTATGCACTTGTCAAGGTTGTTAAGATATTCTGGCCTTACCTAATTGGATCGCAAATAGTTGCCTATGTTCCTAATGTCATAGTCAAAAATGTTATTGTTCAAACTAAGATAACATGAAGTGTAGATGGATAAATAAGATTTAGGAATTCAACATTGACATCAAAATTACTAGGCTTGTAAGAGGACAAGGTTTGGCCAAGTTGATGATAGAGACTAACTTAGAGGTACCTCAAATTAATGAGATTCATACTACGGATAACCAGGTATGCATCTTGCAAAATTTTCATCGGTATACATATATAATTTCATACTTGAACACCATAAAATAACCTAATCATTGGAGTGACAATCAAAAGAGAACCTTGAAGTTACACTCACAAAGATATGTCTTCATTCATGGAGATTTATATTGGAAAAATAGGGATGGTGTTTTATTGCTTTGTCTAGATGATTACCAAGTTAATAATGTCTTGTGGAAAATACATGAACGTGTGTGTGGAGTTTGTTACAATGCCAAGACTACCACTCATAAGATTTTGAGGGAAGGATACTACTGGCCAACTTTGTTTGTTGACACATACAAATTGGTTCAAATATGTGAGGCTTGTCAAAGGTTCTTAGTGAAACTAAGGTTTTCAAGCACCCTTCCATTGAGACCATTTCAATCTAAGGCCCCTTTTATCAATCGGGGGTTGATTTTGTACTAAAAATGAATCAACCATCTAGTGGAGGACATAAATAGATTTTAGTAGCCATTGATTACTTTACCAAGTGGATTGAATCAATCCCCACAAGGAAGGTGTTACTGTGAGGATCTGGTTAACACTAAGAGGGTGGGGTGAATCAGTGATAACAATAAACTACAATCATTCACCACTCTACAAAATACTTCACAAAATAGTTCATAACTAGTACTGGTAGCTGACCAAACAATCTTCAAATCAAATTTACCAAAACATTACTGGTAGCAACTTAAGTGTTCATCGTTAAGAAAATATAGTAAAGACATCAAATGAATAACTCAACAATCCATCCATAACATGAACACAAGTATTTTTCACGTGGAAACCCAAATGGGAAAAACCACAGTGGGAATTGGTACCCACAAAATATGCACTCTTTCGAAATGCACCCCATTAAAGGCCTAGCCTGGTTAGGAGCTTTACAATAATGCCCGGTTAAGAGCAGACCCTGTTAAGAGTCACATGGTGAAGGGATTTTAATCTCAACCCTGTTAGGATCTCTACCCTATTAGGAGTAACCTAGCTAAAGGATTTAAACTCAAGTTAATGAGCCACCCGATGAAGGGATTTACAAGATCAGGCATGTTAGGAGCTACTCGGTTAAGGGATTTTAATATTGTTGCAACTGTTAGAAAACAACAAATAAATAATCTGATCAATGCACTCTCTTCTTACTATTACAGATCTATTTCAGCTCCAATCTTATTCTCACGTGCATACATCTCAATCTGGTTCGGCATAGTCTTCTTCTCTGATCACCAACATAATAAACCTTCTCAAACTTGACTTAAATACACTTTACAATTAGGTCAGTTACATAACCCTAACCTATAATAAATTTACATCATAGATCATATCAGATCATTACAAATCATTACAATTCATCATACAGATCATTACAACAATTTTCAAGACAATTGCAGTCATTGAATGATCACAACACATCACTGTACATCGATTTGATAAGCTGGAAAACCCTTTAACACATTCTGCTAAGCACTTTGTTTTTTCCCAAGAAATTTGATCCTTGTATGCACTTAAATGCAATCTTATCATCACACACGATTTCTGACACATCATCACTAAGTAATGAACATGTTAAGATTCACCGCCAAACCATAAAACATCATCGATTAAAGATCTTAATACTGGTTCTCAAACTCTACACTGAATATACAACAGTCAATTACAAACATGACTTCCGGTTCTCCAAACATGATGTGGTTGCAACCATAGACTCATTAAAATGTCATAAGAATACATTTCAAACCACAACACCAAACTCAACATGGATCTCTACTGCAACCATCTGCTTCTTTGTTCCTTCTTACTGGTTGACAACCACTTAGCAGTTTGTTGTTCAACTCAATCTATTACCAGTTAGACTAAACTTAGATACCTTAGATGATATACCTTTAGACACCTAAAATTGTCATGTCTAATTAAATAAATATCTTTATTTATTTAATTATTTTAGCCTAATTCTTCTATTAATTAAATGAATCTTTATTTATGTAATTAATTCTTTTATCCTCTTCTAGCCTTATTTCTCATTTAAATAAATACATTTATTTATTTAAAGAATTCTTTTCCCAAATTAAATAAATAATTATTTACTTAATTGATCCCACTTCCTCTATTAATTAAATGAATCTTTATTTAATTAATTAATTCATTAGCCTTTTCTACCCATGACACATGTCATTCATCTCTTAATTCCTACACTACCTACCCTCTCGTTATTTTCTTATTTTCTCTACCTACCCTCTAATCCTAATCAACCATTTATCTTTTACACCTCTCAATATTATCCCTCCATTTCTTACAGTGTCTTCTATATAAGGAGATGATTCCTTCATTATCAACCCCCAACTACGCTTTCAAACATTCATATGCAATCAAGCCTATTTACAACCACATTTCCATTCTTTGTTGAGCTCTTGTGCACACATAAAATCTAAAAGCAAATATATCAATCAAGATCAATGGAGATAGGAAGAATGGAGATCCAAACCCTATTGGACATGTGATGAATAATCTTTGTGATTTCATTTGATTTACATTGTCTTAGGTAATCTTCATATGTTATGGTGGATCTTTGTTGTTGTTAGGCTAGGGTTTTGTGGTTGAATCCATTTTAGTCTTTCGATATTATTGTTTCCATTTTTACCATAAACATTTTGACACGCCCGGTGGGACACTTGTCCCTTTTGCATTTAACATATTTTGTTGTAGATTTTGTGTTTTTGAAGTTGCAGATCTGTCATTTTCGGCAACATTTTGACATTTCCGCATCTACACATCCTGAAATCACGTTTTTGATTTTCTGTCGCGTCTGTGACCTCCATAATTGTTAGATTCAATGATAGTCCCAAAGACACTAAGAGGGAGGGGGTGAATTAGTGTCTAACCAGTTAGCAAAATATTTAAACTTATTAATAACTTTGCATCCCAAAACAGTGTACTAGTAAATAAGAATTATTGCAATAAACAAAAATAATAGAGACAGTATAGAAACACACCATAACACAAGATATTTAACAAGGAAACCCAGTGTGGAAAAAACCTCGATGGAATTTGTGACCCACAATATTTACTCACTGCCAATGAATAAATACTACTTACAATGAGGGGCATGCACATGCAGGGAGGCCAATAGCCTAGAGCTCACTACTCAATAAAGAGTCACACTGACTACAAAATGGATTACCAAATCCAATACAATGTACTGCTCAAAGCAACATCTCTCATGCCAAGTTCAGTACCAGTTTAAGCTCAGCCAATAACCAAAACCTTCGTTGTCAACTATATCACCTTATATAAAATTGCCTTATCACACATTATAACTTTCTTCCATCTACATACAAAAATGACCTATAAGACCTCATACACATATGAGTCTTTTACAATATACCATGTCGGTTTACAAATGATATTTACATTAAAATACAATAAACAAAAGTTTATTCCATGTCGGCCTGAGTGTTAGTATGCATTGTTGTCGATGTTGGTGAAGTGCTTGTCGGTGCCGGTGTCTGTCGCTGTATGTAGAAATTTATTGCCGGTGTCGGTATCTGTCGGTTGGTTGCTAGTTGGTTGCCATAAATGACAACATCAACTATTATCATAAGAGTGTAGAATGTCAACAATCTCCCCCTTTGGCATTGATGGAAACAGTCATGAGAAAAATCCAAAAATTGTTTCCAAAAACTAAAGTCCAAAAAGATTCCAAAAAGATGTGCTCCCTCTGAGCAAGTGATCTCCTCTATATAAGAATTTTCTCTCTCCACTACTCCTCCCTTGGCATCAATGACAAAGGTTGTCAAAAATAATCAAATGAGTGCAAAACTTTCACCTCAAAGTCTGTAACCAGTTGGTTACAATCTGAAAAATATCTGCCAAAACTAAATTCAGACTCTGCATAAACCTTTTGCTATCATTCAAAGTTGCCTCAGTCTATTGGATCATGTCAGTGAGATAATGCATGTGTTCTTCCGGTGATCGCTCTCCTTGAACTAATGCCTTAGATATTTCAATTCTCTGAGTGATAAGATTGTCTAGCTTAGGACCAAGTTTATTTTTAAATTCCCGGGCATTTGACCTTATCCTTGCCTTCTCTTTCTCAAGTTTCTCTAACTTCTCAAAAACTGCCATTTCTTGCTCAAAAATTGATATATGTCTGAATGAACCAATTATATTATCTGCTATATCATCAATTTATTTTTGTGTTTTTCTAATCTCCTCATCTATGTCCTCTATCAAAAGGTGAGGTTTGCATGTTTCCCTATATAGCTCCTTGTACTCCAAAATTGTAGAGTTAAGTACTAGTAATAATGTATTTAAGTGTTCTGTACACTTCTTCATAGTATCTTCAAAGAATTTTTTTTTCTATTTTTCAACTCTCTCCTTAATTGTGTCCTCATTCACCTTATCAATAGTTATTACCCAAAGAATCAGTAATGTGATCTATTTTACAATTTGGTGCAATCAACTTAAGAATAGGTAATGTGTTGTCAATTGCCTTAAAAAACCAATGCATTGCAATCCGTTGTCTTCTTAATTGAATCCAAAAGTACCTCTATAACATTGGTAGGTTTGAATTCACTTGTAGATGTGCCGGATGTCTGACCAATCATTTTTATTACCTCTTTACTCCCATCAAATGTATCCATTTTTCTTTTATTTTCCTCTTGTGGATCTGTCTGGGTTTGCATCTCAACCTTTAAAGGTTTCTCAGACTGTTTCAATGTTTCTGTGATTGTTGGTTCCTCAATCTTTGTGTGTACCTTTGCCTCAGTTTGTTTCTCTATCAGTTTCTCTATCTTCGATGGCCCTGTGCTAATACCTTTATCTTCAGTAGGTTTTTCAATCTATGTGGGTTGCTCTGTTTGAGTTGATTTCTCAGTTTCAACAGTTTGTATCAGTTTCTCTACCATGTTGCTATTGTCGACATTGTCTGACTTGACTTCAAAGGTTTCCTTATCCACAACAATATTTACCTCTTGAGTATCCACATTCATTATAAAAAGTATCTCCAATTCAGAATTAGTATCATCATGTCTTATTCTTTCAGTTTCAATAACTGGTGGATCTTCTGATTATACCGGTGTAGTATCCAAAGGTGGTAGTGGAAGATTGTCAATAATCTTAATGTTTGGAACTCCATCAATTTTTCCTTTACCCTTGTCTTTTTTATAAACCTTAAATGTCTTCTTAGGTATGTTCATTTCCTCTTGTTTTTCTTTCTCCACAAAGAATATATCCCAATTATCCATTGTTTCATCTACAATTTCCTTCACTCTTCCAGCCATCATGCTCACTTACCGATGTCCACTAGCAAATACTGATCGGTTAGCCTCATAAATAAGTTCATCAATTTCTTCTTTGGAGTTAACCAGGTGAACAACCAAGAGTGCTTCAACTTTCAATTTCTTATCCAATTCCATCATAGATAGCCTTTTAGCTTCTAGTCTCATGTAGAGATCATTTGGTAGATCATTAATAACTTCAATCAAAACTTTCTTATAAATGTCTAAATGAAGAACAATGCTTTCTTCAATAGTTTCCATGTCAGTGTTATTGAAAGAATGATATAACTTGTTTACATTTGATAGATTTCCCTCATGTGTAACCTCATTAAGTAGATCATTCAATGAAGAGGTAATCGGTGTTTGTTTTCTATTTGGAGTAAGCTTCTTCTTTGGTTCCCTAACCGCCTATTGTTTCTTCCTTAATGTTCTTGTTTTCTTTGGGGTAGGAGAAGGTATCGATGAGGCTTTCCTTTTCCTTTCCACTCTTTTGAACTCAGTTGCCTTACCATTATCAGTGTCGGAAGATGTTACAACTAGTGAAACATGTGCTTCAAGTTGTATTCCTTCAAGTTCACTAGTCGATATGCCACTAAGGTTCATGACATTTTCTTTGATTTCTTTTACCTTCTTGGATGCATCCCTAATGAATTTGTCTCTTTTCTTCTTATTTTTCTCCATTGATACTTTACTGGCTATGGTTTCAGCCCTAACAAAAATTTTCTCCAATGGTTCTCTTGGTGCTTCAAGCAGTGCTTTTGCATACATTTCAGGAACATGTAGATCAACCTCATAACCCATTTTAGTAACCCAAATAGTTCTAGGGCTTACTGCTTCCATTCAAGTGTCATCTCTTTTAATGACAAAACAGATTTGCTTGTCATATTTCTCAACTATGCTCTGAGGAATCCTTTCCCTAGCTCTCATCTTAGATTGGAAAGTTTTAAAGTAATCTATTATGTTATTATCTCTATCAGTTCCCATGCCAATAAAAGCTTCCTGTAGTTTTTTTCCTACCGGTATATCATAACCAAAGTCTTTGGGTCCTGTACCAGGGATTTCTTTGGTGAAATATAACATCAAACATACCAGAAGGTTTCCAAAGCAAAAAGTGCCTTTCTTGTCTCCCTTAATATTTTTCAGGTTTTCAATAAGCTCATCTTTTAACCATTCACACACATCTATCTTAGCATTGTTGTTTATCATTTCATAAGCACTATAAATACAAAGACTGGAAATAGAATAGAGTATGTTAGCATGTGTGGCTTTGTATCCAAGAACCATACTTACATATCTCACATTGATGTTCTTAATATCATTTACTCTAAGTGATCTATTGTCAAATGTTTCTCCGGTTAGGCTTGTCACCATTTTGTTGGGAATCTTCTTTGTCTTATCAGGTCTACTATCAGTTGAGGGTAAACCAGTAACTTCCCTAATTGCTTGTCAGGTTATCTTACCAACAGAATCCAACCATAAGAATTCTCCATGTGCTCTACTCAATACAATCCTTACCACTTCCTCTGGAAATTGAGGGATATTCAATATCTCCACAAAACCTAAAGTTTCCACAATCTTATGTTCAAGTTTAACAATTCCACATTCATCACAAATGACCTTATTAAACATTTTCATTAAATCCTCAGATCCTAGGTCTTCTATATTGCAATGTATGTAAATCCTAGGGTCTTCTACAAATGCTACTCCCTTAGGTATTTTTGAAAAAGCTCATACAGAGTCATCTTGCTTCGCAATCTTGGGAATTATTTTGAATACGGGCCTAGGGAATTTCATATTTTCCACAATGGTAGGGTTCGCAATAAATTCAAGAATAGAAGATGAAGTAGCCATTATGAAAAATACCTCTTATCCGGATGTTTTTGTTGAATGCTTGAAAAACACTTCTCAGATTTGCCTTGAATACCTTTGGTCGATTTCGCGCTCAGAGAAAGTTTGAATACTCAGTGGGTTTGAAATGAGGGTTTCCCAATGCTCTATAACTAAAAAGTTCTTAACACACCTATGGGTAAAGAAGAAATGTATCTTCTCACCATCAACCGAGGGAAGAATGCATGTTTTTCAATTCGCTGCCATACCCCCAAGGGATTATTCCTCAGTTAGATGAAGAATCTCCTACCGGTGGAGAGTTACTTTGTTCTACTGGTGTAGATATCATTTCATCAACTCTCTAATCTCTTTTCTTAATCCACTATTTAGAAAATTCTTGCCTTACTTCTTCTACCTTCTCTTTTCCCTTCAAGCTAGATCCTTTGTTGTTTGTCAGTGCATTCTTGCTTCTACAGAATTTAGCAATATGTCCAATCTTGTTACAAGCATAACAAGTTACATTATTCCTCTTAATAGCCTTTCCATATCCTTGACCGGTTTGTGATCTTCATTGATTAGATAGGTGCCCAAATCTTCCACAAATATAGCATTTCACATTCATTCTGAAATTTTCTGAATTATGACCAACTTTGTTGCATTTGGAACATTGACCGGTGGGTGAGTTTGTATTCTGATTATTTCTAAATCTACACTAATTTGCTTTGTGACCATATTTGTTGCAATTGAAACATTTTCCATTAAATTTATAAGCATTAGGTTGTCTTACCGGTTTGTTTTGATCTTGATTGTTTGTAGTACTAGAACTTTCTCCATGTTCAAATCCAAGTCCATTAGTATATCCATTAGGTTTTTGACTTTCCAGCATGTCATCAAGCTCCTATGAACTTTTCTAGAATTTGTCTTTGTGTTTATTTGCAGTAGCCAACTCATTTTCCAGAATTCCAACTTGTCTCATAAGCTCAGTTTTATCATGTTGCATGTGAATCAAGTTTGTCTTTAACATATCATTTTCATGACTAAGTCTCATATTTTCATTTCCAGCATCATTAAGTCTCCTAGACAAGTCTTCTTCATTCTTCTTCCTATCTTCAATATCCTTACATAACCTCATAGTCATATCTTGCATTTCATTCTTTATATCATTGTTTTCTTGTCTCAAGTTGTTTGCAATGTCTCTAAGAGTTTCTTTTTCATCATCATCATTCTGCATCTTCTCATGAAGTTATTTTCTTTTATTTTGTGCTATAGCAAAGTTCTCCTGAAGTCCTTTAATGAATTCTTGTGCAATCCTCAGATCATCTTCAAGTTTGGTATTCTTCAATTTCTCTGCATCAAAATATTTAAGAGCTCCTTCCAACTGTTTTCTTAAGTTCTCCATCTTTACCGATGTCAGAATCTTCCTCAAGCTGTTAGGCTTTTGAAAATAGAGGACCAGACTCTGATACCAATTCTTAGATTCAATGACAATCCCAAAGACACTAAGAGGGAGGGGGTGAATTAGTGTCTAACCAGTTAGCAAAATATTTAAACTTATTAATAACTTTGCATCCCAAAACAGTGTACTAGTAAATAAGAATTATTGCAATAAACAAAAATAATAGAGACAGCATAGAAACACACCATAACACAAGATATTTAACAAGAAAACCCAGTGTGGAAATAACCTCGATGGAATTTGTGACCCACAATATTTACTCACTGCCAATGAATAAATACTACTTACAATGAGGGGCATGCACATGCAGGGAGGTCAATAGCCTAGAGCTCACTACTCAATAAAGAGTCACACTGACTACAAAATGGATTACCAAATCCAATACAATGTATTTCTCAAAACAACATCTCTTGTGCTAGGTTCAGTACCGGTTTAAGCTCAGTCAATAACCAAAACCTTTGTTGTCAACTATATCACCTTATACAAAATTGCCTTATCACACATTATAACTTTCTTCCATCTACATACAAAAATGACCTATAAGATCTCATACATATATGAGTCTTTTACAATGTACCATGTCGGATTTCAAAAGATATTTACATTAAAATACAATAAACAAAATTTTATTCCATGTTGGCCTTAGTGACGGTATCCATTGTTGTTGATGTCGGTGAAGTGCCTGTCGATGTCGGTGTTTGCCAATGTATGTAGAATCTATTGCTAGTGTCGGTATTTGTTGGTTGGTTACCAGTTGGTTTCCATCAATGACAACATCAGCTATTCTCATAAGAGTGTAGAATGCCAACAGTAATCGTGTCTACGTTTGACATTATTTTATTTTCTAGATTGCAGGGTTGCGTCTCTATTTTCAAATCGTATCTGTACACCTTTCAGACATATTTGTGTTCGGGATTCTCATCTATGTTATCTAGGCACGTCTGCAAGGGTTTTAGGCGCATTTGTGATTTTATGTCATATTTGTGTTAGGTTTAATCACGTTTGTATTTCTAATTTTACATTTTTTTAGTTTTCGATCCAGTTTTGAGGCTTCATTTCGTCATTTTGATTTCAGATCTGGTTTATTTTGGGCTAACATCTTGTGATCTAGCTAGCAAAATTGGTGCATCTTGTCCTTGAAGCAAATTCTTCTTGTTGAAGGCCCCCTTTTCATAGTCTTTTGGATCTAAAATTTACTTAACTTGTGTGCTTGCAGGAGCCGTATTGTTTTAAAAACTACTCACAAATCTTTGTTGTAGAATTTTGGCAAGGGTTTTTTATCTTTATTGTGTGCCTTGTTTTCATAGATTACCAAACACTTCAATTGGTGCACTAAAATTGAACCAGTGTCTTTTGTGTCTTGAGCAATAGGCTCTTTTTGTTTAATCTCTAGAGGGCCTGTCTCCCCGTGTGCTCATTAGGACTACTAGTGACGAGAGAACGACCCAAGTGGTAGTGAGGAAAACCCACCTCTTTCGAACCACTATAAATAATTGTATCCATGGTGAAATCCATGGGTAACGTGTGTTGATTAGTTCATACGGACACTATGTCTCCCCATAAACCCGTTTGATCAAATTTATTTGATCAGTTGTAGGGCGTAACCCCTACCAGTTGGGAACCTTCTCTATTTATAGAGCTAAAAGTGTCGCATGTATGGCCACATGAGTGGATGCCCTTACTAGAACCTTTTTGTTTTAGAAAGCCAAAATCCTTCTAGTTATTGGGGCAGGAGGTCGGACCTCTAGAGCGGTCCACACACATACGGTTCTTAGTAGAGATACAAAGTTCACCGCGGGGAGTTTTCATGGGGATTGATGCTTGGCTGCCTCAGAGAAGTGAGTGCCGAGGGTGGAGCCAGTGGGGTCAAGCATCTAAGTATCCACTCTGAATAGCGTAGCCTCAGGGGAAACCCCATGTGGGATCAACAACTATTATCCTGGCCAACCATAAGAATTGTGATTATCTTCTTTCAAACATTCAAACATTCAAGATCAATCATCAAAACATTGTGTCTTTTGTGTCTTCAAGTGTATGCAAAACATTTTTACATCAAAAAACACACTTTATTTTGAGTCATTTTGAGTCTAAACACTTGCAAACATTGAGTCCTCATCAACATTGTGTCCTCTTGTCACTCAAAAAGAGTCAAAAAATCTGGATTTGGTCACGACAACAACTTTACACATTGGAAAAATTGCGCTTAGATTTTGAAAATGCATCTATGCAGTATTCAATCACGTCTGTGTCATTTAGCCACGTCTATGTTATTATAAACAAAACTGTATTTACAAAAACTCAAAAATGCATATGTGCAATATTCAACCATGTCTGTGTCCTTTAATCGCATCTGTGAAGCATACAGGCACATCTGTGTCCAGAATTGGAAAACAACTTACAATCCAGCAAACAAGAACAATCAGTTTCAACATTCTTGAGCTTCCTAAGTTATCTCTTCAGGTTTTCATCTAGAATTCAACCTATTTCTGGATCTCACAAAGTTCATCATTTCTTTACACCTTACATTACATACACATTTGTCTAAACTTGAGTCAAAAGGTTGCTTGCTTGTCCTCATCATACTTTGTCAACACACTACATACAACAACATTTTTCTAAGTGGTCCCTCATCAAGGTCTATCACCTTTGGGTCTCATTTGGTCTTACTTAGAGTCAAGGTCAACTTACCTCATCAAGAGAAACTATCATCTCTTTCGAAGTCACACCTACTCTACTACATACATATTTGGTCTTACACTTTGGACATTGCAAGTAAACTTTAGATTCATTTACATTTCATCCAACTCTTGGTCTTCCATACTCTTTCTATTTTTTACACATCTTGGTCAAGCCCTAGTTCATGGTTGAAATGCATTCCCAAAAATCTAGGAGAGAATATAAAGAGGCTCAAGAGTCCACAAACATGAGTGCCTATGAGTATGACAATGATGTCTTTTTCAATTCTAATCATACCACATTACCTGACATGGATGCCTATGGAAACATTCCAAATGTTGAGAAAATGGACACTACAAACAACAATGATATACACAATGACAATATGGATAACTTTTCCATACATCTAGCAGAAGTAGAAGAATCCATTATGGATCCCCATTTTAATAGATTAGTTGAGGAAATAATCAGGAGAGATAGACAATATTTCTTACAAGTGATGGTACAAATTGGAGCCAAGAATCCTCATGATTTTAACATGTCTCAAATAATGGAAAATCGACCTATACAAGAAACTCAACTCAACATGGATCAAAGGAGGCCTAATAGTGGAGGCAATAGAGGACCACATTTTGTGCCTGAATCACCATCATCTTTGTTTCAAAAACCTGAGGTCCCACATACACATGGTCAAGCTTATGATACTCACCTTTGCAGACCATTATAGAAGTCTTATGCAAAAAAATATACTCAATCACATACTAATGCTAAGGACCAACCACAAAAGCAATTGGATATCCAAAGGCATGCTCAAAATTTGGGAGCAACACACTAGAACAAACTCATGACATGCCTATAGAGTATGGTAGACATGGACAAAATAGATAATCCATTCCTCATCATGACTCTATACCAAGTGGTCCCTATACGCAACATCACTATAGACCTCCTCCATATGAACATGTGTATGATCAATATCATCTATATATGCAGTATGCTCCTCCTCCACCTGGTGGCTTAGGCATGGGATATGGTCCAAGAAGTCGATCTCCACCTAACAACAATTTGGAACAACAAATTAAGGACTTACAAAAGAAAATGGAGGATATAAATACACCAAAACCAACTTACACAATGAGAGACATGTGTCCTTATCCATTTGACAAAAGCATTCCAATGCCTCTTTTTCCTACACATTTTGTGACACCTAAGTTTGATAAGTACAGAGGCAAAGGAGACCCTAAGGCACATATAAGATAGTTTTTCATGGCTTGCATTGAGGTAGCAGTAGAAGACATATTTGATGAGATTATTCCCACAAAGCTTAGGTGATCAAGCTATGGAATGGTTCTCCCAACTCCCACCTGGAATTAAGTCATGGGGTGACTTAGCAAAGGATTTTATCCAACATTTCTCATACAACATAGAGACAGATATATCAATTACCACTTTGTGCAAAACCAAGAAAAAGGATGGGGAGTCATTTTCATCATTCTTACAAAGATGGAGGATTTTAGCCAGCAGATGCTCTTGTGAAATTCCACAAAAACCAATGGTAGAGATGTTCACCCAAAATGTCAACAAAGACATTTGTTATGACTTGAGAAAATTTTGTTTGTCCACCTTTAAGGATGTCATTGAGAAAGGCTTAGTTACAGAAAAGGTCCTAATTGAGAAAGGTGTCACCAAAATATTCAAATAAAACAAAGAGGACTTCAAAGGAAAAGACAAGCCAAGATTTTGGAACAAAAACAAGAACACGGTCAATGATGGTGTTGTTGATGCTAATACAGTAAGACCCAAAATCATTCTTTCTGGATCAAGTTCTACAAACAATCAAGTGAATACTCAAACAACATCCAAACCACGAACAAAATATACCCCATTGGGAGAACCACTTGAATCAACTTTCAAGAAGCTAGTGACAAACAAGATCATAACAATTCCTGACAATCCTCTATACGAACCAAAGGTAAAACCAAATTGGTGGAATGATGATGAGTAATGTGAATTTAACAAGAGAAAAGGACAAAAAACAAGAAATTGTCATCATTTGAAGAACATCATACAAGATCTTATTGATAGAGGTGACATTGAGATCGAAGGACATTCATCTAATCAAGAACATGAGATGTTTAAGGAACCATTCCCAAAACATGACAAGGGAAAAGCCAAAGCCACTGATGAGAAGACCAACTATACTAGAGCATCCTATAACTATGATTTAACTATCAATCACATTTCGATGGATAATTAATTCTCTACCATTATCATCAACGACAAAACACCTGAAAATTCTGCCCAAAGACCCAAAGTTGTCCTAAAAGGCATTGGACCTTCTTTTGAATCTACCTCCGAATGTAATGTCACAACTCGACAAGGTAAGGTCACTTTGCAAGGTGCTCCAACTAAAAACACCACTTCCTCAACAACCAAGTCGGAGTACGATCCGGTAGAACAGTTAGGGAAGAGACCCGTGATTATCTCCATCTTAGAGCTTTTACGCATATCCCCCGCACATAAGGCCATTCTTGACAAAAATTTGAGAGATACTACTGTCCCCACAGATCTGAACGTGGACCATTTTCAAGCCATGGTAGAATACCTCTCCGTTCCACATTCTCTTACATTCACAAAAGTTGGCGATGCCTCTGTGAGCCAACCATATAATGCACCCTTACACATTGAAGCCTTCCTACACAAACATCGAATACAACAAGTCCTGATAGATGGAGGAGCTTGTCTCAATATATGTTCTTTGAACACAATAATATAATTGGGATATTTAGATAAAGTTGTGAATACTACAAACAAAATTACCATCAAGGCATATGATGATGAAGAGGGTTCATCCAAAGGCACAGTCACCTTGCCTCTTAGAGTTAAACCAGTTACAAAGGATTTGGTTTGTCAAGTCCTAGACCTAGATCTTACATACAACATATTGCTAGGATGTCCATGGATTCATGAGATGAGAGCAGTCCCATCTACATACCATCAATGCATTAATTTTCCTCACAATGGAGTTGAAGTAACAGTTAATGGTGATCCTAATCCATTTATATACTACAATAACTTAAGACCAAAATCCAAGACAATAATTCCAATTAATAGATAAGTTATCCCTTCTTCTGCATACATTGACCCTGAATCATTAAAACCTTCAACATCAAAGCAAGTTGAGCTTAAAGGGAAATATCAGAACAAAGGCATGGGTGAATACACTTTGAATCAAACCATGTTCTTACAACAAGTTATGAGTTTACCAAAAGAATATGGATGACCACATCCTTCTAAATGGGTATCTATCATTACACTAAAATGGGATCCTTCTATCTTCCAAAAGTGGGGTGAAATGGAAGAAGAAGACTTATACAAAATTCTTTACAAAGACCCTGAAGATGGCACACAAGATCACATCAACATACCATGTGAAAAATATGGCAAAGGATTCAAGATCCTCTAGAAGTTTGGGTATGATGGTAAAAGTCCTCTTGGCTTAAGAAAAGAAGGTATCACTCAACCTTTGCAACCAGAATTAACATTTAAAAATCAGTGCTCGAAAGGGCTTGGTTTCATCTCTTCCAGGGTAAACACTCACAAATCAAAAGAAGCATTACAAATCATGATGTCCAATGATCAACAAGAGAACCATTATTGCACCGACTCTAATGAATGGGAATGGGGTTCAGACCAATCCTCTAGTGACTATGAACTCACCGAGACATTCAGAGAACTAGGTGAACCCACAGAAGAAGAGGAATTTCATAGAAAATTTAGAGTCGGTCAAGAAACAACCCATGAGGGTCCCACACAATCTTTGTCTCTAGGTTCTAGGTCAAAATCATGAAGGATGAGGACACCAATTCTGGAATGCGCTTTTAGTGATGACAATTTGGACTCGCTCACAATCGAGACAAATGAGGAGAGTGTCAATGATGACCTCGAAAACTACCTTGACATACCTGAATATAACTATATTTGCACCCTAACACCCGCCAACTTCAAAAATATTGAAGGCCTTCCCCTTGTTCACCACCAACTTTTTGACTGGGACCATGAAGGACCTATACAATTCGACACATTCCAAAACGATGAAGCCTTTATCGACTATCTAGGCATATGAGATGATCATTCGCTTGGGGACCATAAGGAGGGATACACTATAGAACTCAATAGCCTGGCATATTTTGGTGAGGGTGTTGGGCCTTCCAGTCACAAAAATATAAAAATAAAAACAAATCAAGGGTTTTATGGTGAAAACCACATTATGGCACTATCTGACCCCAAAAAAGTAAAAAGAAATGATGTATCTGAGGGTGAAAACCTCTCTGAGGTGCTCAAAGATGGAAGGCTTGACATTCTCCCGGCATCATATAAAGAAAAAACATCTATGTTAGTAGAGGAGACCATCAAATCAAACATTGGTACATAAGAGATTCCACATAACATATTCCTGGCACAATCTCTGACAGAGGGAGAAAGATAAAAGTTCATAAGTTTCTTCACGGAGCGACAAATCAATCTTGCATGGTCATATGCCGATATGCCTGGACTAGATCCAGATTTAGTAATGCATCATGTTGGGACTCATAAAATTTAAGTATTTTGAGAGGCCCATTTCAATTTTTTTCATATGCACTTTCAAATGATTACCTAATGAGTCAACTTGATAGGCCTATTTTGAAGAAGGGTAAAATGGAGCTAGTTGATTATCAAGGGGTAAGGCTTGGAAACTTGTTGTACACCTTTCATTTAGCCTATGCAGTGTTCTACAACTTTCAAAATTCAGTTTGGATCAGTTTGTCAAGTACCCATTTCAAGGGGTGGACTGAAAGTTGTTCTATGCACAAATTCAAATTTTACCAAGTGGCTTACTTTGAGGCCTTGCATCTTTTGCCTAGTTGAGTGTCATGTTGAAATTAAAAGAGTGATGAATTTTATGCATATAGGTGAGTCCACATTCCAAATTTCAAGTCCCTATGAATCCATTTACTCAATTTGGTAAGCCCAATCCATTTGCAGTTTGTACTGTTTGCATAAGTCCCTGTTTCAACAGCTAGTCAGAGCACCACTTTGCGCATGTGTAATTAATGCTCAGATGAGTTTCATGTCATAATGTTAATTATAGGGTAATTCTAGTATGAATTACAAGCTATGTTTCCATTTTGAAGCTCCTGCTAATCTGCTTGATCAGTTTGCTAAGGGGGTTTCTTGAGCCATTTTATTCAGTTTTTTGCACTTTCATTGTTGCCTCTATTAAGTTGCCATTTTCATGAGCTCACCATTTTCACCCTATCAACTTCCTGGTCAAACTGAACATTCCATGGTCTTCCTTGTACTTCAAAGTATCTATGCCCCAGATTTGGGGATCTACGGAGACCATTTGATATTTTTAATGTGTGCACTTTGAGGTCCTTGCACATTGATTTTATCAGGTTCATAGTGCTGACAAAGTCATTTGGTCATCTTTGACCATTAATATCTCATCGCCCAGGATTCATCTTGAGAAATGGTTTGGCAAAGAGAAATCCCATATATCGGACAATACGCCTATCAGTTTGTGAAGTTCAGGGAATTGTTCTGGCCAGTTTTTAAATTGCATCTTTGGGTTTAAATGTGAAAATGTGGCATAGTTGCCAGTGAGTTGCAAAACTCAGTTTAATGATTAGAAAATTGTGTAGATTAACTCCAGAGGTATGTTTAATCTTCCTGAGGCATTTCAAGGGTCAATTGAATGAAAACGAAAAAATTTAGCCAAACCCACTTTTGGGGCCCAACCTGGCCTGTGATTTTATATTACCACTTTGGAGGAGATGTTGAAGTTTTAGTTAAATCATCCATGATTAAGAAACAAAAATATGTTAAAGTGGGGAAGATATCAAAGACGTCTAAGGTTTATGTGGATTGTACCAATTTGGCCCCATCTACTGTTAAAATGTGACTTCAAAGAGACACAAGAATGGTTCACAGACAAGAAGGGTGCCATGAGCTGGAAGGTTGATGTTAAAGGCCATAGAAACATTCAAGCCAATGTTGTGGCAGTTGTTTCAATAGATGGAGAAAAATGGCAATGTTACTGCTTCTTATTACACAAGTTTTATAACATTAATGTGGAAAGAGCACCTCCCTAAAAATGCTTTGGATCTTTATTGCAATTCAAAAGGTACAAGTATTAAATCAAATGTATATGGGCATGTGAAATGCAAAATTAAATCCTCCCCTGGAAGATGGCGTGGAAATGAAGAGGGTTTTAAAAACTTTCAAGCAATTCCAATTGGCAGGAGTAAAGCTTAAAACTTCCAACGCAACCCCTGCTAGCATCCTCCCTCTGCGTGGTGTTTGGGAGGCATAGAAGGTTTCAACAAATGCAATTACCAGGTGTAAATCTAAAACCCACGTGCCTTTGGCAGCATTGTTTCTATATTAAACTTCCAAGAAAATACAATGGCAGGTGTATTGCCAAGACATTCTCCTTGCTTGCACATGACATTAGAAAGGCATTAGATTTTCAAACAAATTTGCAATTGGAAGGCATAAAACCAATTTCCTCCCTGCTGTGAGATGGAAATTGGCAAACTAAGGCATATAAGTTTCAACAAAATGCTATTGATAGGTGTATTGTCAAATTCCACAACAGAACCAGCAACTAACCCCTATTTTGGCATTGGGAAGCCATGTGAAACTCCAACAATTGTAATTGGCATGTGAAATGCCAGTTAGCATCCTCCCTATGTTGTTGAGAGGCTTAGAAATTTCAAAGTAAATGCAGATTGGTAGGCCCATGGCTAATTCCTCCCTGTTGTGTGGTGTGTGGTTACCTGCAGAAATTCCAAACAAATTCAGCCTATGCGTGAGGTGGAAGTGTGGCATGGAGAGGTTTTTAAATATTTCTAGAAAATGCAATTTGGCAGGTGAAGACTGATTCCTCCCTTGCGTGGTTGTTGAAGAGGCTCAGAAACTTTAAAGCAAATGCAAATAGCAGCTACTCAGAAATTTTCAAGCAAATGAAATCACAAGGCATAGAAATTTATCCCACATTCACAGTGAGGAGGAAATACTTTGTATTTAAAACCAAAGTCACACACATTCATAGTATCAAAGCTTAAGGGCTTTTGACAAGGAGTTGCTTGGCGACCTAGTGGACCCCATGTGCGCGCATGCATCCCGAGGCAACCAAATTTTGTAGTAGAAGGGCGAGTTCATGAGAGAGCAAGTTGGACATGATCTGATGGTGTTCGTTGATCCACAAGGCAAAGTTTCACATCGGTTAACCATCGCAAGTCAGCGACTAGATGGTGGGCCCAGCAGGTTAGCAACTCATGTGTTAAAGACCGAGCAGGTTCGAGGAGGATCAACGGTGATCATTGATCCGCTATGCAAAGATCCATGTCAGTTACCCAACGCGGGTCAATGACAAAGGATGTGCAAATAAAGGAAGATCCAATGACTGCAGTATAAGGAATGAGATAAAGGTCGAGCAAATCAAGGAAGATCCAACGGCTCTCGCTATACCACAACGTAAAGTTGCACGATGATTATTAGTCGCGACATGGCGACTGATGAGGTGGCGATCCAGTGGAAAATGAGGTGACATCCAGGTGGACTCAGAGCGAATCAGGAGGTGCCACGTGGTGGAGCGTAGAAGGAGAATCAAGGAAAAAATCAAAGTTAATTCATATAGTTCAAACTATAGTGCAAAAATGCTGAAATTTGAATGAGTAATCTACAAGAGAAATTAATAGCTAACGGGTTATTTTTGCCCAGAAATACAAGTGCTATATATCGTTGGAAAGCTATTAGAATGAGGAATTCATTTTTGCAGTCAGTTGTAACACTTGTCTTTTTTTGGAGAGCAGTTTCCACTGGAATTGCAAAGAATATTTTATGTTAGGGAAAAGAGGACACTCGGCAATTCATGATGGAGATCTGATCTTTTTCCCTCTTCTATATATTCTCAATTCTTCTCATTTGTAAAGGGTTCCCGGCTCCAATTTTTGAGAAATTTGCGAAGGGAGATTTCCAAGAGGGGTTCCAGTCTAGTGCTTTTAATTTTTTGAATTGTAATTGTTGATGTTCCTATTCTTCTGTCATTGAATAGATGCATTTAGCAGTAAATTCTTAGTTGCAGGTCGCATATATGTAAGGCATATATGCAGTTCCATTGGATTGTCTTCAGGCATTTTTTGAATTTCAATAAATCCAATCTTCAAGGGAGTTTGGGTTTATCCTCCCACGGGAGAGTGTAATTCATATTCTTAGGCATCCTTTACAAAAGGGATTTAAATTCTATGAGAAGAAATTGTGAAATAGAATTAATGTTTGGATATGTAAGATCCTTTGTTTGAGTTTAGAATGTATTAATGTCAGGCATTAATATAGGGATATCTTTTCAATGAATCTGATGTGCAGCTTGGATTTCATTTCTGGTTATTTGTATTGACTCTATGCCAGGATTGAGGCACTGATCTGTTACAACTAGAGGTTACTTGCAACAATTTAAAATCAAAATCAAAAGTATCTTTATTTACTTTCTGTTCTATAGTAATGTTTCAACCATCTCATGCTCCAATTTAGTTGAGATGTCAATGTAGATCTAGCCCATCTGCAATAACCTCCTTGTTGTTGAGCCTTTTGAGATTTCTCTGCTTATTGTTGATGCTACCATATGTTTGTAACTGGTTATATTTTATGCATCAAAGGGTGTCCCCCCTAGGTCTAGTAGAACCTGAAGTGCAGGAGGATCATTAGGATCCTATGTTATGTTGTTCAAGTTGTGAAGTTCTTCATTGTTTGAAACTATCTATTTCATAGATCAAATGCAAGTGAACTTGGGTTAACTAGTTTTGGTGAACAACACATCATTTGATAGTTAAACCAGGGGCAAAACCAGTAAAATAGAAATTAAGAAAGATGCATCCATAAGCGGCATTATTAGTCAAGGCAGAGCTTGAAAAATTATTGGATTTCGGATTCATACGACCAATTGATTATCCTAAATGGATCTCCAACATAGTACCAGTCAGTAAGCCAAATCACAGCATCAGAATATGTACAGATTTCAAAGACATCAACAAAGCTTAAAGATGATTTTCCATTGCCAAATATCAACCTGATCATAGATCTCATAGCAGGTCATGCAATGTTATCTTTGATGGATGGATTCTCTGGCTACAATCAAATCAAAATCACATTTAAGGATCAGCAAAAAATAGCATTTACTTGTCCCTGGGGAACTTTCTACTGGAATGTCATGCCTTTGGGCTAAAGAATGCAGGTTCTACATATAAATGAGCCATGACTACTATCTTTCATGATCTCATGCACGTAACTGTAGAAGATTATGTTAATGACCTCTTGGGAAAATCAATCGATAGAGATACACATTTGGACATCCTTTCATTCATTTTTGATCTGTTGGAAAAATACAAAGTAAGACTAAACCCTAAGAAATGTGTCTTTGGAGTAACCTCCGTGAAGCTCCTGGGATTCATTGTTTCAAAAAGAGGAATTGAAGCCGGTCCAGCAAAAGTCAAAGCGATCCTAGAAATGCCACCACCAAGAAATATTAGCCAACTTTGATCTCTACAAGGAAGACTCCAGTCAGTAGGATGGTTCATAGAACAACTTGCAGATAAATGTCATCCTTTTCAGCACTTACTACACAAAAACATCAAATTCAAATGGGATGATAACTATCAACGGGATTTTCAGATACTCAAAGATTATCTTCTGAATCCACCCCTCTTGATGCCATGAGTCACAGCACAACCCCTATTACTATACATATCAACTACATCAATAGCACTCGAGGCACTCTTAGCACAACAAGATACTGAGGGCAAAGAAAAGGCAATCTATTACATCAGTCGTACTTTGGTAGGTTATGAGCTAAACTACAAACCAATTGAGTGTGTGTGTCTCATTGTGTTTTTTGCTTCACAAAAATTATGACATTACATGATAACTCATAAAACTAAGCTGGTCGCAAGGATCGATCCATTAAAATACCTTCTCAATAATGCGACGTTTACTGGCAGACTAGCCAAATGGGTGATTCTCTTAAGTGAATTCGACATTGAATGTGTGGATAGAAAATAAATAAAAGGACAAGCTATCGCAAATCAATTAGCAGATGCTCCCATGTAGATGATGCCCCTCTAATTTCAGATTTCCATATTAATCCATCTTGACGGTGTCGCACACAAATCCATGACAATTGTACTTTGACAACTCATACACGCAGCATGGTGCACGAGCTGGCATCCTCTTTATCACACCTCAAGGGGATTCCATTCCAAAATCATATTGATTGTCATTTCCTTGCACTAATAGCATAGCAGAATACAAGGCATTAATAACTGGACTATAGATTGCAGTTCAATGGAAGATCCAGGAACTTCATGTTTTTGGGGACACTCAACTAGTAATTCGTCAAGCAACCAATGACTACCAAACAAAGGATGAAAAATGAATGCCTTACAAGAAAATGGTAGATGGCTTCAAGCAACATTTCATGAAGATAACCTTTGAGAAAATACCAAGAGAGAAGAATCGAGCCACAGATGCCATGGCTACTTTTGCTTCACTGATCAATCTACCATAGAATGAAACCCGCTATGAGTTCTTGGTGGATAACCTTTTGGTTCCCTCGTATGAGATCACTCCTACTGAGATGATATATGTCACTGGTCCTGATCCCCTATTATACGGTTCCATTTTCACATACCTTCATAACAACACCCTTCCTTTGGACTTATCCAACAACCAACATCGCACTTTCATTCGCCAATATTCCCAATACGTAATTTTACCCGATATCCTATACCGTCAAAGTCTAGATGCCACTCTCCTTAGATGTTTAGAAAGGGGCGAAGCTTAGATTACATTACACGAAGTTCATGAAGGAATATGTGGTCCACATTCTAGTGGTCCTACCTTAGCCAAGAAACTCATCAGGACTAGATACTACTGGCCCAACATGGAAAAAGACTCATATCAGTTTATCAATAAATGTAAGCAATGTCAAATTCATGGAGACCTTATTCATGCGCCAACACAAGAACTTCAACCGATTGCGACTCCTTGGCCGTTTTGTTAGTGGGGACTCGATCTCATAGGAAAGATTCACCCTCCTTCTTCCAATGGCCACAAATTCATTATCACTGCCATAGAGTATTTCAGAAAATGGACTGAAGTCGTGCCTCTTACACAAGTCACTGGAAATAAGATTGCTACATTTATTCTTAACTATATCATGTGTTGGTACGGTATTCCTCTTTCCATCATCACCAACAACGGACGTCCCTTCAAAAACCAATATGTTCATGAACTTTGTGATCATTTCCATATTACTCATCATTTCTCCACTCCCTATTACCCCAAGGTAATGGTCAAGCTGAGGCATCTAATAAAATATTCTTAAAATCCTCAAAAAGACAGTCGATGACGCTGGCCAAAATTCGCATATTCAACTTAATCCTACACTTTGGGCTTATCGCACAAGTGTTCGCACACCTATAGGAGCCACACCCTATTCACTTGTCTATGGCATTGAAGTTGTCTTTCCTATCAAGGTCGAGTTACCATCTTTACAAGTCTCTTTGCACAACATTATTAATGATGAAGACTACAGGATCTCTCACTTACAAGAACTAGAACTATCGGATGAAAGAAGATAAACTGCTTTTAATCATCTCAAGGCTTATGAACAACAGATGAGTCGCAATTACAATCACAAGGTAAAGCCTCACACATTTGAGGTAGGTTACTTAGTTCTCAAAGAAAACCCTAAGAATCAGTAAGACAAAGAGAAGAAGGGCAAGTTCGAACTGAATTGGCTTGGTCCTTACATCATTACAGCAGCCTATGGATCCAGTGCTTATCAGCTCTCAACCCCAGAGGGCAAGCCTTTGGAGGATCCTATTGATGGTATGATGAAAGAATAAGTATCTAGTAGAATACTGAGAGGGGGGGTGAATAGGTATACTGAAAAACTAATACAAAGTTCCCAAACTCAAACTCAGTCAAACTGATGCAGAGCCAATGCCAATGCAAGATTTGATCACCTTCACACAAGGTCTTCAAGAAAAAGCCCTGATCATGTGACACATATCCCAATGCTGCCTAAGGTTCATTTATGTAGGTTCATTCCTTAGGACCTATTGAATCAACAAATTAAGTCTTACTCCTTCATGCTCTTCCTAGGTTGCTCAATGCACCATACCCACACTTGGGTTTGCTCATATCTCCAAAGGGCCTTGGGCATCATGGGACTTTGGTTTATTGGTTTGATGACTCAAATAACATTGCCCAATGATTAGAGATGAACAAAATTGCATATTAGACTCTGCTGCTATTATTAGCCTACTACACCTAGTAGCCTACTTGACTGTAGAAAGGAAAATTTCTCACAATATCTACAAAGGACCCCTACACTTGGTGATTGTTTTGGATACCCTTTATGGGATGCTATGCAATTTTAAAAGGGTTCCCTTTGATCAGGAGTGTAGTATGACTGTTCCTACTAACCCTACTAGGCCAACTAGCCCCAAATAGGTCAAATTTACAAAGGGGGTCTATGAAAACACCAAGTTTTTGATAGGGAAATGCATGACACATGAAGGTGATGATAAAATAACACCAAATTCAAGGTTTCAGGGTCTGATTAGACCATTTGCATCTGAAACTTCACCGAGTGCTAGTTTGCCAATTGTGGACACATGGTGTTGTCCACTCTAAACCTTCAAACCCTTGGTCTGGGCCTCCTCCAAACTGCATGAAACCACAAAAATACTTATAAACACTCCCATTCCTTTCTATTCTCCAATGGCCGTACAAATCCAATGAAGAATTAGCAAGGAGAAGGCATTTTCTTCACAAAACCCTAGTTTCTAGCAAAATCCGGGTTACTTGTACAAAAAATGAGATTTCTCCCGACTCCTGATGAATTAGAACCTCAGACTAGAGGAAAATGAAAGGTAGTTCATCTGTGCATCACATCCCACAATTATCAAGACTGTACCACAATCATATTGTATGGACAGAACCATTTTCCAGCAATTTGCAGGAAAAAGGAACAATTTTTATTGGGTTTGAAAGTACAAAATGCTCTCCAGTCAACCAACAACCTTCCCAAAGGTTGGAAACAACATATTATACCTCCTATGGTGGTTACCAACTACCACCAAGTCAGTTTCAGGAGTTTTGCAAGTTAAACCAAAAGTTGTCAAGATTTGTTGCAACATTGACAACTTTTTATGACAACTTTTGCAAATTGACTCTCCCATCCACTTGGACACCCCAAACTGATAGAGATGACTTCAAATGACATAAAAACAACTTCCAAATCCAAATTAACCAAAATTCCTCATGCCTAGGTGGTTTATAGCATACCTACCAGAGGCATAGGCTTACATGGGGGTCTTATTTGCAACATACAAATATGAGATTGTAACATAAACAAAACAAAACTTAAATGTTGAACTCAAATCATGCTCCATCCTCATTCTGAGGTGTTTGAACACTCAAGACATCTGTTTCATGTGAAGATGCCCCTGCATCATACTCTCGGGGACAAGAAATCTCAAGTCCACTTGAGATGAGTTGTTGCAAAGTGGCACCATGTGCTTGGATCTTTTTCTCATCCATCCATACTGCTTCACTTACTGGTTTTCCCTTCCTTTTAATCAGGTACTGTTTGTACTCCTTATTTCTTATCTTTTTAACCACCTTAGTGTCCAAAATTCTCTCCAAAGTAGGTGGCTCATGTTGGGAAAATCTGCATCAGCAGGCTGCTCCAGATCTTCTTCATCTAAACCTGTAACATCAGAGCCTCTATATGGTGTTAGATCACAAATATTGAATATGGGCGACAACCCCAACCCATTGGGAAATTTGATTTCATAGGCATTTGGTCCACATTTCTTCAAAATAGAGCAAGGACCAATCTTCCTTTGCATCAACTTAGTGTGCTTGCCTTTGGGCAATCTTTCCTTCTTGAGATAGACCCATACAAGGTCTCCAACATCAAAACTCAGATCTCTTCTTTTTCTGATCTACATGTTTCTTGTACTTTTCACTTGATTTTTGAAGGTTTGCTTTGACTTGATCATGCACCTCTTTAATTGCTTCAGCAAATGCTTCACCTTCAGCACTAATTGGACTGTTAGAAGGCAGATTTCTGAGTCCCATCACACCTCTTGGGTTCAACCCATAGACAATCTAAAAAGGAGACTTGTTGGTGCTTCTATTAACAGTATCATTGTATGAAAACTCTGCTTGGGGTAAGATGGTGTCCCATTTCTCTCCATGCTCTCTTGTCAAGCATCTTAGAAGGTTTCCAAGGGTCCTATTAACAACTTCAGTTTGCCCATCCGTTTGGGGATGATAGGCAGATGAAAAAGACAAATTTGTTCCTAGTTTTCTCCACAAAGTTCACCAAAAATGGCCCATGAGCTTAACATCTCTATCAGAAACAATATTCAAAGGTAACCCATGGATTCTTACCACTTCTTTGAAGAAAAGTGCAGCAATATAAGAAGCATCATTGGTTGACTTGCAAGGGAGGAAGTGAGCCATCTTGCTAAACCTATCCACAACAACAAAAACACTATCAAAACCTTTTTGTGTCCTTGGTAAACCCATCACAAAATCCATACTCACACTCTCCCATGGTCTGGATGGAATGGGAAGTGGTTGATACAATCCTGCATTTGTAGACCTTCCTTTGGCCTTCTGACATATCACACATGAGTCTACATACTTTATGATTTCAATTTGCATCTTTGGCCAAAAATAGTGCCTGCTCACAAGTTCTAGGGTCTTATCTAACCCAAAATGACCTGCCATTGCCCCATTATGCTTTTCTTTGATAATGTTCATTCTCATGGAGCACTTTGGGATGCACAATTGACCACCTTTGAACAATAAACCTTCCTGCAACAAAAACTCAGAAAATTCCAGATTGTACCTATCATCCAAATTAGTGCAAGAAGCATATATATCACCAAAATCTGCATCATGTTCATACATGGTCTTTAAAGCTTCAATACCAACACTTTCAACTTGGATTTGGGACAAGGTAAGCACCCTACGGCTTAGTGCATCAGCAACTTTGTTTGCAACTCCTTTCTTATGTTTCAGAGAGAATGTGAAAGCTTGGAGGGTCTCTACCCATTTCATGTGCCTATGGTTCAACTTCTCTTGACTATTGATGAAACTCAAGGCCTTGTTGTCTGTAAAAACCACAAACTCCTTTGGCAAAAGGTAGCGCCTCCATTTCTTGATGGATTGGACCAATGCATACATCTCAAGGTCATATGATGAATACTTTTTCTTTGCCTCATTTAACTTCTCACTATAAAATGCAATGGGTCTCCCTTCTTGGCTCAAGACAGCCCCTATGGCTACATGACTAGCATCACACTCAATTTGGAAGACCTTATGAAAATCGGGGAGGGCTAGGACTGGTTGCTCTGCCACTTTCCTCTTAAGGGATTCAAAAGACTCACTGGCTGCTTGGTTCCACATAAACTTGCATTTTTTACCACCTTTTATGGTGTCAAGCATAGGTGCACAAATCTGACTAAAACCTCTTATGAACTTTCTATAAAATGTGGCAAGACCATGAAAACTCCTAACATCATTCACACTTTTTGGAGTGGGCCATGTGAGTATTGTTGTTACCTTATCCTGATCCATTTTTAGTTCACCTTGTGAGATGACAAAACCAAGGTAAGTGATCTCTTCCTGCATGAACAAACACTTATCCAGATTAATCATTAGTTGCTCTTTGTGAAGTTTTCTCAAGACCAACTCTAAGTGCTACCTATGCTCCTCCTTTGTATTGCTAAAAATCAGAATATCATCCAAATAAACAATTACAAACTTGCTGATAAATTCACCCAACACTTCATTCATTAGCCTCATAAATGTACTAGGTGCATTGGATAGGCCAAAAGGCATCACTTTCCACTCATATAACCCCTCATTTTTTTTAAAAGCAGTTTTTCACTCATCCCCTAGCCTTATCCTAATCTGATGGTATCCACTTTTGAGATCTATTTTAGAAAAATATTTTGCACCTCCTAAACAATCAAGTAGATCTTCAATTCTAGGCATAGGGAACCGATACCTTATGGTGATTTTGTTGATTGCTCTTGAATCCGTGCAAAGCCTCCAAGTGCCTTCTTTCTTGGGTGCTAGTACTGCTGGTACTGCACAAGGACTAAGACTTTTTCCAATTAGACCTGCATCAAGTAGATCAGCAATTTTTCTAGCCATCTCCTCATTTTGTTGTGGGGTCAATTTGTAAGCAGCCTTGTTAGGCAACATTGCTCCTAGTATAAAGTCAATGCAATGACTTATTTCTCTGATAGGAGGAAGGGTCTTTGGCATACCCTCTAAGATCACACCTTTGTACTTATCAAGAAGCTCTTGAACTTCATAAGGAACCATCCTTGGCTTCCCTTTGGGATCTGCTGCTCCTAAATCTGCAATCTACCTCTTAGGGACCGGTATCAATGCATAACATAGTCCTCCATCCTCTTTCGCTTCTTTCATGAACTCCTTGGTTTCCATCAGCATCACTTTGGCCTCTTTCTCCTTAGGTTGTCCTTCATCTTCCATCAAAGGTAGCAACTCAATGACTTTACCATCTTTGGTGTTTGAGTATGTGTTCCTAAACCCATCATGTTGGGCCTTCAAGTCAAATTGCCAAGGCCTACCAAATAGTAGGTGACAAGCATCCATCTTGGCAATGTCAAACATAAGTTTGTCCTTGTAGGTGCCAATCTGAAATTCAACCCAAGTTTGTTCCTCCACAAGTGCTTGCTGCCCTTGAGTGAGCCATGACACCTTATATGGATAAGGGTGTGGTATCCTCTTGAGTTTGAGTTTCTCCACCATCTCCATGGATACAAAGTTCTCAGTTGAACCGGAGTCTATTAGAACCTTGCATACTTTACCTCCTGATTTGCAAGTGGTTTTGAAAATGGCCTTCCTTTGTGGTGGTTCTTTTGTGATTGGAACCTTGAGAAGTGCTCTCCTTATCATCAAAGCTTCACCCCTTTCCGGATATCCATAAGAGTCGGGTGCATTCGCACTTTGAAAAGTGTTGCTGTTGTTCACACTTTGGCAATCAGCATCTTGGATCATATTACTCCTCCTTTCTCCCATGGTATTGTTGCTTGCCTTCTCTAGACATCTACTTGCAATATGGCCTTCTTGGTTGCAGTTATAACACCTTATGGTGCCTCTTCTTTGTGATCTACCTCTATAGTTTGGTCTCCTTCCTCTGAAGCCTCCTCTACTGCTGCCTTCACCTTTGTTATCTTCTTGGTTGGTGTCTCCTTGAGAACCACCATTGTTTCCCCTTCCTCTAAAGGGACCTCTTCCCCTTTGGAACTTGCCTCTACCCCTACTATTCTGATCTTGTTTCTTCTTGAACTTCTCCTCTACCTTCAATGCCATTTGGTAGCATTTGTGCACACTACCTGGGGTATGGAGATTCAACTCATCTTGTATGGAAAACTTCAGCCCATTGATGTACCTTGCCAACTTCTCTTCCTCTGATTCGGTAGTCTTGGCCTTGATGCACAGATTTAGGAACTCCTCGGTATATGTGCCAACATCCATGTCTTTTTGTTTGAGATTTTGCTTCCTCCTATGAAGTTGCACTCCATAGTCTTCAGGTACATAGGTTTCCTTGATCAAAGCAATCATTCTATTCCATGAGTTAATCATGCTTCTTCCATTCTTCACCCTCTCTGTCTAGATGAAGTTCCACCAAGTAAGGGCTGCTCCCTTCAACTTGGACTTTGCCATCTTCACCCTTTGGTGCTCTGGAATTTCTTCACATTCAAAGAAGCTAGTCAAAGCCTCTATCCAATCTATGACCATATCAGGATCCATTTTGCCACTAAAGATAGGTAGGTCTAGTTTCCCATCCATGGTTCTCCTCTCCATGGATTTAAGAGAATTCAAGAGGGGTCTCTGGTCTGCAAGAACCACTTCTTCTTCTTGCCTTGGGGTCTCATCCTCATCCCCATCACCTTTCTCTCTAGAGTCTTCATCTTCCCTCCTGTCCATCCTGCCCTTCAACCTTTCTATCTCCCTCTTCATGGCTTTGTTTTCTGCCAATTGTTCTCTGACAACTTTGGCCAACTCCACATTGGTCATCCTTGTTGGGATCTCATCATCTCCCTCTTCCATCTTCACAACTTGCCTTCACACTTAGGATTCTCCTAAGCTCTGATGCAGAGCCAATGCCAATGCAAGATTTGATCACCTTCACACAAGGTCTTCAAGCAAAAGCCTTGATCATGTGACACATATCCCAATGCTACCTAAGGTTCATTTATGTAGGTTCATTCCTTAGAACCTATGGAATCAACAAATTAAGTCTTACTCCTTCATGCTCTTCCTAGGTTGCTCAATGCACCATACCCACACTTGGGTTTGCTCATATCTCCAAAGGGCCTCAGGCATCATGGGACTTTGGTTTATTGGTTTGATGACTCAAATAACACTGCCCAATGATCAGAGATGAACAAAATTATAGATTAGACTCTGCTGCTATTATTAGCCTACTACACCTAGTAGCCTACTTGACTGTAGAAAGGCAAATTTCTCACAATATCTACAAAGGACCCCTACACTTGGTGATTGTTTTGGATACCCTTTATGGGCTACTATGCAAGGTTAAAAGGGTTCCCTTTGATCAGGAGTGTAGTATGACTGTTCCTACTGACCCTACTAGGCCAACTAGCCCCAAATAGGTCAAATTTACAAAGGGGGTCTATGAAAACACCAAGGTTTTGACAGGGAATTGCATGACACATGAAGGTGATGATAAAATAACACCAAATTCAAGGTTTCAGGGTCTAATTAGACCATTTGCATCTGAAACTTCACCGAGTGCTAGTTTGCCAATTGTGGACACATGGTGTTGTCCACTCTAAACCTTCAAACCCTTTGTCCGGGCCTCCTCCAAACTACACAAAACCACAAAAATCCTTCTATACACTCTCATGCCTTTCTATTCTCCAATGGCCATACAAATCCAATGAAGAATTAGCAAGGCGAAGGCATTTTCTTCACAAAACCCTAGTTTCTAGCAAAATCCGGGTTACTTGCACAAAAAATGAGATTTCTCCCGACTCCTGATGAATTAGAACCTCAGACTAGAGGAAAATGAAAGGTATTTCATCTATTCATCACATCCCACAATTATCAAGACTGTACCACAATCGTACTGTATGGATAGAACCATTTTGCAGCAATTTGCAGGAAAAAGGAACAATTTTTATTGGGTTTGAAAGTACAAAATGCTCTCCAGTCGACCAACAACCTTCCCAAAGGTTGGAAATAACATATTATACCTCCTATGTTGGTTACCAACTACCACCAAGTCATTTTGAGGAGTTTTGCAAGTTAAACCAAAAGTTGTCAAGATTTGTTGCAACATTGACAACTTTTTATGACAACTTTTGCAAATTGATTCTCCCATCCACTTGGATGCCCCAAACTGATAGGGATGACTTCAAATGACATAAAAACAACTTCCAAATCCAAATTGACCCAAATGCCTCATGCCTAGGTGGTTTATAGCATACCTACCAGAGGCATAGGCTTACATGGGGGTCTTATTTGCAACATACAAATATGAGATTGTAACATAAACAAAACAAAACTTAAATGTTGAACTCAAATCATGCTCCATCCTCATTCTAAGGTGTTTTAACACTCAAGACATCTGTTTCATGTGAAGATGCCCCTGCATCACAAACAAAGTAAACATATCTTAGTAAAGGTCAATATTCATAAGAATAGTTGACATTAGCCGATTTAACTGTTATGACAACTTTAATAGTAAAGAACTTCAATCTTGTGAATATAAACAATGCTTAATCATAACTCAACATAATCATCTCTCAATGCTTTCACTTAGCATGCCTTATCAGAGATTAACCAAATCAACAAATAAGGTCACAACCACAAAAGCATTCACCAATTGACACAAATATTTATACGTGGAAAACCTAAATAGGTAAAAACCATGGTGAGATGAGACTCACAAGGATAGCTATTTGAACTCTTTCAAATTTCACCATGTTAGGAGCCAAAGCCTGTTAGAGCTTTACAATAAGTCATGTTAAGAACTAATTCTAGTTAGGAATCACCCGATTAAGGGATTTACAAATATGCCTTGTTAGAAGCACAATACCCTATTAAAAGTAACCTCGCTAGACGATTTAAGAATCCAAGCTAATGGACCACCTTGTTAGAGCTTACCCTGTTAAGGGATTTAAATTCTATTGTAATTGTTAGAAAACAACAAGTTTTCTTGATCTGTCTGAATAGCACTACATTTGCTTGATTAGATCCTTCTATAACCTTCATTCTGCCTTTACTCAAAGTGTAGACCCATCCACCGATTTGACAACAACACACTCAACAGGTTTTCTACCAACCTTGCCAAAAACCTTAACAAACAACATCATCAACCTTAAATAGAAATCAATTAGATCGGTAACACAGCAAAAACCTAATTCTCATCATCGAGATTACAAACAAGTCGATACAATCTTGACCATTAGAGACCATGGCAATCTCTTCACATTCATCAAGACAATTTCAACCGCTCCATGATCACCGCTCTATTGGACTTTGTAACTCATCATGCATTGTGCATTAGATGCAATCCACTTTGCTCCTTCCCTAGACAAGAACAAATGTGCCAAAACAATTTGAATATCTCTTTAATCAAATGATCACACGTGTCTCCATCATTACCGCTTATCAGATAAAAAACCATCAAACTTGGTCAGTTAGGGTTTAATAGATGATAGGGTTTTACCGGTTACATTACATAGAAAGGTTTAACCCTTTATACCGTTTCACCGGTTTACAACATGTTCCACAAATCTCTTCTTACCGGTTACTAGCCAATACCAAAATCAATAATATCAGCAATAACATGAATACCATTTATCGGTTAAATTGACATCAATGACAACATATCATTAATGCAATCTTGATGCAAAATACCAACAAACTCAAAATGCCAACACCTATCAACAACATGCACCTTCGCAGGTTTTACACATAGCTCTTCAGAATATCCTAATTCAAAATGACAAAAAAAATCAAAAAAATTCAAAAATTCAAAAAAAATTCAAAAAATTAAAAAAGTAAAGAAAAAAAAACATTTCGTCCAATGATGAAAACCACTTTGGTGGCATCTTGGGCAAGTACCATGGTGAAAACTGGGTCATCAGAACCGTGTGTAGATACATTGCTCCTCCCTCCTTCAGGATTCAATTCTATTTCCATCCTTTCACTTTGCACACACTCACAACCTTTCCGTCCATAATAAAACAGCTGCTATCTGTGGCTAAGGAAGATCCCACATCTAGTGATGGGTGTGGAACTAAGAGCATCGTATGTTCCAAGGAGTATAGTTTCTTCCAGCTTTCTTCAGAATATATGCGCACAATCCACAATAAAGCAACACTTGCATCACAAATCTGCAATAAAATCCTGTCTTCTCCATAATAAAGTATCAGTTTCATCGATCCAGTCAGTTCAGATGAGACATGGCAGCAACAATGGACTTCAACAAATCAAATCTTTCAACAAACTCAGACAACATTATGGTTCAGTGCTATCTATCCTTTTGTGAAAATAAACATTGTGACCACAATCAAATAGACTTATACAAGTGACAAGAGACACTAAACTTGAGGACTATAGTGGATGTTGGTGTCGAGTCTTGGTTTTCTTTTGATTTTATCTTTTGGTGACATGTCTTTTAGCTTTTCTGGGATGTCTTTGACTAGAGATTTTATCTCCAGGATGTCTTTGACTACAAAGGCAAGGATGGGGTATCGTCACCTATTTTCTTTGTTGTCTGTGGATTTTCACTTAGTAATTCTATGACTTGTCCAAGGATATGAGGACATTGTGAGTCTAGTGTGAACTGGGGCATTCCTTATTTGAAACTATTTGATCTCCATGCAAGCAGGTACAATGACTTTCTAGGTCGAACATATACCTGGATTTTCATAACCTATTTTCCATAATAAAGCTCAATGATGATAACGCACAAGAAGCTCTTTCACTTCCATATCTTCTATCTTTCATCCCCCTTACATGATTGACCTCCATTGTCCTTGAGTCTATGTAGCTCGCTATCACATGACTGAGTATAATGACACACCAAAAACATTTGCATTTCATGTAGTTTGCACCTGCATTACCACATATTAGCATCTCATACATATAGATATCACAGTTACATCACATCCTACACACAACACATGTTAGCACATTTTACATTCTCATCATGTAAATAGATATTTGCATTATCATATTCATCTACACTATCATACATTCACATTTGCATTTGCATAACATTTTAAAATATTAAAGAACAAAAATATTACATTCCATCATGTACATATTTGCATCCATATCATAAGTATCATATATAAACATGCATCATATAGAAGAAGCATCACATAGGTACACATGCATATAGTTGCCGCAAGGATGAATCATCTCATTATATCTCAAAAATCATAAGTGTCATGATACAATGATGTCAAAATCATATGGCTACAATCACCCTAAGGTGTCTACATCATCATACAAAAATGGTACCAAAACTAATAAATAGGGAGCCCTCTAAGGCTATGATGAATTCCCTCCCTCGAAGTCGACTGGCCTCGATGGAATCTAAGCCCTGGAAGGACCTACCCCAAGATCATCTCTCCTGCCCCCTCTATCTGGTGGTGGTGGAGGACCCATTACCCCACCGCTAGATTCCTGTCTCCTGTCTCTCCCTCCAGAGGTCGTCGCAGTCCACGATGGTCTCTGGAAGCTCCTAGCCCTCTGATCTGGTGGCACCACTCCACAATACAGGTCTCTCTAGTAGGCTATCTCCTCCCCTACCTACAGAACATAGGCATATCCGGCCCATGTGTCCTCTACTGCCTGCTAGCCCTCATGTCACCCTGTCTTGACATAGGAATCCACTAATAACTCCTGCTAGCACCACTGATAGTGCCAATCCTGTCGTTGTCATGGTGTCCCAGACCACATGTCCAGCCCTCATCTCTAGTCCTGGATCCTGGAACACTCATCTCAATGTATCTTTGTCTCCCTCTCAATCGTAAGGAACTAACTCCCCAATGATCGGTATCCTCAGTATCCTATATACATCCTCTAAGGTGACTGTCATCTCACCCATCAGAAAATGAAACATACATGTCTCTAAGTGCCATCTCTCATCTAATGCAGTCAGTAAACCCATATTCGCCCAAAACTCAAGCACATACATAATATATCGCAGGTCCATAGCCTCAACTGCTCCTCTATTCTCGAATGCCAGCTCTGGTCGTAGACTCTGAGTCGAAGGAAATCTCTCCCATGAATCTAGTATCGGTAGGTCCTCCTACAGTCAAGAAAATCAACTGTGTCAATCCTAGTGGCATTCCCTATTCATCACAAAGTGCTTCTTTTTATCCTAGTGCTTATATCTATCATATGGCACTCTATTCTAGTGGTACTCCTTATTCATCACAAAGTGTTGCTTTGATCCTATCTTTTAGGGCACCTACTTGAGTGTATCCTCTTGAGTAGCTTATCCAATTGACAATGTATGTTCTATCACATAATTGTCAATTTCAGCCTAATCTAATTGACAACATATGATCTATCACAGAATTGTTAATTTCTATGGTACTCCCTGTTCATCACAAAGTGCCTCGCTTTATCCTATCCTAGGGCCTTTGCTTGAGTGTATCCTCTTGAGTAGTTTCCTAATTGGAAACGTATGTTCTATCATAGAATTGCCAATCCTAGCCCTATTTGCTACCCTAGTCTTCCTTAGAGGACCTATTTGAGTGTATCCTCTCAACGGCTTATCCAATCGACAACGTATGTTTATCACAGAACTGTCGATTCAACTTTGAAGACACAAATGTGCTTGCATACTTCACAAATGCATCTTCCCTGCACAGACACGCCTGAATCACACAAGCGTGCCTCTTCTCTATCCAGACGTGCTTGTCCTGCACAAACGCGCCTGCAAGACACAAACGCACTCGCATTGAACCTAGAATCCATTGCAATCATAGATGCGCCTGGCACCAATGCAGATGCCCCTATCCTACCCAGACACACCTGGCACCAACACAGACACACCTTAGTGTTTTTCCCCCTGCTTGGCATTTTTCTAGAGCACATTTATTACTCTACTTGACATGCATTTATGACAACAATTAATGCAAAAAATGTACAAGGAGGTTTTGTGGTACTCACCAGCTCTCATGCATTTGTTGGCCTCTGATATCAGCGAACGTGATTGAATCTATGCAACAATGCCATCATTGTTGACTGCTAACTACTCTCTACTCTCTCTGCACTCTCATTTCTTGGATGTGTGGATGACAATGAGGATGTTTTCCCTCATAGTCTATCTTATAGACTACCCTAGCCCTAGTCTCCCAAGTCAGTCTTCTTTATCCCGTGACTCTGTCATACTATCTTATCCTTTCTAGCCCTTCTCTCTTATCGAGATATTGTTTGTGATCTTTTCAGACATTTTCATCCAATCTTTCAAGGGGGAATATCATTCCTGTCTTGGGGCAACTTCATATCAGTTCATCCTATCTTCTTTGAAACAATGCGACAAGTTGCATTGTCTCAAAGAGGGGCAAAATGTAGACAAATAAAATTGTCATGTCTAATTAAAATGTAGACAAATAAAATTGTCATGTCTAATTAAATAAATATATTTATTTAATTAATTATTTTAGCCTAATTCTTCTATTAATTAAATGAATCTTTATTTATGTAATTAATTCATTTATCCTCTTCTAGCCTTATTTTTCATTTAAATAAATACATTTATTTATTTAAAAAATCCTATTCCCAAAATAAATAAATACTTATTTATCTAATTGATCCCACTTCCTCTATTAATTAAATGAATCTTTATTTATTTAATTAATTCATTAGCCTTTTCTACCCATGACACATGTCATTCATCTCTTAATTCCTACACTACCTACCCTCTCATTATTTTCTTATTTTCTCTACCTACCCTCTAATCCTAGCCGGCCATTTATATTTTACACGTCTCAATCTTATCCCTCCATTTCTTATAGTGTCTTCTATATAAGGAGATGTTTCCTTCATTATCAACCCCCAACTATGCTTTCAAACTTTCATATGCGAGCAAGCCTATTTACAACCATATTTCTGTTCTCTGTTGAGCTCTTGTGCACACATAAAATCTGAGAGCAAATATATCAAGCAAGATCAATGGAGATAGGAAGAATGGAGATCTAAACCCTATTGGACTGTGATGGTATAATCTTTGTGATTTCATTTGATTTGCATTGCCTTAGGTAATCTTCATATGTTATGGTGGATCTTTGTTGTTGTTAGGCTAAGGTTTTATGGTTGAATCCATTTTATTCTTTCAATATTGTTGTTTCCATTTTTACTATAAATAATACCAAACATAAACAAACATGATTTCCATCAATGACAACACAAATAATTGATCATAAAGCATCATATCACAATTATATCATCACAAAAGGTCCATCAATATATCATCACCAACATTCCATCAATATACTCATATCAACCTTTACTGGTACATCATCATCTCCATCAGTTATACCAACATTCTCCCCCTTTGGCATTGATGGCAAAACTAAAAGAATGCAACAACTAAAATAATAAATTGATGACAAATATCAGGAACTCATCAAGCCATATTGTATTGATCTGTGCTTCACTAGATCTTCTCCTCCTTTGCATTACTTCTCCCTGTCATTGTTCTTCTCCCCCTTACTATTACATTTCTTCTCTCCCTTTGATAGAAATTCCAAAGGTGCAAAGGCATCTTCTGTCTTCATCTTTTCTACTACTATCTCCATCATCTTTGTGTGTCTCATCTTAGCTGCTCTCCCTGAGGAGTAGCCCAATTCTCATTAATCCACAGTGAAAGCTATTCAATGGATCCACTCGATTGATGTTGCCACATCTTCTTAGTTGATGTTAGGTAGGGGTAGAACCCCTAACTTACCTCTTAGATATTCAAAGGTAGCCTTAGGCAATGGCTTAGTGAATATATCTGCCAACTACTCTTTACTTGACACATGCTCCAATATCACTTTCTTTTCCTATACTCTTTCTCTTAGAAAAAGATATATTTTAATTCAATATGTTTAGTCCTAGCATGAAATACCGAGTTCTTTGAAATGTTTATAGCACTAGTGTTATCACAATGTATGATCACCGATTCTGTCATATCCTGCTTGAATCCTTCCAAGACATATCTCATCCATATAGCTTGTGTACAATTCATGGATGTAGCCACATATTTTTCTTCTACTATAGACTGAGATATACAAGTTTGTTTCTTACTGGTCCAAGATACCAGTCTACCACCTAGAAAGAATGCTCCACCTATTGTGTTTTTCTGGTCATCTACATTTCTTGCCCTATCAACATCAGTGAATACCTGAATAGAAAAATTACCTTTGTATGGATGCCACAATCCATAATCAATTGTCCCTCTAAGATATCTGAATATTCTCTTCACTGTTGTCATATGTGTCTCCTTAGGGCTCTTCTGAAACCTTGCTAATAAACCAACTGCATGGGCAGTATCCGGTCTACTATGAACAACATAATGAAGTTTCCCAATCATAAATTTGTATTCCTTCTCATCCACTGAGGGTGAAACATCTTCTTTTGATAAGCTACAACCTATAACCATAGGTGTTCCAACCAGTTTATAGCCTTCCATTCCAAAGGTCTTCAACACTTCCTTCACATACTTAGACTGACTGATAAAAATTCCACCTTCCAGTTGTTGGACCTGCAAACTAATGAAAATTTGTATCTCACCTATCGGAGCCATCTCGAACTATTTCTTCATCTCATCTACAAAAGTCATACTCATATCATCATTTCCTCCAAATATGATGTCATCAACAAATACTTCTGCAATCAACATCTTGTCTCCTTCAGTATTCAAATAAATATTGTTGTCCTTACTGGTTCTCTAAAATCCTATCTTTATTAGATGTGCATGAAGTATTTCAAACCATGCCCTTGGTGCTTGCTTTAATCCATATAATACCTTATGCAGTTTGCATACCATATCATTGTCTTCTGTCAATGCAAACCCATCTGATTCTTCTATATACATCTCTTCTTCAAGAATACCATTCAGAAATGTTGACTTTACATCCATTTGGTAAAATTTAAAACCTTTAAAGGTTGCAAATCCAAGTATCATCCTAACTCCTTCAAGCCTAGCAATCGGTGCAAAGGTCTCTCCATAATCTTCACCTTCTTCTTGTGCATACCCTTTGCAAACTAGTCTTGCCTTGTTTCTAACAACTTCACCATCTTCATTCAACTTGTTTCTAAATAACCACTTTGTATCAATCACATTTTTATCATCAGGTCTAGGAACAAGTGACCAAGTGTTGTTTTTCTCAATCTAATCAAGCTCTTCATTCATTGCCTTTAACCAGTCATCATCCTTAAGAGCTTCTCTCACTGTCTTCAATTCAACTGTGGAAATCAGACAAGAGATTTCCCTAATTTTTCTTCTACTCTGCACTCCAGCATTCTTGTCACCTATTATCTAGTCTTCAAAATGATTCAACCTTACATACCTAGGTATAACCTATTCCGGTGCAATAACCTCTTCTTGTTCTTCATCTTCTATCAGTTGAGCATCTTCATCTACACTATTCTGCTCAACATCTTTCTGCACTTCTGGTTCAATAATCATGAGTTTTTGTTCATCGTCTGTTGGATTAGATTTGTTGTTATCATCAGGTTTATCAAAGAACTCATCAACTTTTACATTCACACTCTCCACAATATTCTTTATCCTTTTGTTAGAACACTTGAAAGTTTTGCTCTTAGTAGAGTAGCCAAGGAATGTTCCTTCATCACTTTTAGGGTCAAATTTACCAGTATATTCATCTCTTTTTATAAAACACCTGCTACCAAAAACTTTGAAGTAACTGAAATTAGGAGTTTTACCAGACCATAACTCATAAGGTGTATTGTCATTACCTTTCTTCACCAATACCCGGTTCAATGTGTATACTACAGTGTTGACTGCTTCTCTCCAAAAAATCTTAGGTACATCTCCCTGTATCAACATAGTCCTTGTTGCTTCAACAATGGTTTTGTTTCTCCTTTCTACAATTCCATTTTGTTGTATTGTACTTGGAGTAGATAACTGCCTCTTTATTCCATTTTCATCACAATATCTCAAAAACTCATATGATGTAAACTCTCCACTCCAGCCAGATCTCAGGCACTTAAGATTGTTACAGGTTTCCTTTTCTACTAAGGCTTTGAATGCCTTAAACTTGTTGAAAGCTTCTGACTTTTCCTTCAGAAAAGTAACCCGCATCATCCTTGAAAAAACATTAGTAAATAACATAAAATACTTGTGACCATAAAAACTTCTATTCCTCATAGGACCACATAGGTCAGTGTGCACCAAATATATAATATGCTCAGAAGAAAAAGATTTACTCTTAAAAATAGATGTAGTCATCTTACCCAAATAACATTGTTTATACATCACATTGTCTAGTTTAACAAGTTGTGGCATACCTCTAACCAAATTTGACTTTCTAACCTTAACCACATTATCAAAGTTCACATGACAAAACCTTCTAGGCCATAACCAACTATCTTCAATCTTAGAAACCAAACAGCTATTTAAGCTAGCATTCAGATGGAATAAGTTACCTTTAGTTTGTTTACCAATAGCAATAAATTCTCCTTTGCATCCTAAGATCCTGCACACTCCATTCTTAAACTCAAGATGATAACCTTTGTCATTCAACTGACCAACACTTAACAAGTTATGTTTCAAACCTTCAACCCAATATACATCATCAGTATTACTTTTACCATTCAAAGAGATAGACCCTATACCTTTTACCATACAGGGTGAATTGTTCCCAAATCTTACTACACCGCCATCAAATTCTACAAAAACTTGTTCTTATCACTGGTCATGTAGTGTGAGAAACCACTATCAATAATCCATTCATCATTGTTGTTAATGTGAGATACTAAAGCATTCTTATCAGACAATTCTTCCTTAACAACAAAAAAAAGAATCTCCTCATTGTCTTCATCCTCAGATTCTTCATCAGTGACTCCTTCATTAACTACAACATAGCATTGTTTCTTTCCTTTTCCCTTATATTTTCTAAACTTTTCCTTTTGATCACTATTAGGACAGTGTGCAGCAATATGTCATATCTTGTTACAAGAGAAACATTTAAGAGGAAGCTTGCCTTTGTACTTACCAGTGCCTCTAGGAAGTATTTTTTCCAACAGAGCTTTGAATTCCATGAGGTTATCTTCATCATCCACATCATCTTTACTACCGCCATGACTTGACCTGCATTCATGACTTTGACAAACATCTTTTCCTTTTCTCACCAATACACTAGATACAGATGCTTTGAAAGTAGATTATGTCTTAGGTACACTGTTATCAAAACTATTCAACTCAAAGGTAGTGAGCTTACCATTTAAAGAATCAACAGTAACCTTATCATTACTAACTGACCTCAACTCTTGAATAACAGACACTCTAATGGCATAGGCAGGCAATAGGGTTCTAAGCATTTTACTCACCACAGTGTCTTCTTCAATATTACCACCAGCACTTTTGATTCCACCAACAACTTCTTTAATCCTTTGTCCATAGTGAGTGATATTTTCTCCTTCCATCATTCTCATATCATCAAACTTTCCTCCAAGACTCTCTTCTTTAGCCTTTTGAACATGCTTATCACCACCATAGATTAATTCTAACTTCTCCCAAACTTCAAAAGTAGTTTATGAACCATGGACATCAATATATTTAGTATCAGAAAGTGTACTTACAATGGCTTCCAATGCTTGAATGCTTTCCTATTGTTCCTTTAGTTGATTTGTTGTTAGAGGACCTATAAGAGCTACATACTTAGTAATAACATGCTACTAGAATTGAGCACCCATACCTTTAATGTAAATCTTCATTCTATCACTCCATATTCTATAGTTGTCCTTAGTGAATTTGGGACCCTCCATCATTTTCGGATCTTTTCCTCAATCGGTTAATCATATGCACAAAGAGGACCTAATGATCTGATACCAATTGTTATTGTGAGGATCTGGTTAACATTGGGAGGGGGGTGAATCAGTGATAACAATAAACTACAATCATTCACCACTCTGCAAAATACTTCACAAAATAGTTCATAACCAGTACCGGTAGCTGATCAAACAGTCTTCAAATCAGATTTACCAAAGCATTACCGGTAGCAACTTAAGTGTTCATCATTAAGAAAATATAGTAAAGACATTAAAATAGTAATTCAACAATCCATCCACAACATGAGCACAAGGATTTTTCACGTGGAAACCTAAATGGGAAAATCCATGGTGGGAATTGGTACCCACAAAATATGCACTCTTTCAGAATGCACCCTGTTAAAGGCCTAGCCCAGTTAAGAGAAAACATTGTTAAGAGTCACCCGATGAAGGTATTTTAACCTCAACCCTGTTAGGAGCTCTACCTTGTTAGGAATAAACCTTGATAAAGGATTTAAACTCAAGTTAATGAGCCACTCGATGAAGGGATTTACAAGATCAGGCCTATTAAGACCTACCTGGTTAAGGGGTTTTAATACTATTGCAACTATTAGGAAACAATAGATAAATGATCTTATCAATGCACTCTTTGCTTGCTAGTACAGATCCGTTTCAGCTCCAATCTGGTTTGGCACACTCTTCTTCTCTAATCACCGACATAATAAACCTTCTCAAACTTGACCTAAGTATACTTTACAATTAGGTCGGTTACATAACCCTAAGCTACAATCAATTTACATCATAGATCATATCAGATCATTACAAATCATTACAATTCATCATATATATTATTACAACAATTTTCAAGACAATTACAGTCATTTAATGATCATAACACATCACTGCACATCGATTTGATAAGCTGTCAAACCCTTTAATACATTTTTATAAGCACTTCATTGTTTCCCAAGAAATTTGATCCTTGTACATGCTTAAATGCAATCTTATCATCACACATAGTTTCTGACATGTCATCACTAAGTAATGAACATGATAAGATTCACCGCCAAACCATAAAACATCGTTGGTTAAAGATATTGATACCGGTTCTCAAACCCTACACTGAATATACACAAGTCAATTAAAAACATGACTTCCAATTCTCCAAACATGATGCAATTGCAAGCATAGACTCATTCCAATGTCATAAGCATACATTCCAAACTGCAACACCAAAATCAACACAAATCTCTACCATAACCATCTCCTTCTTTGTTCCTACTTACCAGTTGATTGCCACTTAGAATTTTTATATTCAACTCAATGTATTACCGATTATACTAAACTTAGATAACTTAGATGATATACCAAACATAAACAAACATGGTTGTCATCAATGACTACACAAATAACTGATCATAAAGCATCATATCACAGTTATATCATTACCAACAGTCCATCAATATATCATCACCAATAGTCCATCAATATATCATCACCAACAGTCCATCAATATACTCATATCAACTTTTACCAGTACATCATCATCTCCATCACTTATGCCAATAGAAGGCTACTAGAAGGGTTATTATGGATTTGATCTTTGAGAATAACATCATCATATTTGGTGTTCCAATCAAGCTAGTAATGGATAATTCTATGTGCTTTAGGTCTAAATAATTTATTCAATTTTATGAATCATATGCCATACGGATGTCCTACTCCACACCTTATTATCCTCGAGGCAATGGACAAGATGAATCCAACAACAAGAGTGATAAAAATTATTAAGAGAATCCTAGACACAAACAAGAAATCTTGGGACTCAAGATTAACGATTTCTCTATGGGCTGATAGGGTAACCATCAAGAAGGCCACTGGGAAATCATCCTATGAGTTATTTTATGTAGAAGATATAAGGTTTCTTGTGAACAATATTATGATGATGAAATATCTAATCCTATGCAAAAAAGGATCATGCAAGTTACAGAGCTTGATGAAAAAATAATAGATGCCCATAAGAGGAACCTAAAACTACAACAACAAGCTAAATACATGTTTTAAACTAGGGCAACTCAAAGGACATTTAAGCCAGGAGATATGGTTCTTATGTGGAGCGTTAAAGCTCAAGATAAAGGAAAACATGGAAAATTTGAGGCATTATGGCTTGGACCTTATCAGGTGATTGAAAATCATGGACAGGACTCATATGTACTTCAAAATGTTGATGGAGATAGCCTTTAGTTTCTTGTGCATGGGTAATATTTGAAAATAATCTTTAGCTAATCACCTTTGTATTCTACTTTATAAATATTGTAAATATTATGTCTTTGCCCTTATTTTTTTATGGCCTGTGTTCACAGAGATCTGGTTTCTCATGTCATCTCAGTGTGTTGCATGTCCCCAACTAGATCCACTATTGGTATGTGTTATGAAATTTTGCCTGGTATGCTAAAATAGCTCAGTTTTAGGTTTTAGGTTTTTTATATATCCCCTTAATTCAGGCCTAAAGCCTTAAACCATAAACCCTTAAAGCCTTTTCTAAATAAGCATCTATTTTCTTTTAATTGTTCATTGACTGCTTTCAACTGGTTCTCAATTGCATTAGTCGTCACTTAAGTCTATTATACTATCGTCATGATCGGCCCCGCATGTTAGCCATCTAGTTCCTGTAACCTTTTAGTCATTTGTTTTGTCAAGCATATTCCTTCAAATCAATGGTCCATAATACTACATGATTATGCAGTTAGCCAGAGTTTCTCATTCATCCTAACTTTGTAGCCTTGCCCACACACATGGAACGTGGACCCCACTGAAGTTTGACTCTGCTTGTGTGGACCAATGAATTTCCTACACATTCGACACTATATGATAAATCGGATATGTGGGCTTGGATTGTATACCTCATAAACTATTGTATTGAGCACATATATCTTGTCTAATCAATAGCTCATATCATCATGTAGTTGCACAATTAGTTGAACTTGCTCGTTGGGCTTAACTCTGCAACTCTGCTTGCAGATAAGGCATATGGGCCCTACCAAGGATTAAGGTGTGTACTTGGACCAATGAGTGTGTGACATGAAAAATGCCACACAGCATGGCAAGGAACTCAGTCCACTTTTCCCACCTCCTAATTGTGATAACATGAGGTTTCCTTCCATGAGATCGATGGCTAAGATATTCGCGTAATTGCACAATTAGTTGGAGGTGCGCAATGGAGCTAATATCACGGTCCCAAATAGGCTTTATAAATAATGGAAAATAAAAAATAATAAAGGTGTATACGTTCATGTCTCCCATTCATTGTCGCCTGACAAATATCTTGTTGTTGGGGCCCCAACATTCAAATACAAACTTCAATAGCTACTTCCTACCATCAAATGTTTGTATGTTCCTATAGAAAATGTGCCCAATTACCCATTGCAATCTAGAAATCCTAATTATATTAGCTTCATTCCAATTCAATTTTACACTTACCATACTCTGAAACATTTTGTATATCTTTTGCATTTTGATTTTGCCATTGTTAGGGTTTATGCTCCAGGGTTTCTGATATAGGTTATAGTTGCACTTATTGTATTAATTCCTATACTCTCTTTGTATGAGCTTCAAGTTTATGAGATAATTTGATTATCTAAGATTGCAAAGGGATTAATTTTGAAGTTTATTTTGAAACCCTAGCTATCGTTTGTGTTAATTTACGCAAACCCTAACTCTTATAATGGTTGAATCTTCCAACCTGGGTAAGAGGAAGTTCTCAGAGGAGATAATTATATAGTTTCCTCGGTCTTAAGAGATACAAAATAATTCTAAGCTAGGGGTTAGGCCTGATGAATTTTTAATTGATCATTCTGTTAGATGAAGGGATGCTCTACTTCCACCATGGAGTTTCAATGTTTGGACAAGAGGTTACAATAAGAAGAAGGAATATGTGCCTATATGTAACATTTGGACTTATAATCATGCAAGGTTAGTGGTTCCAAATGTGTATGTGAATGTTGAATTGGTTGTAGCTATTGCCAACAATTACAAGTTGGACACTAGAGAAATTATGGCCAAGGAAGGTGATAGATTGATAGCAATTACAAAAGAATTCATTGATGAAGTATTCATGCTTAATCCTAATTTAGACTAAGATATTAATCTAGAGGAGATAGAGAGGGAATATAAGAATAATGAAAGGATATATAAGGAGAAGATTGCCACATTAAAACCTCTAGGGTTAAGAAGAGATCAGAAGTAATTAACTCCAAAGGAGGTTGCCCCCTATAGTATTAATTTTCTTGTTGGATACTTCATAGACACATACTATGCTCTGTGTCAAGTATGAGTTGCAAATGCCAGAAACATGATCCCAAACTAGATGTTGGTACTATGTATAGACATTCAGAATAGAGATATAAATAGACCTTTTGATTATGTTAATTTGGTGGCTGAGGGTCTTCATAATGCTCTCTGTGAATTCAAGAGGGTTAATATTCTTTACTCATGCATGTTTTTTTGTAAAAGGGTCTTAAGCTCTGGCATTCTGACCTTCATGTTACTCATGTTGTAAGAGGTGAATTACTTCTAGTCCAAGAATGGACTCATATTTGGGATATGCATATGAATGAGTCCAATTATCTTGCCTTCGAAAAACATTTTGTTAGAAAGTTTCTAAGCATTTTTCAAGGAGAGGTAAGATGGGGTCTAAGCAAGGAAGTAAATAAATTTTTGAGGCCTAAGGATCTTACACCTAAATTTGGAATCACTCATAATTGAGGATCATGGTTCTACTTTAAGGACCATATTATTATTAGGGTTTTTGGCAACCCTATTACTTCTAGACTTTTGCCTATTACTATCCAAGATAGAGTTTCCTTCTTGGAGGTTATGAATCAGTTAGCAGAAGCAGAGAGGTCCTTAGTTGGAGGGGCTCATAAGAAAGGCCCATCTCTCATGTCACAAGTTGTGGCTAGGATGTACCATTTCACAAATAGGAAAGCATATGAATTTTTGGACTCCTTGTTGAATAAGTACAACATTCCTCGAGCCAAGTATATATATTATGATTCAAAATGGTTCATTCAAGGCCTTGGGAAGGAAAAACCTCAATTCATCATCAATGGGATAATGAGGAAGATCTTATTAGGAATGTTGAGGATTACGATGGTGTTTTAAAGATAAGGGTAAGATGGTACAAAATACACCATGAAGAGCACAAAATAAAAGAGATGATAGCTCATATTCTCCTACATGGCAGATGCTCTTGATTCCTGAAGCAAGAATGAGGACCATTTTTTCTACTTATCCAAATGTGAATGCAATTCCTTTTCCTCATGAAAGACCTATATTGGTGGTTGAGCCACAAATCCAATAAGTGGAAGAGGAGAGGCCTAGTTCTCCTCAATCTACTAGTTCCCCTATTGGTCCTACTTCCCCTCTACTATCTTCCCCACCTAGTTGTGATGACCCTCCATCTTCTTCTATTCATGCTCAAATTTTAGTGCCAGTATCCCAAGAGCCTCAACCATCACAGAGGATACTTGTAGAAGCTACAATAAAGAGACTATTGGCAACAATGCAACAAAATGAGAGGGGGGTGAATCAGTTTGCACAAAACTTATTGCAACTTAAACCACAAAATAGATCTGATAATTAATAGTTAAAGCATGAAACAACTCCACATCAATAACACACATAACACCAATATTTTTTATGTGAAAAACCCGGTTAACGAAAAAACCATGGTGGAAACCTACCCACAATGAGATAATACCTTGTTAGGAGTAAATGAAAATATTACAATGGGAATGTACATGCATTCAGGAACACTGCCTAGAGATCACTACCTTACAGGAAATCTCACTAAGTTACAAAAACATTCAGACAACAATCTAGATCACATGAACTATGAAAATAGCATCTCCATATGCCTGAGTACAGTTATGGTTAAGCATATAGTCTACTCTGCAACACTTCTCTTCTTCACACTTCTGAAAGATCAAATCACTTTTTCGCACATACAACTCGATCATTCACACTCTGAAAGGTCATAGACACTCATAGGCATACATCTTACATGATTATTATATTTATTTATACAAACCCTCAACCTATGAAATAGAGGTCAGATAAACCATCAATACAAATAACAAAATAATATCCTCACATGCTACAACAATACAAGTGAACCAAAACAATGTTGGCTAAGACATAGTCTAGACCCAAATCAATAACGCAAACATGCAACACCTCCAATAATTATGCCTCGATCTTTTGCAACGCGCTACAACCACCAAGAATGTCGCATGACATGAAGAATGCCACTAGACAAAGAAAATATTCAATAACGCGCACAACAATCAATGCAAACCACCAATATGCATATAACATGATCTAGAGACATTCACAAGCAACGTGAATTGCACCACAACAACCATAAAAACTTAGATTACAATAACCATCATCATCTCTCTATCGGAGCTCAAGAAAACCATCACAAGTGACTGTCAACCTTAAAGATTTTCTTGTGGATTTCCAAATCATGAACCAGATGAACTGAAGACACACATCAATGTCCAAAATACATCTCACACATCCGCAACAAAAGATATATCAATTCCAGAGCAATACGGAGCACAAACTAGAATACCGAGTAACATGAACAACTAAATAGCATCATCAATACTAGATCACCAAACTTGATCAAAACATCATGCAGATATTGCAAATGGGAATGAAGCATCTACAGACACCATACCAGAAACCTGTTAATCCACACCACCTCATCTGCAATACATGGGCTAAACCAACTCATCCAACCAAACTGCAATACTAGAATACACTAAAGAATATGTTAACAAAACTTTGCAACAATCTCCACATATGTTGGCATTAATGACAACATATCAGCCAATATCCAACAAAGACCAATGGTTTCATCTTCCTCTTCTAGAGGTCAACCATATCAATTTCTAGAGAGTCCCATAGTTGTAACTCCTTTGCACATGTTGTCCCTGGGTAGAGACATTCCACTTATGTCCTATAAGGTCTTTGATTTTCAATGAGAGGAACCCTTGTCTCCACACATATTGGACAATAGATTGGGTGTCACAATTCAAGACCCTTCACAAGACTCGAGCCTTGAAGCTTTCAAGCTTAGAGGTGATCTCAATGAGGATATAAGACAAAATCCTTGTGATAAACTCATAAATGATGATAAATTCATCAACACAAGAGAATTCTAGAAAATTTTAATAACATGGTGGATGAATTGGAAAGGAGAGGAATTAATCTTGATAGCCTCAGGGAGGATGAGAGACTTAGAATGAAGGATGAGCTCCTAAGGGCAGTTAAGGAGTAGTTGGCCACCATGACCCTTGAAATGGGGAGATAGATTGTAAAGAAAAGTGGTGTGCTTCTCCTTGAGGGATGGGATATCTCCTCTATGGTAGCATTTTATTTCCTTGAGGACAAGGCATGATATGATTTGAACACAATGGATTCAGAGCAAAGGAATAAGGTGCTCTCTGGAGCAATTTTTTATGATCACCTAGATCAATTAGTCATTTGGTGTTTGCACCCAATTACAAGAATACCAACCTTGAGCCATCAAATGAATCAATTGTATGGAAGTTTATTGGTCAAAAAAGTAGCTAATACTACTTCCATAGAGGTCACAGGTATGACCTTTAATGTAATAAAGTTTGCCCATAAAGTGACAATGAAGGCAGATGAGGAAGTCCATATCTTGAGGGATATGGCGAAATCATTAGAAGAATAATTATATTTAGGCCCAACATACAAGCTTCCAACCATGTTAGAGTATTCCTCAAAAGAGGGTATCACACTGAGAAGAGACCTAACTCAAGCTAGGTTAGATAGGGAAAGGATGACTAATGAAATTGACATGTTGAAGAGGGTGCCTCAAGTATAGAGAAAAGGACCATTACAGAGATGACTCAATCCTTGCTTGAGTCAAAGTTCAACACTATTTTGGATCATGTAGATGTCGCTTGGGACGAGCACAAAGAGTTTTTGTGGTTTTTTAAGGAGAACTTGAAATGGAAAAGGTTCATTGCTTGCTTTGTATCCCATATGAGCAAGGAATTTGTAATTTTGGAGATTACTATGATTAGACCCCTTCCTCCCCATTCATATGGAATTTTGGTACAATTCAAATCAGATTTTGAGATGATGAACAAGTTTTCATCATTCACAGACTCTATACACAAATAATAAGGGTTGAACTAAGATGTTTCAAGTGTTTGGTTACATTCCATATGGTTGTTTTGTTTGACAAGGAAAGGAGCAGTTTGGAAGGACGAAAGGTGTTAAGATCTAAATCAGATTGCAAGACAAAGATTGGGACAACACTGGACCCAATATTGATAGACATCTTTCCAAATGATGGGCATATGTTGAAGAAGTTGGAATTCTACATGGATGCACTATCAATGTTGGATAGTGGAAGGACAAAGATGGAGATTTCCATAACAGAGATAAATGATGGAGACTACCAATAGCGTATAAAAAGGCTTCAGGACTTCAAGAAAAATGGATTTGGATATTTCTAATCCTCTCTTCCCTCCATTTTTGCAGCTTTGAATTTTTGAAATTTTGGATTCTCATTTTCCCATCTCTTTCTTATTTAATTTCTTTCTTCTTTCTCGATGTATATAAATCAAAAGGAATGCATTTCACATTTTCAAAGAATATTATCTTTTATCTTCTCTATTTAATGCATATATTTTTTAAATATTTGGTAAACTTCTCTCTATCCATGTGCATTTACTACGTCTATAGGATTATCAGATTTTCTAACTTGATAAGGGAGATTGTGTAAAGAAAAGAGTAACTCCATATCATCCAGAATATCTACCACCTGTGGAAGGAGATAGAAGAATGTATTTCCTTGTCAGGAAGTTCAAAAAGTTATTTTGTCTTTTTCCTGTGAGCCGGTCACCTACCAATTTTGGAATTGTAAAAGGCCCGAAGCTTGTTGCATCTTCAATTTTTTTATAAGAGGATATTCAAGGCCTTTTCTTGAGTATCTAGATCCATATATAAATTTCATTTGAATATTGTAAGAGAAGTTTTTCACCAAGGGTGAAAATATACAAAAAAAGTCCATAGTTTTGCAAGATGGTACTGTAACCAATTTCATATCCTATTTACAGTCTCTTTGCATTGGATATGCAAAATTACTTTGCAGTTATATAAACATATTGAAATCAAGTTCAATGATTTCCAGGTTATTCTCTCTATTTGTTTTCCAAAATCTTATATGAATCAATGAGTCAAGGATTTTTTGGTTTATGTTTCTACACTGTTTTGTTGAATTTGAATGGATTTAAGATTCTTCTAAAATAGAGGATTGAATTGCTTATTTTAGTCAAAAGGATTTTAGTAGAGAGAAAATTTGAGGGAGATGAAATTAGGAAATTCATTTATGTTATGATTAATATCAGATATTAGTCATGTTAGGTAGAGAATGTTGCGAAGCTTGTATGTCTTATATTGTAATAATGGTTCATCTAACCCAATGGATGAGGCGCTGGTCACAAAATCATATTGCTAACTATAGCAATTAAAATCAAGGAAACTAATTAATTTTTATATTCATTTTTTATTTTGTAAATTTTAGTTTTTGAAAGTAGGAGGAAATGTTGATTCTCATAGTGATTCAAAGAATATATGAAAGGATAAAAGTCATATCCGATAGACTTAGAAGTTTTTTGATTCACTCAATAAATTGAGATTATATTTGTAGTAATACTAAAAGGAGATTGAAATCATCATAAGAGTATTATAGAAGAGATACCCACCTAGGTCCAATAGAGCCTAAAGTGTAGAGAAAGTGACTAGTTCCTTATCCCTAGTTACTAAGTTGTTTATTGGTCGACTAATCCAACATCTTGAAGATTGATATTGGCTACTCATAAAGGATTCTTGGAATCATCAATTGGAAAAACCAACAGGATGTTCTAGGAATGTCCTTGTGTGCTTTGCATGGTGTTGAATGTTCAGGTTGGCATTGCATTATGTTTGATTTTGCCTTTTTTTTAAATTGCTCTACTTTGGCCAACAGTGTTTTGTTTTCCCATGTGTTCTATGATCTTAATGGCATATGCCAACTTTGAAGAGTGTGTTAAGTTGTATTTGGGTCCTATCTTTTATGTGTGGGTATCCACAATAAGTTAATTCATTTGGATGATATATTTTTGGGTCAACTAGTTATGTACTACATTCTGTATCTACATGTTACCTTGTTGTCATCCTTAGAAGATGTGCAATAGCATGTATGTGTAATATGGTGAAAAGGTGTGATGGATAAGTCAAGAGGAAATCTTTTCTCTCCTCAAGAGGAGGAGTGAAAGTTTCACAAAAGATTCTCTTCAACCTCTCACACACATTACATTTAAAAGAGGGGGGAGAATTCACTAGATCCAATCTCAAGAGATTTAATGCTAAGTGAATTGACAATGGAGTTGGAAAGTAAAAGTAACCCCTCTTTTAGAATGAAATAGGTTAAATTATGTAATTTAAAACTAAATGTAAAAGAAACATAGAAATGATTATAAGTTGGGATAGAAATGTAGGATGAAGTTGTGCACCTGGAATTAGTAGTGAAAGGCCACGATGAAGCTCCCCTGCAAATTTGGGCGAAAGTTGTCGGGACCGTGTTGAAAGTGCACACAGGCCTCCAAAAAATCCGCACGTCGAAAAGGGTTTTCTTGCCTCTGAGAATGGATTCTAAATCTGCAAATAAAGTTGTGCACCTATAACCTACACACAAAAAAGAGAGGAAATGTTGTTGGGATTGGGGGTTTTCCTTCAGGTCAAACCCCATTTTTGGAATTAACCAAATGATGAAAAGTACTTACAAGTAATGAAAGTAAATGACTGAAATAGAATTCACCTCAAGAGAGTATGCAATTGAAATGTTGATAGAGTTGTTTGAAAAGATATGTATAATTGTATTTCACAATAGATCTCCTCTTCAATGGTTGAATCCTTGACTTGAATACAACACCTAGCCAGCTTGAAAGGAGACTTGAGAATTCTCAATGCTTGAAAGGAATGCTTGAATTCTTGAATGCTTGATTTCACTTAGGATCACAATTTCCATGTCATGTATGCTTATTGAGCCTATTTTCACTTCTTTACTTATGCAGATAGGAGAGAAGAATTCATCTTATATAGTCATCAATTAGGGTTAATTGACTGATTTTTCATCATAGGCAGACATAGGGAAACCTTTCTCGCTTCCAAAATGCAAAGCCCAATGAAGGATAAATGTAGAGGGGGCCCAAAATAGGGCAAAGACAAGGGTTCCATGCCCTTGTCCTAGGGGGGATAGGGGTGCCATGCCCCTATCTTGCCCTAAATTAGAATAGGATGCAGCAAAGGAGAGTGTGGGGTGCGAGGAAATGCAAGTTTCGGGCAGTGTGAGCATGGCTCAGGTCTTTGATCAGGCTTATGGATTCGTTTTGCCAATGTGAAGACCCAAATATGGTTGAAAATTGCAAGCTCACAATTTTATGATACTACATTTAGCCCCCACTTTAGTGGGAGTATAAGCATATGCCAATACTTTTGGTAAAGTACAAGGAAACAAGATTGAAAGGCTTTCACCACGTCAAGGAGGCAAGATACACCAAGCCCCTAGTGGATTAAGGATCTTATGACATTGATTAACAAAGTAAAATGGAAGATCAAGAGAGAAGGACCATGACTGCATGTAGAAAGGTTTCCCTCACTATGAATCATGAAAAGAAAGGATACCAAAAATTTCAAAGTAAATCCAAGTTCACTAAGTAACTTTGAGTATCAAGGAGGAAAATGTGAGCAAAGTGTATACCCCCATGTTAAAGCAATTGCACATGCCTTATCGAGAGTGATTTTTTTAAGGTAGGATACACCCAAGAGAGAAAGAGAGAGATCATGTTATCACAAGGATTTAGCCCCAACTGAGGAATAAACCCAATGATAATGAACACAAACACAAATCACAAGGTATTTTTGCTTTCATCAAGGTCAGTATGTTGTATGATAACTCATGTATATCATATATATGCATAGAATAGTCATCATTCCCCAAAGAAAGGAAACTAGCTTGGAAGAAAGGGAATAGAAGGTGTCTTTTGAGTCAACATGAAAGAGACCAAAAGAGATCTCAATGCTTCACATCATTCTCAAGTAGACATTACTAGGAACATTGAAGAATAGGGATACACATAGAGGAATAGTCACAAGAAAAGAGAGAGAGAGAGAGAGAGAGGATCTACAGCGCTAATGAAGCTAATCTAGCACGTCATCCACCTCTAGATCTTGTTGATCACTATTTTGGGAAGGCAGGAAACATGCCAGAGGAGCAACATCAAGCATAGTAGATGGAGCTATCACAAGATCCAAACAAGGACTATGCTTATGTGCTAAGTCACTTTGTTCATTTCTAGGAGCTAGGATTAAGGGTTTTGAAAACTCTGCAGATAATTTTTTGTCCACATCAACATATTCATAGTCACTATCAAAAGCATTAGGAGTTGTATTGCCATCATGAATAATATTTTCACCTATTACTACATCAAGATTTATAGAAAGAGGAACGTGAACATGAATGGCAGTAAAACCATCACATGTTTATTGCAACTTATGATTTGGAGATGTAGGTTCAACATCTTGTTTAGGAGAAAAGGGAATAATGTCAACTATTGGTGTTTTGGGAGATTGAATATTATGAGGCACAACTTCACGAGCTCAAGCATGATGCTTTCATCAGGGGTCTCTCACATAATGATTCTATCGAGTCTTAAAGGAAGAGTGAGAAGGAGGAATATTTATGAAAGGATGAATATTTGTTGAAGGAGAAATATTCCTGTTGGTGCCCAAAAATGGGTTTACACTGACTCAAAGGCAGAGACCAAATTGTTTTCTCTTGAAAATATCTACGGAAAGCCACTTCCAACTATTTAATATTCTTCAAACTTGGACCAAAAATGAAAAGGATGCGAGATCCTTCTATGCTTTAGGCTCTGTAGAACCAGGGAGGGTGATCCCCATGCTTATTTGTGATTTTATGCCACTCAATAATAAGGGATAATGCTCAGGAATGGCAAATTCCTTAGTGATCCTCATCCCTCTTGGAGCATGAGATGACTAACACATATGACAAAATTCATATAAAATGAAAATATTTTGATATTCAACAAGTTATAGCAAACCAGTGGTGATTCTGAATAGTAAATAAATACCTAGGCATTCACTTAACTATGATCAGTGTCTTATTCCATTGGGTACATGAATTCATATTGCATTAGACTGTACTTCTGACAGAATTTATCTAACAACATATAACCAAAGATAATATTGCCTTACAATATATCGTATTTGTAATCCCCACTCAAAACTACTTATCAAAATCCCTGTAAAGACCCCTATCACTCTGCAATTTTATTCAAGCATTTAATTAACCTCTCAGACCAAAGCATGAATAGAAAGTTGCATACACCATAACATTACAATGAATGATAAAATCCTTGATAATATGCATTCAAAACATGATAGAACATTACACTGGAGAGAAATGGGTTTGAATCATATATTTATTCATTAATTTTGTTGTCTCTGTAAGAATACAATCCATACATAACTCCTTCAAGAACCTACAAAAATCATGGACACAAGACTCTTTTCTATTTTTTTGCTCTGTAAAATGACCTTTTTCAATCCTTTTGTTTCACCTAGACTTCTCTATTTGGAAACAGAAATTTGGAACACTTAAGTGACCAAAATTTTGAACCCCATCTCGTAGCCCTGAATTCCCTTTTATAAAAAACAAGGGAGTAAACAAGCTTCACACCAGAGGAGACACCTATCATCTTAGAATGACTATACATAACCGTATTTTGTTATACAAAACAATCATCCTTGAACTTTCTTATACTGGATCAAAATATGCAGCCGCCTTCTTCAAAACTCATGATGAAAATTACCCCCATCCTATATTACGGGTTCCAAAATATCTGCCACTAGAAAACAAAAATAGTTATGCAAATTGTTTACAACTTTCTATTCATCATTCAAATGCATGCCACTCTATGCACTATAATCTTCATCGGATGCCCAATTGAAATTAATTACTTCATCAGCTTTTGCCCTATATGGTGTTGGCATTTTTTATGTTTATGTTGTGATTGTCATTGATGGGCACACACTTGCATTGAGATCCCCTTTATATGTATGAGTTAGAGCTCACCCGATATTTGTTCCAACTGGCATGGTGTATTATAGTCTTCAGATGATTGATGTTTTGCAGAATGTGTTTCACGGTCTGAAGCGGCATGTAGATCCCAAGCGGTTCATGGATCCCAAGCGGTACGAGGGATTAAAGCGGCATAACACATTTTTACCAGTCTTCATTTTTGTCAAACCGGCAACTGGCATTTTGTATGAACCGGTAATACTCTGTGATGAGTTACCAACCGACATTTTGTGATGAGTTACCATCCACCGATTGTTTGATGGTGCCGACACATTAACGGTGATTGTTGTGTCATGGTACCAAGTATGTCTAGGATCATTGAACCTAGGAAATTGTAATGTAATCCTATTGGACTGACATTAAATCAGATTCCTTTATAAGGACATCATGTCTAGGGTTTTATGTTGTTGATGAGGTCGCAGCAAAAGTTTATATTATTGCTAGGGTTTAAGGTGGTTGAGGAGTTGGAAAGAATATGAATGTGTAGAAGACTGAAGTAATGTAGGAGTGCATTAAGAATGATCTATCAAGGATCTAACCGAGCAGTCTGTGTGATTAGATAGATCAAATACTTGTTGATTACTCACATCTTTGACAAGTTTGTAGCCCTTAACCAGGTAGGCCCAAAAGCCTTTTTGTAAATCCTCTAACAAGGTGGTTCACATCTGTGGATCTGAAATCCTCTAGCAAGGTAGTCTTTAATCAGACTTATCTCCTAACAGAGATTGAGATTCCTAACAGGATCTGTTCTGGTAAAGAACATTGTAAGACCTTAACCGGTTTGACCTTAACCGGTCTGACCTTAACCGATCCGGTTCCTATTCTGCATATAGTTACTTGTGAGTTCCATCTCACCATGGTTTTTCCCATTTGGGTTTCCACGTCAAAATCTATTGTGTTATGGTGTTTGTGCTTCTATGGGTGAATCCATTATTAGCTATTTGGTTTGCATGTTTGTTAACCAGTTTGTCTGTTAAACTTTTTTACCGGTTTACTATTAGTCTTGCAAAGTGTTTATGTGCAAATATTTTTGGCATACTAATTCACCGCCCCCTCTTAGTATTCATCATATGGAATATACTTAACAGCTACTTGGTTTGCCTCTCTTTCAAAAGTTTCAAAAAATAGCCTTGTAGCAATTATTTTATCCATACTATCCTCCAGCATATCCATATTTAACCCATCATAAATCATTTCTACCTAGGTGTCAATGACTCTCTCTACCTCTTCCTTCCAAGACTGCAAAGGCTTAACTGCCCCTTCTCTATCTTCAATATCTAGCAAAAGAGTTTGTTCTAATTCAATAAAACTATTCATAAATTCCCTTACCTTTCTTTCTATATTTTCTAGCAGAATTTGGGCTTCCTGCATTGATTTCACCAACAAATATGTTGGTTAGAGTGCATGTGGTCTCTGAGTATGAAATTTAGAGGCCATAGACATCATTCTAAGCTCATTTCCCCTTTGTAATCACTTTGTAAATAGGGGAATCATCACTTCTTTATCATCATTAAACTTATGAATAGCATCAAAAAGTAAAGAATATAAGGCATGAATACTGTTTAACCTGCTTTCAATTTTCTCATTCAAATGAGTTGGCACAGAGCTAACTATATCCTTCTGCTCCTCGGTTGGTTGTTTTTTTTATTATTTCTGTTGGCATATGTGCAGAGATTGATGACATGATGATATTGTATGTTGTCATTTATGTCAATATGTTGTAGTATGAACCGGTATATTGAAGTAAGCAAACTGGCAAGAGAATCGGTATGATGATCTGAACCGGTATATGTGAAAAAGTGAACTAGTATGTTGGAATGTGAACCGGTATATGGAAAGTTTTGTATAAAGGTTTCATTTGGTATGACTACTGGTTGGTAGTCTCAGCTTCAGGGTTTTTGGTTGATGCATTTCAAGTCTATGTGATTCGACCGATGACATCCTGTGATGGGTTAGCATTGAAATGAAGATCAGATCATCTTGCCATGTCAGCCTTGTGCGCGTAAGGATTTCCTTGAGGATCTTGCATGAAGAAGATTGATCCTATCTACCTCAAGAATGTGTGAAGTCTCAGTAAACGGTAGAGAGTGTGTGATGGGTTATGAGCTTCCAAAACCGAAAAAGAATGAACGATGGAAAACGTATTGAGATCTATTCAAGTCTGTTTTATTCAATGCAATATGTTTGAATGATCAGGATTGAACTGACTGTATTGATAACCTAAATATTTAGGGTTTAGGGTTTATGCCATCCACCTATGTATTGTCTATAAGGTTGATAATGATTTGCATTGTGAAGTTGTTGGCAAATGTTATGTGTGTATCAAAGTGAAGAGATACTTGATTCTTGCCAGATGGGAGAAGTGTGTTGATACCTACAGAGTGTGATTGCAGAAGCAAAGGAACTAAAGTGGATCTGCCTTGGCATTGAGTGTTGTTATCAAATTAGTGTATTACCTGTTGACTTCTAACTATTTCAGCAGTTGGAAAATCCCTTAACTGGGTAGCTTTAACAGGCTTTCTGTAAATCCTTTAACAGGGTGACTCAAATTCATTGAGTTCTTCAAATCCTCTTGCGAGGTAACCTTTAACCGGGTATTTATCCATCCCTTAACCAGGTGATCCCTAGCAGGATCGGTTCCTAGCAGAACCTATTGTAAAGTCCTTAACCGGACTAGGCTCCTAACAGAGCGGACTTTAGAAGAGTTCAGAGAACAACTTGTGGGTATTCATCCCCACCGTGGTTTTTCCCAGTTGGGTTTCCATGTGAAAAATCAGTGTGCTATGTGTGATGTTTTTTCATGTGACATCTTAGTGTTTTCTGTCAAGTGGTAAAGCATGTTGATCCAATGGTTATTATATTTCTGATGATGCATTACTTGTCTAAGCATATGGGTGGAGTGGAAATGAGATATTAGGTTGTGTGAAGATCTAAGTGTTACCAGTTTATGTGTTTCATAGTCTCACTGTGTTTTACCGGTAGTGCCTTGATTTAGATCGATGATACTGTTTACCAGTTAGTACAATCTTTGCAATCAAAGTGGTTTTAGGAAGTTTTTGTCTATACTGATTCACCCTCCCCTCTCACTATCTGTTGAGTACTTACTATTCATCATTATTCATCAATTAGTATCAGAGCGTCCTCCAAGTCCTCTGTGTTGTAAGCTTAACCGCTTGAGGAAAAGATCCTATTCTAATGATGAAGAGGGAAGGTCCTAAGTTCAATAGAGACAACTTTAAAATATGGAAGGATAGAATGAAGATATACATTAAAAGCATGGGTGCTCAACACTGAAGCTATGTTAAGAATACTTATGTTGTCCCTACCAGTACTCTCACTGATGATCAAAGAAGAGAAATTCAGGAGAATGGACAAGTCATGGAAGCTCTTATCAACAGCCTATCTGATGTTGAGTTTATTGATGTTCAAGAAAAAGACAATCCCAAAGATGTATGGGATACTCTAGAGTATATCTATGGTGGTGATGAGCATGTGAAGTAGGCTAAGGAAGAAAGCCTTAGAGGAAAGTTTGAAGATATGCGGATGGTTGAAGGAGAGTCCATTCAACAATATGGGATAAGGATTAAAATTGTTGTTGGAGACATCAAGAGTGCAGGAGGTACAATGGATGATTCCACCATTGTTAGCAAAGTTGAGAGCCTTATTACCGTTCTATGCAATAAGGGTTGCCTCTATTCAGGAGTTGAGATCTATTGACAAGAGAAAGGTGTCCCTTGATTCTATCATTGCTAAGTTGATCACTTATGAGCTAAATAGTTATGATGGCAGTGTTCAGAAGACTGATTCAGCCTTTAAAGCATCTGATGCACTATCTAGAAAGGGTAAAGAAGTTAGTACCAGTTGTGAACCTAGACAAAGTAGAGATATGGATGATGAGGAGATCCTGATGGAATTTGAAGCTCTTCTGGCCAAGAGACTTCCTAAGGGAACTAGTAAATATAGAGGTAACCTCCCTTTGAAGTGCTTTTCTTGCAATAGGATAGGACACATTACTATAAACTGTCCTAATGGCGATAATAAGGACAAACCGGAGAGGTTCAAAAAGTTCAAAGGACAAAATAGGAGAAACTGTCTTGTTTTAGTTGATGAAGGTGTCATTGATGATTAATCAGAAGATGAAGAAAGCGAAGACATAGTATTTGTAGTTGTTAAGGAAGATGTGTCAAACAAGAAGGCTCTTATCTCTCGCTTTGATAATTCCAATGAGTGGATTATTGGCAGTGGTTGTTCTCACCACATGACTGGTGACCGGAGAAATTTTTTGTCTCTGAAAGAGTATGATGGAGGTGTAGTCTGATTGGTAATGATGCACCTTGTATGGCAAAAGGAAAAGGGTCCATCTCCCTAAATGGAAAAAGCAGTGTTGATAATGTGTATTGGGTAGAAGATCTTAGGCATAACCTTCTGAGTGTTGCTCAGCTAAATGATAATGTACTCACTCTGGAATTCAAAGATGGAGTGTGCAAAATAAAAGGAAAGAGTGGTGAACTGATGGCCACCGGTATGCAGACCAAAGGTAACTTATTTCAATTGAATGCAAATATCAGTCAATCTCTAATGGATAATTTTGATGACAGTTGGATATGGCATAGGAGACTTTGCCATGTAAATTTGGATAACATTGTGAAGGCCAGTAAGATCAAGGCAGTTAGGGGATTGCCTGTGCTGAACAAACCGAAGAATCCTTTGTGCAGAGAATGTCAACTGGGGAAAATGTCTTCCTCAACCTTCAAAGGTAAATCTTTCATAGCAGAAAATTTACTTGATTTGTGTGGTCCTATGAAAACTAGGAGTGTTTAAGGAGATATGTACTTTATTATTCTTATTGATGATTGCTCAAGAATTATGTGGGTCACATTCTTGAAAGACAAGTCTGAAGCTTTTGGAAAGTTCAAAGCCTTCAGAGTGCTGGTTGAAAAAGAAAGTGGTAAGAGAATCAAATACCTTAGAACTGACCAAGGAGGTGAGTTCAATAAGTACTATGACGAAAATGGCATCAAGAGGCAATTGTCTACCCCCCAGACTCCACAACAGAATGGGCTAGCAGAAAGGAACAACCAAATTGTAGTTGAAGCAGCCAAAACAATGCTGATTCAAGGAAAGGTTGCTCACACTTTTTGGAGAGAAGCGGTGAGAACTGCAGTCTACACTATGAACCGGGTACTTATCAAGAAAGGTAAGGATAGAATACCTTATGAGTATTGGACCGGTAAGACTCCTGTAGTAAGCTACTTTAGAGTGTTTGGTAGCAAGTGTTATATCAAGAGGAGTGAATACCAGAGCAAGTTTGATGCAAAATGTGATGAGGGAATATTCCTAGGGTATTCCACCAAGAACAAAGCTCTTAAGTGTTTTAACAATAGGACTCAAAAAATTGTTGAAAGTATCAATGTTAGTGTTGATGAAAACTCTAAAAAACCTAAGGAAACTGACAGTGAGCAAATGGTAGATGAACCGGTTGTAACCTTCTAGGAATCGGTTGCAAAATAGTCGAGTACTAGTAACAATGCTCCTACACCGATAGATGTTGATGTTGATGAACATGAGGATGAAGAGGAAAAGCAAGAGGAATTAGTTAAGATCATTCCTAGGTATGTAAAGTTGAATCATGATCCAAAGCAGATCATAGGAGATAAGGATGCAGGAATTCTTATAATAAGAAAGGTCAAAGAAAATTCTTGCATGATCTCTGAATTTGAGCCTAAAACATTTAAAGAGGCACATAAAGATGAAGACTGGATCATGGCTATGGAAGAGGAACTTAACCAGATAGAAAAGAATGGTACATGGCCTTTGGTACATAGACCTGAGCACAAAAATGTTATTGGCACCAAATGGGTTTTTAGAAACAAGTTGAATGAAGATGGCACTGTGGTAAGAAACAAAGCCAAAATGGTATGTAAGGGATATGCTCAAGAAGAAGGAGAAGACTATGGAGAAACCTTTGCTCCTATAGCTAGATTGGAAGGAGTTTGAATGCTTCTTGCATATGCAGCCTTCAAGGGATTCAAAGTATATCAGATGGATGTAAAATCTGCATTCCTAAATAGAATACTTGAAGAGGAAGTGTATATAGAGCAACCAGATGAATTTGCCCTATCAGAAGATAGTGATATGGTGTGTAGGCTAGATAAAGCCTTGTATGGATTAAAGCAAGCACCTAGAGAATGGTATGAACGTTTACACTCCCATCTTGTGAAGATTGGATTTGAAAGAACAAGTGAAGATAGAAATATCTATCTAAAGTTGGAAGGAGATCAAATTTTGATCTGTGAAGTATTTCTTGATGATATAATTTTTTGTGGAAATGACAAGATGAGTCATGATTTTGTAGATGAGATGAAGAAGGAATTTGAGATGTCACTTATTGGAGAGATTAAGTTCTTCATTGGACTACATATTCAACAAATGAAAGATGGCATCTTTATCTCTCAGTCCAAGTATGTCAAAGAGGTGTTGAATACCTTTGGGATGGAAGACAACAAACTAGTTGGTACACCAATGGTGACCAGTTGTAAATTGTCAAAAGAAGATGACTCAACATTGGTGAATGAGATGGAATACCGATCATGATTGGTAAGTTGCACTATGTAGTACACAACAGACCGGACATTGCACATGCAGTGGGCATTACTACACATTTCCAAAAAAGTCCAAGAGAATCCCACTTGGTAGCAGTCAAGCGGATTCTTAGATATCTACAGGGAACTATTGACTATAGATTGTGGTATCCATATAGTAATGATTTCAATCTCAAAGTGTTTACAGATGCTGATTGGGCTGGTAATGTGGATGAACGGAAGAGCACAACCGGTGGTGCATTCTTTCTTGGTGGTAGACTAGTCTCATCGATGAGTAAGAAGCAAAGTTGTATCTCTCAGTCTACAGCAGAAGCAGAATATGTAGTAGCATTTATAAACTACACTTAGACAATTTGGATGAAGCATGTATTAAGTGGTTTCAAAGTCCCTATATCTGAACCGGTGAGTATATTTTGTGACAACACAAGTGCAATTAATATTTCCACGAATCCGATTTTGCATGCTAGAACCAATCACTTCGAGCTCAAGTATCGTTTCTTGAGGGAGAAGGTTTAGAACAAAGAAGTTGTATTGGAACATGTTTCCAGTAAGGAGTAGTTAGCAGATATATTCACCAAGCCTCTACCGAAGGCTACATCTACCTATTTAAGAGGTGAATTAGGGGTGCTACCCTTTCAAGAGGTGAACTAAAAGTATGTGCTCCACATCAGTCAGGTATTGCATTGTCAAATATTTTCAGGATTGGTGTGTTGAAGGATGCTACTCCTCAGGGGGAGAAGCATAGTGGAACATGGTTGTCTGTGCCTCCACTTTGACATTCTTGTCAAAGGGGGAGAAGATGTGAAGCACAAAAGATATATGCAGTTTTGAAAACACAATATTGAAGAAATTGGGGAGACTATGTGAAGCAGAGAGATATCTTTGTATATTGCCATTAATGCCAAAGGGGGATATCGTTGGCATATGTGCAGAGCTTGATGACACGATGATATTGTATGTTGTCATTGATGTCAATATGTTGTAGTATGAACCAGTATATTGAAGTAAGAAAACTGGCAAGAGAACTGGTATGATGATGTGAACCGGTATATGTGAAAAAGTGAACCGGTATGTTGGAATGTGAACTGGTATATGGAAAGTTTTGTATCGGGGTTTCATTTGGTATGACTACCGGTTGGTAGTCTCATCTTCAGGGTTTCCAATTGATGCATTTTAATTCTATGTGATTCGACCGATGACATCTTGTGATGGATTAGCATTGAAATGAAGATCAAATTGTGTTGTCACATCAGCCTTGTGTGCGTGAAGGATTTCCTTGAGGATCTTGCATGAAGAAGATTGATCCTATCTACCTCGGGAATGTGCGAAGTCTCAGTAAATGGTGGATAGCATGTGATGGATTATCAGCTTCCAGAAGCGGCAAAGAATGAACGATGGAGAACGTCTTGAGATTTGTTCAAGACTTTTTTATTCAATGCAATATGTTTGAACGATTAGGATTGAACCGACTGTATTGATAACCTAAATGTTTAGGGTTTATGGTTTATGTCACCGACCTATCTGTTGTCTATAAGGTCGATGATTATTTGCATTGTGAAGTTGTTGGCAAATGTTATGTGTGTATCCAAGTGAAGAGATACTTGATTCTTGCCAGACAGGAGAAGTGTGCTGATACCTGCAAAGTGTGATTGCAGAAGTAAAGGAACTAAAGTGGATCTGCCTTGAGATTGAGTGTTGTTATCAGATCAATGTATTACCTGTTGACTTCTAACCATTTCAGCAGTTGGAAAATCCCTTAACCGGGTAGCTTTAACAAGCTTTCTATAAATCCTTTAACAGGGTGACTCAAATTCATTGAGTTCTTCAAATCCTCTTGCGAGGTAACCTTTAACAAGGTTCTAACCTTTAATTAGGTATTTAGCCATCCCTTAACCGGGTGATCCCTAGCAGGATTGGTTCCAAGCAGAACCTATTGTAAAGTCCTTAACCAGACTAGGCTCCTAACAGAGCAGACTTCAGAAGAGTTCAGAGAACAACTTGTGGGTATTCATCCCCACCGTGGTTTTTCCCAGTTGGGTTTCCACGTGAAAAATCAGTGTGTTATGTTTGATGCTTTTTTATGTGATGTCTTAGTGTTTTCTATCAAGTGGTAAAGCATGTTGATCTAGTGGTCATTATATTTTTGATGATGTATTACTTGTCTAAACATATGGGTGAAGTGGAAATGAGATATTAGGTTGTGTGAAGATATAAGTGTTACCGGTTTATGTGTTTCACAGTCTCACTATGTTTTACCAGTAGTGCCCTGATTTAGATTGGTGATACTGTTTACCAGTTAGTACAGTCTTTGTAGCCAAAGTGGTTTTAGGAAGTTTTTGTCTATACTGATTCACCCCCCCCCCCTCTCAGTATCTATTGAGTACTTACTGTTCATCATTATTCATCACTTTCAATCTATTTTCTAATTCAACAATCTTCTCCAAAAGCTGAGACTCATTTGGTTCATTTGATCTTGTAGCATCAGGCTCATCATCATCATCATCTATGGGATTAATACCATGTGAGGGATATTAGTACTTGTATTTAATTAAGTTGTTTCTCCTCCTTTTACCATAGGTGGCGATCTGCATGTTGATGTCTCAGACGGTCCTGCAAATGCAGGATAGGAAACCTTTATTTATCCTTTCTCAAGGAGTTGCACTCTCGTTTGCAACTCCACACACCTTTTTTGAGATGCATTATAATCATTAAAAATCTTGTCAAATTTCTTCATCAGCTCAGCCTTCTCTGAAGCTTCCTTTTTTGCACTCTCATGTGTTAGCTTAGCAACATCAATATTCAATTTTGTATCCTCTACACTTGATGTGTCAGCTTCTCTCTTTATAATTAAGCTTCCCCTCAATTTGGGGTTTAAATCACTGATGTTAGGCTTTCTAGGTCCTTCCTCTAGTGCCCATATAGCCAAGGTTGCATAGTCATCTGTAAAGTTTTACCCTTTTAATGATAACCTTTCTTCTTCTTATTTTGATTTCCTGATTGCGTCAAATGCCACTACATCTACTATATCTCATTCTGGCAATATCAAGACTCCAGCCTGACCTACAATTTTCCTGCCCTCATCAGCAGTGATTTCCTTGAACTCTTCCTTCATTTCATTTTTTACTTCCTCTTGGATTTCTTGGTCTGATCTATCTAGCCTTTGGGCCTTCCTCTCAGTAATCCTTCCTTTGTATTCCTCAACCTTTGTCTTCCATACTAACTACAAAAAGGTTGGGCTTCTTACAAATGTATCATCCTCAAGGAAATAATTGCATGCCTCCTTTCTTGCATCTTTGAAGTCTTTACCCTAGATATCCAAGGGATTAAGATCCAACTCCAAATTAGGAGGCAATACAAGAATACCAATCTGCATTTCTGCACTTGTTGCAACAAACCTGTCTTCCTCTGCCTGTTCCTCATCTTGCCTTATTGGTGAAAAAGATACAGTTGATGGCGAGGGACTTTTGTCAAAATCTTCAAGATCAATGATCTTGACTCTTTGAAAAGGATTAGTTTGTATCTTGGGGAAAGGCTCTGAACTTATCATCTTCTTACCCTTTCTTCTTATCTATCTCCCACTATCATTGCTACTATCTTCTTCCTCACTTGTTTATTCTCTAACTCTTTTGTGAGGAGATTCTTGAACGGGCCTCTCTGCTATCACACCACTTTCTCTCTAGGATACAAGAGGTTGTGAGCTTAATTGTTGTCGGCCATGAACTTCTTCAAGTCTGGCTAGCTTCTCCCTTAAGACCTTCGTCAATTCATCAAAAAAATTCAAAACAAATTCAATCTTGGCATGGAATGGGGAAAACTCCTTTAATGGATCATATGTAGGATCCATCTTCTGAATAGTAGCCCATAACTTTTTAAAAATTATCCACTTCTCTTTTCTCCATTCCTGCATCATGGGATCAAATTCATTCCTGGTTAAGTCCTCAGGAAAGTTATGCACATGGGGCAACAAAGATCATTCTATTCTCCTTCTAAAATTGTTGTAAAAACCCTCAGGATCACTATTTCTAGCTATACTTACCCCCAAATGATATGGAGCAAAGAATTTATCAAAGTGCTCATGTCCTCCCTTTATAATCACAACGTAAGGGATAATGGTGTAATCTGGGAAGAATGTCCCTTTCCCTTTTAAATCTTTATCCTGAATACATCCAATTTGCCACATCACCTCAACAAAACCCATTCTCAGAGGAACATTGAAGGGTAGTAAATGAGGTTGTCTGGAAAAACCATAGATTCTGAAAAAAGTACTTATAGAGTACGGGATAAAATCACCCTAATTATGTTCAATTCTGGCAAGAGGCACCCTTTCCTTGGGTCTCACAAAATCATGCAATTCCTTAGGAATCCTTGGTGGATTCACTATCAATCTTTGTCTTAACCTAGAGGCAAAGTTGTTATCAAATCTTATATAGCTAGCCTCTTGTCTATCCCATGACATGTTTGTGCTCCAGAGCTATATTGGAATCTCCTTATTATCTATTGTCCTTCTGAGGTTCATGGTACCCTTAAAATAATCTGCATTCCTTGAAAGGAACATATGCATGAGCGAAGAATACCAGGAGAACTTAACACCAGCAACTTGATTCTTAATATTTAATAACCCCTCATGAATATTTTCCTCAAGATAAGGAGCAAAGTCAAAAACTATTGTAAAATTCAAATGTTGTAGCTGCATAGTCATGTACATAAAATCAAGCGGTATTACTGTAATGGGACTAAAACCTAATATTTGGCATAGAGAAAAGAAAGTAGCCTGGAAATAGGAAGTGAAAACACCAATTGGAAATGACTCTTCAGAACTAGGGCCAATATGGTATGTTGTACTTCCTTCTCTAGCTAAATGCATTGGAATGAAATTCCTTCTAATGAATTCCTTCATCTTGTAATACTCTGCCTTTTGTTCATTTAAATCTACTGGTACCAGGCTAGAGGATGGTTCATACAAGTCAAAAATATCTTGAAATTCCTCCCTTCTAATGGTTAACAGAATCTCTCCATCATTTCCCCTAATAACCCTTGAAACTGGGTCATATTTGTCTACAACAGCCTTGAGTAAATCGACATCCATAAAAACACCCAGTACTACCAACTTGCCCAAATCATACTGCCAAGGACTGGATAATGGGGAATTTAATTTCCTTTGTCCATATCATAATTTGAAAATCTCTAACCCAGTTGCCGGTATATTAGCATCTAACAAGCAGAATGCTTTGTCCATTAACCCTTTCCCTAGGGTTTTTCCATCCACAAACCTTTGTCCTTGATACTTATCATTTGTAGAAGGCTTTAATTGGTCCAAGAAATCATCATAAAGATTTCTTTTTATATAATCCACTAGCCCTAAATATTTCCGTGAGGGAGCCATCTTCTATAGCTAGGGATTTCTACTATATCTCCAAATTTGGGAGAGAAAACTAGGGCTATTACAAGATTTTTAAATTACCAGAGTAATTCAATTAGATTTCACTATTTTCTGTCTAGTATCTTAACCCTAGAACAAATTAAATTTTCTTTTTTGCAACCTTACACACAATTTGTAATATCATTTTTTTTTCAAGAACATATGGAGAGCTCAGATAAACTTACTGCTTTTGATTTTCGCTAGACATGACAATTCCGTGTCACAAACAATCATTTCAATCTCCTTCAGCAGCAAGAAATTCTTCAGGATTGCTATGAAATATTTTTCAAATGAAAAACCTTTTAAGAGTCTTTTAATTATTGTCTGGGAAAGGACGCAAATGTATCGTTCGCCATTAATATTCACATGAGTGAAACAACGGCTCATAAATTTGTATTTAAAAAATTTGGAAACTAGTCATTGATCGTCCTCCAAGTTGGCCAATCCAATGATCATCTCTTTTCAACTCAGCACTTGACCTTTTGTTTGTATCAACAGCCTCACAAAATCATGACCAATCAACAACACCTCATCTTTCTATTGAACTCCGTCAACGACCCCAATCTAGGTCTTTCTGGCCAACTCGAGACACGTGGCATCATCCCGCGATGCCGTGAACCGTAACCACCTTACAACTTTCATTAAGGGAATATGAGGGTCGTCTAATCTGTTCAAACTTTATCACCTAGCATGCTGCCCGTTGACTCTTCTTGAACTTAAAAATCGAGCACCTTTTACCTCAAGATAAAACATCTCCATTCATTCTGAGCACATGCAAATTGATGGGATTGTTAGTAGATCGACCTTTACCACTTGTGAACTGGTATCACAATGCTTTCGACCAGTTAAACTGCTAACCCTGTCGGTTTTCACCGATACCATGCGGCACAATCTCGCAATGACACGGTCATTAAAATCCTCGCATCTTTGATCACGGGGGAGCGCTAGCCATTGGATCTATCCTATCTTTAGCAAACGGTTAGAGTATTTAGGACTTTCCAGACTTAGGAAAATACAAGTGTGGGCACAAATATTTAAAAGTAAAACCAGTTATACAGAATTTTATGTGGATGACTTAGGAATAGCATATTTCACGAACCGATTAATCACCACTTAATACTTAGGAAATGAAAATGGCCCCGCAAACAAAAGTAGAACCCTTGGCCTTAAGTGAGAAAAAGATAACAATAGAGTATATTAGGGACCAAAAACTTACTTTAAAACCAATATTTAATCACAAAAGACACAACCCCTATAGCCCTAAACCCTGATAACTTGACCAACGGCAAAAATAAAACCAGGATTACCAAATTTTGCAAGACATAATTTTAGGTCCTTTCAATTCTCATCTTTGATAGTTAAAGGTTTAGGTTGAGGTCTTTTAGGTTGAACAAGAGGAGAGGCGGGTCTATTCTCTCTATAAAAGCGAGGAGGTGGAACTGCACCATATAAAAGAGGAATGTTTGGTGTAGGAAGGAGACCAAGTCCATCATGAGGAGGAGGTAAATCTCTAACCTTAGGAGGAATATTATTGTTCTTCTTAGGAGAAGGTATAGTTTTATCCATTGGAATAGGTTGGGAATCTTCCTTAGGAGGAAGATTAGTTATATCCGTCAAGGGAAGAACTTCATCGTCAAGAATGACAGAAATGTCACGTTTTGAAGTTTTGGGTTGGCTTAAGGATAGGATCATATCTTTCTTCTTCTTTTGATAAGATTGAAAGAGAGCATCGCTTCTCGGTGGAAGAGATTGAAATTGTTTAGGCCAAAAGAAATCAATAGGAACAATTGGGCTTCTTTTAGCTAGTCGAAATAAGCTATAGTTAATAGTTATGATTTCTCCATTTTGGGGAAATTTCAAACATTTATGGATTGGAGAAGAAATAGCCTTCATGGAAGATAGCTAAGGATAGCCCAACTTCACACAAAATTCCTCAGAGGAAGGAATTATAACAAAGTTGACATCCATAGATTTAGTGTGAACCTCAATAGGAAGTGTGATAGAACCAATGGTAGGACAAGAGATTCCATAAAATAACTTAACAACCACATTAGTGTCATCATAGATTGGTTTATGCAAATGTAAAGTGAAAAGATACTCCTCAATGATGACATTAACCATGCAAGAGGGATCGATAAGCACACCACGACAAGGAATTTATTGAATCTTTGCAACTATATATAAAGGCCCAGCAGGTTCTCTAATGGTCTCACTAGGATCAAATGTGATACATAAGTCCTTAGGTTATCTTTGTTTCTCTACCATATTCACCAAATTTTGAATCGTGGTAGTCACATCAGAAGGAGAGAAAGAGGTATGTTCAATCTCAGTCACATTATAAGTATGAGAAGGTAAAGGATCAGTAAAAATCTGAATATTTTGATTAGGATGGGCTACTCATTTGTTTCCCTTATCATACACACCTTCCATAGATATATTATTATTGTCAATCAAATCTTGAGTCTTACTTTTTAATGAAAAACACTTCTCAGTATCATGACCAGGTTGACGATGAAATTGAAAAAAAGAATTATTATCAAAGTAAGGTGAGGCTACCTTAGAAGAGTCAATTGGTTTTATGGGAGGAAATTTGATAACATTTATTTGAAACAACTGAGACATAATGCTATGTAAAGATTCATTCAAAGGAGTAAGTTGTCTTTATCTTCTGAAAATTTTAGAAATAGGAAGCACACCTGTTATAGCATTCACATTGTTGTTGTTGATGTTGTCATTGAATTTGATGAACCCTTTGCTTGGTTTAAACTTCACAAATGGTTGTTGAGCACTGCCACCCTTATCACTCGGAGCCATAGGAGTGGATTGCTCTAGTTGACTCACAGTCAGTTGATAATTGTGAAGTGTTGCGCACAACTATGGAAAGGAAGTAAACTCAAAAGGGGGAATTTTTTCTGAAATATCTTTTAGCAAATTAGAAATGAAAATTATTTAAATATCATTATCAAGCACTTGAAAAGAAATTTGAAAACACAAATTCTTATATCTACCAATAAAATCAGTCACTGTTTCTTTCACACCTTATTTACAATGCATTAAATCAGTCAAAGTGATCTTAGGACCTATTTTGTTTTGAAATTGTTGAGTAAAAGCATTTGCTAATTGTTGAAAAGAAGTAATAGAATAGGAAGGCAAAGAGAAGTACCATTGTAAAGCCTTATTTCTTAATGTTCTAGTAAACAATTTAGCAAGCAATCTTTTATCATAAGCAAAGTCAGTACACAAAGTTTGGAATGCCTTAACATGTGTTAAAAGAACACATTTTACATTATAGAGTTCCAATTGAGGGACTTCCAAATGTTTAGGAGGGATGACTCTAACAATATCAAGAGAAAGTGGGCTCACAACATCAAATGTGGGCACACTAAACTTGGATTGACTCATGGAAGCGATTTGTTGTTGCAATGATGACACGGTTTGAGCAAGATTATTAATGGTTGCTTCAGTTGAAGAATTAATATTAGACATGTTTGATTGAGAAGGTGGTGTGATGTTGTTGAAAGAAGGCATTGATTGAGAATAAGGTGGAGGAACACTATGGTAAGTAGGCATAGGAGATGATTGAGTAGGAAATGGGACACTAAAAGGAGGAATAGAATGAATGGATGAATTGCTCCCTTGTGTCACATTGATTGGGTGAGAGACAAGGAGAATACTTATTGAAGAAGAGGGATTTCCCCCATGACTAATAGTTGTAGGTATGATATGTTGAGTTGATCTAGCCATGATGTTTGAAGTGAAAGTAGGAATACTAGCCATCAGAGTGGTCAAAGAAATAGAATGTTTGATTTGTGTAGAAGGTTGTGAATAACCTAAGTTCTCAGCACAACTCTTTATAGGCATGACATTAGAATCAACAATATGAGTAATGTCGCGCAATATATCAATTACATTCTTATCTCTTTGAATCATGTGCTTTAGGCCTTCAATTAATAGAAGAGCTTCACTATTAGGGTATTCTTGGGACATCCATTGTTGAAAGTTGTCAAATTGATTATCCAATTTTAAAAGTTGATCTATGGAAACTCTAGTCAAAGCTTCTTCTTCATCATTGGAATCATCAATTGGTTAGATAGGGATGTTATTATGATGAGAAGAATTAGCATTATCCTCATTGAAAAAGTCACCCAAATTAGGCTCCATCTCCTCGGTAATTAAACCTTGGGAAGCCTTAATTCTAACGCTTTGTCTAATGGGGATAGTGTAGGTAGGACTAATAGTGGTAAAACTCATGCACTAGAGGGAAAATTTGAATTTTGAATTTTGAATTTTAGGAACAAAGCTTGCAAAATTGAATAATGCAAAATTCAAGGAAATTGTGATTACACAATTTGAACTTTATTGAAAGAAGAAACGACACAATTTCCAAAATAATTTAAGAAATTGAGATTTAAAATTAGGGCCAATTGAATACCACTTAATATCAAAGTTAAATTTGTAAAAATTTGAATTTTTAAAATCAGGGCAGATTAAAATAAACCACTTAATTTTGAATTTTTCCTTCAAAGTTGTGATATTGAAATTGGGAAGTATTTTTTATTTTAGAGAAAGCAAAATTTGAGAAAATTAGCCAATTTTTTGAATTTAAGTAATAATATACAGTCATAACAGTCTCTCAAAATTTTGGGAAAAAAGCCAGGGACCGTGTTGAAAGTGCACATGGTCCTCCCAACTTTTTTGGAAATTTTCAAGGATGAAAGTTACGATGATTTTAAAGCTAACCCAAAAAAATGGTTGATTTTACAAAATTTAGATAAGCGAAATTGATTTTTGAATGTGAAAATAGGACCCTATTAGGGTTTTGAAAAAGACAAGAAATTGAATTGCAAATTTGGAAAAAGTCAAACCTAATAGATACGGCCACCTTGAAGAATGTTTAGAAAACTGAAATTGATTGGAATTTGCACAAAATCCAATTAATTTTTAAAATTAGGGTTTTAGGACCTAACCACTTAATTTTAAAATTTTGAATTTTGAAAAAGGGAGGAAAATTTAAAATTTAATTTTTAGACAAGAGGACAAATCTGAAAATAAATCTAAATCTGAAAATTAAATGAAAATTCAAGTTTTGCATAAGTTCAAATTGATTTTTTAAAAATAGGGTTTCGACAATTAGCCACTTAATTTTATAAATTTGATTTGCAATTTAAACAAGACAATGATAAAATTGAATTTGACGATAAATGCACTTTTCATATCTAAAACAATAGATAGCAATTTTTACAAGACACAAGTTCAATTCCAATTTTTGAAAACTAAGGTTTTGATTGAATTAACCACTAAGCTTTGTAATTTTGCACTAAAATTAAAGTTGTAAATGAAAAATATGCAATGATTTGAATTGTCAAGCATGTAAGATGTTGGGTTCACCAAAATGTACTATGGTGAAAGGGGTGATGGAAAAGTCAAGAGGAAAGCTTTTCTCTCCTTAGGAGGAGTGAAAGTTTCACAAAATATTCTCTTCAACCTCCCACACACATTACATTTAAAAGAGGGGGGAGAATTCACTAGATCCAATCTCAAGAGATTGAATGCTAAGTGAATTGACAATGGAGTTGGAAAGTAAAAGTAACCCCTCTTTTAGAATGCAATAGGTTGAATTATGTGATTTAAGACTAAATGTAAAAGCGACAAAGAAATGATTATAAGTTGGGATAAAAATATAGGATGAAGTTGTGCACCTGGAATTAGCAGTGAAAGGCCGAGACGAAGCTCCCCTGCAAATCTCGGCAAAAGTTGTCGGGACCATGTTGAAAGTGCACATGGTCCTCTGAAAAATTTGTGCACCGAAAAAGGTTTTTCTACCTCTGAGAATGGAGTCTGAATCTGCAAATATAGTTGCACACCTGCAACCTACACACCGAAAAGAGAGGAAATGTTGTTGGGATTTGGGGTTTGCCTTCAGGTCAAACCCCAATTTTTGAATTAACCAAATGATGAAAAGTACTTGCAAGTAATGAAAGTAAATGACTGAAATAGAATTCACCTCAAGAGAATATGCAATTGAAATGTTGATAGAGTTGTTTGAAAGGATGTGTAGAATTGTATGTCACAAGAGATCTCCTCTTCAGTTGTTGGATCCTTGACTTGAATGCAACACCTAGCCTTAAAAAGAGACTTAAGAATGCTCAATGCTTGAAAGGAATGCTTGAATGCTTGATTTTGCTTAGGATCACAATTTCCACATCATGTATGCTTATTGAGATTATTTTTGCTTCTTACTTATGAGAATAGGATAGAAGAATGCATCTTATATACCCGTCAATTAGGGTTAATTGACTGATTTTTCATCATAGGCTGAAGAGGGAAACTTTTTCCGCTTCCAAAATGCAAAGCCCAATGAAGGATAAATGTAGAGGGGGCCTAAAATAGGGCAAGGACAAGGGCATCACGCCCCTGTCTTGCCCTAATTCAGGACAGGAAGCAGCAAAGGAAAGTGCAGGGTGTGAGGAAATGCAAGTTTCGGGTAGTGTGAACATGTATTGAGTCTTCGATCAGGCTGAGGGATTTGTTTTACCAATGTGAAGACCCAAATGTGGTTGAAAATTGCAAGTTTGCAATTTTATGACGCTACAGTATGATGTTTTAGGTTCTCTTTATCTCCTAGATTGCAATGCATCCACCACAATTATGTTTGGTGGTCGGCTTAATAGGCCCTATGTTTATCCTTTTTTTTGGCCAACCTAATTGATGTTTGTGATGAAGAAAATGGTATATATGTATCTTAGAAGAATAATGTGGAATTATGAAGTGTGATTGTTGTGATGTGAGTAGGTAAATCAGAATATGTGTGTATGTACTTTCGTGATCATATCATTTGCAGAGTTTTGTGATGTGAAGGTATTGAAAATGTGGTGGTGATTGTTGTTGCAATTGGCTACTTGTGACAATGGTTTAAGTGCAGCTTCATAGTTGGAGAAGAATTTATCTTACTAATTCAAATGTTATGATATTATATCTTTCCCTAGAGAAGTGATCTTTAGTCTTCAAGTCTTTGTATCTTGCACTTGAGCAATGAGATTTAGCCTTCGAGTCTTTGTATCTTGCACTGGAGGAGTGAGCTTCAACTTGCAAGTCCTAATGTATCTTGCCCTAGAGAAGTGAGATTTAGCCAACAAATCCTTGTGTATATTTCCCTAGGATAGTGCATCTCACCTTGCAAGTCATTTAGGTGGCAATGAGCCTAAAAAAAATTGGTAATCACTTCTTATAATGTGAGTTCTCTTAACGTGGTTTTTACCTATTTGGATTTTCCACGTAAATCTTGTGTTCTCTTATGCATTGTGTTTTATTCTCTATTCCTCATTGTTGTTGATAAATTAAAAGATAAGTTGATTGTGTTTTGTAAAGATAAAGTCTAAGGTTAAATTTTTTAAGGTCCAAACTGAGTCACCCTACCCCCTTCTCAATACTAAAGTGTATTCAACACTTTCCATGTAACCAAAATTATTTTTTCATGAATAATTGTGTGTGTGTCCACACGCTTGTCACTCTTCCAAATAAGGTGCAATGGACATTATGTACGGTTCCGCATGGTCAAGAAGTAGCATTCCTACTATTTTCTTGCACCTTCATTGAATTTGAATTTTAAGAGATGCTCTGATCATATTTTACTTCCTTATTATTTCATTTTGTAGGAAATTTGAGAAAATAATTTCTAAAGAGGATCATTATTCAATTTACTCAAGATATTTAATAAATTATTAAGCCATATTTAATCTATAGATCATAAAAATAATTATATTTCCCTTAAAATTCAAGTATTTCTTTAGAACTCATTTTAAAAGTTTGAAAGATGATTTTTTCAGTTGGATTAAACTGTGTTCCAATTGACTATAGTGTAGTTATATAGTCATTCTTAGCCAAAATTTATGTCAAGCTATAGTTTTTGTAATTTTAATGAATAAATTTCATCATGAAATTTATACAACCATGTATAGGTATTTTATCATTGTTAGTGATTCTTCATTAGTGTAAAGATATTATAAAGATAAAATTTCAAATGGATAGAGCATAAATAATGTTAGAAATCCTTGCAAAAAAATTCTTCTTTGAAATCTATGTAGCTTTTAGTAAATAAGATAAATGGATCATTGTCTTAGGTTTTGTAGTGTAGTGGACTTTAGGGTTTTTGTGGTGATGTCCACCCTCTTGCGGTAATATCTACCCCCTCTTGGTAGCATCCACCACCTTGTGGTAGTTTCTACCCCCTTGTAATAGAATCCCCATGTTAAGTTTTCCAAAACTCTTTGGGAGAATAATAATACTCCATGCATTCTTCCATTTTCATTTTGTAGTATTAAAACATGTTCTGTTTAGCAGGTATGAATTTTCCATAGTCCATGTAGTATGTGCAAGAGTTTCTAAAAAAAATGTATGCTTTTTAAATCAATGTTTTGGATTGCACTCAATAATCCATCATTGAAATTAGGAAAGTCAAATGTTGATTCAAAAAGTATACACATTTTTTTCCATAAACCCTTGCATGTGTTATGTTTAGACATTTTTATGGCTAGTTATTTCCAAATCATATTTGTGTACACATAATCTAGCAACCTTTTACTTTCCTATGCATGTGCGGTAGAGTTGCATCGATATGCATCACCCTAGATAAATCAAGGGGATGATACCTATCTACTTGTACCTTATCTACATGCATCTTCTATGCATGTAGAGTTTTTTTCAGTGTGATGTATCATATTTGAGGACTATACATGTATCTTAGAATGCATTTGTTCACTATTTAGTACTACAATTGTTTACAAAAAAATTGTCAAGCTTGTTTCCCCAATTCCATCCCTGGTAAAATATGGGCATTACTATGTAGATATTTCTTTTGAATTAAATGCATTTATTCAAATATATGTAAAATAATATGAATAGTTGCATGTTCAATACTTACATTTTTATACTCTTAAGAATATTTATGTGATGATATGATAGAGTTGGATGGTGACCATAATAATAGATAGCATGTCATGAAATCAATAATTCAATATGCAAACAATGAAGACAAAGGTTTAATGATTTTTTTCTTCATTTTCCCAAGTTTTTGTAAAAGAACTAAATATTTTTTAGGAGTAGACCATGTCTAGTTGTAATTTTTTATTAATATTGTTGCATGAAAATGAACATGGTAAAAGAAATACCTAACATCTATTATGGAGAAGTACGTAAAAATTTGCATTGGGGCCTGGCTTGATTGGTGACAGCTTCCTATGGTAGGCACGAGATCACCATTGTCACCAATCATGTTAAACGTTTGCCCAACAAGCAATCTAAAAAAAATATGTATAAATTTTATTCATTAGACCTATTCCTTCAAAAAAAAAATTGGTCGATTATTCTTTCAATTTTTAATAATAAGTAATTCTATAATAATATTCAATATATATTATTATAAAATGATAATTAATGAATACAAACCTTAAACAATTCAAAATCATGATAAATTATATGTATTATTACTATTCCAAAAATATATATGTAACTTTAATATTAGAATTCACTAAATTAAACACAACTAACTAATTTTTAATTAGATGTCGACATTATAACTAGAAAATTTATCAACTAGTATGTTATTTCCTATTTATACATAGTTTTATAGAAGTTGAGATAGTCACAACTTTTGAAAGATAAGGTGGATTCATATAACTACCAACATCAATTTTATAATCCCTTTCAAGATTTTATTCCTAAATATGTGGAGTACGCAAATTGTTCCCTGTGCAATGTTATCTCTCATTATTTTTTTATTTTATTATTATTATTATTATTATTATTATTATTATTATTATTATTATTATTATTATTATTATTATTATCTATCCCTAGGGAACGTTTCACTTCATTTCTTAAAAACAATTATTCATCTTTCACATTGAAACTATTTAAATCGAAATAAATAAATGCAAGTATCGCTTAAAACGTATTCATATTTAAATCTATTCAAACATGTTTACTCTTTTTTAATACTTACTAAGAACTCCATCAATCATCATTTAAAAAAGTGGCCACGCTATTAATTTATATGAACATTATTATTATGAAAGGGATTTTCAATACGTTACTCTAAAGTAAAATCCAAATCCAATCATCACTTATAATTCCATGCGACAATTAATAATAGATGTGCGAAAGCGTTGCTTTAAACTCTTTAATATTAAAAATTTATAAATACTATCTTAGATCTAAGGATTTATCAATATTAATTGTGATACACAATTATTATTTTGTGTCTTACTTCAATTATGTTTTATGTAAAATATGGCATGATTTGTTAGGTAGAGTAGTTGATTATTGTAATTAAAATAGTAGAAACACAGATCATTTATGTACATCCTTAGTCATCTACCTAATTGCTCTTTTCAATGCTCTATATTAGTCACATGACTTATTAGGTTCAGAATTGCGTACATGTAGTCACGTTGAAATTAAAAAACATATATAGTAGAGATTATGTGTAGCATCTTACACCTTTCTTTACAATTCACAACCATGTATTTGTATAAATAGCTCATTGGTTTCATATATGAAACGTCTTTGACGTAAAAATAATTATTAAAGTAAATTAAGTATAATTAATAAAAAGTTATTAATTAGAGTTATTATACATAGATTTGAAATATTGATCTATTTATTTTTATACAATAATCATGTATTGTATATTGTACAAATAATAGACACATAAAAAATAACAAGTATTAAAAACTAATGAAAACATTAAATGTGATCAATTGTAAAAAAAAAATTATCATAAATTTTATATTGAAACAAACAATAAGAAAAATTACAATAAGGACAGCACACAACTGTCTAAAACTTAGCAGTACATGAAACTAAAACAGCTCCAAAGGAGCATGCAACCATAGCAAAACTTCATAGAAGCGCAATCTCATGCCTAACTAAAGAAACAGTAACTAGGTATCAAACCATTACAATCTAAATTTTAGCATTTTTTGAAGCTCTTTAGAACAAAAAGCATTGCTTTTATGTAGTTGCAATAGCTAGAACTTAATCCTATCAAGTTGGTTGTTGACCTTCCATTGTTTTTTAAGCCTTCCCTGCAATTGAGAGGACAAAAATACAATCTGAAATATGACATCAAAGTAGAACCTCAAAATCTCTCCTTCCTAGTGAACCTTATGGTTACAAAAAATAGCAATGAATCTACTTTTTCAAATGTTAAATAATATAATTTGCCACATAGAGCCGCCCACAATATTTTTTTAAAGATTCTGCCCAGAACAGCTTCTTTCCAACATAAATAATGATCAAAAAGAGTTGGTAAAATAATTAAAAACAGCATTCCATTTTTGCTAAGTCCAAATACAATCCCAAAACATGTGTTTCAAATTTTCATCATGATGGCAAAAAGGACATTTATCTAGTTGAACCATCAAACATTGATAATTGTTGCATAGATAATACATGAACTAGTTAGGTATTTTATAAATTACATAATGTTTAAGATTTGTTTAAAATTGTATATTTAAGTGGATAGATATGAATGACATCACAAATGTTATTCAAGTAGACAAAATAATGTTAAAGTCAACAATGTACTTTTACGATGATTTATAAAATATTTTATGTCATTCAAGTTATTGACTGAATTGACAAAAAAAAAATTTAAAAATTTAAAAAAATAAGAATTTTTGCAATGACTATTCCCAGCGTGAACAAATAAAGAGAAAGATAAATGACATCTTTTAAATCATTAAATAGAAAAATATTATCAACTATAGAATTGTTGCTCAAAATTTATAATTATGTATAATGATTGATTGAACTAATTAAAAAGTTGGATGCAATGAATGCATTAATATCCTACCTATGGCAGGAACTAATAAACTTTATAATTATAGTCTTACTAATATTCTTGAAATTATTTTATTATTTTATATTAACACTTCTTCGTAGATATGAACATGTCTCAAAATAATTAGTGTAGCGAAAGTTGTTTTGATATTAAACAACAACAAAAACAAGGGTGTTGGCCCTTTACACAAACAGCCCATAGGCAACATTAACAATAACAACACTTTAAGAGTAAACTAATAGAAACATACCTATAGTAACCAGATAACATAAACAGTCTTAGCAAAAGATATAAAAAAAAGAAACAAACTCTTAGCACTAACAGGGGACAACAAAAAACACCATAAAAAACAAGCCTAAACAAACTACTTGAGCACATTACTCCAGTCCTTAGTAACGAACTTAAAAAGTTCCTTGTTGTTTCCTTTAGTGTTAACATCCTTTCCAAGAACCTTTTTTTGCATGAGGCACATTGAAGTAGCCAAGCTATGCATGAAACATGGGCTAAATCTAGAGACACTCACCATCTTATGTTCCAACTCGATCACCTTATTTTCAGGGCATCCAATTCCTCTATCGTAGTCCTGCACATTGGATAGTTGCTCACACTACCGACTTGTTGGTTGAAACCTCTCATAAAGAACAAGTTTCAAAAATTTCGATGTAACCTGTTCAATGTCTTGGCAAAGTCTAGCAAAGCAATGATTTTGGTGCAACCTTGGTGTTCGACAAGTCTCCTCAAGCAGTTCACAAAGATCATTCTTCTTACCAATATCATTCTGCCATTGGACGGCTCTTGGCGCAGTTCGATGTGACATTAGCTTTCGGTAAGATGGACTAAGAAGCTAGTCGTAGTTACTTCTTTCTCTGATGAGATTTTGTTTCGGTGTGATGGTGGAATGGTCTTGACGACAAGCTGTGGATATTGGTGTAACACCTAGGTTCAGTAAGACCATACAAGTAGTTCACAAAATCCTTGTTTCTTACCGATTTCGGTGAGACTGCTGGTAAGTCTCGGCGCCATGATAGGATTTTGGGGAGAAATGAGAGTTTGGTGAGAGACTCAAAGTCGGTAGCCGAAGTTGTGGTTCCTAACGATGAAAGTCATTTCGGTGAGATGTTGTCAAGTCCTGGCGAAGTCAAGAGTTCAGTGTGACATTAGGAGGTCAGTAAGACTCATCTGACCAGAAGCCAAAGTCACACCTCGTGCCGATAAGACCATGTCGTTGACATGTTGTTAAGTCTTGGCGATGAGCGGTTACTTTCGGTGAGACTTTAATGTTCAGTGAGACATTTCGAGGAAGAAGCCAAAGCCATAGTCCAAGCCGAAAAGCCAATATCCAATATTGATAACATAGGAAGGTTGTCTAGACGACACAGTTTGATTTTTATGAGACAATGGAGATCAATAAGAGATTTCTAAGACATTGTTAAAGTAGCCACTCTTGTCGATATCTCGTGAGACTTAGTGGGGACCACGATCGACTATTTTGACTCGCTGAGTTGTTTGTTGGTGATTCGTCCAAGATGGAGGATTGGGAATTCATTGAGTTCTATATGTTTCTCCATCAGCGGTTGGAGCCATGAAAACTGAATCGAACCGTTCCTGAGAAGAGATACAAATTGTCTGTAGAAATAGTTGTTGAGGTTAATCAATTAGTTGATGGTTGGTCGATTTGAGATTCTATTAGATGTTGAATGTAATCAATTGTAGAACAATTTCAGACTATGATATGTGGGTTGAATACAATCTATTGTCTGTATTGTTGCCTAAACTAAGACAAGATCAGAGCATTAAATCTATATCTTGTATGTAATTTTGAAATTACGATAATATAAGTGATTTGCTCTAGTGTGTGGGTTTTTCACCGGTAAGGGTTTTCCCACATGAAATTTGGTGTACTCTGTGCGATTGTGAATTTTTCATGTTGCTCTATTTTCTTGCATTGTGTATCTTCATGACTATAGTTTGAAATTGAAATGCATCCCTTCTTATCTCCTCTAATAAATTTAACATTTGGAAGGCGTTTCTGCACTCTTCTTTCCTAACAAGTGGTATCAGAGCCTAGCTAATTGTATTATCCTTGTGGGTAGGATGGGTTGTTTGTGTTAATTTTGCAGTAGGATTTTTGTAGAGGACATGTGTGTAATTGCAGATTGATGATCGCAAGCACATCAGGGAGAGTAGACATTGAGAAGTTCAATGGTGGCAAGTATGAGATATGGAAACTCAAGATGGAAAACCTGTTGGTAGATAGGGATATCTAGGTTGCAATGTCAGGAACTAAACCAGTAGACATGAAACAAGAAGATTGGGACTCCACATATAGGAAAGCCAAAGGGTTGATAAGTTTATGTCTCGTAGACTCTATTCTCTTGAATGTTCATGAGGAGAAGATGGCAGCTTCTTTATGGAAGAAACTTGATGATATTTATCAGGGAAAGTCTCTAGTAAATAAGTTGTACTCCTTGGAGATGAGAAAAGGGACATCTATTGCAGACCGTCTAAATGCATTCAACATGATCATTGCACAGTTAAATTTTGTGGGAGTAATGATTGAGAATTAGGATCATTGTATTCTTTTGTTGTGTTCCTTTCCTGACACTTGGGAACATCTGGTGATGGCTATTGGGAGTACAACAACCACCTTCAAAATGGAAGATGTGATTGCTTTGCTGCTTTCAGAAGAAGCACAAAGGAAATATTCTGAAATGGCCAAGGAGGCTCTTGTTGTTCAAGGAAGATCAAAGGAAAAGGGCAAGGAGAAGGACAAGAAATCCAAATCCAAGTCGAAGGAGAGATCAAAGTCTCCTGAGAAGGAGTATAAGGTGAAGTGTTAGAATTGTAGGCAGTCTGGCCATACTCGAAAGGATTGAAAGAAGGAGAAAAAGAAGACCTTTTCTGATACTGAATCTTCTCAAAGTGATGCAGATGTCTTCATTGTTGCCTTGGTCACTCAGACATCTGATAATGTCTAGTTAATTGATTCAAGTGCATCATTCCACATCACATCTCATAGAAAATGGTTCTTGAAGTATGAGAAATATGATGGTGGGAAGGTCAACCTAGCTAGTGATTCATCTCTTGAGATTGTTGGCAGAGAAAGAGTCAAAATTCAATTTCCTGATGGAAGAGTTATGAGAATCGATGGCGTAATGCACATACCAGGTCTGGCTCAAAATTTACTTTTTGTCAGTAAGCTAAATGATGTTGGTGTACAAGTTACATTCTCTGGTGGTGGCTCTAAGATGAAAAGAGGATCCATGGTGTTGGCTAAGGGTGCATGAGTTGGTACTCTGTTCAAGTTGGATGCACAGTCTGTTCTATGCATTTGTGCCTCTGAAAAATTAGAAAAAGCTACCTAGAAGGAGAAAGTTGCAAACTCAATGGAGGTTAAACTTCCTACAAAGAAAATAATGATATGGAATCGTAGACTCAGTCACATAGAAGAGAGGCTTAAAAGCTCTGAAAAATAAAAATCTTGTTGAGGGGCTTGATGATTGTAATGTTGTATTCAAATTTTGTAAACACTGCATATATGGAAAACAACATCGTGTTTCTTTTTACTCTTGTCCTCACAAATCTTCCGGTTTGCTTGATTATATTCACTCGAGTGTATTTGGTCCATTTAATGTTCCTTTGTTATTGAAATCTAGATACTATATTTTTTTATAGATGGTTATTCGAGAAGGTCATTTGTGTATTTTTGAACAATAAATCAAAAGTGTTCAATCGATTTAAAGAATTTAAAAACTTGGTAGAAAATCAAATGCTTGAGGACTGATAATGGTTGTGAGTTTTGTTCTACAGAATTTGATCAATATTGCAAACATCATGGAATAAAAAGGAATAAGACCACACCTTACACTCCATAGCAAAATGGAATTGTTGAAATCTTGAACCGAACTTTGATGGAAAAATCGAGAAGCATGTTGATTGGTGTTTGCCTAGAGAAAAAGTTCAGAGCTAAGGCTGTGTCCACAACATTTTATCTACATAATAGATCCCCCACTTCAACATTGCAAGATAAGATGCCTATGGAAGCATAGTCTGGTAAGAAGCCCTCTCTAAGACATATTCATGTCTTTGGCTATGAGGTGTATGCTTATGTGCTTGATGTTAATAGATCTAAATTGGAAAACAAAGTTGTTAAGTGTTTCTTCATTTCCTATGGTCTAGGTGTGAAGGGATACAAACTTTGGAATCCTATGACTGAGAAGGAATTGTACAACAGAACTGTAATCTTTCATGAGATAAAACCTACATCAGTTGATCTACAACCTGAAAAGACAGAGAAATAGGAAGCTGAAGTTGAAATTCCTCTAACTCCAGAAAAGGAGGAACTTCAAACTCCATGTGTACTTGAATGAGAGGAGATCTCAAGAAGCTCTAATAGTTTTGATCAAGAAGAATAACAAGAGCATCCACATCAGCCATTAAGGAGGTCTACACCGGAATGGAGAGAACCTGATAGGTATGGTTTTTCAATGCTAGATTTGAATTGTGCCTACGCTTTGATTACTAATGCTGACGAGCCTAGGAATGTGAAGGAGGTAGGTCATGTTGGAAACAAGGAACACTGAGAGTGGGGTGAATCAGTGTTTTGCAATTTTTAACCTTGTTAACCTATCCTTTAAACAACTTAATGCAAATGAATGAAATTAAAGTGCAGAAATACAAGACGATCAACAAAAACACCATAACACTAGTATTTTTGCATGGAAACCCAGTTAAGGGAAAAACAAGATAGGAATGAAACCCACAATATCAATATACTTTGTAGAAGTATAGAAATATTACATAAGAGGAATGCACATGCATTTAGACACACTACGCCTAGACCTCACTACTCAAATTACAATAAGGGCTACAACTTTGGAAGGCTCAATACCTTAGAAAAGATTACAGATAATAATTGGAATCTTTGAACTGATAGACAGCATCTACAAATGCCAAAGCAGTTTCGGTTAAGCACAAAAGACTCTTCTCTACAACATTACTATGTTTTGATATTTTGTTGTATTCCAGAGCTCAAATCTTTGGGTAGCGCACGTGAAACTTTACACAAATGCTCATACACACTTTGCACAACACCACCGATATCAAAAATGATCATATCAATTGGTCTTATATACCCGCAACATCAATTTAGGTCTTCATCATGTCGACCCAAAAACGCATAACATGCAAATGAAATGTGTTACCCAAGTCGGCTCAATCTAATTCAAAACAATCATGCAAACCAAAACAAATTGTCCACATGCTTCCCACATGACGGCTTAACATCCTCAAACACACAAGCAATCGCCAAAATCATTCCACATGATCTACACAATGAATATCCACACGTTACTGCGGATAAGCATTGTTCTAACAAGAAAATTCTCTATCGGATCCTCCAACTCACTCAACATGGCCACAAACTAGGAATAAGATAATTTACACATCCACAATGCATCTTTGAGATCCACAACACCGAATACTCAACATAACTGAATCGCCAACCATAACATTGTACACTTTGTCGGATGACTTGTTCTATCTCACGAACCTCACAAATCTCAATCAAACTTCTAGTATGAATGAGTTATCAACTATGGATTGAATATCTGACTCTAGTTGCCATCAATCACAAGATCATAACAATGATGTAGTGTCTCTTGCCAACAATCTCCCCCTTTGGCATTGATGACAACACTTAATTAAAATGACTAAGTGTCAGACCAAAACCAAAGTATATACACTACAACCAAAAATATAACTACCGGACTCCAAAAAATCAAGACTCCTCCTAAGATCAACATTTTTCACTCCTCTCTACTCCCCCTTTGATAGCAATGCCAAAGATAGGGTTCCAAAAACCAAAAGTTCAGGCCAAAAATGTTGTACACATATACAAAAATTTGAAGATGTCTGCATAGGAATTCTTTAATGTGTCCAAGTGACTATCACAGCCCTTCTTAAAGCTCTCCAAAACTGTTATCAGACCACTGAAAAGATAAGCTTGAGATTTTGTGGTCTTTAGATATGTCGGATCACTGTTGGACAAAGCGTCTTGAGTATCTTTAAGAGCACTAAGCATAATATCCAACTTAGGAGTAATGAGACTCCTAAATTCTCTAACCCTGCCAATTAATCTCTCCCAGTCATGATTCAGGCTTCTATTTTTCTCAAGTAATGATATTACCTCACCTTCATGACTGCACAAAGATACTGATAGAGGGTCTACCGACTGAGATAGGTGTTCTAGCTCATCCTCATGCACCTCAGACTTATTCTCAATGTTTGTGGTAAGTTTCGACTGAGATAAGCATGATTTGTATAAGTTTCCACCTTTAGACAATGCATCTTGCATGCTCTTCATATAGGCACCTAAAGTGACTTTGTCTTTGGCAATCATCTTCTTTAATATCCAGAGCCTTTTAGAATCAAACCCCTTCTACACTTTCTCCTCAGCATATTTTACATAGGACTCAAAATGAGTATCTATAGAATTGATCAAACTTTTTAATTGCCCAAATGCAGTGACAGAGGTATCCTTTCGAAATGAGGGCATCAACTATTCCAAAATATCGGTTGTCAGGGTTAGCAACATACTATCTTCTGAATGACACTTCAGAAGATCTTCGTTGGATTTTGCTTGAGTAAATGATGCTAGTTAAATATTTTTGAATTGGTGATAGAGAGGTGAGGTTAATCGGACCTTGAATAAACTTAGGATCATCAACGATTTGCTTTGCCTTCATTATCTCTGCCATGTCTTTTGCCTCAATCACAACCTCCACCTTTTTAATATTCTTCAAGATTTGCTTTCTTCTCAAGAACCGGAGGGTCAATTGCATCAACCGCGGGATTCTCAACCTTGTCCTTCCCTTCATCTATTTTCCCTGCATCCTCTTCTCTAATTTCTTCTTGCATACTGACCTCTACTCGCTCAACTATTCGAACTTTCGTAACAGAAGTATCATCCATTTTCTACTTGGGTTGTGATGGCATGTCATGTTCTCCCAGATGAGATTCTTCTTTCCCTTTTGCCTAATTGACTTTATATTGGTTCTCTAACAAAACTTTTATCAAAATTTTCTTAGTTTCTTTTGCAACTTCATGAATTTTCCTGAACATGATTTTATTTACTCTGTACTTACTCAAAAATTCATCTTTTGCTAAATTAAGTAATCTATCTATCTCTTCCTTACAAATAACTGAACATAAGTTGACAAATTCATATTCCTTCAATCTATCATCTTACTTGCTTGCAGTTAGCCTCCTTGCATCCAAAATTTCATACAAACTTTTGGGAATCTCAGATATCAATTCTATCAAGGACTTACTATATATGTTCATGTATTCTATGGTTGATTCTTCTAAGGCTCTCTTGCTATTTCCATCACAATTGTCAAACCACATAGTCAAAGGCTTCAAGTTCCCATTCGTGATAACCTCATCTATAATTTGATCTAACGTTATAGGACCTTTCACAGAAAATATTCCTTGCTTTATTATCTCATCAATTTCTGATTTAAATTTCTTACTGGATTTAGATCCACCAGATGGTTTCCCTTTTGCAACTTTGGTGGCCTAGGAAGCTTTAACCTCCTTGATAGCTTCATCTAATTCGGTTTCTTCATCATCAACAGTCACAGATCTAATTGTCTTCCTCTTCTTCTCACAACTACCAGATGGCTAGACAAATGGTTCCGGCTTGCTTCCTAGCTTTGCAAGACCGGAGTAGGGATATATGCTTCTGGTTTTCCTTGGCTTAGGCTTAGCTGGTTTAGGTTTATTCTTCTTCTCCATCTTAACAGTTTGCTCCTTAGAGTCAATGTTCTCCTCTCTATCTTTGCAAACTTATTCCTTTGATATCCACATACTCTCTACAAGATCCTCTACCTCCTTCCTTGCCTTTTCTAGATCACCGGCTTCTTGAACTGTCGATGCAATTTTAAGCTCTTCTCTTTGTATGTTTTGAACCTCTCCTCAGAAGCATCCACCGGTTTACTCAATAAATGTTGTGCATACAATTCCAAAATATGTTTTTCAACCTCATAACCCATAGGCATAATCCATACCATTTGGGGCTCTACTGCTTCCATCAAACACTAGTTTGTATCCACAATGGTCTTAGGGATCCTTTCCCTTGCATGCATCTCCTACTAGAATTTATTGAAATATCCCCACAGATTCTTGTTTCGGACCTTAGAGTCACTAGGGTTATATAATAATTTTCTAATCTGAACTCCTACTGACCTATCAAAGGCCCACTGCACCTGCCCAACTCCCAAAATCTCATTCATAAAGTAGAAAAACAGATATAGAAGCAGTGTTCCAAATTTGAAAGGATGTTTCTTATTTTCTTTGATCTTCTTTATATTATTACTGAGCTCACTCTTGAGCAACTCACAAAGATCATACTTCTTGTTTTCTCTCATCATTTCATAAGAAGCATATATAGCCGTAACGGAAAATGAATTCTCTCTACTAGAATAATAGATCTTATAGCCAATCATCATCGATGCAAACCTGATGTCATACTCTAGGATGTTAATTTTCATTGCTTGTTTGTCAAATTTCGACCCGATTGCATTGGTGACAATATCATTCTTTATAGCCTTCAAAGATGGCATCTCGCTTAATGCACACAAACCTTGTCACAACTTGAATAACAGTCTTTGTGATCTTGTGTTGCTTATCCAAGCACATAAATTCATCATGCGTGTTGCTCAATATGAATTGGATCCATTCGGGTTCATAAAACAATGGAAATCTAACGAACTGCGTGAAATCCTTGTCTTCCAACCCTTGAAATTTTGATTTCATCATCGAATTTTTATTAGATAGCTGATTATTGTACATATTCAACATTTGATTGCTTCCCAATTCCTCAATAGGACAATGTGTGTATACCCTAATGTCTTCAATATGCAAAACTCTGTAGGGCACAGATGAAAATGTGCTCTTAGGGTCATCTTCCATATAAATGAATGGATGATTCTTGGAATTCAGTCGTGCATGCTCAGTGACATCAACAAGAAGAGGGGTAGCAACACTAGATGCAGTCATTTCTAAAATCACAAACTTCAATCTTGAAAGTTCAACCGATAAATACCTTGATCACCAGATTAGAGCTTCTTGATAGATCTTCTTCCTCGCTTTAGTCGCTGAAAATTCTGCTTTCAAGGATCTCCAAAATTATTTTCTCCAAATACAAAATCAAAAATGAAGTGATAAAATTGTTTTGTATCCTCCACGAACCTAACATTCCATTGTAATAAATGTACTTTGCCCCAATACTTCCAAAAACTGTATTTCACATAAATCTTCTGCAGACCTTCAAATTTGCTTGAACTCTTCTGAAAATTCATATGTGATCATCAGACACATCTTTGCAACCTTCTGGAATCAAACACAAATCCCAAACAGGGGGTTTTTAGAATTTTCATGATTACATCCCCCAAGGCCAAATGCCCTAGTTTAGTTACCAGATGTAGTTCTTGCACCAAAATTAGGTGCGGATCCACTTCCTGCCTCGGAATCACTCTTCTTGACCCATTTCTTCTTCATCTGCTCTCTAATCTCTTCAACTTTTGTTTTTCCCTTCTCATTTGCCTTCACACTCTTGTTATTGTCTTCCGCACCTCTCCTATTCACACTTCTACTCCTACAGTACTTAGCAATGTGACCGGATTTGTTACAAGCATAGAAAACAACATTTCCTTGGATAGGCCTGAAATTCATCTGATTTACTCTTTGATATGCACTGATTTGCAACATGTCCAAACATACCACATGCATAACATTTGATATTTCTCCTATTTTGAAAGTTATTCACCACAATTCTGCATGCATTTGCCTTATGACCATATTTATTGCATTTGAAACATTGATCAATAAAGGATAGACTATTTCGATTCATTCTATTTCTACATTGACTAGCCATATGACCAAAAATTTGTTGCAAACAAAATAGTTACCATTGAACTTATGAGCATAAGATTGCCTTACCGGAGACTTCTTAGAATTGTTCTTCTGATGTGTTGACTTGTCTTGACCAAATCTGGAGCCTTCACCTTTCTCAAATCCAAGTCCTCACTTAGCATCTCCACTCTTTTGGCTTTCAAGAATTTCATAAAGCTTAGCTGAGCTAATATTGAATTTCTCCTTGTACTCGTTTGCAGTAGCAAGTTCATCTCTAAGAATGATAATATGCCTCTTAAGCTCTTGCTCATTGTTCTTGGATTGGAGTAGTTCAAGCTTCAACTGATCATTTCCATAGTTGAGTTTGCAGCATTCATCAAATCTATTTTTCAAGGACTGGTTAAGGCTCTCCTCATTCTTCTTTGTTGCTTAAATCACCTTTGTTAACCTCATCACAATGGATTCCATCTTATTTTTCTCAACTACATTATCTCTAGCTAGCTTTTCACACATGTTTTTTCCTTCATGGCTTCTTCATCAATGCTTTGACTTTATTTCTCCTTCAGTCTATCTACAAGTTCCTTTCTCTTTTCCCTTGACATGTTCAAATGATCCTTCAATGATTCAATGACGATCTCAGCATCCCTAAGGCTTTCTTTAACTTGTCGAACCTTAGCTTGTGATTGATCAAGATCTTCAAATGCATCAAGAATTTGTTGTCTGAGACTACCGGAATCCATTGATTCACTTTCCCATATCCTCCTCAAGTTGTTAGGCTTCCTCCGAGGAACTAGGCACTGATACCAATTGTTGGAAACAAGGAACACTGAGAGGGAAGGTGAATCAGTGTTCTACAATTTTTAACTTTGTTAATTTGTCCTTTAAACCACTTAACACAAATAAATGAAACCATATCACCAGGATTTTTACGTGGAAACCTGGCTAAGGGAAAAACCCACAATATCAATATACTCTACAAAAGTATAGAGATATTACATAATGGGAATGCACATGCATTCAAGCACACTGTTTAGAGCTCGTTGCTCTAATTACAATAAAGACTACGACCGCGGAAGTCTCGATACATTACAAAAGATTATAGATAATAATTGAAATGTCTGAACTAATATACGACATCTACAAATGCCAAAATAGTTCTGATTAAGTACAAAACACTTTACTCTACAACACTACTTTGTTATGATGTTTTGATATATTTTTGAGCTCAAATCTTTTTGTAGCACAAGTAAAACTGCACACAATCGCTCATACACACTTTGCACACCACCACCGATATAAAAAATTGATGCAGGAGCATCCCCGATTCACAGAAATCTTGCATCAACCAAAAACATTTTCTTTTTTGTTTTGCTTTTTGTTTGCAGTTTCAGTTTTCCTTTCTATGTATCTCAGTTTTGGCTCACCGGATCCTATGGAGTTGAATTACACTTGAAGACTTGATCGTCTTTCTTGCTTCTAGACCACATCACATTTGGATCACTTTCCGACAAAATATTACTATCAATTTCTATGACAATTTCCTGTTACCGGTTGACAGTCCTTTGTTACCGGTTGCCTAGACCTATTTTGATGATCTACTGGAACCCCTTTCGAAGCTTGCAGAGCCTTGGGCATTGATTTTGATTTTCCTTTGTGTGTGTGTATATATATATATATATATAATAATGTAATCAATCAGAGAATCAAGTAGCTAGATTGTGTGGAGAAGATAGATCCTAAGATTCAAAGTCCTGGTTGTGACCTATTCTACCAGACATGTGAGTCGGTATGTTATAACCCAGTTGTTACCGATTGGATGTAATCAAATTTCATGCAATAAAATAATCTATTTTTGTTAGAAATTAGGATCTACGGATACTAATCATTATAAACAAGATTATAAAGTAAATGAAATATGAAACATACATGCAAAATGTACACATTACACAAGATATACATGGGGAAAACCCTTTCGGGTAAAAAACCCCATAAAGCATCATTTAATTAAAATACTTACAAATATAGTCTATAATAAAATAGACATGAACCTGGGGATACTCCTCCAATACTTCCACATGGCCAATAATACCTCGTATGCATAGTGATACAACTCACCATAAAGCTCCAAATTCACACACCTCTCAAATGAGAGAGAACCTCCTTAAGTATAGGAGGAAGGGTGACTTCACTAGTCACACCTTTTCAATAACCCCCACTCATAAATAATTAATAATCTAATAGTTACTAGATTATAATTATTTCAAATGGGATATGCTTATAAAGCATATAATATATAAGGTTTTATAACCTTATATTAGAACATTATATATAAATGTTATAAGGATGTGCTCCCTAATAACATTATGTTCTAACAATTTTGCATTGCCTCCATCATATCTTTGTGTTTCTGTTGTGTTTACTATTGTTGAACGGTCTGAATTGATCTCTTTGAGGTCCCTCCTCATGGGTAATTGCTACAAGTGGTATCAGAGTGAAGTTTTGTTCCAGAGGTTGCGTATCCTAAAAGTTTTGTTGTAGGGTGGTGGATTGCAGATCCTACCTACAGATGTAGAGGACTAGCGTGAATGATGGCGTGAAGAGGAGCTAGAAATGCTGGAGTGCATTGGAATGCAAACCCTGTTGTGATGGAGATGTTACGAGGAATAGCAGCCCAACTAGAAGCCATGGAAATAGCCCAGAGAAGAGGTCGACATATTGAAGATGTAAGTGAAGATGAAGGAGAAGAAGCCCTAGCAGAACAAGAAAATCTACCAATAGTTGATTCGAATGAGGAAAGGGTTTTGAGGGTTTTGAGTAGAGTGAATAGTAAACCACATTTTACCCCACCGGAATATGATGGGAAGTTAGATTCAAATGAATTGATGGATTGGATCTCAGAGGTGGAAAAGTATTTTGATTTTGAAAACACTGCGGAAGAAAGGAAGATGAAATATGCTTGTACCCAGTTGAAAGGTTATGCATCTCTTTGGTGGGAGAATTTGCAAGTTGATAGACAAAGAAGAGGTAAAGAGAATATTAAGACATGGGATCGAATGATTGCTAAGTTGAAGTCAAAGTTTGTGTCGGCGAATTATCAAGTAGATTTGTTCCAGAAATTGCAAAATTTGAGACAGAAGGAATCTAGTGTGAAGGAGTGCACTAAACCATTTTACAAGTTGAATATCAAATCCAGACATGTTGATGATGAAGTTGAACAAGTTGCAAGATATTTAAATGGATTGCGGATGTCTATACAGGATGAATTGAGTTTTATCAAATTGGAGTGTTCAAGAGGCTTACCAGTATGCCCTAAAAGTATAAGAGAAGTTAAACAAAAGACATGAGCAGAGATTGAGAGGCAGAAGAGGAAGGTTTACCAAAGGAATATTTACCGAAGGAAGAGGATATATCGGAGGAAGAGGAACCAGTACAGATCAGAACAAGGATAAGGAAGTGAGCAAAGAAGGTAATTCATACCGGAAAGATGATAGAAATTTCTACCAGAGGAGAGAACCGGATGGTTACCGGAATGAGAACTTTGGAAGATGGGACAAGAGAACATTTAGAGGAATTTTCTATAAGTGTGGAGGAGGAAATCGTGCATTCGAGTATAAGAAGACAGAGAATATCGGAAGAGTGGCAATGGTGAAAGAAAAACCCTACCGGATCAAACAATAAATCAGAAGATGGATAACTGTTGATGATGAGGAGAGCTTTGTGTCATACCGAAGGAGATGAAGAGCCTTTACAGAGGAAGAATATGTTCAAGACCAGATGTAAGGTATCTGTTAAGTGTTGTAAAGTTTTTATTGATAGTGGTAGTTCAAATAATCTTGTTTCAGAGGAGATGGTGAATCCGTTGAAATTGGAGAGATAGAAACGCCCTAAGCCTTATCAGATAGCATGGATTCAGGATGAACATAAATTGTTAGTAAGTGAGTAATGTTTGGTGAAATTGAAAATTGGGAATTATCATGATGAAGTCTTGTGTGATATCATTGCTATGGATATTTGTCATCTTTTGTTGCGTAGACCCTGGCAATTTGATAGATAGACAGTACATGATGGGAGAAAGAATACATACACTATTATGGTCGATGGGATGAAGCAAACCTTGTTGCCTTTGGAGGAACATTTGAAGAATGAAGTTTGTACGAATGCTAGAATCTGTTAAGTAGATGGAAGGAAATTCATGGATGGATTGAGACATGAGAATGTGTGTTTTGCCTTAATTCCTAATAAAACTGAGAGATCAGAACCAGAAGGAGAAAACCCAGAAGAGATAAGAGATTTGCTGATATAATATGAGGACGTCATTTCAAATAATGTACCTGATGGATTGCCACCTGTGACAAGTATTATTCATTGCATGGACTTGGATCTCAGAGCTAGTTTGCCTAACAAAGTTGCACACCGGTTGACACCAGCAGAGAATTAAGAACTGAATAGACAAGTGTAGGAGTTGTTGAAGAAAGGTTTGATCAGGAAGAGTCTGAGCCCTTGTGCAGTACCAGCAGTATTAGCACCTAAGAAGAATGGATAGTGGAGAATGTGTACCGATTCAAGAGCAATAAACAAGATCACAGTGAAATACCATTTTCCTTTGCCTAGGATGGATGACACAATTGACTGTTTGAGTGGAGCAAAATACTTTACGAAGATAGATTTGAAGAGTGAATATCATCATATCAGGATCACAGAAGGTGATGATTGGAAGACAGCATTTAAGGCAAATGAAGGACTGTATGAATGGTTGGTGATGCCTTTTGGATTGACCAATGGACCGAGTACTTTCATGAGGCTGATGAATGAGGTATTGAAAAAAATCTTGGGTAAGTTTATTATTGTGTATTTGTATGACATTCTGATTTTCAATAAGACAAAAGAGGAGCATTTGCTGCAATTAAGACAAGTTTTGCAGAGATTGAGAGAAGAGAAGTTGTTGATCAATATCAAGAAGTGTACTTTCATGAAGGATGAGTTAGTCTATTTGGGATTTCCAATATCTGAGGATGGTTTGAAGATGGACCCTAAAAAAATGAAAGCAACTATTGAATGGCCTACACCGGAAATCATTGGAGAGGTAAGATCATTTCATGGATTGGCTAGTTTTACCATAAGTTTATCAGAAATTGTGGTTTAGTTTGTAACCCTATGAGTAGGACCATGAGAGGAGACCGGAATGAATTCAAGTGGACCACCGAAGCAAACAAAAGTTTTGAACTTTTGAAGTAGAAAGTTACTGAGCAGCCTATGTTAGATTTACCGGATTTCAATAAAGTATTTCAAGTAGATTGTGATACAAGTGGAATAGCAATAGGAGCAGTCTTGAGTCAGGAAGGGAGAGCAGTAGCTAATTTCAGTGAGAAATTAAATGATGCCCGAAGGAGATATTTAGTGTATGGTCAACAATTTTTTTCCATAGTTCAAGCCTTGAAAAAGTGGAGGCATTACTTGTTGCCTAAGGAGTTTGTGTTGTATACAGATCATCAAGCTTTACAGTATTTGAACAGTCAAAGTAAGTTGAATCAGAGACATATGAGATGGGTAGAATTCTTCCAGAGTTACACCTTTGTGTTGAAGCATAGAAGTGGAAAATCTAACAAAGTTGTTGATGCATTGAGTAGGAGAAGGAATTTGTTGACAGAGATGAGAGTAACATTATTAGGATTTGAATATTTGAAGACCTTGTATGATGAGACCCAGATTTTGCAGAACCTTGGAAAACATGTAGAGAATCGGTTATTGTAGATAGAAGCAAATGGTTGGATTATTTTATGCAGGATGGGATGTTATTCAGAGGAGTTCATTTGTGCATACCTAATATTTCTATGAGGGAGAATCTGATAAAGGATAAACACAATGGAGGACTAGCTAGACATTTTAGCATTGACAAAACAGTAGCATTAGTGAGTGAGCAATACTTTTGGCCCCAAATTCATAAGGATGTTAAGAGATATGTGCAGAGTTGTAGAGTTTGTCAAGTTGCAAAAGGTAGTAGTCAGAATGTGGGATTGTATAAACCTTTGACAGTACAGGTAAGATATTAGGAGGATATAAGAATGGATTTTGTACTTGCATTGCCTAAGACACCAAGAGGGAATGATTTTATATTTGTGGTAGTGGGTATATTCTTGAAGATAGCTCATTTCATACCTTATAAGAAGACATCAAATGCATTGCATACAACAGACCTATTTTTCAAGGAAGTGGTGAGATTGCATGGATTACCTTAGTTTCAAACAAAGATACTAAGTTTGTTGGTTGTTTTTTAAGAACACTTTGGAAGAAGATGAAGATAGATTTGAAGTTCAGTTCCACTTTTCATCCACAGACTGATGGAAAGACCGAAGTTGTTAACCGGAGTTTGGGAAATTTGTTGAGATGTTTAGTCAGAGATAAAACCAGATGTTGGGATTTGATCCTTGCACGAGCAGAGTTTGCCTACAACAATTCAGTGAATAGAAGTACTAGAAAAACATATTTTGAGATAGTTACCAGAGTGCATCATAGAGGTATATCAAAATTGAGAGACATTAGCAGTGAAAACCGGAGAAGTTTAGAAGAAAAATATTTTGCAGATCACATGGCAACATTGCATATTCAGGTTAAACAGCATTTGGAAGACATGAACAACAAATATAAGGAGAAGGAAGATAAGAAGTGGAGACATAAGGAATTTTAAGTTGTGATGAAGTGATGGTATATCTGAGAAAAGAGATATTCCCGGTCGGAACTTATAATAAGTTGTAGACGAAGAAGTTTGGACCTTGCAAGATTTTGAGGAAGTTCAGTTCTAGAAATGCATATGTAGTGGAGTTACCAGATAGTCTAAGTATTTCACCTATATTCAACATTGCAGATCTTCGTGAGTATCATGAACCAGAATTCAGTGAGGACGGTGTTGCAGCCTTGGAGAAATAGTTGCCCCAGAAGGAACTGGATCAAATTGAAGATATTTTGGACAGTAGGATTGGGCATAGTACCTAAGGCAGTGAATATAAGGAATATCTTGTGAAGTGGAAGAACAAACCAGTTGAAGATTCATCTTGGATTTCTCAAGCACGGGCAGACCACCTTGGTTTTCCTCTGACCCTAGCAAAGTGAGAAGATCATTTTTTCAATAACCCCAGATGTCTGATGCATGAGCATCCTTAGTTCATAGCAATCTTGCATCAACCAGAAACATTTTCCTTTCAGTTTTCTTTTCTGTGTGTCCTGGTTTTGGCTCACCGAATCCTGTGGAGTTGGATTCTACTTGAAGACTTGGTCATCTTTCTTGCTCCAAGACCGCATCGCATTTTGATCACTTTCCACAATATATCACTATCAGTTTCCATGAAAGTTTCATGTTACCGGTTGACAGTACTTTGTTACTGGTTCCGTGGACCTATTTTGGTGATCTACTGGAAGCTCTTTCAAAGCTTGTGGAGCCTTGGGAGTTGATTCTAATTTTCCTTGGCGTGTGGCTGACCTTCTTCATTTCATCCTTTGGATTTTTTAGAGGAATCTCTTGGTCGAGGCCGACCTTGTTATTTTACATGTTAGGTCTTGTTCTTCAGGTTTTGATCCCTTTGGGCCAACTAGATCCTTTGGATTAATATATATTTTTAATTATGCATTGTAATGTAATCAATCAAAGAATCAAGTAGCTAGACTGTGCGTAGAAGATAGATCCTAAGATTCAAGGTCCCAGTTGTGACCTATTCTACCAGGCCCATGAGCTAGTATGTTGTAACCCGGATGTTACCAGTTTGATGTAATCAAATTTCATGCAAGAAAATAATCTGTTATGTATTGCCTCCATCATATCTTTGTTTTTCCATTGTGTTTACTCTTGATGACCGGTCCAAATTGATCTCTTTGAGGTCCCTCGTCGATGAATACATCAAAAATGATCGTATCAATCGGCCTTATATATCTGCAACATCAATTTAGGTCTTCATCATGTAGGCCCGAAAATGCATAACATGCAAATGAAACATGTTAACCAAGTAGGCTCAATCCGATCCAAAACAATCATGCGGACCAAAAAAAATTGTATGCATGCTTCCCATATGATAGCTTAACATCCTCGAACACAAACAATCGCCAAAATCACTCTGCACGATCCGTGCAATGAATATCCACACATTAGTGCAGATAAGAAATGTTCTAACAAGAAATTTCTCTATCGGATCCTCCAACTCACTCAACACTCAATACAGAAGGCCACAAACTAGGAATAAGATAATTTACACATCCACAATGCATCTCTGAGATCAGCGACATCGAATACTCAACACAATTGAATCGCCAACTATAACATTGTGCACTCTGTCGGGTGACCTGTTTTATCCCACGGACCTCACGAATCTCAATCAGAATTCTAGTATGAATGAGTTATGAATTGCAGAATGAATATCTAACTCTAGTTGCCATCAATGACAAGATCATAACAATGATGCAGTGTCTCTTGCCAACAGGTCAAGTGTCTGATACATATTCCTGGTTGGAGGCTATGAGTGAAGAAATGGCTTCACTAAAGAAGAATGAAACATGGGATCTAGTGCCCTTTCCTGAAGGTATAAAACCAATTGGTTGTAAATGGGTATTTAAAAAGAAAATTGGTCTAGACGGCACTGTTGAAAAGTACAAATCTAGATTGGTCGCGAAGGGTTATTCCTAAGTAGATTGAATTGATTATGGAGAAATATTTTCTACTATAGAAAAGATGACATCTATGAGATTTCTTTTGTCACTTGCAGCAGCATATGACTTTGAGATCGAGTAGATGGATGTGAAGACAACGTTCCTTCATGGAGACTTGGAGGAAGAAATTTATATGTCCTAGCCTGAGCATTTTGTGGTAAAATGTAAAGAATCCTTGGTTTGCAAGTTGAAAATTTTTTTGTATGGTTTAAAATAGTCACCTAGAATATAGTACCAGAAATTTGATACATTTGTGTTGTCATTGGGATATGTATGTAAGATCAAAATCTGATCATTATGTATATTAAGAGACTGAGAATGATCATATGTTTATCAATGCTCTATATGTGGATGACATGTTATTCATTAGGAATAGTAAGGGTGTGATTTTTTTATTTGAAGTCTCGACTGTCAACACATTTTGAAATGAAAGACCTAGGTGCAACTAGCTATATTTTGGAGATGGAAATCAGTAGGGATAGGAAAAATAGAAAGCTTTGGCTCAGTCAGAGCAAGTACATTAGTATTGTCTTGGAGAGATTGAACTTGTCAAATTGAAAGTAGTTAGTTGTTCCAGTGTTGCAAGGAACGAAGCTTTCTATTGAAGATTATCCAAAATCTCCTTCTCAGATGGAGGACATGGCCAAGGTGCCTTATGCAAGTGTAGTTGGCAGCCTTATGTATGCAATGGTATGTACTAGGCCAGATATTGCCCAAGTAGTGGGAGTACTAATCCGGTTTATGGCAAATCTAGGAAGACCGCGTTGGGATTCTATGACAAGAGTGTTTAGATCCCTGAAAGGAACTTCTCAGTATGCTATGTGTTACCATGCAAACTTGGTTGGATGACAAAAGACGATCAACATTCAGGAATATGTGGATTATGATTGGGTCGGGGACATTGACACTAGAAGATCCACCAGTGGATACATATTCACATTGAATGGTAGTGCAATCAGTTGGATCAGCAAGCAGAAAGTTGTAGTCACTTTGTACACTACAAAGGCAGAGTACATGGCAGCAACTCATACATGTCTAGAGGTTGTTTGGCTTAGGCAGTTGTGTTCTAATGTTGGGTTTAATGCAAGCCATATTTCCATATGTTGTGACAGTCAGAGTGCCATTTGTTTGGCAAAAAATCCCATCTTCCATGCCAGGATGAAAAATGTTGATGTGTAGTATCATTTTGTTCGTGCAATGGTGGAAGATGGAAAGGTTAATCTAGAAAAGGTGGATACTTTGTAGAACGTTGCAGATGCACTGACAAAACCTATGAGCATGACTAAGTTCAAATTGTGTGCTAACTCTATGGGCCTTGGATCCCATGATTCTCAATAGTCTCTAAGTGTTCAAGAGGTGTTGGTAAGTTCTTCGTCAAGTGGGAGAATATTGAGGAAGTATGCCTCAAACTTGTTGTTTGAAACCTCTCATAAAGAACAAGTTTTGGAAATTTTAGTGTGATTTGTCCAGTGCCTTGGCGAAGTATAATATAGCAGTGATTTTTGTGTGACCTTCATTCTCAGCAAGTCTCCTCAAGCAGTACACAAAGATCATTCTTCTTACCAATATCATTGTGCCATTAGATAGGTCTTGGCATTGACATTAGCTTTCAATAAGATGGTCTAAGCAGCTATTCGTAGTTACTTCTCAGTGCCATGATAGGATTTTGGGGAGACATGAGAGTTTGGTGAGAGACTCCAAGTCGGAAGCCAAAGTTGTGGTTCCTACTAATGAAAGTCATTTCGGTGAGATGTTGTTGAGTCTTCACAAAGTTAAGAGTTCGATGTGACATTAGGAGGTCAGTAAGACTCATCTAACTGGAAGCCAGAGTCACCCCTCATGACGATAAGACCATGTCGTTGACACATTAAATCTTGGCAATAAGCGTTTGCTTTTAGTGAGACTTCGTTGTTTGGTAAGACATTTCAAGGAAGAAGTCAAAGCTATAGTCCATGTCAAAAAGCCAATATCCAATATTGATAAGACATCAGGGTTATCTAGGCGACACAGTTTGATTTCTATCAAACAATGGAGATCGATAAGAGATTAATAAGACAATGTTGAAGCAGCCACTCTTGTCGATATCTCATGAGACTTAGTTCGGACCAGGATGCACTATTTTGACTCGTTGAGTTGTCTATTGGTGATTCGTCCAAGTTGGAGGATTGGGAATTTGTTGTGAGTTCTTTGTGTTTCTCAATTAGCAGTTGCAGCCATGGAAACTTAATCGAACCGTTCCTGAGAAGAGATACAAATTGCCTATTATAATTTAATTAGTTGCAGAATAATTTGAGACTGTGATCTATGGGTTGAATACAATTTGTTGTCTGTATTGCTGCCTAAACTGAGACTAGATTAGAGCATGAAATCTATATCTTGTATGTAATTTTGAAACTATGATAATACAAGTGATTTGCTTCGGTGTGTGGTTTTTTCACCCGTAAGGGTTTTCCCACATGAAATCTAGTGTACTTTGTGTGATTGTGAATTTTTCATGTTGCTTTGCTTTCCTGCATTGTGTATCTTCATGGCTATCGTATGAAATTAAAATACATCCTTGCTTATCTCATCTAAGAAATTTAACATTTGGAAGGCATTTCCGCACTCTACTTTCCTAGCACATTGTTGTCCACCACCTTTGGCATCGCATCCTAGGTGAGGTCCAAGGGTTCATTCTTCTCACTTTGTTCGGTACCCTCACTGGTAGATTGAGCTTTCATCTTCAACATCCTCAATATCCACTACATCTTCATTCCCAACAGAGTCATCCTTCTCAGTATCTTTATCATACCCAACCAAATTCTACTTAGCAACAATACCCTTCAAGCGCCTAGCTAGTCTAATGGAGCACCTACGATTAGCACTAGCACTTTTGTTGACATCCTCCATAGCCTCCATTTCAACCTCACTATCAACCTCAATCCTTTGTTTTTTGGGCAAGAGGGAGTCCCTATGCCTTCCGCATATTCTCCACCCCAGAGGAGGTAGCTTGTTGCTTAATTAACATAGAGGTGAGCTTGGCAATCACAAGGGAGCCCAAATGTGAGTGAATTTTGGAGGAATGGGGCAATTTTAAATATTTGTTATTTCCACCCCCCGAGGAATCGATAATAGTAGTCGCAGGGGGCGAGACAAAGCTTAAGGCTTCATGGGCCATCATTAACAATTTCTTAGGAGGGCTAAAAGCGATTTAGAAATGATAAAGGCATAGAATTAGGCCATGGTCAACTGGAATAGGTTTTTGACCTTGGGTTATGGCTACCTCAAAAGCATCAAGCACAGATTTTTCAAGGGAAGTTAACAAGAAGAAAGGAAAAGAGAGCAATTCATGGTTACGAAAGTGATTCAATAAAAGAAAATGATAATTTAGTAGTAAACCTTAAACTTTCCCTCAGGAGTAAAAAAATTCATAATCATTAAACACACCTTGTTCCATGGTTTTGGAAATTTATCACATGCAAAAGCCCCATTAAGCTTCATAGGTTCCTCTTTTTCCCTTAAGAACTGTCATCTGACACTTGGCTTTACTTTTTCCATTTTTTGCCCATGATTGAGAGGCCTATAGCAATAGTAAGGATTTAGCAAATTAACTGATAGGTTTCCATCATACCCATTAATCTCCTAAATAAACTCAACAACCCCAACCTCATTACACACATGCTAGACTACAAGGTCATTTTTCAATTCGACATGAACACTAGGCTCAATTATAACTTTGTCCCCACCCATTATGCAAAGCAACATAGTAAACATGGTGACAAGGTGGACACAAACCCAAGACTTAGCTCTCAAACCACTTAGCAAACCAAAACTAACTGGAAACAAAGTATTTAGCACCTTGAAAATAGTATCCTTTAAAAATTGTAAGGTATGAAGGTGACAATAATTAGACATCCATCTCCATAAATTCCAAGCATGCCAGTATTTTCTAACGGTACTAAACAAAAGATTGTGGCAAAATTTTCAATCCAAGTTCACACCACCACTGCAAGAAATATCAAATATAAAACTTTTATTTTTAAAGGCATTAGTCTTTTCATTAATGAACTTGCACAAAAAATGATAATAACATCTAGTTATCTAAAGTGATCTTCCACAAAATTCAGTTAGGCATGTCTTGCACAAGGGAATCACCTCATCATTGTGACCATAAACTTGTTATGCAACTCCCACTGAATATTCTTATCATCCCAGTCCTCCCTCAGATCCAGAGTCCATGTCATTTGTACCCACATCTTACTTCTTTCAATGCAAAAGGAGACCCACATGTCTCACCCATTCTTTCGTGTATGCATATATCTCAAATCATGCATCTTTGTCAACATAATCATCTACAGCCACCAAGCAAATGCCCAAATGTGTAAAGGGCCCCATCTCCTTCACCACCTAGGTTGTCATATAATCCAACCTATCCACCCCATCTTCATGATAAACTCATCCCCACAAATAGTCATTGCATTTTATTCAATCATACAACAATTTGAAACCCCTTCCCATCAGAAAACATTCAAATTTGAATAAAGATTCCCCCATCTCAATCCCAAGATGACCAAACCAAGAAAAGCGCCACACAACCATAACCTACAACTACAAGTCCTTCAATAAGATGGTTGTCCCTACTCTCCTCAATTAGGAGTCTTTGGATGTTATCTTGCAAGTAGTCCCCCCTTCCTCCAACATCTGAGATAACCCAACCCCCAAATTAAAGTCATAGCATCAACCTAACTATTAGTACCCACCATATTACTACCTGATTCAACAGTCACCAAGGTTCCAGAACCAAACAATTCTATTAAAATTTAGTTTGTGCCTCCTTACTATGCGAGGAGTCCACCTAGTCTTCTACCTCTTCAATCTTTTAGAATCATCAAATCTAGCATATGAAGGGGGAGATTCCAATTCTTTACAATTATATCATCAAAGATCAAGGGGTGAAAGGAGGGACAACCTCAGTTGCTGACTCAAATATTCTCCTGGAGAAACTTAGCAGAACTTCTAAACACCTCATCAATAGATCTTTCATCACCCCTGAAAATTCTATTATTCCTCTCCTTCCAAATGCTCCAAGAGAGATGTAGAGGGATTTGTCTTCAGAATTAACCAATAAAGGGGTGGTAGGAACAACATGTCCATTCAAGGGCCAGAGCTTCAGAATTATTATTCATAACCCAAGACACCTCTAAACTTTTTAGAACTTTACCCCAAAACACAAAATTGAATTGGCAATGAAAGAGAATGTGGGGAATGGATTCTTCCTCAATATTACATTGGATACATCTATTTAGGAGTTGAAAACCCCATTTGATGAGGCTCTCCTGTGTGAGAACCTTGTTATGCAAATAGTCCACTAAAAGAAATTCACTTTTGGGATAAGTTGACAATTCAAAATTCTCCACAAAAGATACCTGAGGGTATCCACTTTCAACAACAAATAGTAATTTGATTTGATAGAGAAGTTTCATTCGGTATTTTTGGACTAGATAAACTTATCTTCCTCATTGAAGATGGAATTTTGACCAATTGCAAGAGTTGTCGTAAATGGGAAACCAAACGAAGCAAGTGGGGTTGGGTTTGAGAACATTGGGTAATATCTAACCAAGACCTATGCAATAAAATGTAGTCCATCACACGAGTGCCAAAGAAGTCTAGAGCGATATCTTTAATATCCTTAAAGTTGAGGTCAGATGACAAAGGCCCATCCCCCAACCAATTAACCTCATGTTGGTATTTCCAACTGATGTGCCCAAGTATCCTATATGAGTAGCCAACTCCAATCTACAAGGACATCAAAGTCCAACTGACAGGATATGATTAGGGATAAAGGGCTAATCAAGATCCTCTACACTTTAGGCTTTGTGAAATATGGGCAACTAAACCCTAAAGCAATAACTTTTGGTCCTAATTCAGTTTGTTCTAGCACTAAAACAAATATGTTCTCAATTATTTGGGTAATCAAAGGTTGTATAATTTTGAAGGATGTGGCCATATCCCTAACTAGTAAAATCTAAGGACTTTGAGAATAGATAATTCTATCTCTAAAAACTAAAAGCTCAAAATAAATCAAACATAAAAATAATAATTTCTTTGATTTATCTGAGAGATCTAGAGGCTAATAGTATAAGAAACTTAATCATTGCCTATCCATTGGCCAAAAGAGTCTAGAATTACAGTAGAGAACATAAAAGAATTGCAACATTCACAATTAGAACACCTACTCCTCAATGATTTGTTGGATTGTTGTTTGTGTTGGAGAGATGTGTTGTCATTATTGTCAACATATTTTTTCTCTTTAGCGTAGTGTTGCATTGTAGTTCAATTAGTTGGTTTGTGTTGTATGTTGATGATTGTTTGTGCATTAAAGGGTTTGTAGAGTGATCTCTCTAGTTGATTCAACATAAGTTTGAGGGGTCCACACGAAGATTTAAATTATGAGTATCAGTGTTGTGGCCAATTTTTTTGTTGTTCAGTATTGTCAGTGTTTAGTATTTTGATCTGCATTGCTCCACATTGTAATATCATGATCTCCAGATTTGGGAATATGTTTGGGACGTTGATGTGTGTCCTCAATTTAGATGGTTCATGATTTGGTGTTCTACAAGTGAATCTTTCAAGTTGACAGTCAGCTCAGTTGATGTTCTTGAGGTTCAATATGATGATGCGATGATTCTGGTAATTTGAGTTGGTGTGGATGTTGTGGTAATTCAGAATGCTTGTGGATGTTTCTAGATCATGTGTTATTAGTTTTGGTGGTCGTCATTGATTGGCGAGCACATTATTAATGATTTTCTTTAGTCCGGTGGTATTCTTCATGTTCTTGGCTGACATGGTGATTGTAGCGTGTTGTGGATATTTGATGAATAATTCTTGGAGGTGTTTCATATGCGATGTGGTGATTTAGGTCAATGTTTTGTCCTAGCTGACATTGTTTTGGTCAGCATATGATATTGTAGTGTGTATGCTTATATTTTGTAATTAGCTGAGGTGTGTTGAGCCAACCTTGTTGATATTGATCCAAGGTTGATGTCAATGTATAAATAAATGTAATTTCCATGTAATTATGAGGTTGTGGTTGTGTGATATGTGCGAATAAGGTATTAATCATTCGGTAGTAGAGCAGAAGTGTGGAGAAGTGTGAGATGTTATGTGCTTAACTAGAACTGTTACCAAGCATTGTGGTTGCTATTTCTTAGTTCCAGTTTTTTCGAAAGTGATTTGAATTTGTTTGTGAGCTCTAAAAAATGAGTCTAAATGCATGTACATTCCTTATTGTAATATTTCATATACTTCTACCAGCATATTATCATATTGTGGGTAGGTTCCCACCGTAGTTATTCCCTTGACCGGGTTTTCCACATCAAAAATCTTGGTGTTATGTGTGTTCTTGTTGTGTTGATGATTTATGTTTTCACTGTTAATTATCAGATTTGTGATTAGTGTACATTGTAAGTTTTGGTGACAACTAAATCACCCCCCCACTCTCAGTTGTTCGTCCTATTTTCATCATGATTAATATCTGATATCAATCATGGCATAATAATGAACCAATGAGTCATACTTGTTATCCCTTAAACATCGCACAAAATCTTTGTATCTAATTCAAGCATTTTAATCTTCTACTTTAGCAGAAGCAAAAATTAGACACACATCAGCAACATAGTGCAGAGACAAAATCAAAAACACTTGATTATTGATTTCATAAGATTTTGGAATATAACATTGGAGACAACTTGAGAAACATTGAATTAGATTCCAAGATGTTTCTGAAAATTGCATAAGTTTCATATTTTCAATGTATTCATAGAAAATATTTAAAAACAAAACATGAGGACTGAACAGGTCTCTATATTATAGACCTATAGACAAATATACATTGTAACTTCTAAGTGGTTCTTTGAGAGAGTTGAGACTTCAAAAACTCTAAAAATTTCTGAGAGTGTTAAAGTAAGGACTTGAATATCCTTTTTTAACAACAAGGATGCCAAAAATATTTGAGCCTTTTACAAGATTTTATGGCAGTAGGTAACACCTAACATAGAACATGACAAAAAACCTTTTTGACAGAAGACATTCTTTTTCTACTCTTGAGGTAGTGGTTGTTGTAGATGATTTGTAGTCCTCCTTTCTTTGTGCAAGCTCACTTATCAAGCTGAAAGATTTGATAATCCTACAAACCTATTAAATCCACCATGACAGAGAGAAGCTCACTACACCTTTTAAGAGAGATTCATTAAATGCTCAAACCTTGCAATTCAAATCTTCAATATAGGATTACAAAATGATCATCTAACAATATTAAAAGAAATCTTATCTTTTTTGGCTATAAAAATAAAAGATACAAAATTTCAAAATTGGTGGGAAACCAAGGGCTAATTCCTAATTCAAAATTTTAAAACTGAATAAGAGAGAAGGAGAAAATAAATAAACTAGAGCACATCCAATCCATCTTCCTTGATATGTTGGAGCATTGTGATATGTCCTTAGTATCATTCATCATCTAAGATAGTCATCGCAACTTCCATCTTTGTCATCCCACTTTCAAACTTTGATAGAGAATCCATGTAAGCACCAAGCTTTCTCACAACATGTGTTATTTGTCAAGATATCCACTAGCATAGGCTCCAACACTATTTTGACCTCATCCTTCCACTCTAATTTTGACATTAATATCCTCTTTCTTACAACATCCTTTACTTATCAAACAGAGGGGACATTTAACAAGTCACTAAGAATTGAAAACCTGAAAGATCATATTTGATCCTCTTTGTATAGTTCTTGTGTGTGATGAAGATATGAGTAAGCACTTTCTTCTTTTCCCTCATCTTAGAAACTAAATTATGCAAACAGACAGGAATTGGCTTCATGAAACCAATCTCAAGAGCACTAATCATCTTATGCAGAAATGCGAGGAATAGGCAATGAGTCTCTGCCACTTCAAATGATATTTGTAAAACTCTAACAATTCCCCATGCTCATTGGTGCAGGAGCACCCTTTCAAGCTCTCCCTCATTTTTTTTTGGTTGGTATTATGCTTCTTATGAAGCCATTGTATATAAAATAATGAGCCAAGTTCTCATAGGTCCTAGGTAAGGTCCTAGAGGGGAGCTTAGGGGTCATAAGTCAAAATTGTGATTGCTTTGAAAATGGAGGTTATGTGTGTCCTGGAGGCGTTTAGGGGTCCTTCACATCATGGTGGTGACCTTAGGTTGGCCCATTGTGGGTCTAGGAGTCATGAAGAGCAACATTGGGAAAGTTGCTCAAAAGTTGCATGACAACTTTTAAAAGTTGTCAAGCAACTTTTCCACCATGTTGTCAAAATCGTTAGGTTGGTGTGGACAACCCTAAATGTGGCACACCAACCAAGGTATGGGTAGTATAAGATGTTTTAAACCCTAAGTTAAAGGGTTGGTTGTCAGAGATTGTGCGGCTCAAGCAAACTGTATTGACTGTGACTGTTTTTGAGTTACCAGTTTGTTTGAATGAAGTTACCGAGCAAACAAATGGATTGATTTGTGATCAAACCTGTGTGGAATGTTTTCTTTGGTGTATATATCTTCATTGTGAGTGATTATATTAGCTTTTTGTTTACCGGTTGAGTGTGTTTGTAAATAATTTGTAAGTTGCAGTCTTACTGTCCAGTTTTGGACCGGTTTGAGCAAATGAAGTCTTAACTTCATTCCCTGTTGTGGAACCACCATGGTGAATGGATGTGGAGACTCTATACTATAGTCCCAAGCAAGAAGGGCCCTTGGAAATGCAAGGATGCCAAGCATATACCCATTCCTAGGCGAGACTGGATAGTGCCCGGTTAGGAATGGTTGTTGGTGCAAAGGTCTTGGAGAGCAAGGTTGATTAGTGGAGAGTGCATCCTTTGAAGGAAGTGCAGAGGAGTGAGTGAAGCATCACTGGTGTGAAGGAGGAGCCTCCACCAATCCAAAAAAGGTGGCTAAAACTCAAAGCACTCACTGTGACCCAGGAAGACCCTAAAAACCCTCACAAAAACCCTTAAAACCCTTAAAATCCACCTAGGATAGTGTATGGACACTTGGAGGCCTAGAACCTATAAAATCCTTGAGTCTTTGCCAAATGAATGGCAGTCCTTTTTGGGAGATTGGGTTTTTTGTGCATTGTTTGTGAGAGGGAGCCCTAGAAGACCGGTTAGGAGGCCTAATTGGTCCTGATCCTTGTAGCCCTTTTCTGAAGGCAAAAACACTAAATTGTGAAATCGGTAAGGGGTTAAAGGCTTGAAACCTCTTGGGGGCTCATGAATGGGTGGAAAAACCTTGAAAAAGCCCTAAAACAACCTTGCTAAGACCTTGGGTAATGTGGAACAAGCTTAGCCCTTATTAGCCATAGTAAGGGGATTTGAGTCTCATGAGTAGGTGAGACCTTAGGAACAGCATTGCAACTCATTGGTGGGTGGATTGGGCATGGTCAGGGGATTCATCAAGAAAAGGGAAGTCCTAAAAGGCCCTAGGGTGTGTAGAGAACACCAGGTGATCCAAGGAAAGGATCCAAGAGCGTAGACTAGGCTAGTCTATCCCATACCCCATCCCATCACTCATCTCAGGCAGTTTCTGCATGATCCATTATGGTATCAAACTTTGAATCGAGTAAAGCCTAAGTCATCTAAGTGGTCGCCCTCTTCTCTATTCTAGTTGTATCAAATCTTAATTGATCAACCTCATTCTTCATCTTGGAAATTTCAATCCTAGTTGAGGCTAGGTCATTCCTTAATCCCATGGTGTCCTCAAATGATTACTATTACAAATATGGAGGCCTCTAGGTTGGTCATGAGTACAATTTGTTGGCATTGGGTTTCCATTGATGTCATCCAGTATGATACGTCTACCAATATGGGAGGAACAAGTTGTGTGCAACACTGTCAAGGAGGAGTACAGGACAGGTTGAGATATCTTTGATATCATTGTGTGTTTCAAGACATCGGTAAGGTAAGACAGAGCATCCCACTCAGAGGAATGATCACTGAGGTTACCGGTACACAAGTTAGTGCCTAGCTTATGTAGATGAGATGAGCAGGTTACCAGTACAGTGTATCACCGGTAAGGAAAGGATGTCAACTGGTAAGTGATCTATTGACATGGGGAAGATAGTTCAACCAAGTGAGTGGTTGACAACCGGCAAGATGATGACCAGTGCACAAGCAGGATGGGAAAGGTGCTTGAGGAGTTGTTTGTGATGAAGAGGTGAAATGCTATCAAAATCAAATCAACACAGGAGAAGGATGAACAGGTCATCAGTATGTTGTGAGGTTGCAGAACAGCACAAATCCCACTGGATGAAGATGCAATCATCATGAGAAGCCACATGAGTGCACTACAGGATGTAGATTACAAAGATTCACTCTCACCGGTAAAGTGGAACTTATCTTCTAGTATGCATAGTATGCATCATAGTTCCATGAGATGAGGCAAAGGCACGCGTTTGAAGGCTCACACCGGATCTATCAGTGAATCCAAGGACCGCCTTGAGTGCATGAAAACAGTGTTATGCACTGGACTGTCCAAGAAGGCATGTTGAGATGTCGGTACAGATGATGGGTGATGAGTTTGCCACTTTCACAAACCGGTTGGGAAATGGTCAAAGCTAATTAGGAAGAAGGCAAGGCTGAATCAATGCAGTCAAAGGAGAATGACCTGACTGAAGATGAAGTCTGTTGAAGTTTGATGACATGGTGTCATCAAGAGGGTTTTACCGGTATGAATATTCACCGATAATATGGACAAGGTGCAGATGCAGATGAATCCCATCTAATGGAGATGAACATGCTATGGATAAACATCTCTGGTAAACCAGTTTGAGAAGCTCCACCAGCAGTTTAACAAAGTGCAGACATGAAGCTCAACCAGTAAAGTGTAAGATATCGGTAGGGTTAGTAAACTGGCAGAAGAGAAGAACTGGTTAAGGGTTTGGTCGGTGATTCCTGAACTGACACATTGATCCAAGCTAGCTGGTAGTCAATGTGGATACCACGAGGATATGAAGTGGCAAGCATGCAGAAGTAGGTGGAGTGTCATGTAGAGATAGATGTCTCTACAGTTGTACATTCAGTATGGATCTCATGATTTGTGGATCGGATCAGGAGAGTGCAGCTTGAGGAAGAATGAGCGACTGAGACAAATCAAAAAGTGGTTGGCACCTGGATCAAAGCAAGAAAGTCAGTCTATGAGAAGACTTCTTTGAGGAAACAATAGAAGTACTTATGGATGTTTGATAAATGCAAGTCGAGATGAAGAGGCGAGTTTCCTATATTTGGAAAACATGTATTGAGAGGCACGATCATGGAAGAGATGAACAATTGGTTGTCCTGGAGATCAGATCAGACAAGAACTGATTGGATTTGGCCTACCTCGAGGTTGATGAGGAAACCCTGGCCACTTTAGATTCGAATTGGCTCTTAGCGGGAAAAGCAGGTTATAAATATGCAAGCCAAAATCAGAAAAGGTTGCTGCTAATAAGAGAGATGCTATTGATGAGAACATGTTGTTGTGAAGTGGCTAAGTGTTACTTATTTATAAGAAAGCAAAGCAGAGCAGTGTGAGGGAGAACCAGGTTGAAGTGTTCAACCGGTAGCAGTGCAGAACCGGTAGCATCCATACTGGCAGAGTAGAAGAAAGGGAAGTTGTAGTGAAGGCAGACATAGAACCGGAAGAGTATAGTACCGATAAAGTGCAGAGCAGAGAAGAGGAGATTCAGTAGAGAAGAACAAAAGAGATGTGAACCGGTAGAGTCTACCAGCAAGCAAAGCAGTAGATGAGAGCAATAGAAGAATGAGTCGGCTTTGCTGAGAAGGTGTCTCACTGGTAGAGAGAGGTATATGAGATGGTTGCAAGACTCACTTGTGATAGTAGTATTAATCTTGTATTTGAAGTTATCATTGTGAACACTAGAGAACTAGTTATCATTGTGGATTTATCATTGTGAACACTAGAGTTTCCTATATTTGGAAAACGTGTATTGAGAGACGCGACCATGGCAGAGATGAACAGTTGGTTGTCCTGGAGATCAGATCAGACAAGATCTGATTAGATTTGGTCTTCCTCGGGGTTGATGAGGAAACCCTAGCCGCCTGAGATTCAAATTGGCTCTTGGCAGGAAAACCAGGCTATAAATATGCAAGCCAAAATGAAAAAAGGTTTTTGCTAATAAGAGAGCTGCTATTGATGAGAACGTGTTGCTGATGAAGAAAGAAAGAAAGAAAGTGTTGTTGCGAAGTGGTTAAGTGTTACTTCTGCATGAGAGAGCATAGCAGAGTAGTGTGAGGGAGAACTAGGTTGAAGTGTTCAACCAGTAGCAGTGTAGAACCGGTCGCATCCATACCGGTAGAGTAGAAGAAAGGGAAGTTGTAGTGAAGGCAGACACAGAACCGGCAAAGTATAGTACCGGTAAAGTGCAGAGAAGAGAAGAGGAAATTTAGTAGAGAAGAACAGAGGAGAGGTGAACTAGGAGAGTCTACCGGCAAGCAAAGCAGCAGATGAGAGCAACAAACGAAGGAGCCAGTTTAGCTGAGAAGGCATCTCACTAGCAGAGAGACGTATATGAGATGGTTGCAAGACTCACTTGTGATAATAGTATTAATTTTTTATATGAGATGGTTGTCATTGATGTCAACCGATATGGGATGTCTACCAATATGGGAGGAACAAGTTGTGTGCAACACTATCAAGGAGGAGTACAGGACAAGTTGAGATATCTTTGATATCACTGTGTTGCAGGACACCGGTAAGGTAAGATAGAGCATCCCACTCAGAGGAATGATCACTGAGGTTACCGGTACACAAGTTAGTGCCTATCTTGTGTAGCTAAGATGAGAAGGTTACCAGTACAGTGTATCACCAGTAAGGAAAGGATGTCAACTCGTAAGTGATGTGTTGACATGGGGAAGACAGTTCAACCAAGTGAGTGGTTGACAACCGGCAAGATGATGACCAGTACACAAGCAGGATGAGCAAGGTGCTTGAGCGGTTGTTTGTGATGAAGAGGAAAAATGCTATCAAAATCACATCAACATAGGAGGAGAAGGATGAACAGGTCATCAGTATGTTGTGAGGTTGCAAAATAGCACGAATCCCACGGGATGAAGATGCAATCATCATGAGAAGCCATATGAGTGCACTGCAGGATGTAGATTACAAAGATTCACTCTCACCGGTAAAGTGGAACTTATCTTCTAGTATGCATAGTATGCATCATAGTTCCATGAGATGAGGCAAAGGCGAGTGTTTGAAGGCTCACACCGAATCTATCGGTGAATCAAAGGACTGCCTTGAGTGCATGAAAATAATGTTATGCACTAGACTGTCTAAGAAGGCATGTTGAGATGTCGGTACACATGATGGGTGATGAGTTTGCCACTTTGACAAACCAGTTGGGACATGGTCAAAGCTGATCAGGAAGAAGGCAAGGTTGAATCGATGTAATTAGAGGAGAATGGCCTAACTGAAGATGAAGTCTGTTGAAATTTGATAACATGGTGTCATCAAGAGGGTTGTACCAGTATGAATGTTAGCCGGTAATATGGACAAGGCGCAGATGCAGATAACTCCCATTTGATAGAGATGAACATGCTATGGATAGACATGTCTGGTAAATCGGTTTGAGAAGTTCCACCAGTAGTTCAGCAAAGTACAGACATGAAGGTTAACCGATAAAGTGAAAGATATTGGTAGGGTTACTAAACCGGCAGAAGAGAAGAACCAGTTAAGGGTTTGGTTGATGATTCCTAAGCTGACACACTCATCCAAGCTGACTGGTGGTCGACGTGGATACCATGAGGAGATGAAGTGGCAAGCATGTAGAGGTCGGTGGAGTGTCGTGTAGAGATAGATGTCTCTATTGTTGTACATTCAGTATGGATCATGTGGTTTGTGGATCAGATTAGTTGAGTGTGGCTCGAGGAAGAATGAGCGACTGAGAAAAATCAGAAAGTGGTTGGCACCTAGATCAAAGCAATAAAGTCAGTCTATGAGAAGACTTCTTGGAGGAAACATCTGAAGCATTTATGGTTGTTTGAAAAATGCAAGTCAAGATGAAGAGGCGAGTTTCCTATATTTGGAATACGTGTATTGAGAGGCACAAAAATGGCCGAGATGAACAGTTTGCCTGGAGAGCAGGTCAGACAATATCTGATTGGATTTGGTCTGCCTCGGGGTCGATGAGGAAACCCTAGCCGCCTGAGATTTGAATTGGTTCTTGGCGGGAAAACCAGGCTATAAATATGCAAGCCAAAATCAAAAAAGATTGCTGCTAATAAGAGAGTTGCTATTGATGAGAACATGTTGCTGCTGAAGAAAGAAAGAAAGTGTTGTTGTGAAGTGGCTAAGTGTTACTTTTGCATGAGAGAATAGAGCAGAGCAGTGTGAGGGAGAACCAAGTTAAAGTGTTCAACCGGTAGCAGTGCAGAACCGGTAGCGTCCATACCGATAGAGTAGAAGAAAGGGAAGCTGCAGTGAAGGCAGACACAGAACCGACAGAGTATAGTACTGGTAAAGTACAGAGCGGAGAAGAGGAGATTCAGTAGAGCATAATAGAGGAGAGGTGAACCGGTAGAGTCTACCGACAAGCAAAGTAGCATATGATAGCAACAAAAGAATGAGTCGGTTTAGCTGAGAAGGTGTCTCACCAGCAAAGAGAGGTATATGAGATGGTTGCAAGACTCACTTGTGACAATAGTATTAATTTTGTATTTGAAGTTATCATTGTGAACACTGAGTTGTAGCTCGGTGCAAGGGTTGTATCCCTTAAATCAAGTGTTGGTGCTACTTGGGTTGGTGCCCTAAATTAGAGTTTGTAGCTCCTTGGGTTGATGCCCTAAATCAGGGGTTGTAGCTCCTTAGGTTGGTGCCCTAAACATTGTAACAGAGATTCATTGTGAGGCTAGATTGGAGCAGTAGACTCCAGCAGCATTGCTCACTAAGGTTTTTCCCATCTTGGGTTTTCCTCGTACATACTAGTGTTATGTGATGTCCATTGTGTGTAATTGCATTTTTTTTTGGTCTCCCTACTAACCAGTAAGTTTGCATTAAGTTAGATCTAATAAATGGTATGCTCACATAGGATAGGTTAAAAGAAAATGTTTGAGAACCACTGATTCACCCCCCCCCCCCTCCAACCCCCCCACGCCCCCACCCCCCCTCTCAGTGGTGCATTGTGTCTAACAATGGGTATCAAAGCCTAGGTATCCTATTTATCAAAGCTTTCTCTTGCTTGGGTAGATTCTGGCTTAAGGACACAATGGTCTGTTTAGTGTCAATCCCTACTCCTGTGTTTGATAGTTCAAACTATTCTATTTGGAGTTGTAGAATGGAAGTCTATCTATCTTCTCTAGGGTTCGATGTATGGATGTCAGTTGTTAATGGTCTCCCTTGGAATGTTAGTCCTCCTCCCAGATCTGAAGAATAAGGAAGATGCATGTGCAATGAAGAAGCCATGAAGGCTATATTCAATGGACTCACCGATGATGTCTCCTCATAGGTGGATAAGTGTAAATCAGCAAAAAGCCTATGGGATAGATTGAAGAAACTCTATGGAAATGAGCCCACTACTGCAAAATCGGCTTGTGAAGAAAAAATGAGAAGCACATCTCATATTTATAAGGATGATGAAGATAGATCTACTAGCAGCCACAGCAATGATGATAAAGGGACCCACCTCTTCATGGCTCAAGAATCAGAAGATGAGAGGCACACATCTGAGACCGATCATGTTGATCACTCCTACTAGCAAGATGTGTTTGGCAATGACAGTGAAGAAGAAGGAGAAGAAATAGATCTTGAAGAAGAACTTGTAAACACTCTTGAGGAGATCAGTAGAGTGAGAAATGAATACAATTTATTCAAGAATGCATCTATAGTGGAGCAGAACCGGCTGGCAAAATGCCTTGAAGAATCTGAGAAACACATCTCAGGGTTGAGGACTCAAGAAGCAGGCACCAAGGAGTGTCGGTGCAATGATCTAGCTTCTGAGCTAGAAGTAAAAGATAAAGAATATCAGAAGTTGCTTGGAGAAATGGAGGTTCTTCAAAATGACCTTGAGAAATGTCAAGATGAGCTCAAGGTAAGAATCTGGTTTGATTGCAGCAGTGATGCCTTGTAAAAAATGTTGAAGAGGCAAAGGCATGCCAAGGATGCTAAAGGTTTAGGTAGTGGCACCGGTAAAAGTTCCACCAGCAATAATGTCCCCCTCAATGGCATTTTGTTTGTCTCCTCAAATGAAGAAAACAAAGGCCAAACCTTCTCAGTAAGAAATTCTCCCTAGAAGAAGGTTGATCTAACCACAACCAATGAAGAACTACAGATAAGAATGAGGACCGATGTTGCAAGAAGGAGGAACCATGCAGATCCCAAAGGTGAAGAGAAGATAGGAGGAGACTGTTTCACCGAAAGCAGGAACATGAGAAGACAGCAAGGAAGACTTCCTACTGGCAAAGGACAAAGAAATGCTACTACCCATAAGGAAAAGAAATTGTGAAAGAATAAGAAACCAGAAGGAAGGATTGCACAGAATGGACAACCCGGGATCCATTCTCAAGGAAGGAGTGGAGATGCTAAACTATTAAGATCTCCCTATGCATGGTAGAATAAATTTGTAAGTCATATGCCATCCTTTACTGGTTATTGCTTTGCATGTAATGCCTATGGCCATAGGGCAGAAGAATGTAGAAAGAGATCTAGGAAGAACAATATAGGATATCGTGGACATCATGCATATAAGAAAAATGTATCCACGAGTAGATACATGCATGTTCCCTCTCACGGTTATGCAAATATTGTTTGTCATAACTGCAATGGATCTGGCCATAAAGAGTTTAAATGCAAGAAGAGGCACTTGCAGTAACATGGAGGTCGGTAAAGAAGCTATGCTCTGCAGGAAAAAATAGATACAAAGCATGTGGAAGTCAAAGACCTACATGGAACCAAAGGAGAAATGTCCCTCCAGGAGCAAGAGGTCCACCTGTTTCAACTACTAGACACAACAATATGACCAAAAGAAGATGGTCAAACCGGTATGTTAAAAAATTCCCCAATCTTCTCAAATGAGTGGTTGACAACCAACAAGATCATGACAAGTGCACAAGCAGGATGGGCAAGGTGCTTGAGCGGTTGTTTGTGATGAAGAGGCAGAATGCTATCAAAATCACATCAACACAGGAAAAGAAGGATGAACAAGTCATCAGTATGTTGTAAGGTTGCAGAACAGCAGGAATCCCACGGGATGAAGATGCAGTCATCATGAGAAGCCACAAGAGTGCACTGCAGGATGTAGACACTAACACATTTGGTCTATAATTCTGACGGAGGTTTCCGATGGAGAAGGTATATTGTGACCAAATTTGATTTTTTTTAAGAAATGCACAAATTCGTCGAAATTCCAACTATAATTTCACATTTGGTTTCGACAAAGAAGAAATTAGCAATGAAGTTTGTTTTTTTTTCAAAAAAATGCCCGCGTTCGTCGCAATTGCGATGACAACGGGCATTATACTTTAAAAAAAAAAAGAGGGGCAAGTCATTTGTGACATTTGCAATCCCGCGCAGGCTTCCGCGTCGAGCTCAACTCTTGGCAAGATCAAACAGAACACTGACCATTCGAGGTAGAATCTTCACCTTCATTTCGGATTTGCATATTATGAGGAATTTCTGAATCTTCTCCTTCATTCATTGAATCTTCGGATTTGCATAATGTTTGCATGAGGAATTTTGGATTTGCATAATTTTATGGAATTGCTTGGGTAGAATCTTCACCATTCGAGGTAGTTGAATCTTCACCTTCATTCATTGATTTGCATATATGAGGAATTACTTGCGTCTCACCCATTGCTTGAGCTATCCACTACATTTCACAACTACCCGTACTTTGTCATTCCTAGGTCATCGGAAGTATTTTAATGTTGCCCCCATGCCTCGATTGTCGATGTTCAGTCTTCCCCTTCCACCACCATGAATTCTATACACCCCAGAGGGTAATTGACCTCTGTTTCTCTTTTCTCCCTCTGCCACCCTGCCCCTACCATGGCACTAGGACATATACATAGCGAAGAATGAGCTTACCAGTTCTAGGGAGGTATCTAGCAGAGGAAGCGGATATGCCTAAGTCTGAGAGCATACTATAAAGCATCTAATTTAAAAAGACTTGATTATTACAATCATGATCAAACAAAACATGCATCTTTCCAAAGAATTAGTTTCATGAAGATGTATCTAGGCTTAGAAAAGAAAAAAAGTAGTTATAAGTTACAACAGTCATAAGCACAGGGATATATACCTATGAATAAGAATTAAAAGGAGTAAACTGTAATGCCTCACCAAAAACCCTAAAGGAAAACAACACAACTAGGCAACTAAAGGGTGAATTTTTTTTTTTTTAAAGATTAAGTGCATTAATTATAACAATTGCACGTATAATAATACAGTGGGAATCTAACACATGATTTCCTAAGGGTTACCAATGAAGATTAATTCGCAGATTATATTAACACCATGGTTAATCCAATTGTCCATTTAATTAGGTAAATTAAATGCTTAAAAATAAACTTACACATACATCTAAATTCCATAATGAAAGAATCAAAGTATTTCAATGCATTTATTTATCCATAATTCATTTATACATAAGATTAAAGCAACTGAATTAACATACATTCCATTGACATAATATTACAATATCCATAGATACATGGCTTCCAAAAGTACCACACAATCCAACTGTTTCAGTATCAAGGTTACATAAAAGTTTGATACAATGACCACAAGGTCTCAACTGAACAATGATCACGAACAAGAGCCGGTATATGAACCACGAACCAAGAAACACCAGCAAAGCCTTTCCTCACCTGAAGATACAATCCAGAACATCTGATGGGAAGTGGCACTACCACCCGACCATGTGATTCCGAAATAGAACCACCCCACCGTGCTAGGAGATAGTAGAAGATCCTCAAGCAAGCAAAATAAGAAAAGTACGATAGAACTACATGACTCTGCAAACATCCATGTGACCCTAAGGAGAGAGTGTCATCGCATGGCTTAAGGTGGTTACCCCGGTAGGCCTCTGTAGGTCCCCGCCCCCAACCTAGGTTATCCTGGTAACCTCTCCCGATCCTTCGACTCCATTTAAACCTCATGCGGACCCTACCAATCCTTTCGTGAAGACAGCATGATAGGTTTGCCATTCCAGGCCTTCTCACCACATCCTGAGCCTATACAAGCACTCAACCATGTGCGAGGCACATTATCTTAATTAATATTTAATCTACCCACCCCCTAATCAATTATTAGGTTATCACTTCTTAACTGACTTTCGAGGGGTTATCCTGCCATCCACTTCGGGCGCGGCCCCCGCTCGAAAGCCACTCTCTCTCAAAGGACACTAACAAGAAAGGTCTCTCTACGAGAACTCTATCGCGAAACTGACAGCCATATCTAATCCTAACAAACCACAAGTGAAGGATACACAATCACTAACCCAGGATTGACCATTTGGAACAAAACACACAATGGCTCATATCAACAAGGTTATACAACAACACCTGACCAAGGGGTGAAAACAACCTTAGTAACAAGAAAATAACTCAAATCAGACTTACAACAAAATATTCTTTTACTAGAGAATACCCTTTATTCAAAAGATCCTATAACAGGCAATTTTTTATTTTTAAATAGTAAAAAGCATTAATTACTTGCAAATATGGATATTTCAGAAAAGCAGAAAATACACCTCATTGATAAAAGAAAAGCAAAATTGTCATTTGATTAACAAGGCTAAATTAAGCACATAAAAATTAACCTTCTAATGTACTTCCAAGAATAAATATAGAATCTAAAAAAATATAAGCTTTTCTGGAAATAACCAAATTCTAAATTAATTATATATATATACCTATATTCATATTGCAAAATATATATATATATATATATTAAAACATGAATTAATTTGTACAAAAATTAAATAATACTTAAATGACATAATACCCAAAATTTTAAAAACCTATTTATGAATATATATATATATATATATAATAAATTAATTTAAAAAAATTGAATTATATAGCACTGGGCACGGAACCCGATTTACCATATTCTGGAATACAAATAAAACCTGGGAAAAGCGAACCATAATAACTCACTGCTACCGCACGGTAGCGGGTACTACCGTAGGTAGTACATGCTACCTTATGGTAGCAAGTGCTATCGTCGGTAGCAGGAAATATTGTAGGTAGCATTGCTACCTTACGGTAGCAGGGGCTACCATCGGTAGTACTACTAACGCCAGTAGTTGTACTACCGTCGGCAGCAACTACCGAAAAAAAAAATTATATATATTTTTTTCTTTTTTTAAAAAAAAAATTCCATAGCATAAAAATTATAAATTTCAATTTTCAATCAAATTTATTTCCCCAGAATTTATTTAATACAATTTTGCCCAAAATAATTAAATAAAGCAATTTCCCCATAATTTTTAATAACCCAATTAAAATTAAATTTACTACTATAGTAACTAAATAATTACACAGAGATGTACAAATATTGATAGAACAACCATAGCCAAATATCGAAACCAATACCAAACAAGAGGGAATATTTTCTCTGGTAAATATCATTTTCTACCAAAACTTGCAACTTTTATGCACAGTAAAACATCTTGGCAAAATTTGTCAGAATAACTTTCCAAAATACTCACAAAATTTAATCTACAAACACTTAGGAAATAACCTTTTTCCATAAACTAAAATTAATTTCAGGAATGAATTTTAGCCAAAAACATGAAATAACCAGAAAGGGTTTTGGATTTGACAAATATTTTTAACACACATCATTCAGAAAGAGGGAAGAAATAAAGTACTTTCTTTAAAAACAACTAGAAGAGGTCACCCAACCTGTATAGCTTTCCTGGAAGATTTACGTGGAAGAGTTCAATCTTGTACCGGTTTTCCAAGCCAAACCCTCTTCCAGCAATCCTCTGATAATTTCTTCTTCAACAAAATATTGCTTCCAAAATAAAAATTTCTTCTAGAATCTATGCCTCCTTGTGTACCAAAAAGAGAAAGATCTATTCTTTTTAACCTAAAATTTTAGGTTGCACATATTTTTCCCAAAAACCTAATATATAATTTTAGTAATTAAAGCAATTTTCTTTTCTTTTCTAATTCCTAACAAAGGGATAAATTAACATGCAATAAGCAAAAATCATTTTTTTCTTTTCTTTTCTCATGCAAATTAATTAATTTTCTAAACAAAGAAATAAAGCAATACTTTAATTCTAATTTATTCTTTTATTCATTTTTTTTTTAATTCATTTATTTATTCTTTTATTCATTTCTTTATTTAAAATTCTAGGAAACAATAAATGAAATTAATCTAATTTATTTTTCACTAAAATTTAAATAAGATATAATTCGAATACAATGCAACTTGCAATCTAATTTAATAATTTCTTTTAATTAAATTTAATTTAAAATCTCAATGCATAAAATACATAATTCCAAAAATACCAACTATGAGATAACTCCATAAATTTAATTAATTAATTAAATCCACTAAACAGACAAATTGAGCAAACCCCAAGCAAAGACTCATAAAAAGGTCAAACGAAAAAATACGAAGGCAGAACAAACTGACAAGACGACCAATTGACGACACTCACAAGAGTGTAACTGGGTAAAATAGGGTCAACTACTACCTCTTCCACTTCCATCAAACAAATATAAAGCACGCTCAGACCTGTGGAGCCAGGTGGAGACGATACCCCGTACCTACCTAGTACTTGTACCTACAATATCCTGCATCACTGAACCACACATGCATATATACAATATAGAAAAAATAGCATGCACACTGATGAAGGAGAATCACGACGTTCCCTATCTCACCGGAGTGAGTGAAGGAAAATCATCCCCTTGCATCCAATACACTCACAGACACGCAACATATAATTTCACATTGCATAGATAAAATAAAGTGTCAGTACATAGCAATAATCCATAAAATGTCATAAATCACAAGTACTGAAATACAGAAAATAAATTATGCATCTCATATCCAGATAAAGCATGAAATAATGTCATATAAGTCTGAATAACACATCATGGTAATGTATCCAATGAAAGTAAACAATAATAAAATATGAGTCTAATGAGTTCAAACGAGGAGGGGTACTACATAAACGATAGTCTAAGTCAGATTTTATAGTGAAATGAAGTACATGTTATCACAATAGTCTTATCAATGAAAATGATTGTCATTCATCATTAACTTCAAATAAAACAATCACATCATCACCATGCTAGATCACAATTAAAATAGTTTCAGATGGGAGTCACAGTTATTTTAACTGTCACAAAGTACACATTCATGAAGTATTAAATAAAATAGCCAAGACAGAGGTCCTCATGAGAGGAATACAAGAAGTTCATTGTATGTGTAAACAGTCTTTAGGATTACAACACACAAATTTTCATTTACAGTCAAAAATCACAATGATAATGAAGACCTACACAGTCCTAGAGGAAGTAAAGGGACAACCCAAGCTTGTGATTTGGGTTCAATATCAACATCAATGAGTACCATAGCAGTAGTGATAGAAAAAACAATGTATATACTACTTGTTAGGAATCTCACAGATACTGAGGGGGGGGGTGAATCAGTATCTAACCAGTGAATGGAATTTCTTAACTTAAAACATGCATAACATAATATAACAGTGTACCGGTATGCAAGAAATAATGCAATAAACATAATTAAGAACATCCACATGAAAAACACACCATTACACAAGATTTTAACAAGGAAACCCGGTGTGGGAAAAACCTCAGTGGGATTTGTAACCCACAATATTCACTCACTAGCCAATAAGAGAATATTACTTACAATAGGGGCCTGCACATGCAAGAAGGCCAACTGCCTAGAGCTCACTGCTCAATGGGAAGTCTCACTGACTTACAATGAGGATTATACAAATCCAATAACTTGTACTGCTTTACAAAAGCATCTTCAATGCCAGATTCAGTACCGGTTCCTGCTCTATTCTTTACATATACCCCTTAACCTATATTTCGCACAATAGGTCTGCCTAATATTTTCCTTATGCTTATGTCTTCTTACACTGATGTCTACAATGATCTCTTTTATATATAAGATTTATTTTACAATTTTCCAAGTCGGCTTACAAAGTTTTTCAATAATAAACAAAATCTTGTCAGCCTCTGTGCCAGTATACTTCCTTTCTTCTGTGCCAGTGTCGATGTCCTGAGTGCCAGTGTAGAGTGTGATCTGCTGATGCCGGTATAATGCCTTTGTCGGTGCCATAGGATTGCAAGGTTTCCATCAATGACAAAACCTTCAATCACATACAATGTCTCATTGGAGTGTGCATATGCCAACAATCTCCCCCTTTAGCATTGATGGCAACACTCATGAGAAATTTCAAAAATGATCCAAAAATGTGTGGTCCAAAAATGTTACCAAAAATGTGTGTGCTCCCCCTAAGCATATGATTCCTGTGATATTGAATTTTCTCATCCTACTACTCCCCCTTTGGCATCAATGACAAAGGTTGTCAAGGTGTCAGTAGAGTTTGTAGTTTCAACCTTGTAACTGGGTGGTTACAATTTGAAAAAGATCTCCCAAAATCAAGTTTATACTATCCATAAACTTTTTGCTATCCTTTATTGTTGTCTCTGTTCTCTTCATTGTACCGGCGAGATGTTGCAAATGCTCTGTCGTTGTTTTCTTTCCCTGTATTAATGCCTCAGATACTTCCTTCCCTAGAGATGCTAGATAGTCCAATCTTGGACATAGCTTTGATCTCAAATGCTTTTCCTTATTTACTATTCTTTCTTTCTCTCTTTCCAATTTAAGTAGTTCTTCTTCAAAATTTGTTATCTTCTCCTCAAAAAGTGATAGTGTATTAGGTGAGTTGACAAAATTATCTGCAAGTTTATTGATCTCATCCTGTACCTTGCTCATTTTCTTGTCTATATCTACAGTCAAAAAGTTTGTTTTACAGGTATCTTTGTACAGATTTTTGTACTCTTTCAACAAATTACATAATTCCGATAGAAGTGTGTCAAAATCTCTATTACACTTCTTTATTTGCTCATCAAAGAATTTTTGTTTTTGAATTTCTACCTTTTCCTTCAATAACTCTTCCTTTATTTTCTCAATGTTTTCTATGATATATTTACATAGTGTATCAAGTTGTCCTAAAGAATCTTTGTTGTCTATATTACAGTTAGGAGCAATTACCTTCAAAATTGGTATGGTATCATCAATTGCTTTGTAAGCTTGTGAGCTGCAGTCGGTTATTTTCTTGATTGAATCTAATAGTACCTCAGTCACATTAGTTGATTTGTATCCTATGATGAATCAACAATCTGAGTACCGGTGGAAGTAACCAAGCTTGTATTGACCTCTGGTAGGTCTGTTTGTGTCTACATTTCTTTAAGCAATGGTTTTTTTGCTTCACTAGTTGTCGGTGGCACTGTTTCCTTATGTACCTATTCCTGTTGCTACTGTTGTGGTTGTTCCGGAGCCTTTTGCTTTGTTTGTTGCATTGTCACAGTCTGTGTCTGAGTCTCTACTTTTTGCTCTCTATCTTCTATCGGTTTCTCCTGTGTGTTATCAGTTTCCTTAGCTACCGGAGGCTCACTAGCCATATCAGTCTTATCAGTTGTATCTTTGTCTACCACTATGTTGATCTTCTGAGTATCAACATCCACAGTATATAAGACTTCAGGATTAGGATTATTATCCTCTACATCCATACTCTCAACTGTCGGTTGATCATCTGTAGTTGTTGTTTTTACTGGTGGAGTAATTAAAGGAGGTGGAGGTAAGTTGTCTCTAACCTTGATACTAGGTGGTCCACCAACTTTTCCTTTCCCCTTGTCTCTATCTTTCTGATAAAATTTTATGGGTTTGGGGTTCTTGTATTCTTCTTGTTTTTCTGTCTCAACTAGGAATATGTCTGATCCATTTTCAGTCTCTTCAATCACCTCATTAACTCTTCCAACCATTAAAGCAATGTGCCGGTGTGCAATAGAAAATACTATCCAGTTGGCTTGAGCAATTAGGTCATCAATTTCTTTGGGAGAGTTTACTAGATATACAGCTAGTAGCTTTTCAATTTTTATTTTCTTATCCAGTTCTATTACTGCTTGTCTTCTTGCTTCTAGTCTTTTGAATAGTTCATCTAGAATTTCATTGACTACTTCCATTAAAAACTTCTTATACATATCCATATGCAATATAACACTATTTTCAACTTGCTCTTTTTCATCAGCTGTTAAGGTGTCATATATTTTCTCTATGCTCTTCAATTTACCTTCCTCTGTGATTTCATTCAGCAGTATATCAAGAGGGGCCAAGTCTTTGTTTGTCCTCTTCTTCTTCTTGGGTGTCAGTTTCTTCTTTGGTGTGGCCTTTCTTACCAGAGATCTCAATGCTTGTTGTTTTTGCCTTGTCCTCCTGGGTGAGGGTGTGGTTACCAGTGAGGGATCTCTTTTTCTTAAAACTCTTTTGAAAGTTGCAGGCATGTCACCTTCCGAAGAAGTACCTACCGGTGATAGGTGAGTTTCAGGTTGTGGAGCTGCTAACTCATCCTCTATTATACCGGTTTTCTTCAATACATCTTCTTTGATGGTTTTTGCCTGTCTAGAACCTCTTCTCACAACTGCTTCAACCTTTTTCACTCTCTTCTTAGATTGTATTTGACTTTCTATGGTTTCAGCACTACCAAATACTTCTTCCTTAGGTTCATTTGGTGCTTCCAAAAGTGCTTTAGCATAAGTTTCAATTATATGATCATCAATCTCATAACCCATCTCGATTACCCAGATTGTTCTTGGGATGACTGCTTCCATCCAGATCTCATCCTTTTTTATTACAAAAAATATATCATCCTTGTATTTGTCAACAATCTTCTATGATAATCTGATTCTCTTCTTCATTTTGGCATTTAATGCTTGAAAAAAGTCATGAATATTGTTGTCCTTGTCTTTTCCCATGTTATTGAATAGTTTTGTTAACTATTTGCCTACCAGTATATCATATCCAAGTTCTTTGTAGCCTATACCGGGAACCTGTTTTGTTATATGTAGCATCAGACATACTAACAGATTTCCAAACCTAAAAGTTCCTTTCTTGTCCTTCTTGATCTTTCCAAGGTTGTCAATTAATTCATCTTTTAACCACTCACATACATCAATTTTTGCATTATCTATGACCATATCATAAGCACTCTTAATGCATAAACTTGAAACTGAATTGAGTCTATTTGCATGAGTAGCTTTATACCCTAATATCATGCTGATGAATCTCACATTAATGTCTGTTACATCATTAACTCTTAGGGACCTCTTGTCAAATGTTGCACTAGTTAGGTTTGTAACTAGGTCATTGGAAACCTTCTTGGTTTTATCTAGTCTTTTACCGGTGGTCGATACCCCTATGATAGCTTTCACAGGTTCCTTGGTGATTTTGTGGACTGCATCTAACCAGAAAAACTCACCATGTACCCTGCTTAAGACTATCTTAATCACATCCTTGGGAAATTCAGGAATGATAAGGATCTCTGTAAATCCTAGGGTCTCAATGATTTTGTGTTCATCTTTTACATTGCCGGTTTTATCACATATCATAGTTTTAAACATGGTTTTAATTTCTTCATCTCCTAGTTCCTCAATGTTGCAATGGATGTACATTCTGGGGTCTACAGCATAAACAACTCCCTTAGGAATTTGAGAAAAAACACCTAAGGTATCATCTTTCTTTGCTATCTCGGGAACCAACTGAAATACGGGCCTAGGTCTTTTTATCACTTCAACAATAGTAGGGTTTGCTATATATTCAATTGCAGAGGTGCATGCCATGATTAAATACCTTTTACTGCCTTTAGGATGGATGATTGCTTGGAGTGTTCTTGCTTCTTGCTCGAAATGTCTTAGCTTGGAATCTTCGCGCTCTTCATAAATTTGAAATCTTGGTGAAATGAAATGGAGCCAAAAGCTTAATTTTATAGTGTCTATTCGCCATCTGCCACATTAATTGCATGTCGGTTAAGTATTCACTTAACATTGTTTACCAATAATAAGTAATTTTCAACTTCTTATCTCTAACCGAGGGAATAATAATACATGTGTCATTAGATTGCCAAACCCTCAAAGAAACTTTCTTCAATTGGATGAAGAACTTTCTGCCGGTGGAGCACTACTCTATCCTTCCGGTGAAGCATCATTATGTCCTGCGGGTGAAGCATTGGTTTGTTCTACCGGTGGAGGAGTATTCCCAATATTTAGATCAGCTTTTCTAATCCATTGTTTTGAGAATTCTTACTTAACCTCTTCAACTTTTTCTTTACCTTTCAAGCTATAACTTTAGTTGTCTACCGGTGTTCCTTTACTTCTACAAAATTTAGCAATATGCCCAATCTTGTTACATGCATAACATGTTACATTATTCTTCTAAATAGCTTTTCCATAACCTATGCCAGTTTGTGTTCTGCATTGATTAGATAAATGTCCAAATCTTCCACAAACATAACATCTCACATTAATTCTGCAGTTTTCAGAGTTGTGATCAACTTTGTTGCATTTAGAACATTGACCGGTGGGTGTGTTGATATTCTAATAATTTCTAGATCTATTTTCATTTGCTCTATGACCATACTTATTACAGTTAAAACATTTTCCATTGAATTTATAAGCATTAGGTTGTCTTACCGGTTTGTTGTGATCTTGATTATTTGCAATACCAGAGCTTTCACCAATTTCAAAGCCAATTCCAAAAGTGTCACCTTTAGGTTTTTGATTCTTCAGCAAGGTGCCAAGTTCCTCTGAGCTTTTCTTGAATTTTTCTTTACGTTGATTTGCAGTTTCTAGTTCTCTTTGTCAGACTTCTTTTTGTCTCATCAGTTCATTTGAGTCATTCTGAGTATGCATCAAATCTGTCTTTAACATGTCATTTTCATAGCTAAGTCTTGTGTTCTCATTTGCTGCATCACTTAGTCTTCTGGTCAATTCTTCTTCATTCTTCTTCCTATCCTCAATCTCTTTGCAAATCTCATAGTCATATCCTGCATCTCATTCTTTGTTGTCATGATCTCTTGTTTCAACTTGCTTATCATATCATTAAGTGATTCCATTTCATCATTCTCATTTTGCAATTTTTCAAAAAGTTCTCTTCTTTTATTTCTTGCAACAGTAAAATTTTCTTGAAGTGCCTGAAAGATATCCTGAGCTGCCCTTAAATCATCTTCTAGTTTGATATTTTTTAATTTTTCTACATCATAGTCTGTAAGAGCTCCTTCCAGTTGCTTCATCAGATTTTCCATCTTTATCGGTGTCAAGATCTTCCTCAAGCTATTAGGCTTCTGAAAATAGAGGACCAGACTCTGATACCAATTTCTAGGAATCCCATAGATATTGAGAGAGGGGGTGAATCAGTATCTAACCGGTGAATGGAATTTCTTAACTTAAAACATGTAGAACATAATATAACAGTGTACCAGTATGCAAGAAATAATGCAATAAACAGAATCAAGAACATCCACATGAAAAGCACACCATAACACAAGATTTTAACGAGGAAACCCAGTGTGGGAAAAACCTCGATGGGATTTGTGACCCACAATATTCACTCACTGGCCAATAAGAGAATATTACTTACAATAGGGGCCTGCACATGCAGGAAGGCCAACTGCCTAGAGCTCACTGCTCAATGGGAAGTCTCACTGACTTACAATGAGGATTATACAAATCCAATAACTTGTACTACTTTACAATAGCATCTTCAATGCCAGATTCAGTACTGGTTCCTGCTCTATTCTTTACATATACCCCTCAACCTATATTTTGCACAATAGGTCTCCCTAATATTTTCCTTATCCTTATGTCTTCTTACATTGATGTCTACAATGATCTCTTTTATATATAAGAGTCGTTTTACAATTTGCCAAGTCGTCTTACAAATTTTTTCAATAATAAACAAAATATAATAAAACAAAATCCTGTTGGCCTCTGTGCTAGTGTACTTCCTTTCTTCTGTGCCGGTGCCGGTGTCCTGAGTGCCGGTGTAGAGTGTGATCTGCTGATGCCGGTATAATGCCTTTGTCGATGCCATAGGATTGCAAGGTTGCCATCAATGACAAAACCTTTAATCACATACAATGTCTCATTGGAGTGTGCATATGCCAACACTACTTGTGTATAGACTACTTGTTACTATTTTGTGGCTATCTCTTTTTTATAGGCTTTGTCCTAACTTTTTCTATTTGGTTGGGTTGTCAATGAGATTTACATTTCAAATCTTTGCCCATGACCTCGCTATTATTAATTTGGCTAGGGCGGTTATCACTTGTACTTTGCCATGTGTATTTTGTTCTTATTGTGTATCATCTTCTCATGACTTCTTCAAGAGGCTTTGTGTCTGCTCTTAACACTATCCTAGAAGATCTTTACTATATTTTCAATGAAACTTGGCTTTGTTTACTTCTTATTCACTATTTTGTTGGTGTAGTTATCCCTTTCTATGTCTTCTTTTAATGTGTGCTTCAAAGTGATGTGTTGCTGACAATTCTTTTCCTAAGACCTATATATAAGGCTTGTCATTGTCATCTAAATACCGCAGTTATACTATGCTCTTAGACTTAGGCATATCTGTGTTTCCTTGCACATTTACAAATGTGCGTGAGAGTCATCTTGAACCAATTCTAGGGAGGTATCTAGCAAAGGAAGCTTCATAACATTACAATTTGTGTTAATATGTTTCAAACAAATATGTAAATTAAAAATTGACAAATATACCTCAATTTTGAAATGCTTTAAAGTTTCTAGAACATGTTAATGTATGCTTTCATCATGGAAAAACATAATGTAGTTGATCATAACTGATGTAACAAAGTTGTATCTTTGAATGCCTTGTTCTTTGATTATAGATCTATGCTCAATTGATTTGAATTGCTTGATTGAAAAATTGGTAGATGTGGGTTGGAGTTTATAGGGGTTGGAAATGAGAAATAGACTTGTATCTATATGCAGCTTGCACCTTTTCAAATTGAACTTTTGGAAAAGTCCAAATTTGGAGAGAAAATTCCTACAATTTGTGAATCCAACATTCATCTTTCAAATTTTAGGTCCAATTTCCATGAATAAGGGTTCCCAAGACCCTAGTCCTAGAAAATTGAGCCATGAGGAACATCATGAATAAGGGAATGAACCATATTTATGGAAACATTCTGAAACCTAAGTACAATTAGGCATAAATAAGGCACAACCACTAAAGTGAGTCCAAACCTAGTGTATATTTATAAAGAGATACACCTTATGATGCAATATTTAGCCCCCTCTTAGCAAGAGTATGAAATTATGCTCATGTACTCTTGGGAAAATATGGAGAAACCAAATATTCTGAAACCAAGATATTGAAGAGTCAAGATGATTACAAGTTTGGAAAGGTGGTAGCTCCCAAGACTTATGATATTGTCAATCTACAATATTGAGATAAAAGGGAAGTACAAAGTGAGTAATATGAGTAACATTGGTAACACACATGGAGCATGCAAAACACAAAGTTATGACATTTAGAACTAGTAAGATTCATATAATCTCACTAGGAACCATATCAAAAAGACAAGGCATAGATCTAGGACTAGTAAGATCCTTATATAGTTACTAGGAGTCATGTCAGAGACACATAAAAGCATGATACCCAAGTTAGTAAGATCCTCTAATACTTAGTCATAGATCGCATTCTAACAACAAATAGAAGGTCATATCTTGGTAACCTAACTAGTCCATGAGTAGTAGCTCAAAATGTTATCAAAGCTAGGTTAGGTTAGGAGCCCCAAGAACCTATAATGTGTCTTATAATGGGTGTTGAAAATAATCTACACTCAAGCCAACAATGGAATGGTAAGAAAGGGGGCAGTAGCTCAATGGTAGAGAAATTGATTAACAAATAGAATGCCTTAAGTTGGATTCCTAGCTATTTTATGAGTATTAGTTTAACATTTTCATGCGTAAATAACATCTACTCCCACCTCTACCATAGATCTAACTTCCACCATTTCTCCTTCCACAACCTCTGGTCACCTTCATGTACCAAAGCCACTAGTGCCACACCTTTAGTACTTACATCCTTCACTTATCATCCATCATATGGCCTATTTATCAAATTTATTTCTTCTACATGTAAAATTCATATGCACAAGATGGAATGACAATTGGTAGATGTTGTAGCTAGGAAATCGGAAATCATCACAAGCAAATCAAAATACTAATCTAGTTCAATCACGAAAGCAAAATTGCAATGATCTGTCCTAACACACTCAATAGAGAAATGAAAATGAAACATTCAAAACTAAAATACTATGCAAACCAAATGTAGATCTAAATGCTTCCTTCATGCGGCTCCATTGTCCTTCTTTCTTCTCCAAATAGCTTTGTTGTGGATCTCACCTACTAGTGCATGATCATGATATGAAAGCAAGTAAATAAGATATTGGCGCAAGAGTACTCGAAGTGTGATTTGACAAAGTGATTATAAATTCGATAATCTGATTAGGGATTAGATTGAAGAAATTCATCCAATTTATAGACAAATTGGAGAGATGGATCAAATTAGCATGATTCAATTCAAATAGAAATTGCAAATCAAAAATGTCAATTATGACAATTTATGACAAATTATGCACTTTCTATGCAAAATTTGATTGATTGATAATTCATGACGATTTATGACAAATTTCTATGTCAAGAATTGATTGATTGTCAATTATGACAAATTATGACAAATTTCTATGTCATTCCCATGAAATTAGGAGAAAAATAGGAGAGAATTGAAATTAGGAATTAGAAAAATAGAAAATTAGAAAATTAGGAATTAGATAAATTAATTAATAATTTGTCATTTATTAATTAATTCACAAAAAGAGGAATAATTAGCCAATTAAATGAACATTTAATTGCGATGAGAAGACTTAGGATAAATAAATAATTTATTAATCCTAAAGGGATAAATGACAAACAAGGTTAAATGATTAAATCACGAAACCCTAGAAGATGAATTAGAAAATGCAAGGATGACAATTAGGTCTTGACAAAGGATAATTGATATCGATTTGATTTTGATTAACAAAGGACCAATGTGATAAATGATTTGATTGATAAATGCACCAATTGATGAGGAACAATGACTAATTGATCCAAATTGACATAATTGAGACAAACAACGATCGATGACAAATCGATCGCAAAATGGCAAAATTGACAAGAGGACAAGACTCGATGACAAAATAGATCGCAAAATGACAAGATTGAACATGACAATGATCGATGACAAATCGATCGCATGATGACAAGGTTGATAAAGGACAAAACCCTAATTAGGATTGACAATGTCCAAAATGATGACAAATGACTACGCACATTGATGCGACAGGATAAGATCGATCAAAATCATGACTGGATAGTGTTGTCGACAAGACCAAATTTGAGAGTGAGACGAATGAAGAATGCAGAAGAAAGACTCGATGCTTGCAAATGATAAAGACCAAGTGCGAATCATAGGAGAAATGTTAATGCGACGCAAAAACCTAAAATGAGGCAATGCGCAAATGTTAAAGTATGACTCCGCAAGCGTTGACCATTTTTAGGTGTCTACATTTTGCCCCTCTTTGAGACAATGCGATTTTAAGCATTGTTTCAAAGAACAATAATGAAAATGCCCCAGACAATGACAATGACATATGCATGCCCCCTCGAGGAATTGACTGGAAACATGCAGAAAATAGGCCAATTGATCAATAAAAATGATAGGATCGAACGGACTGACAATCGGATACCGGATGTATGAAGGGCAAGCAATTAACGACACAAAAGACCGCGACCAACATAAGATGGAGAGGGTGCACGTCCATCTATGCACTGACAAAGATCTATAAATGAGACCAAGAGAGAAGGAAAATTGCTCATTTACACTAGCCCAAGAGGAGAATTTGTTGCTTTGGAAAAGGACACTTGCAGAGAGATGGCGAACATTCCAAGGGCAGATCACCTCGGAGAATGTGTACGCACATTCAAACGACCGGACGACGCAGGAGCAGCAGTATGTATCTCAAAAACCCATGTTTTCAATTTCATGAATTTGACTTGCTTGCGGGACGTTGCGGGGCCCACAGGGAGTGCAGAAACTGACTTCTGCGCTTGTGTAGGGCGAATCCTGCGCTTGTGTGAGGTCTTTTGTGCTTGTGTAGGGTACACAGGTGCAGGTTACATGACACAGGCACAGGTTCCTTGACACAAGCGCAGTTGTGCATTGGGAACTCAATTTTGGTCCTAAACGACATGCAAATGATCCGGAAAGGGGGGATAAGGGTAGGATAGGTCAAATTAGATGAAAAACACCCTGATTTGTGGATGAAATGAGGAAATACAACCCATAGGAGCAAACCCTAAAACTGACAAAATATGCCCCTATTGTGATGCAGAGTCAACAGTATCCGTTGATCACACGGGAGAACCGACCTGACTGCTTCATGCTACGACATAGACTCAGAAGCACGGACAGAGATACATTAGCAGGACTGGGGATATACTATATCACGTTCATGCCCGAGATTAGGGCAAACACAGGACTTCTTACCGCATTGGCAGAGCGATGGCATTTGGAGACCTCCTCCTTCCATCTGGCGACTGGAGAGGCAACTATGACGCTGGAGGATGTATGGCGTATCCTCCGCATTCTGATTCATGGAGAGATGATAGAGTATGACCCAGTGACAGGGAGAGATGCATTGTGCAGATTATTTGAGTGTGACATAGATGATCTGGATATTGTAGAGAGGGAGATTGGCTGGGAGACCATGGCATCGGAGTATGATCGACGGTATGTGGTGATAGCAGTGGTGATAGCATGTCTACTAGAAGGAGACAGACGAGGACATGGATTCCCTATTGGATGGGGAAGAGTGCTAGAGCGGATGGCGACAGAGGGGATGGTGTACGCATGGGGACCATGTGTACTGGCTATGCTATATTTTCAGTTGCATCAGATAGCATATCAGGGAGTTCAGACTTTGAGCTGTGGAGTCACATTGCTACAGGTATGGGCATTTGAGCACATAGCCATATGTCGACCGATTACAAAGAGACAGGTAGTACCACACCGACCATATGTGTATTGCTATGGAGGAGCACTAAGACAGGGTCCTTTTGGATACATATTATATTGGCGACATGAGCTAGACAGATTGAGAGAGTTCACATGGAGGCCATATCGTGATTGCCCGGGATGGTCAGATGACAGTGAGGAGCTACCTTATTGTAGACAGGAGAGGTACCTGATTGGGCGACCAGTGAATCGCCAGAGAGTGATTGAGTTGTACCTGCCAGAGAGAGTCAGATGACAGTTTGGAGAGAGGCAAGATGTACCTAGGAGGACTGCACACTTTCCCCGATCTCACAGAGAGACGAGTCAGTGGGGGAGTATGATTCAGCCACACATAGCATATGCTGACTTCTCACAGCTATAGCAGAGACAGTGGGATTGGAGATCAGATGTGGTCGACGTCGGGATGATAGAGAAGTATGAGAGATGGTTTGCACGACTACGGCCAGTGCCATTGACAGATCCGGATATTCCAGTACCGAGGCGACAGGAGGAATTCCCACTCACTGGAGAGGAGGATGGAGATGATGAGGACGAGGAGGATGAGGGTGGTGATGAGGATGGAGATGAGGATGGGGATGATGAGGATGGAGATGAGGGTGGGGATGACAAGGATGGAGATGAGGATGGGGATGACGAGGATGAGCCAGATTCAGGCGAGCAGGAGGCATTGTAGGATATACCCATAGAGCCGGAGACAGCTAGGACAGAGGAGATGGAGATGTGCAGGGCTATCATAGCGAGTCAGCAAGATCACATTGCGACATTAGAGAGACAGCAGGATCAGCTCAGAGCGAAGATAGCCAAACTCACAGTGGCTCGAGATGTAGCAATTGCTTAGGCACGGCAAGAAGAACAGAGAGTCACTGAGTATATTGGGTCGATTCGGGATGCCAGTGCACGCAAGATGGTACAGATGTTGGTAGAAACCGGAGAGGAGATACGCCATTGGAGGACACTATACGAGAGCGCAGTCCCACCAGAGCAGAGAGAAGCATCATATCGGACACGATCGAGGATAGAGAGTAGGGCACGCTCTCGGAGGTCATTGAGTAGCATTGGGGTGAGTGGACCTATGAGACCACCACAGCTAGGACCAGGAGGGACATCATCCGTAAGACATGGCAGGGATGAGGAGGACAGAGGGAGCACCCAGTGACAGAGGCACGTACTCCTTAGGACATAGACAGATGACATATGTAGTGTGATATTTTGTAGTCAACCTGCGGGCCATACTTAGGACAGACAGTCCAATTTTGTACTCCGATATTATGATGATATATGATATGATATGCATCGATATGATGAAATGCAATGTGTTATGACTGATAGCTATATTTTTCATGTATGGATGCCTTATGCACTTTGTATATACCATTGTGGAACATGTATGAATGTATTTTTTTTATGTGTTTTTGATGCATTGATAATATGAAATGGATAAAATGCTTGATGCGAGGCTTGATATAATGCAAATGTACTAACCGAATGGATGCAGGATGCAGCATATGTTTTTGGGGAAAATCGGAGCACTAGACCGAACTGACTATCCGAACGGACGAAAGAAATGTTAGTAAGAAGAAATGAAACAGAGGATAGTTACAGATGAAGAAAAACTTGCTTTTAGTAATGCACTTTGTAGGTGAGAACCTTTATTTTAATGTAGCAAAATGGATGCGTAGCATCATGGCATGGAAGGCCAGAGCTGAAATGCAACCCTTTTTGCAAAAGACAGACACATCGCAGACAAAAAGCAATCACAACAAAAAAGAAATGGACCATGAACCATCCCGGTCACTCTAAATCACTCAATGACATCATCGAGCAACATAGGAACATGACCGAAGCCAAAGATAAATCAATAAAAAGATAAGATGCACAAATCCCAACAAATCAAACAAAACATCTTGATCTTCATTGTCAAAAGTTGAAAGTGCTGATAGGACGATCATGCTGTCTGGTTTCAGGACATGTGGTACCCCGTCTAAGACAGGACACAGTCTGGTTTCAAGTATACCACACCCTGTATAAGACTCATGATAGTGTGCCAAGGACAAATAAATTTGCGGTTGATTGACACGACAAGTGCGATCAGTTTGAATGTCTGGTTTGATTGAAAAGTTCATCTGTTTAAGCATGATTTCAGTTAAAGCACAGTGTTGGATTGCATGTCGTTGGATGTATACTCGGTGATTTGTCTTATGCACCAAGAGGATATTTATTGCAAAATGCTTGTTTTTGGATTTTAATGTTTTGAAATTTTTTTGTGTTCATTTTTTCAGGACTTTATTTGACTTTTTAGGGATTTTCTCAAGACAGTTTTTTATTTTTTAGGGATTTTTTCAGGACATTTTTCAATTTTTATGATTTTTTTAAAGACATTTTTCAATTTTTAAGAGATTTGTTTAGGACATTTTTCAATTTTTAAGAGATTTTTTCAGGACATTTGAAATGCAAAAGTTCCAGTGATTGATCATGACAAGGGGAACGAACCCAATGCGCATCTGAAAGATATACATAGACCGGAACCAAAACAGATGTACAAGAAACCGGAGTATGCAAGACAATGATGTTGACTAACAACAGGCCTGGAATAGGACATTGGGTCAAGACGAAGATAGACATGATAAACCGGCCAAGAGAAAGCATAGCTAGAGGTCATGACAGATGACGGAGCAATAATCTCATTACTCGTGGCGCCTGATTGCCAAGTTTTCACCATGGTACTTGCCCAAAGCGCCTGTTTGCCAGGTTTTCACTAGAGGGCGAATCATTTTTCTTTACTCTTTCGCTCTTTTTTTCACTTTTTTTTGTATTTTGCTTTTTTCACTTTTTTTGTATTTTTTTGCTTTTTCCATTTTTTTGTATTTTTTCAGGATCATATTTGAAAAAATGTTGATAGAAAATTATGCCAAGTACTTATGAAGGTGCATGCTATTTATAGGATCGGCCAAAGGTTCACCTTCTGGGGTGGCAAGTTGATATGCCCCCGAGCCATATGCTGCAGTTACTATGAAAGGCCCAACCCAATTAGGTTCAAACTTGCCTTTGATGATGTCAGTAGACTGTGCATTCTTAGGGTTTGCCTTTAAAACCAAATCTCCCACTTTGAAGTGTCACCCTTTGACCTTCTTATTATAAGAGCGATGGAGACAGTTTTGATATGCTTGCAAATGTGTCAGAGCTGCCTGACGTTTCTCATCTAACATCTCAAGCTGGCGCAATCGAGAGACTCTGTATGTCTCATCATCAATCAGGTGTTGCAAGAAAACACGTAAGGAAGGAATCTCCACTTCGAAAGGTAAAATGGCTTCCGTACCATACACCAAGGAATAAGGTGTTGTGCCAGTAGGTGTGCTGATAGAAGTGTGATAGGCCCATAGTGTTGGATTCAACTGAACATGCCAATCTCGACTAGCGTCATTGACAACCTTTTTCAAGATCTTGATAATGGTTTTATTTGATGCTTCAGCTTGACCATTCCCCTATGGATAGTATGGACTGGAGAAACGGTGTTGGATATGAAACTTTTCACAGAGTTCCTTGACATCTTTATTCTTGAAGGGGCGACCATTATCAGTGACTATGGAAAGAGGAACCCCATACCGGCATATGATATAATTCAACAAGAATTTTGAAATTTGGACACTAGTGATATAGGTCATGGGGATAGCCTCGATCCATTTTGTAAAATACTCTGTGGTTGTAATGATAAACTTGTGTCCATTTGCAGATGTCGGGTGAATTTTGCCAATAAGATCCAATCCCCATTGAGAAAAGGGCCATGGAGATATGATAGAATGAAGCTCTTGGGCTGGTGCACGAATGTAATTTCCATGGATCTGGCACTTGTAGCACTTCTTAACAAAATCATGAACATCTGTTTCCAGAGTAGGCCAATAATACCTAGCACGAATCAACTTTTTGGCTAAGCTCAGACCATTGAAATGGCCTCCACATATACCATCGTGAACCTCATGTAAAGCTGTTTGTGCTTCGTCAGAATCCAAACACCTGAGGAGGGTATGGTCAAAAGAACGACAGTAAAGGGTGTCAGCGATGATGACATATTTGGCTGTCTGTCGGATAAAGGCTCGGCGTTGGTTAGCGGAAAGGTTAGGTGGTAAGGTTTGGGATTTCAAATATTGATATACGTCATTGTACCACGGGGAGTTGGGACCAACAAGAACGCACATCACATCCGATGTCGAAATGTCAAAAGAGGGAACCAGCAATTGTTCGACTAAAAATTCACATTTGTCCATATTGTGGGGCATATTCAACATGGAAGCAATCGTAGCCATCGCATCTGCCGACTTGTTTTGCATTCTTGGAACTTGATTGAAATGGATAGCCGTGAATTTGGTCTTGAAGAAATCTACCATATGCTTATAGGGAATAAGCTTTTCATCTTTTGTTTCGTAGTCATCATTCACTTGTCGGATGACTAATTGAGAATCTCCATAGACTTGCAAATGCGTGACGTTCCAGTGGACTACTACTCGGAGTCCTGTAACCAGTGCTTCATACTCTGCAATGTTATTGGTACAATGAAAAGTTATCCTGGAGGACTTGGGAATAGCATCACCTTGAGGGGTGACAAACAAGATGTCGGCTTCGGACCCGAACTTGGTATGGGATCCATCAAAGTATAACTTCCATTCATTAGAAGACGTAAGAGCAAATACTGATTCATCTGGAAAATCTGTCAACATGGGATGATCATCATAAATAGGAGCCTCTGCAAGTTGATCTGCTATGACTTGTCCTTTTATTGCCTTTCTCTCCATATACTCAATGTCAAATTCACTGAGAATCATGACCCACTTTGCTAGGCGACCCGTCAAAGCTGCTCGGCTAAGCAAGTATTTGAAGGGATCAATTTTTGCAACCAACAATGTTTGGTGGCTTAACATATAATTTTGAAGCCTTTGTATTGTAAATACTACTGCTAAGCATGCCCTTTCAATAGTTGAATAATTTAGCTCATAACCTACCAATGTCCGGCTGATATAGTAAATAGCTCACTCTTTGCCGTTCTCATCCTGTTGAGCCAAGAGAACTCCTAATGCCATTTCAGTTGCAGAAATATACAATATAAAAGGCTTTCCTTCTATAGGAGGCATTAGAATAGGTGGTGACAGCAAATAGTCTTTGAGAGCTTGAAAAGATGATTGACATTGCTCGGTCCATTTAAAAGTGACACCTTTATGCAATAGATGTTGGAATGGATGACATTTGTTGGCCAACTGAGCTATGAAGTGGCGGATTGACTGTAGCTTTCCTTGTAGACTTCTTAATTGCCAGAGATTTGAAGGTGGAGGCATATCCATTATTTCTTTAACCTTGGCAGGGTCAACCTCAATGCCTCTGTGAGAAACAATGTACCCTAGTAATTTGCCAGCTGTGACACCAAAGAGACACTTCTTTGGATTGAGTCTGAGCTTGTATGTCTCCATTCGGTCAAAGATTGGTTCCAGGATGGCTAAATGACTATCTCTTGTGACAGATTTGCATAACAAGTCATCAACATAATCCTCCATCAAAGTATGCATGAAATCATGAAAAATTGTCGTCATTGCTCTTTGATATGTTGCGCCTGCATTTTTAAGACCAAAGGGCATCACATTCCAACAGTAGGTACCCCAAGCACAGGTGAATGTTGTCTTATGTTGATCTTCAGGAGCAATGCAAATTTGGTTATAGCCGGAGAAACCATCCATCAATGAAAGCATCTCATATCCAGCAGTCATGTCCACTATGATGTCGATATTTGGCAATGGAAAATCATCCTTAGGGCATACTTTATTGAGATCCCTAAAATGTGTATAGATTCTGATGCCCCCAGTTACTTTGCTAACTGGTACTAAATTTGAAATTCAGTCTGCATAATCGATGGGTTTGATAAAGCCCACATCCAGTAATTTTTTCAGTTCCACCTTGACCAAAAGAGCCACCTGGGGATGTATCTTTCGAAGTTTCTATTTGATAGGCTTGGCATCGGCTTTCAATGGCAAATGATGAAGGACTAATTCTGGATCGAGGCCAGGCATATCTGCATAGGACCATGCAAAGGTGATCTTTTTCTCAAGAAAGAAATTGACAAAATCTATCTTTTCTTGTTTTGATAGAGAAGCAGCAAAATGAATGACCTTAGGGTTGTCAGGTGTACCCAAATTGATTTCCTCGGTCATTTCCACAAGCAATGTTGATTTGTCCTGACTTGATAGGGGTATGTCCACTCTTCCACCTTTGGGCGCCTCAGAGAGGTTTTCACTCGCAGGTACGTCTTTTGTTTTTACTTTTGCATGATCAGAGAGTGCCTTATGGTTTTCACTCAAAGATCTATTCTTTTGATTTTTTACTGTTTCTTTTCTTTTTTCATTTTGATGACTAGAAGAGGGAGTTGACTCCCCAAAATATGTTGTGGAATCCAAATCGATAGCAAATCATGCCTTATGATCACCTTGTGGCATGCCTTCCCGTAGTCCAAGGAATTTTGCAATTGCTTCGTCATTTTGAAAATAGTCCAATGTGAGTGGTTCTTGTTGGTCATGTTGGCTAAGCTGGGGATAGATGAGGGGCATGTCATCATCGGTTGTAAGGAGAGAAAGGGTTGATATGGTAAAGATGTAAACATCTATGGTGTCACTATCTGAAGCGTTTGTATCTGATTCAGAGCTGGGATCCCAGAATGACTCTATCGAAGCATGAGGACATGTTTTAGGAAGAGGAGTTATTTCATGTTTGTCTTCCATAGGCAAATTATCAAGGTCAATGAAAATATTGTCGAGGGCATAGGAGCTAGAAGAAAAAGAACTCCACTCCCATTCATTGGAATCAGTTTCGAGTTGGGTATCCTCAGGTGTTATTTCATCATCAGAGTCACGCCCTTTTCTACACGTGGTCACTTTGGAAGATGAGGGTCCAATTCGCAACGGTACAAAACCTAACCCTAAAGTCGGAGGTTGCATCTTGGGTATAACAGGTTCTAGCCTTCCATTGTTGTTCAGGCCTAAGCCACTGCAGCCGTCATATCCTTTCTTTTGCAGCATAGTAAATCCTTTGCCATATCGTTCCACTGGCAACCTGACAGGTGGGGTCTCAGTTGGATCTTTGTAAAGCCAATCTATGACATCATCATCTAAAGTTTCTTTGTCAAGTTCACCCCATCTTGTAAATGTAGTGGGAGGCTGATATTGAATAATGACCTTAGGTTCCTTTTGCAATAAATGCGGTTTGCCATATGATTTTGGAGATATTGGTAAATTCTCGATGAGGAATGTTTGATCCATTGAATATTCTCCGCATCCTTGGTCCTGTATTTTCAATTTTCCTTTGACAGCATCTAACAATTCATTAGGATCCACATAACTATGTGAATTGGCCTCTCTATTGACTGGGACTTGCTGCTGAGGGGTACCCTTTAGAGTAGCACAAAATTGAAATGGATTAGGATCTCCTGGAATTGTTATCTCAGTTCCATTGTAAGGATATTTTAAACATTGATGATAAGTGGATGGAACTGCTTTCATTGCATGGATCCATGGATGGCCAAGAATCATATTGTAAGGGAGATCAAGGTCCAAGACCTGCAAGAAAGTGTTTTCTGTCGCTGGATCGACTCTGATAGGCAATGTAATTATCCCTTTGGATGGGCGCTTAGCATCATCATATGCTTTTATTATTATTCTTCTGGAAGCATCAATATCATTTTCTGTATATCCAAGGCCAATGACCACTCTCAAGGTACAAATATTAAGACCCACTCCGCCATCTATCAAGACTCGTCGGATTTTGCAATTATGGACAAAGACTTCAAGGTGTAAAGGATCATTATGAGGGAGCTTATCAGGTAGATATCATTATCAGAAAATGCGACATTTTGAGAAACAGCTAGATGTCCAATCCGGGCTTGAAATTGGTCAACATCAATATCTGTCGAGACAATGGACTCAATTAAAGCTTTATCCAGGACTGCATGATGCATGGGAGACATTTTCAATAACTCAAGGATTGATATTTGTGCAGGTGTCTTTCCTAGCTGATCCAAGAGATTATACTGGCTTGCAGGAGTTGGTTTGGAAGGAGCTGTAGGAGCTCCTTTCAAGATTCTTTTAGATCGACGAGTGGTGACCGCGCAAGAGGGATCTTGTCCCTTTATTCTTAGGGTGGAAACATACTCATTTGACGCTCTGAAACAATTGATGACATTGTTATAACCAGTATTCGCATAATTTGTTGTTTCGGCAGAGTTGGAAGAAGACACTTTACCCTTGTCATGATCAAGCAAAGGAGTTTTGAAAATAGTATAATCAGTGTTAGAGGTCGCATGGGGTGGATCTACCTCAATTACTCCTTGCTCTAATAAATCTTGAATCATATGTTTCAATTGAAAACATGACGCGGTTTTATGTCCTTTGGACCGATGATACTCACAGTATGCATTATCATTCCACCAATGTGGTTTTACCACTGGTTCTGCCTTGATATCTAGTAGCTTAATAAATTTTGCTTGTATTAATTGCTTCATTACCGACTCAATAGGCTCTCCCAATGGTGTAAATTGTCGAGGAGGCCCATCCCTTGATCGGAAAGGTTTGTGCTACTGGCTTTGGAGTTGGCCTTGTTGTTGATTATATTGTTGAGTATGATGTTATTGAGTAACATTGCTCATTGGTGCTTGATTTTGTTCCATAGTTGACATATTAGGAACACTCAATTTCTTGATCATGAATGGGGGTTGATTTGCATTCACCGCTCTTGCATCAACAACTCCATCATTAGTGACATTCTTGTTCTTATACCAAAATCTGTTTCTGTCCCCTGAATAATTTGTGTTGTCACTATCTTTATTGAGCTTGATAATTCCTTTAGCTACAAGAGCCGTTTCAATGCTCATTCCTTTCTTAATGAGTTTCTCAATAGTACTGGGACTTTTCAGTTTTAGTTCATACATCATTCTGGGACCAAATTTTGGATAAACAGATTCACTTGTTGTTCTTCAGTTATATCTAGGGAAGAACAACTATACAAGCTTCGCCATCGTTGCAAGAAAGTCACTAATGGTTAACCTTGCTTTTGCTTGGTGTTGCATAAATCTGACATGGTCACATCACTGTCGAACTTGAACATGAAATGAGATAAAAACTTTTGAGCCAATTCTGACCAAGTCTTTATATTTCCTGGCAGATGTGAATACCAATCCATGGCTTGTCCTATGAGACTTCATGCAAATAAGCGCATTAAATGTCTCCTCATAACTCACTTCAGTACATGCCGCGAAAAATGCTCGAATGTGATCTTTTGGATTGCCATTCCCTTTATATTTCTCAAAATTAGGTGCCTCAAAATGCTTAGGGAATGGAGGCATGTATACACTCTTGTCAAATGGATTAGGACATAAATCTTGATCTGTATACAACTTCTTTGTTCCTTTAGTTTCTAATGTGTCAACTTTTCGTTGCAACTTCTCAAGTTGTTGTGCAATTGTATCAGATTTTGGAGGTCCATCATTAAGCCCAGTGGATACTCTTTGTCGATACTGTAGCATAGAAATTAGGAATCATCACAAGATAAGTAGATCAATCAAAACACAAGACATGATAACTCAATCATGAGAGCACTCATTGCAAATGAACCTAATCCTAAGCACACTCAATAGAGACATAAAAACAAAGCATTCAAAAGCAAAGATCATGCAAACCAGATGACGATTTGGATGCTTCTTCCATGCGGCTCCATTGTTCTTCTTTCCTCTTCAAATGGATTTGTGGATCTCACCTACAAGTGCACAACATACAATTGAAAGCAAGATTGATATTGGTTTGTTGATCAAGAGTACTAGAAGCATAAGTTCGATAGTTTGATTAGGGATTCAGGATTCAAGATTCGGGATTCAAGATTTGGGATTCAAGATTCGAGATTCAAGATTAGCTTTGATTGAAAATCATCCAATTTATAGAAGAATTGGATAAATGACAAGATTAGCATGATGCAATTCAAATGGAAATTGCAAATCAATATGACAAATTATGACAAATTATGCACTTTCCATGCACAATTTGATTGATTGATAATTGATGACAAATTATGACACATTCTATGTCAAAATTGATTGATTATCAATTATGACAATTTATGACAAATTGAAATGTCATTCCCATAGAATTAGGAGAGAAATAGGAGGAATTTGAAATTAGGAAATTAAGAAAATTAGAAAATTGAAATTGATGACAATTAGGAATTAGAAATTGGTGGAAAAATAGGAAATTAGGAACTAGAAGAAATTAGGTAAATTAATTAATAATTTGTCATTTATTAATTAATTCACAAGAGGAAGAATAATTAGCCAATTAAATAAAGATTTAATTGTAACTTAGGATTAATAAATAATTTAGTAACCCTAGAGGAAGAAATGACACACAAGGTTAAATGATTAAATCATAAAACCCTAGAAGGTGAATTAGCAATGCGAGAATGACAATTAGGTCTTGATTGAAGATAATTAATGTCATGATTTTGAATTGATAAATGACCAATGTGATAAATGATTTGATTGATAGATGCGCCAATTGACGAGGAACAATGACAAATTGATCCAAATTGACATATTTGAGACAGACAACGATCGATGACAAATCGATTGCAAAATGACAAGATCAAACAAGATGACAAGAGTTGATGATAAATAGATTGCAAAATGACAGGATTGAAAATGACCATGATCAATGATGAATTGATCGCAAAAATGACAAGATCGAATCATGACAACGATCGATGACAAATCGATCGTTAAAACGACAAGATTGAAAATGATAAGGATTGATGATAAATCAATCGCCAGATGACAAGATTGATAAGAGGACAACGATCGATGACAAAATATATTGCAAGATTGACAGGAGGACAAAACCCTAATTAGGATTGACGATGTCCAAAATGATGACAAATTAGCACGCACATTGATGCAATAGGATAAGATCGATTAAAATCATGACTGGATAGTGTTGTCGACAAGACCAAATTCGAGAACGAGATAATTGAAGAATGTAGAAGAATGACTCGATGTTCACAAATGATAAAAACCAAGTGCGAATCATAGGAGAAATGTTAATGCGATGCAAAAACCTAAAATGAGGCAATGCGCAAATGTTAAAGTATGACTCCACAAGCGTTGACCATTTTTAGGTGTCTACATTTTGCCCCTCTTTGAGACAATGCGATTTTAAGCGTTGTTTCAAAGAACAATAACGAAAATGCCCCAGACAATAATAATGACATATGCATGCCCCCTCGAGGAATTGGCCGGAAACATGCAGAAAAGAGGCCAATTGATCGATAAAAATGATAGAAAATGATAGGAGCAAACAGACTGCCAAGACTGATGGAAGAAATGTTAGTAAGAAGAAATTAGACAGAGGATAGTTAGAGACGAAGAAAAACTTGCTTTCAGTAATGCACTTTGTAGGTGAGAACCTTTATTTTTATGTAGCAAAATGGATGCGTAGCATCATGGCATTGAAGGCCAGAGCTGAAATGCAACCCTTTTTGCAAAAGACAGACACATCATAGACAAACAATAATCACAATCAAAAAAGAAAAGGATCAGGATCCATCCCGGTCACTCTAAATCACTCAGTGACATCATTGAGCAACATAGGAACATGACCGAAGCCAAAGATAAATCAATAAAAAGATAAGATGCACAAATTCAAGCAAATCAGACAAACATCTTGATCTTCATTGTCAAAAGTTGAAAGTGCTGATAGGACGATCATGCTGTCTGGTTTCAGGAAATGCGGTACCCCGTCTAAGACAGGACACAGTCTGGTTTCGAGTATACCACACCCTGTATAAGACCCATGATAGCAGTATCAAGGAAAAATGATTTTGATGTTGATATTTGATTGATAAGACAATTTTGATCAGTTTGAATGTTTGATTTGATTGAAAAAGTTCATCTGGTTAAAGCATAATTTCATTAAAGCGCAGTGTTGGATTGCGAGTTGTTGGATGTATACTCAGTGAGCTGTCTAATGCACAAAAGGAATGATTTATTGCAAAATGCTTGTTTTTCAAGATTTTACAATTTTTGAAATGTTTTTGTTCATTTTTTCAGGACTTTTTATGATTTTTAGGGATTTTCATTTTTTTCATTTTTTAGATATTTTTTCAGGACATTATTCGATTTTTTTGAAGATTTTTTCCAGGACATTTTTAAATGTTTTTGAGATTTTTTCAGGACATTTTTAAATGTTTTAAGGATTTTTTTCAGGACATTTTAAAAATTTTAAGAGATTTTTTCAGGACATTTTTCAATTTTTAGGATTATTTCAGGACATTTTTAAATATTTTTATGATTTTGCCCCCAATGTCTAGCAAGGCAAGGAATATGACAGGTGAATAAATAGGCTTGCTGAAATGATGGTGGATAGAGGGAAGACAAAGGCCTTTTATCATGGAGACAATACGGATGCAATTTCCAAGGGCTATCGCGTGATGGGACAAGAGATTGGACATGACAATGTAAATCAGTAACATGGCATGAGGGACATGTCAAGAGGTTTTTTGAAACCATGTTTAAATTTTGCGTCCTTATGTCAGATCAAGATCAAGGAATGAAAATGAGTGTATGGATAGTGATAAGATATGGATAGGATAAGAAAGACCAAGAATGGATAAGGGACATGGACTGAAGGTCGGGATAGGATATGGGATAGTGACAAAAAGTTGCAATAAGCCAGGGAATATGGATGAAAGGTTATAATAAGCAAATGGATAAATAACCAAAAGCTATGATAGACTAAAAGCTGCAAACAAGATGCATGATGCTCATGATGATCCTTAGCCTTGTCAAGATCAAAGGTGGAAAGAGAAAATGGACATAAGGGATGATAGGACAATGGAGGAATATGACATGAAGGACGAAACCTACCCCCAAGTGTGGTGTGCAAGAAGTTCATAGATTACGCATGACGCCTGTTTGCCAGGTTTTCATCATGGTACTTGCCCAAGGCGCCTGTTTGCCAGGTTTTCACTAGTGGACAAATTATTTTTTTTGCTTTACTCTTCTTTTTTTTTTTTTTGTCTTTTTTTTCTCACTTCTTTTTTTTCTTTTTTTCACTTTTCAATAGAAGATGGACACATGATAGGGGATGGAAGAAGGACTCAAGCGTCTTTTTTTTTGGATAGTAGCCTAAAAAAAATTGGACCATGACCTTTAAAAATATGCTCAAAGACGTTGGTAGGATAAGGACATGGAAAAAGAGATGAAACTAAGGCAAGGATTTATGCAAAGGATGGGATCAAAGGGATCGAAGGATGGAAAATATGCATTGGATAATGGATAGGGTATTGGAAGAACTATGCTTGAGTGGATGGAAATGAAGGCAAGATCGACATTGGCACACAGCTTGAGGGGTGATGGACTGATGGAGGAAAAATGGATCTCAGATTGTGAGATTTGGATGGAGGAATAGCTTGGGATTTTGGGACATAAGGGCCCAAAATGGATGAAGAAGGTGATGGAGGAACAAATTTGAGAGGGTTGGATGGAGGAATAGCAATTTTGGATGCCAAGTTGGATTTTTCTTTTTGTGCTTCAAGAAGCTTCTTAGGGATCCACATGGTTTTTGATTTTTCATGCTTTTGTGGTTCCTTGGAGTGCATTGCTTGCACAAGGGATTTAGGAACCCATATATATTTTGACTTTGCTTTATTTTGCTCAGTGGGCCTTTGTGGCCTTTTGGATTTTTCCTTTTCTTTATCAATCATATTGTTCTTTGTTTTGACATGTCGATTATATTGGACATGTTGATCCTTGAATACATGTGGATTGCTAGACTTATGACTTTTATACTTGGCATCCAAATTGCTTGGAGGAGGAAAGGAATGTCGATGTGGATGGGAATGATATGGAGGCGTGTGGGATGGATGGAAGGTTCTCCAAGATGTGTGCCTTTGCTGATGTTGCATAGGAGATGGAGGGATATAGGGACCTAGAATGGATGGAAGCGATGATGGGGAAGGTGGACATTTGGATTTTGACTTTGAAGGGATACCAACGCCTTGAGTGTGAGCTCTATAGCCATGACCATTAGTATATTCTTTAACATGAAGGGGTTCTTGCTCATGACGGTCTACTCCTTTGCCTTTATGAATATCTTGACTTGTTGGATACTCTTTTCTTTGGGAAGAAGACGCAAGTCCATTATGAGGTGGATGTGATATGAGAGAAATAATGAGATCTTGAAGTGGATTGGATTGCACCAAAGTGGAAGAACCCATTATGCATGTCGAGGGTTCATGAACATCTTGCACTGACACGTTAAAACCATGAGGGGTATCAGGATCATGAGGGGGACTAGGATTGTGTTGTGGACATGGTTCAATGATAGGCTCTTCAAGAGATGGAATGGGAGAAATAATGGGATCATCAAAAGGAATACAATCTTGGAGTGTATATGGAGCATTAAGACAAGGACATGGAGGAACAAGTGGATCTTGTGGAGGATCTGAAGGAATGATAGGGTCTTGTGTTGGAAATGAACTTGGAAGGATACTTTGATCTTGACAAGGAGGAAGATCATTGGATTCCTCTTTAAAATTGCTTTGCTCTTGACTTTCAATGGGATCATCGGAAAGGATGGAAGGGAGATTTGGAATGTCAATGGGATTTGAAAGGACATTTTTTTCATGAAATGGAAGGGGATCGTTTGGGATTGGATGGACTGGGATATCTTGATCTTGCTCGGGGAATGGAGTGTCAATAGGATCTTGGATAGGATGGACAAGAATAGGGGAATCATCATGAGTGTCTGGGAAAATGAGATCTTGGTCAACAATTGGATGGGATGATAAGGTTTCAGGATCTTGATCTTGATCTATTTCAAGACATGTTTCTTCATGCTCTAAATTATCCTCTTGACATGGGGTTGGACTTTGGATATGCATGGAGGATTCTGACGAGGTATCAATGCTTTGGCACGAAGGGGATGCACTTTGAACATTTGTGATGGATTCTGACAAGGAATCAATGCTTGAACATGAGGAAGAGTGACTTCGAATGGGGTCCTCTAAAATAGGTAATGGCAATAAAGTGCATGGTGGCATTGGGTATTGTATTTCTGAAACGTGACAAGGATGTGCATCATGAACTGGATTATCATTGCAATCAATTATGGATAGCTCTTGGATAATTGCATCCTTGGGTGTATTGTTTGATGAGGACAATATGGAAGGTTCTTGTGAAACTTCTAGAGGTGTAGGGATAGATGCCACTGGAGAGTCAATTTGCTTGTGGGGGGATGAGGCATTGCTAGACATAGTTGTATTATCTTGATCTTCCTCAAAGAACTCACTTGGTAACTTCCTTAAGAGCATTGCAATAAAGCCACCTTTCTTTCGAGGTTTTGACATAGTTGTATCTGGAATTTGAACTTGTTTGGCAAGAATTTAGTTTGATTTCATGTTTTGATATTGGACTTGGTTCAATTGTTCTGACATGTTTGAAACTTGGCTTGGTGTGGGCTGCAACCTTTGTTTTTGAATGTTTTGTTGGTGTTGTTGATATTGACATGTTGATTGAACTTGAACTTGTTGATATTCCACCATTGGTTGAACTATTTGTTGACATTGTATAGTTGGTTGGACATATTGTTGAAATTGGACCATTGGTTGCGTTGGTTGAATATGTTGGACAACTGGTTGAACCATTGGTTGTATTGGTTGAAAATCAGATTGATAGTAAACACCTTCTTGTTCTTGTTGTGGAGGCACATAATGTTGAAATTGATGTTGTCTCCTTTCTTGAAATTGTTTCATCGTCTCTATTTGGGAGAGGAGAGCTAGTATGTCTGATCATTCAAGAAGAGATCTTACATCAATTGGCTCAATCTTTGGATTTTGACCTGGAAATTTTCGAAACACTTTGGACATTTGTGATCTATTCTTCACAATGTTTTTCACTCTTTGTTCCAACATCTCATTTTCTTGAGCTAGTTTCTCCTCTAGTTTTTGTATTTGGAGACTTGTTTCATCATAAAAAGTTTGATCGATATTGCCTTGTTGTTGGGTTGGATAGAATTGTGATTGCATTGTCCGTTGATATGTCAAACATTGTTGCATCATTGGTGCTTGGAACCTTGTTTCAATAGACATGTCACTATGCAAATGCAATATTTTTGGAATTTTTCAAGGATGATATATGATATGCAACTAAATGCAAACTAAATGAATGAGAATGCAATCTATGGCAAAAATGCAATCTATGTTTTTGGTTGTTTTGAAGATTTTGACAAACTTTTAGAATGCAAATCTAAAAAGAGACCCTTAGGAAATTGGAATGATGTCTAGACCTCAAAGGACAAAAGGACTTAAGTGACAAAAGGACAAATGACAAAGTCTCCCCTATATGCTTGGATACTAAGCTAGGTTTGACCAAATGACAATAATGACATAAAGAGAAAAGGCTTGACAAGGTCTAGACTTCTTAACAATGACTTAGGGTTGCATCAAAGATTTGGATTACCCAAGTATGACAAAACCTAGTTTTAGCACTATATGCAAAGGGACAATTACTATGCAAATGACCCTAATATGATATGATAATGACCTAAGCTTAATGAAGAGACCTAGGGTAAGCAATGTATGACAATGGTATGACTTAAATGCAAGAGGACACATGTAAATGGATGACTCTTATTGATATGCAAAGGAGTATGACTTAGGTAAAACTTAACCTTGATAGTTGACAATGACTTTTGCAAAATGCAACCTAGGATGAACCTAAATGTAAGTGACATGCTTCTTGAGACAAGATCTTGAACAATATTTGACAACCATGTTTGAAGATGAGTTTTAAACTTTGTTGAACCTTTGTTGGATGAATGTCTCTTGTGTTTAATCTTATGTTGGATCAATTTGTTTTTGCTTTTGAAATGGGATGCAATTCAACTTTTGACAAGCAAAGAATACAAGATATTGCAACTTAGACTCAAGACACTCATGCTCATTTCCACATTTCTTATGGTAGGCAAAGACATTAGGTACTTGAGAGGTAGACTCATTATGGGATTCAAGGAGAATACATAGATGCTTCACCCCACAGGCTCCCCTCCACGGCACTCACTTCTCAGGGCAGCCAAGCATCAGTCCCCATGGAATCTCCCCATGGCGAACTTAGTGTCTCTTCCAAGTATCCGAATTTGTCCTTCTCAAGCAACTAGAAGGGTTTTTGGCCTCTAAAAACAAGGTATGTAGTAAGGATTTCTGTTAAGCATTACTCCTTGATGTCATGCGAGCATGATTGAGACATTAAGCCCATCAAGATACCAAACAAATGTAGTCGCGCAAGCGCGATTTAGACCAAGAGGCCCTACTTAGATGTTGATATGAGAAAGAGTTCAAGGGTCATCACTTCCCAAGTAACTGCAATTCCCACGTAACACTTCCTTCAAAGCTTTCGCTCATCGGGTATTTTTTTATAGTGAGTTAGAATGCCAAGGAATTCTACCCGTACTCACTTTGGGTCGTTCCCTTCTCACGATTATCACTTGCTTGCAAAAGCAAAGTGGTCGGGAAGGCAGGCCCTCTAATGGAGACACTCAATCAACAACACAAGCATGGTATCGAAGATCTAGATTTCTGATCACCCTAAGAAGGATGAGAGCATACTCTCCTACTCCAATGTCACACTTAACAATCAAAGCAAGCAAATGTTCATTCCCACCTATTTATAAATCACTAAGTGCCTAATTAAAAATCTCAAACACACAGTTTGGTTGTTTCTCCAAGGCAACCTGCAAAACCCAAGTTAGAGGTTTGATTTGTTGTCTTTGACCATCGAATCTGCACAAAACATGTTAGTAGTTTGATTTTTAGTCTTTGCCATGCGTATGCCAAGATTCTGCACAAATAATTAGTACCAAAATCCAAAACACAGAAAACAGAATGCAAAAACATCAAAAACTTCAAGTAAACACTGCATTTTTCACCTCTGTTCTGGACTTTACACAAGCGCAGAACTCATGACACAGGCGCAAGATGTCTGACACAAGCGCAGAATGTTGCATACACAGGCACAAGATGCTCAACACAGGCGCAGAATGCTTCACACAAGCGCAGAAGTGTCCAGAATGCACTGCACGACCCTGTTTTTGGGTTTTTGACCTGCAAAATCAACTTGAAAGCACTCCAAAACACAGTAAAAGGGTTAGAAGGTTAGTATTCACGTCAGGTTCACCAATTAATGTAGCATAGAAATTAGGAATCATCACAAGATAAGTAGATCAATCAAAACACAAGACATGATAACTCAATCATGAGAGCACTCATTGCAAATGAACCTAATCCTAAGCACACTCAATAGAGACATAAAAACAAAGCATTCAAAAGCAAAGATCATGCAAACTAGATGACGATTTGGATGCTTCTTCAATGCGGCTCCATTGTTCTTCTTTCCTCTTCAAATGGATTTGTGGATCTCACCTACAAGTGCACAACATACAATTGAAAGCAAGATTGATATTGGTTTGTTGATCAAGAGTACTAGAAGCATAAGTTTGATAGTTTGATTAGGGATTCGGGATTCAAGATTAGCTTTGATTGAAAATCATCCAATTTATAGAAGAATTGGATAAATGACAAGATTAGCATGATGCAATTCAAATGGAAATTGCAAATCAATATGACAAATTATGACAAATTATGCACTTTCCATGCACAATTTGATTGATTGATAATTGATGACAAATTATGACACATTCTATGTCAAAATTGATTGATTATCAATTATGACAATTTATGACAAATTGAAATGTCATTCCCATAGAATTAGGAGAGAAATAGGAGGAATTTGAAATTAGGAAATTAAGAAAATTAGAAAATTGAAATTGATGACAATTAGGAATTAGAAATTGGTGGAAAAATAGGAAATTAGGAACTAGAAGAAATTAGGTAAATTAATTAATAATTTTCATTTATTAATTAATTCACAAGAGGAAGAATAATTAGCCAATTAAATAAAGATTTAATTGTAACTTAGGATTAATAAATAATTTAGTAACCCTAGAGGAAGAAATGACACACAAGGTTAAATGATTAAATCATAAAACCCTAGAAGGTGAATTAGCAATGCGAGAATGACAATTAGGTCTTGATTGAAGATAATTAATGTCATGATTTTGAATTGATAAATGACCAATGTGATAAATGATTTGATTGATAGATGCGCCAATTGACGAGGAACAATGACAAATTGATCCAAATTGACATATTTGAGACAGACAACGATCGATGACAAATCGATTGCAAAATGACAAGATCGAACAAGATGACAAGAGTTGATGATAAATAGATTGCAAAATGACAGGATTGAAAATGACCATGATCAATGATGAATTGATTGCAAAAATGACAAGATCGAATCATGACAACGATCGATGAAAAATCGATCGTTAAAACGACAAGATTGAAAATGATAAGGATTGATGATAAATCGATCGCCAGATGACAAGATTGATAAGAGGACAACGATCGATGACAAAATATATTGCAAGATTGACAGGAGGACAAAACCCTAATTAGGATTGACGATGTCCAAAATGATGACAAATTAGCACGCACATTGATGCAATAGGATAAGATCGATTAAAATCATGACTGGATAGTGTTGTCGACAAGACCAAATTCGAGAACGAGATAATTGAAGAATGTAGAAGAATGACTCGATGTTCACAAATGATAAAAACCAAGTGCGAATCATAGGAGAAATGTTAATGCGATGCAAAAACCTAAAATGAGGCAATGCACAAATGTTAAAGTATGACTCTGCAAGCGTTGACCATTTTTAGGTGTCTACAGATACATCGTATTTCCGATCAGTTGTTGATACTCTGAAATGGCCATTTTTGGTGTCTCCAGCATATAATGTTCTTGGTACCTCTCTTGTTGTTGTGGTTGTGCTATGCCTTGATATTGACCTTGTTGTTGTGCTTCTTGTAGCCTAGGTTGATATTGCAATTGAGTATGTTGTTGATATTGCACAGGCGCCAATTGCGGTTGTGGAGTAGGATAGCTTGTTTGCCTTGGCAGATATTGAGGCACATGTTGGTGTTGAAGCTGACGAATCGGAATTTGTTGACTTTGTGCCAATTGTTGTCGCGGTGTATATCCCATCATTTGCAAAAAACTTGTTTAGATGGTTTTTGTTGCTTCTCCTTAAGATGGGGTATAGCACTTGCATTAACTTGTTGTGTTGTTTGTCCAATCCATTGTGATGGTTGCAAGTTTGCATTAACTTGTAATGGTGCCGAAGGCATTGCAATTTGTTGTCGAATGCGAAATTGTTGTTGTTGCACATTGCTTGTTTGCACATTTGATTGTACCTTTTGTGTATTACTCAATTGTTGCAATAGTTGTTGTTGGTGCAAACCACTATCTGTAGCTCATTGTGTCGCCATTATCGAAGGATTTGTCGCAATAGTGTTTGGCAAATATATTGAACTTAACGGGACATAAGAACTTTGTTGCATCGTGGAATTGTTTTGGACATTGGTGATATCAGGCATTCTAGTTGTGAAGCTCTCTTGCATTTTAGATTTTGATCCCATTTTATGCATATAAGGAACTACTTCTTGCTGAGGGATAGTTGTCAATATTTGCGTGGTCTTTATTTGATCTTGTGTTACAGGTGTTGTGTTGAATAATGGATTATTTATTGTCTCAAATGGTGACTTTTGAGGAATAGTCACTATCAATGCCTTTGAAGCACGTTTACTCATCAAGGTAGGTTGAGTTGCCTGTTGTGCATTTTCTTCATTTGGATGCGAAGAGAAACTTAACAACTCACCGCCTTGTTGTTCTTGCACATTGATTTGCTCACTTGAAGAGGTCACATTACTCATCATGTTAAGATACTTTTGTGGAAACATCTTAAAGACCTTGTTCAAGAACTTATCCATCTTTTTTGTTATCTTTGGATCTTGAAGGAACATGTCAACATCATTAGAAGCATCGGAATCGGATGAAGAATCTAGTTGGACATTTGGATTCGTTTCTTGGTGAATGCCTTGATCTGAACCAAATCCTTGTGAGAGAGTTTGTTCTTCATACAATGTTTGTATTTCATGTTGCAAGTTTGGTTGATTCCAATTGAAAGGTGCATTTCCTCTTGGAGTTGGTGGAACACTCCCATGTCCTGGTTTCATAGGTACAAACACTGGTTCATATAATGGTGGTGGTCCAAGTTGAACCATTCCATATGGTGGTAGTGATGTGTTTGATGAACCTTCAATTTGTATTGTTTGACTGGTTTGAAATTGTGAATTTGATATGTTGTCAATGGGTTGATACATTGGTTCACCCATCTTTTTAGATTTTGATCTTGTTTCAACAGGCATGTCACTTATGCAAATGCAATATATTTGGAATTTTTCAAGGACAATATATGATATGCAACTAGATGCAAACTAAATGAATGAGAATGCAATCTATGGCAAGAATGCAAACTATGTTTTTGGTTGTTTTTCAAGATTTTGACCAACTTTTTGGAATGCAGATCTAAAAGAGACCCTTAGGAAATTGAAATGATGTCTAGACCTCAAAGGATAAAAGGACCAAGTGACAAAAGGACAAATGACAAAGTCTCCCCTATATGCTTGGATACTAAGCTAGGTTTGACCAAATGACAATAATGACATAAAAAGAAAAGGTTTGACAAGGTCTAGACTCCTTAACAATGACTTAGGGTTTATCAAAGATTTGGATTACTCAAGTATGACAAAACCTAGTTTTTGAGACTATATGCAAAGGGACAATTAATATGCAAGTGACCTTAATATGATATGATAATAACCTAAACTTAATGAAGAGACTTAGGGTATGCAAAGTATGACAATGGTATTACTCTAATGCAAGAGGACACATGCAAATGGATGACCCTTATTGATATGCAAAGGAGTATGACTTAGGTGAAACCTAACCTTGGTAGTTGACAATGAACTTTGCAAAATGCAACCTAGGATGAACCTAAATCTAAGTGACATGAATGTTGAGACAAGATTTTGAACAATGTTTGACAACCATGTTTGAAGGTGTTTTTGAATTTTGTTGGATGAAATGTTCTTGTGTTTAACCTTGTTTTGAATCCATTTGCCTTGTTTTTGAAATGAGATGCAATTCAACTTTTGACAAGTAAAGAAGACAAGATATTTTAACATAGACTCAAGACAATCATGCTCATTCACACATTTCTTATGGTAGGCAAGGACATTAGGTACTTGAGAGGTAGACTCGTTATGAGATTCAAGGAGAATACATAGATGCTTGACCCCACGGGCTCCCCTCCACGGCACTCACTTCTCAGGGCAGCCAAGCATCAGTCCCCATGGCGAACTTAGTATCTCTTCCAAGTATCCGAACTTGTCCTTCTCAAGCAACTAGAAAGGTTTTTGGCCTCTAAAAACAAGGTGTTTAGTAAGGATTTCTGTTAAGCGTTACTCCTTGATGTCACGCAATTGTGATTGAGACATTAAGCCCATCAAGATACCAAACAAATGTAGTCGCGCAAGCACGATTTAGACCGTGAGGTCCTACTTAGATGTTGATATGAGAAAGAGTTCAAGGGTCATCACTTCCCAAGTAACTGCAATTCCCACGTAACCCTTCCTTCAAAGCTTTCGCCCATCGAGTATTTGTTTATAGTGAGTTAGAATGCCAAGGTATTCTAGCCATACTCACTTTGGGTCGTTCCCTTCTCACGATTATCACTTGCTTGCAAAAGCAAATGGTCGGGAAGGTAGGCCCTCTAAAGGTGACAAACAATCAAAGACATGAGCATGGTATTGAAGATCTAGATTTCTGATCATCCTAAGAAGGATGAGAGCATACTCTCCTACTCCAATGTCAAACTCAACAATCAAATCAAACATATATTCATTCCATCCTATTTAGAAATCACTAGGTGCCTAAATATTAATTGCAAACACAAAGTTTAATTGTAGTCCAAGGCAACCTGCAAAACCCAAGTCAGAAGTTTGAAATGTTTAGTCTTTGACTATCGAACCTGCACAAAAATGTGTTAGTAGTTTCATTTGTTTGTCTTTGCCATGCGTATGCCAAGGTTCTGCACAGAGAATTAGTACCAAAAACCAAAAAGTAGAAAACAAAATGCAAAAACAAATAATTTTCAAGTAAAACACTGCATTTTTACCTCTGTTTCTGGACTTTACACAGGCGCAGAACTCATGACACAGGCGCAGAACTCATGACACAAGCACAGAATGTCTTTAACACAAGCGCAAAATGCTTAACACAGGCACAAGTTGTCTTACACAGGCGCAGAAGCCCCCAGAAAACCCTGCACTACCCTGTTTTTGGGTTTTTTGACCTGCAAATCAACTCAAAAACACAGTTAAGGGGTTAGATGGTTAGTGTTCACATTGGGTTCACCAATTAATGTAGCTAGGAAACCGGAAATCATCACAAGCAAATCAAAATACTAATCTAGCTCAATCACAAAAGCAAAATTGCAATGATCTGTCCTAACACACTCAATAGAGAAATGAAAATGAAACATTCAAAACTAAAATACTATGCAAACCAAATGTAGATCTAAATGCTTCCTTCATGCGGCTCCATTGTCCTTCTTTCTTCTCCAAATAGCTTTGTTGTGGATCTCACCTACTAGTGCATGATCATGATATGAAAGCAAGTAAATAAGATATTGGCGCAAGAGTACTCGAAGTGTGATTTGACAAAGTGATTATAAATTCGATAATCTGATTAGGGATTAGATTGAAGAAATTCATACAATTTATAGACAAATTGGAGAGATGGATCAAATTAGCATGATTCAATTCAAATAGAAATTGCAAATCAAAAATGTCAATTATGACAATTTATGACAAATTATGCACTTTCTATGCAAAATTTGATTGATTGATAATTCATGACGATTTATGACAAATTTCTATGTCAAGAATTGATTGATTGTCAATTATGACAAATTATGACAAATTTCTTTGTCATTCCCATGAAATTAGGAGAAAAATAGGAGAGAATTGAAATTAGGAATTAGAAAAATAGAAAATTAGGAATTAGATAAATTAATTAATAATTTGTCATTTATTAATTAATTCACAAAAAGAGGAATAATTAGCCAATTAAATGAACATTTAATTGCGATGAGAAGACTCAGGATAAATAAAACAAACAAGGTTAAATGATTAAATCACGAAACCCTAGAAGATGAATTAGAAAATGCAAGGATGACAATTAGGTCTTGACAAAGGATAATTGATATCGATTTGATTCTGATTAACAAAGGACCAATGTGATAAATGATTTGATTGATAAATGCGCCAATTGACGAGGAACAATGACTAATTGATCCAAATTGACATAATTGAGACAAACAACGATCGATGACAAATCGATCGCAAAATGACAAAATTGACAAGAGGACAAGAATCGATGACAAAATAGATCACACAATGACAAGATTGAACATGACAACGATCAATGACAAATCGATCGCATGATGACAAGGTTGATAGAGGACAAAACCCTAATTAGGATTGATGATGTCCAAAATGATGACAAATGACTACGCACATTGATACGACAGGATAAGATCGATCAAAATCATAACTGGATAGTGTTGTCGACAAGACCAAATTTGAGAGCGAGACGAATGAAGAATGCAAAAGAAAGACTCGATGCTTGCAAATGATAAAGACCAAGTGCGAATCATAGGAGAAATGTTAATGCGACGCAAAAACCTAAAATGAGGCAATGCGCAAATGTTAAAGTATGACTCCGCAAGCGTTGACCATTTTTAGGTGTCTACAGATGTAATAGCCATATTCCACAACCTTTTCTAAAATCCTTTCTGTCAGTGCCAAAATGTGAGGTTTGTAACAGGATGCGACATCCATCAAAGCATAATAGAGATGAGATTTCTAACAAGATGGCAGATCAAACAATGTAGGAAAGCATCGATTAAAAATAAATACAAGATTGCAGTTTATAGAGTTAACTTCATTTTGTCTTTTTGTGGCATTGGATTTCATAGTGTTTTAAAGAAGATATCATAGTTTTTCCAAAAAATGTCAAAACCCTGCCTAGTGTTTACCGAGAGGAGTAAATAATGTATAGTTTGGTCTCCCATGCATATAAATTCACCCAAATGTGTGGGAAGACCTTTGTACATGCTATGTATCATATTATGTTATGTGCAGGGATCCAAATTAGATTTGGTACGTGTTTAGGCATGAGGACAGTCTGATATCTCTATGTCAGACACTAAAAGGCATTAAGAGTGAAGAATTTGGTGGGAAGACCAAGAGATTGGTATTTTGAAGTGGTTGATGACAGAGAGAGGGGTGAGGCAACCCTCTACAACCTTCGGAAGGGTTTGCAGATCAAAACCAAATGAAATAGATTAAATTTCTATGATTGTCCTAAGGGTATTGATTGTCAGAGTCATAGTTTTAATAGTGATATTGTTTTTGTTTTGATAGAGTTGTGTTTGTAAACCCAAGTGTGGACATGTAATGGAGTCATGAGATGTCTTAAGACTACATCAATACTTAACAACAACATAGTGTGTAGGCACCTAAAATATCAACGGACTACATATTGGAAGGCGAGTGTGATGATGCCATGAAAGGTCTGATATCCCTATGTATCAGACTGAGAAAACTAGTGAAAGACAAAAAAAAATGCATTGAGAAGGCAAAAGGTTGAATTGTCTAATGTTTGTTGTTGAAGTGATGTGTGGGGACCCTACCAAGTCAAATGCCTTGTTGTAGTTTCAAAGGGTGGAAAAACAATAAGCATTTTATTTATTGTCCTAATAGACCATCCATCATAACAATGATTACCAATGATGTGTGTGTTGCAAACAAAGTTCTAGAGGAAGGCTCTTTCTATTGTAATACCAAGTGAGTGTTCATAGACCTTGTGTAGGGTCCTCCAAGCCTAGAGTAAGGAGTTTGAAGCCTAGATACATTGATTTGGCCTTGTGGCCATCAATGAGTGTTGACCCAATAGAAGAAGTCTTGAGACTGACAATTTTGGAAGTGTGCCATTGTTGAGAGCCAACACTTATGTGTGAACCCCATCTTCACGTATTATGCTTAGTTGCCATGATACTTGACCCTATCCTCATGGTGTTGGCTCAATTCATATTAGTGTGTTTTGTTGAAGAAACGTGATGTGAGAATTTTGATGCAAAGGCAAGGGTAGAACTCAATATTTCATATTAGGACAGCAACCACATTGATTAGGCAAGTCAAATAAGGTCTCTCCAATGTTTAGGATACACAAGGGCAGCATTAGTCATGTAAGTATGCATGAGCATGGGAATGGATAGTTGCTTTCCTTTTAGACTGATTTGGACAATATTGAGAGGATCCTATAAGGAATGACTATCACCATACTCTCGATGACTTCACAACATTGATAATGAATTCACATTAGACACTCATGGATTACCCCAATTAGACATTAGTCAACTTAAGATATGATACAAGGATTGCATACCACAAAGCCATTAGATATGTTTTGAGATGAAAAAGAAAAGTTAAATGGTTTTGGTTCAATGATGATAATTTCTAAGTTCAAGTAATTTAATTTGGTATATTATACTGAAATGTGATTTCATAACTAACATTTCAACTTCTATATAGCTAGTTCTATAGCCCGATTTTCTTGCCTGTGAAGAAAGACCATGTCAGACAATATCAACGAACAACAAAATAAGGAGACAATTGTTAGATTGTGGTCTAACTTAAAAAGAAAAGGTGATGTAAAATGTTATTGTCCCTGCAAAATTTCTAAGGGGTTAAAGACTAGAAAACTTCTAATCAAAACAGCTAAGAAACATTGTAGGCTGCATGGTCACATTGAAGGTGGACATGATTATCATCCATTGGTAAGTTTTTCATTATATCGTTTTAACAATTTATATACATAATAAATTACTTGATGATGATATCATGATCATGGTTTATTTATGTTTATCAATTTGATATTGGTCGAGCACCTCAGAGCACATGATATGGATCAACATAACCCGAAGAATATGGTTTTCGAAGTGGACAAACATGGAGGTGTGAATATCTAACCTGAAGATAATGATCCCATGTTAGATGATGATCATGAGCCACAAAACACAATTGAAGATGATGGTACAAATAAATTGATCCATGACACATTTAGTACTCGCGCAGTTGATCATGATGATGAAGATGACCTTGATGTTGTTCATGATGACCCTCTACTTGAGAAGGCATCTGAGGCCCTTTACAAAGGCTCGTAGACAACTCTTCTCTCTGTTGTATTGTTGTTGGTGAACTTGAAGGTTATGAATGGTTTATCCAACATAACAATCTCACGTATGTTAAGGTATGTCATATATGTCATAATAAATGGTGAATCATGTTGTACCATTAATATTCTTTATATTAACAAATTATATTTTTTTGTTGTACATTGATAGGTGAGTTTTTGTTACCACCATCAAATATTCTACCTCGCTCATACCGAGAATTATCTGTCATTATAAAAGATATTGGAATGGAGTATCAAACAATAGATGTTAAACAACATGAATTTCGAACTGAATGTCCTTAATGTCATATCAATAGATATCGAACATATCAAATAACAAAAAGGGTTCCTCGCAAGATTCTTCGCTATATTCTCATTATTCCACGTATGCAATGATTATTCAAGTGCACTAGCTTGGCACAATTTATGGATTACCATGCACGCAATAGAAGTCCAGATGGCATTATTCGAATGCCTATGGATGGTCTAGCATTTATGGAGATAGAGGAAAAGTGGTCACACTTTAAAAAATAACCTCATAATCTCAGGCTTTCATTGGCAGCGGACGGTGTCAATCCATTTGGAGAGATGAGATCTGTTTACTCAGTGTGGCATGTTTTTGTTATCAACAATAACATTCCTCCATGGATGTCAATAAAGAGGGAGCACATAATGTTGGCAATGATTGTTCCAGGTATTTTATCATTTAAATATAGCCGTCTACATTTAATTATAAATATTGCAGTAAAATGGTCATAATAATTATGTAATGTTTTTGTTAATTTGATTAGGTAAGTACTAAGTTAAAGATATGAATGTATATATCAAGCCTCTTATCGACAAATTGTTGGAGTTATGGAATGGTGTCACTATGTATGACGTCTCTAGACCAATAGGACAAAGACAATTTCAATTCCATGCGATGCTTCTATGGACAATACACAATGCCTCATGGCTAACACATTTTTGTGGTATGTTATAGTGTTTTAAGTTGTGCATGAACATTATAATTCAAAAAATAAACATATTTAATCCAATTATACATTATCTTGTAGGTCTTCAAACAAAGGGAAAATTTGCATGTCCAGTTTGTGGTCCAAAGATGAAATCTCGTCATTCAAAAAGTTTAGGAAAACAGGGGTTTGATGAGTATAGGCACTTTCTCCACAAAAATCATAAGTATCGAAATACTGAAAAACATATTTTCAATGGGAAAGAAGAGAATACATCAAAGCCACGAAGAATGATACCTCACCTGTGGAAGTTGGAATATAATAGAATTAATCGTCAAGGTAATGTCATTCCATCTAATGGTTTATGTCAAAAAACATCTTTTCTATTTTGTTTTGTTTACTGATGATGTGATTGATGATCATGAAGGTTGTGAAGGCATAAATGACCACCTTCCTAAGGGACTAAAATGTTATCCCCGACAATTTAGTAGGTTGCCCTACTATGAGCAGTTACAAATTTTGCATTTGTTTGATACTATGCATATTGGAAAGAATATAACAGAGACATTATGGAAAATATTGGATGGAAGGCGTGACAAAGAAAAAAATTTCAAAATATGTAGTGACATTCAGGATTCCAATCATGCTATGATAAATGTCATTCAATCAAATAGCCATTGAGACCATATTAATATGAGCTTCCTTGGTTATTAACGGACCAATAAAGCAATGCTATAAAAGAAGTCATACGAAAAATTCTATTTTCAATAGAATTTGTTGCGAACATAAACAATCTCATATCAAAGAAAAGTGAATTTGGGCCAACGATGAAAACGCATGATTGGCATACCTTCATTAAGGTAATTCATGTTCTTGTGTTTTTACTATGTATTTAAGTACTGCACATGTACTTTTCATTGTATTATGTTAGAAAAAAATGAAAAGATAATTTTATAATTGTTGCAGTACGTTCTACCTCTATCTCTCCCAGAGGACTTCAACAATAATGTCAAGCAAGTCATATATGATCTTGGAAAATACATAAGGTAAGTAGTGGTATTTGTTCAGTTCGTTGTATAGATATTATATTTGCGATTTTTTTACTTGTTATGTAATATATTTTTTTGCGTCTTGAATATCTTGTAGGTGGTTGTCATGTAAATAAATCCATAAAGAAGATATAAAATATTGGAAGAGAAAACTTCCTCATATAATGTGTGGAAATGCAAAAGTGTCTACCTCCAGTTTTTTTCAATGCACAAGAACACTACCTCATACACCAAGTTGAGCAAATTGAATTGTATGGACTTGTACACACTAGGTCAATGTGGATGGTTGAGAGACACTTGAAATTTTTGAACGTTTTGGTTCGACAAAGAGTACATCCTGAGGGTTCTATGGTGGAGGGATATATGATATACCAGACTATGGTGTACATTTTTTAATATCTTCCTAAGTTTGTAGCAAAGATCCACGTGGATTGCATTTGGGATCCCAACCCCATTAACAAATTCGAAGGGGAGTACTTGACGGGGAAAGGTAGATTGAGGAAACTGAGAGGTAATTATAAGATGTTATTGTAGTTAATTAATTCTTAATCTTCAAAATAAATCGATTGTAAGACGTCTATTTATTTTTTGTACACTTGAGGCCCCAGTTGGACTTATTCAAATTTTAATCCCAAAATCAACTTTAGGGCCGACTTCTTCATCAACATTACCCTCATTTGCCAAATTTCTCTCTCATTACCAATTAACTCTCTCATTTGATGGAGTGCAGGTACCCCAAATAAGTGTTTGCCAAATGTGTCTTCCTCGAGTGAGGGAAATGCAGGAATAGAAAACGAAAGTGAGACATGTAGTAGGTCTACAATAGGGAGATCAACAAGAGGTCAAAAGCTTAGAAGAAAATTCAATAAACACATGAAATTTTTCCTTGCTCAAGGGGGGTCATGTTCTTATGATGATGAGACCAAACGCGACATTGAGGTGCCATTGAGGTACAAACATCTACAGAAACAATGGGTGCCCAAGGAACTTCCTCCAATAAACACCGATTTTTATGTTAATGATAAGATATATCGCATAGCACCTTCGTCGTTACAAGGTTTCGGTCTATTTTCCATGGACAACATAAAGGTATGTTACAACAAAGTTGTTGAATTGATGGAGTTTGTCGGACCTTGTTACAACTACAATAATTCGATGCAGATTGTTCGATATAAAAAAAGTATGTGTAGGTATGCACTGCTAGCAAATTATATACAACAAAAAGATAATGATCAAAGTAAATGAGTGGTTGTATACATTGATGGTCGGCCAAAAGCAACAAGGAATATTGCAAGTTTTATAAATAGTACGCGACCTGGGTCAACTAATAAACAACTCAATTGCATATTTGAGGCACGCGAGGGAACTCATGTATTTGTATGTGCGATAAAATCAATAAGTGCAGGCAAAGAGCTTCTAATCGATTACAGTTTGAATCGTATAGATACAAACAAAGTTAATATCATGGGGGTGGTACGTACTATATACCATTTAAATTAACCAATCTCCAATTAATGAATCCAATATACCATTTTATTATGAATTTTTTTTGCTAAGTCTATTGGTTTAATTTCACTAACATTTTTTCTGTTTTTTTTTTGTCACAGGGCGACATGGATCCATCACATAGCGCAAACACGGATGTAGGTCGTGACACTTCTACCGAGCAGGTAAACCTCATTATAATTGTACAAATTAGATAGAAGCAAATTGTTACATTATTATGTTCTTTTTTTGAGTGATTTAGACTAATTTTGTAATTATTAATGATATTCTTGACACAGACAGATGTTCAGGGAAAGGGAAAAGGAGCTGCAGTACCTGAGCACCTCTCTAGGGATGTGGACTCAACAGGATTAAGTGATCATGACCCTGAAAAATTCGACACACCCTATTGAATTCATAAAAAGCCTCTTAGAAAAATTAGGAAAGAGATTGTTGATTTGGCAGTCGTGCATCCTATGACTGCAAACATACGAGAGAGGGTGCAAGTATTGATTCGGATAGCAGAAAACTTGCAAGTAAGTGGTAATGAAAGCTTTTATTCTCTTTTATGTCCTTAGCTAAAATATGTACGTGTTGTTTTTACAACAATTTATGCGCCCTCATGAAAGTGGTGGCCATGTACTTAAGGTGATGACGATTTTCTTGGATAATCGCCTGCTTGGCTTATCACTTTGAGTACCCAAAACACATCATACTTGATATTATCAATATTCATAATAAAGGTTCATCCTTGTTTACAATTATTGCACTTTTCATATATTTAATGTTTGATATATTTAATGTATTATTCTTCAGGTGTTGTCAATGTTCCCGTGCAAATGTCGTCACCGCCTCACCAGAGGTTAGCCCCACTTGTATTGCCGACTACAATGTCAGTAACACGTAGCATGCAGACATCCTCTACTGCACGTCATATTGGGCCACGCACTATTGGTAGATCCCTCTTTTGCTCTATCTTTTGTTATGTGTTTATTTCCCTTGAAGCGTTCTTTCTTGGGGGCATTTCATAGTGGATTCATTTTTTGCAGGAGGAGATGCACAGGAGGATGTGTCAAAGGCGACTACTGTTGATAACATACCATCATTTCCTAGATCTTCTCGTATTGCTAGTAAGGGAACATTGTAGGTCGCATTGGTGGTGAGCGACGAATAAATGATTCCCTTAAAGATACAAAGGTTCCAGGTACTTTAAAATTATTGTTATATATAGTCTAATTGTAATTTACTTTATGATCCCTTGTTTTGGACTAATGATCCCATGAATTTTTTGCAAGAAATGATATTTTCTATAAACATCTTAGTGAAATTGCATTGTAGATATTTGGGTCCACCATACGTAAAAGGTGGTATATCATATGTGAACTAACCCTAATCCACTATTCTCATTTCATATCATTGCTAGAATAGTTTTCCTTTGATCCATTTCTTGAACTATAATAAATGTAGCTTCAGTTCATTTGTAAATCTAACAGGTTTGTTTTTTCTTTAAAAGGTGGAATGACCAAGAAAAAAGGTTAAAAGATGAATTGACAAATCAAATGGTTGAGTGGTTTGGAAATGACAACTTTGACAAAACCAAGCTCCTTGAAAAAGCTGGCACATATCTAAAGTATGTGGGGGACCAATACAGGACCCATTTAGAGAAGAGCCTAAAGTACGAGCGTCCCCCCATGATTCCAGAGAGGGAGTGGAAGGCCCTGATTTTGGATGCCAAGGAGAGAATTGAAAGGAAAAAAGGAAATACACCACCAGACGCCAAAAGAAGGTACGAGATACTATTAAGAATGTAATTATGTACTAATTATTTACTCTTTATATTTATATAATCTAACATATTTCAAACTTTTTATAGACTGAGTGACATGTCAAAGGCAACCAAGGCAAGACAAGAAAAGCACGGGCAACACAAACTCGACTCTGATGTTTATATGAAACTTGTTGCATGAATTGTAAGTATCTCATGTAAATGAAATATTGCATCAAAATATTAATAAATTGCAAACGATTTTTTTTTTTAACAAACAATGCCAGCAAAATTCACGATACCAAGCAAAAATGCAAGGCTCTGAATTCAATAGAGCACCCACAGAAGATGACAAGAGAATTGCCTACCAGCAAGGCTATACAGTCGTGGTTGATCGGCTACGAAATTTGAGTGGGCATACACAATATTCGAGTGCATCCGTCACACAGGTAAATATGCTAAATGAAAATTGTTTCAAATTGAATACTTTACCAATAATCTAATTGATGTTGAGTTCCAACATAAAGTGACTATATTTGTTTTAAATAAGCAAGCAATGATAACAATGTGCATGACATTGGAATGCAGCCTGCTAATCGTGAAATAGCACCTGCACATGAAGGTTTAGATGTGCTTCCCAGTAGTGGAGGTATTCATTTGCTATTCAAATTTATTTATGTAGTTATTAATACAATTAAACATCTTCATTTGTATTAGAGTAATAATTAATGTAGCCTTTTTTTGTTAATATATTAGAGCATGTAGTCAATAATGACCAAGTGGAGCATGACAGGGCACACAACATCAGGAACGTGATGTTCCCCAATTAGGTAAAGAGGACCACTGTTATTCTTTTAAACAAATATAATTGCAATTGGTGTTCAGCATTAATGTAACCTTTAGTATTTCAACTCCACATGATCTAGAGGGTGTTCAGTATGTTGAGGTTGAGGCTAGACAAAATGATGTGGCCCCATTAGGTAAAGAGCGACGCAACAGTTATGTTCTCTAAATTAATGAAATACTTGTAACAATAATAAAAAAAAGTTTTGAATTTAACCCATTTCTTTGTCATTGCAGAGGACCCCCCTTCGCTTCAGTGTCCTCGTCCTCAGTATAGGACTAGGCATACATCGAGATCACGAGCAGAGGGAGGAACAACTGCACAGGGGGGAAATGATGAAGAAACAGATGTTCCACTTAGTCTTTTCATAGCTTCAAAGAAAAAAGAAAAAAAGAAATGATTGTAATCTACCTTATTTGATAATGACTGATTTTTATGTGTTAATGAATGTAATTATGTGCTAATTAATGGTTATGAATTATATGTGTTAATTAATATTGATGAATGTTATGTGTTAATTAATGTTTAGCAATGTTATGTGTTAATGAACGTTATGTGATATTAATGAATGAATGTTATATTTTATTAATGGTAGAAAGAATGAATGAATGTTATAAGATGTTAACGAGGAATTTAGAGTGATGTTGGGGGGGTGGGGGGGAGAGGGCCAAATGAGCTTCCACCTTCACGTGGTTGGCCCTGTTAAGTAGAGAATATTAAACTATTCTCGAAACCAAGCGAAGCTCAACAAGATAACACACTTTTCAATATTTCATTATGTTGCACAGATAATCTTATTGAATAATGTATACTGAATCTTAATTGCAGGGTCCAACAGAGCCAACACGAACAACAACACCACAAGTTGTTGGGTATAATGAACTCTCATATTGTCTTGTATGTACACTAACAGTATGAGTTGCTTCTAGTGTTGATATTTATGGCGGGACTGCAAAAGTTATGAATATGCCTCATCCTTGTAAGTTTTTTTATTACTTGTCATTTTCTTTAGCATTTTGTTACTTCATGAATGAGATGTTTTCAGATGTATATTCCATGAATACCTCTCTATTGTATGCTTCATGATCGATGTGTCTTCAGCATGTCCACTCCATGAGAACCTTTCTCATATATGCTTGTACCTTATGTGTATTTATGTATTACTTCATGGTTTCCATGTATGATTCATGCCTTGCATGTATTCATATGTATAGTTTGTGCTTTTCATAGCTCCTTCATGCCTTACGAGCATTACTCCATGCCTTGCAGTCTTCACAAAATATTCCAAAATCATTCAACAAGAAAAAGAGTAGTAGAGGCTACATACCAAAATAAATTAGATCTCCCTCTTTATTTATTCACTTTCTTCCCTATTTTCTTCCTCCCTTCTTTATCACTTCCCTTTTTCTTTATTTTTCCTTGATATAACTAACCTTTTCTCCTTAATGTTCTTCATGAATCCAAAGACTCCTTTACCCTCCCCACTTTACATCCATGGCAAGTACCTCCATAACTTCACTTAGTGTGAAATAATTATTCTCCTTACATATATCTTTCATATATCCTTCATATATCTTTCATATATCCTTACATATATTACCATCCATATATATATCAACCTCATTCTAAGACTTTGAATCTACCTCTTCTACCTCATTATGTGACAACAAAATGTGAGGATTTAAGAGAAGCTTCAAATCATAATAGCCCTTAGCATTGGTTCAAAAAGAGTCTCATATTATGCCTCCTAGATTGGATGGCTCTCATCCTCATCACACTATTCAACTTTGTCCTCCTCACTCGATTGTTTGCACTCGTGATGACAAAATTATGAAGATTATATTTCAACAATTTTTTATTTTTTTTCTCGCTTCTGATTCAACTCTTTGTATGTCCTAAAATTGTATGAGCCTAATAGCTTCTAATCTTGTTGATAGTTTGGTGGCTCTGAACAATGGCTCCTTCGAAGAAGCATGATCCTTGTAATTTTGGCCTTCCATGATGTGAAAAAGAGGTTATGTTATGAATAATAGTCTAGATGATTTAGTTATTTCTTATTATGTTGAGTATGAGTAAATTTGGGCTTCCTTGGCTATGGTCACTATTTTGTACTAACTATTGTCATTTAGTGTGATTTGAGCATGGACTTCAAGTAATCATGAGGGTGGAAACAATCTTCAAGTGTTAGGGGGTACGCGGCCTTGACCAAGGGATGAAAGTATCGGGAAAGTACAAGTGATCCATGTGTAGATCAATGTATCATTCACCTATTAATTCCTAGCAACATTCTCAAATAAACAAGCAAAGAGGTATGTTGAGTGCATATATACATTTTATGTTGTCATGATATAAGTAAGATATCAAACATGTAACTTAAATTGATTTGCAATTTCATTCATAAATATTAGATATTCCTTGTAAATTTTTGAATGCATAATGTCTCGTTGATTTCAATATCTTTATTGCAAGTACTCTTTTCAGCATGAAACTCCACTCATTGAGGTCTCTTACTAAATGCAAATCAGTTATCCTATCAATGATGATATGTTTTGCATGCATTTTATGGGGAAATCTTATTAATAGCTATGGTTGGGTTGTTAATTGTTTTGTGAAAATATATACAAGTAGATTGGGACATTAGAGTTATAAACACCATAAATTGTGTTTGAGATCATTGTCCTAATTGTAACAGTCAACCACCATTGGCCCAAGGCCACACCAACACCGTTGTGACACCAAGGTTTGTGCATACTGGTGTAAGGGCTACTCTTAGGACATTTCATTACCATTACATATACACACCTAGCAGGGTTTCCAAACACAACTTGTTTGAGTAGGCAGTATCACTGGTAAACTTGTGATTGTCACAATTGGTACCCTTGGGACAATCATTAATATTTGGTCGAACGGCACTTTTTTATGGCTTCTAAATGCTTCTATGGGGTGTGCAGGGGTCCCACACATCTCTTCCAACATTCCATCCAAGGCACTTCACTCTCACCTATCACCTATCTTATATTCCACTTTCTCTATGTTGTTATCCCAACGGTCAGATACATGTTGTTAACATTGCTTTGATAACTCCAAATTCATATATAAGCTCACCCTAAGGTAACATGTTCATAGTCAATCAATAAGCTTTCTCTGTTTGATTTCAAGTAAGATATTGATCTATATATTTAATTTTGTGATTGATTTGAGGGATACATCCATTGTCAAACCTTAAGAAAATTTTGTTCCATATCCTAGATTTATTTTGTTTTAATTCTCAGTGAGTAATTTTCAATAGTAATAAAGTGGTATATATCCTTATATTTCAATGACAAAAGATCAATTATTTGAATAAATACATATAAACATAAAACATATTTTTCAAATTGCTTTGATATATTATGTATAACAAATTGCTCTGGTTGCAAATTGCTTTGATATATTATGTATAACAGATTGCTATAACTGAATTTTTGTGCTATACTCTTGGATCCAATACTCATGATTTTGGATTTTAGATAGCATTCCTCGCTAGATTATTTTGGACTATAGGTGTAGATTCATTGTGGTTTATGCTAAAAGAATTCAAACAATTGTACATAGTTTATGGGTAACTTCACTTAAGAAACTCATGTCTCATCTCAATTATGTTCAATTACATTGTCAATTTGAAGATTTGGTCAAGTTTGAGGTAGGAACTCAAATTCCTCCTTTGTTTTTCAATTGAATTGATTTTAGTTTGTTTTTTATAAATAAAGCAGCGATAACAAGGGCGTTGACCCTTTACAAAGTTGAACGGCTAACTGAAAAAAATGAACCAAGGGTGAAACCCCCAAACAAACAAAGTTAGACAGGGCAAACAAACCCACTGTCAAACCATCGACAAACCAACCCAACTCAAGAGTGGGGAGAGTCCACACCTTGACGAAGGGGGGGTTGGGGAAGGGGGGTAGATTTTCCTTTCCGCCTGCAACAAACAACCGTCCAGGCAACACTATCATTAGGAATATTCAAAGACAAATCAGGCGGGGGAGACCCCGCAGATACACTGTCAGACTGCTGCAACAATACACCAGCAGCCTGATGTTGCAGAAACACAGCAGATTGTTGCTGGAGAAGGACAGAATTGCCAGGGGAAGAGCGAAGCTGAGGATCAGGAGCAACGGGTGTAGGAGCCAAGGGGACGGAAGAGTCTACAACAGTAGTAGCCTCAACAAAGGCATCATCAGCAGTAAGGGGCACCTCATCTCGAGAGGATTCTACCGAGACAGAGTCAGAAGCATTAATTGCCAAGTGATCTTCAGTAGCGTCCTTCCACCAAGTAGCAGTGCCTCTGCGGCGGGAGAGAGAGCAGGCTGAAGCCAAGTGTCCCGTTGAGAAGCATCGTCGACAGCGAAAGGGGAGGCCCTCATAATTCAGCAATTGAGCCCAAGGCTTATCCCCAACCATAAGCACCACATCCCTGGGGAGGGCTAGAGATGTGTCAATATCAATCAATAGGCGAGCAAAGGTAGAGTGACCCATGGAGGTCGTTGCTTCGTCAACCTTCAGGGAACTGCCAATGGAGTTATCGATAGCCTCAAAACAAGAAGGCTCCCAGAAATGGAGGGGGAGATTGGGGAGGCGAACCCAAACTGAACGAATAGATAGAGATTCAGTAAGGGAGCTGAAGGAAGGAGACCAGGGCTTAATGGAGAGAGAGTGATCCCCCCAAGACCACAACTTTCCCAGCACCAAATCACGGTCAAGAGTAGAGGTTAAAGAAGCAATGAAAAAACCTTTAGCACATGGGAAAAGCTCAATGCCATAAGCAACTAAAGGCTTCCAAGAGACACTCACCCAATGGTGAAGGTCTGGAAGGGAAGGCCAAAACCCAGCAAATTTGCAGACCAATGATTTTAGTTTGTTGCAAATGAATTGTTGAGTGAATTAAAGTATTCTTCCAATATAAATCTCTCCATTTGGATGATTATATGATTTGTATGAAGGTTATGTTGTTCAATTCTATTTGGGATGTTGAAATGACAAATCGAGGGAGTATTGTATTGTTGAGTTGACTAGAATCAAAAGGCTATTCTTGCATTTTCATTTTATGCACTTTGAAATTTCAAGGTTTTTGAGGTCCATCAGTTAAGGGTGTTTGTCTTGGTCCCATAGACTATTTAGTCTCGTGGACGTCATTAAAATCCTTCATTCATTCATTCATCAATAGTAATTGGCCTCATGACTGGTTTTTGGTCCAAACTTGGGAGTTATTGAAAAGTCGTATTTGATGATTTTGAGATGATATTCTATTATGGAATCATGATAACATATATGTAAATTTTGATAAGGGATCAATTGGGATCCGTTCTCTTGGTGTTGTGTCCAATTGACTATGTCTTGCTTATGTATGAAAATGGCATTTTGCAATTGAGACGATTTGATGTATTTGAGATGTCTTGCATTTAGATATGGCATGAGCTTAGTCCTAGAGTGAGTCTAGGGAGTGGCTCCCACTCGTGTCCCTCGTCTGAAAGTGGTACGCTTGGCATTCGTGTTTGGAGATTGATGTAACTGAACATAATTGACATGGTTTATGCTAACTTCACTTAAGTATATTATGGGCCCATAACCCATAGGTCCCAAGATCAATTTCATAACTAGAAAATAAGATAGCTAAATGAGTTGAAAATTTTTAGGAGTAAACATGTGGGCATGTTGAACTATACAGTGGGAGAGATGACCTTTAAAATTTTATTTTTATATACCAAAATTTAAATTCAAATAACCTAGTTACTTAAACAAAAGAAAGGTTGGAACTATTTTATATCAAGTGTTTTGTGGGTGGGCATAATCCATTTCTGTTTACTTTTAAGATGCTAGTAACATTATTTTTAGTACTATCTTTACCTATTGTACTTTGCTATTGGACTCGATCAACCCAATAACCTTGTACATGTGACTTATTTTATTCAAGAGGATATTCATGTAGTCCGGAATGCATGATTATCGTCTTTGAATATATGTTGAATATATAATAATGAGTGACTACTTAGTATGAGATATATACATGTAATTCAATAAGTATATGTCATGTATTGACATAAGATGACACTTTATATGAGATTGTCAATTTGGGATATACTTATAAGAAATATGTGTATATATAGTAGATAAATTCATTTCATGTATATATATAGTAGATAAGTTTTGGTAGCTCCCAAGAACAACAAACTTAGATAAGGTAAATAAAGTCATTTCATCTCCCTGATTGGCTTTAAAGGCTCTTGTATTTGGGTTAGCTAATTCCCTATCAGCACCATTTTTAATAGGTTTACCAGTACTCAATGGTTCATACAGTCCTCATAGGAGTTGGACCATCTCAACCATGGTGCGCCTGATCATATGAGCTTGAAACCAATGCGCCTCATATTAGCTTGAAACCTATGCCCTCTATTGGTAGCCAATGGGGATAGAATATCATTCGTTGTACATATCAATGAGGTGTGCTTTACATATAGATAATAATATTTTATTTTATTTCAAATAAATAGCCATCGAAATTACGATGGATACTAAACTTTGCACCGACGATGGAATCGTCGAACCAACAGTATTCTCATCGGTGCAAAGTTTCAGGATTCCATCGAAATTCAGACCCCAACTAAACAAACATCCGACGAGGATGTTGTATGTCTAACGGCACTTCCTTGTCGGACGATCGTCGATGCATATTAGTGGACCGACAACACAACCGTCGGACCAACAACATTCTCGTCAGTGCAAAGTTTCAGACTTCCGTCAAAATTCCGACGCAATCTAAAAAAACATCCCACGAGGATGTTGTATGTCCAACGATTTTTTTGACCGGAAGAGCTATCATGCTCGTCGTCGGCAGAGTCCATGGTGACATCGTAATGTCGATGTTCAAAGGCATCGGCGGAAAGTCCAACGATGAGTTTTCGACGACTACTTTTGTCGATAGTCCGACGAAAAGTAGTTGCAATTCCGACAAACGGTCGTCGAAAATTAACCCTGAATGTACTAGTGAGACTACAAAGATTCACTCTCACCGGTAAAGTGGAACTTATCTTCTAGTATGCATAGTATGCATCATAGTTCCATGAGATGAGGCAAAGGCAAGCGTTTGAATGCTCACACCGGATCTACAGGTGAATCAAAGGAACGCCTTGAGTGCATGAAAACAGTGTTATGAACTGGAATGTCTAAGAAGGCATGTTGAGATGCCGATACAGATGATGGGTGATGAGTTTGTCACTTTGACAAACTAGTTGGGACATGGTCAGAGCTGATCAGGAAGAAGGCAAGGTAGAACCGATGCAGTCAGAGGAGAATGGCCTAATTGACGATGAAGTCTATTGAAGGTTGATGACATGGTATCATCAAGAGGGTTTTACCGGTATGAATGTTCACCAGTAATATGGACAAGGTGCAGATGCAGATGACTCCCATCTGATCGAGATGAACATACTATGGATAGACATGTCTAGTAAACCGGTTTGAGAAGTTCCATCGGCAGTTCAGCAAAGTGCAGACATGAAGGTCAAATGGTAAAGTGTAAGATACTGGTAGGGTTAGTAAACCAACAAAAGAGAAGAATCGGTTAAGGGTTTGGTTGGTGATTCCTGAACCGAACACCTATCCAAGTTGGTGGTCGACATGGATACCACGAGGAGATGAAGTGGCAAGCATGCAGAGGTCAATGGAGTGTCGTGTAAAGATAGATGTCTCTACTGTTGTACATTCAGTATGGATTTGGTGATTTGTGGACCTGATCAAGAGAGTGCAGCTCGAGGAAGAATGAGCGACTGAGACAAATCAGAAAGTGGTTGGAGCCTGGATCAAAGCAAGAAAGCCAGTCTGTGAGAAGACTTCTTGGAGGAAATAGCAGAAGTATTTATGGTTGTCTGATAGATGCAGGTCGAGATGAAGAGGCGAGTTTCCTATATTTGGAAAAAGTGTATTGAGAGGCGCAACCATGGCGGAGATGAACAGTTGGTTGTCCTGGAGATCATATTAGACAAGATCTTATTGGATTTGGTCTGCCTCAAGGCTGATGAGGAAACCCTAGCCGCCTGAGATTCGAATTGGCTCTTGGCGGGAAAACCAGGCTATAAATATGCAAGCCAAAATCAGAAAAGGTTGCTGCTAATAAGAGAGTTGTTATTGATGAGAATGTGTTGTTGTTGAAGAAAGAAAGAAAGTGTTGTTACGAAGTGGCTAAGTGTTACTTCTGCATGAGAGAGCAAAGCAGAGCAGTGTGAGGGAGAACTAGGTTGAAGTGTTCAACCGGTAGCTGTGCAGAACCGGTAGCGTCCATACCGACAGAGTAGAAGAAAGGGAAGCTACAGTGAAGGCAGACATAGAACCGGCAGAGTATAGTATCGGTAAAGTGCAGAGCAGAGAAGAGGAGATTCAGTAGAGTAGAACAGAGGAGAGGTGAACCGGTAGAGTCTACCAACAAACAAAGCAGCAGAAGAATGAGTCGGTTTTGCTAAGAAGGCGTCTCACTGGCAGAGAGATGTATATGAGATGGTTGCAAGACTCACTTGTGACAGTAGTAATAATTTTGTATTGGAAGTTATCATTGTGAACACTAAGTTGTAGCTCGGTGCAGGGGTTGTAGCTCCTTTGGGTTGTAGCCCATAAATCAGGGGTTGTGCTCCTTGTGTTGGTGCCCTAAATCAGGGGTTGTAGCTCCTTGGGTTGGTGCCCTAAACATTATAATAGAGATTCATTGTGAGGTTGGATTGGAGCAATAGACTCCAGCAGCATTTCTCACCGAGGTTTTTCCCATCTTGGGTTTTCCTCATACATACTAGTGTTATGTGTTGTCCATTATGTGTAATTGCATTTGTGCTGGTCTCCCTACTAACCGGTAAGCCTGCATTAAGTTAGATCTAATAACCCATATGCTCACATAGGACAAGCTAAATGAAAAAGTTTGAGATCCACTGATTCACTCCCCCCCCCTCTCAGTGGTGCATTGTGTCTAACACAATTATGATTCAAGTTACTTTACTCTGTCCTTTAGGTATTTGTTCTCTTCATCGGTTGTCATGGCAACCTTATGTGCAAACTTAGCAACATTTACAAACATGTTTGTTTCCCTTTGTGGCCGATGTATTTGCCACCCTTTCAACAGGTAGACTCTCATAGATTCTACCCAGTTCTTGAGTCATTGTTGGTCTCCTTGTCATAGAAGGTAAGCACATCTGGTCATCAAAGATTGTCCCAAAGAATTTAGCTTGTCTATGATCAAGGTCCAAATTATCTAAATCAATGTCATTTCTCCTCCTCAAATTATCAAAATCAAAGTTTGAGGAGATATCACAACCCTCCAAGAGTAATATTCCTCTTTTTATCTATTTGCCTCCCCATCTTTGGAGTCATACTTGCCAATTGTTCTATCACATTCCTCATAATTTCATCCTTCATCCTTGATTTTTCTTCTTCACTAAGTTGATCAACTGGTATAGCTCCCTTCTTCTACATTTCCTCCACCATGTTTCTAAGTACAAACTACTAGAATTCCCTTATATGGATGAAACTATCATCCCACATGAATTCTTCACAAGTAATGAGCCATACATCTTCAGTAAGATCTCCACCCAATCTAAAAGCATCAAGGGCCCTAAGAAGGCATAGTTGATTCAACCTGGACATTGAAGCCCTCACAAGATTGGAAAGGTATATCTCTACCTAAAGACAAAATATGCAATGGGGTTACTACCCTTGGGCTCTCAGCGACAAAGAAACGTTGCTCACCTAATGAGCAAGAAGCAACCATAGGCCTTTTTTAGGCTTCTTTGTCAAATGACCTTGGTAGTAGTAGAGGTGTCACTGAGGGTAACTATGAAACATCAGAAATAGGTGGAACAAGGATGGGGCTTCATAGCTAGGTGAGGGTGATGGTGGAGATGGGCAATGAGATGGTGAAGTTGGTCCAATAGGGGAAAAAATGGATTGAGGTGAGTCGGACTCATCTTGTGCTTGAGGGGCCTCATGTTCTACTACCCTTCCCCTCTCATGAGCCAATGGCATCTAGTCAACATCTAGATAGGCATTAAATATTTCCTTCATTGTTTGCTTTGGTATTACAATTGCATTCCCAATATGGCACATAAGAATTGTCAGCTCTTTTCTTCAAATTCTCAAAGTACTACATCGTATACCACCTCTCCTTTTGTTTGAGGACCTCACCATAGTCTAAAGGATTTCTAATCGGGTCCTCCTCCTCATTTCATTGGTGTTCAAGGCACTTTTCTTTTAGGATTTGTATTAACCCCTCTGAATCATAGAATCTATAGGAGACCCAGGGGAGATTGTACTTATTAACATACTATCCAAAAGATCATAATCTCTTCTATTTGTAAAATGATACATTCCTACTCTTACTTGAGAGGGAAGGAGTGATCCCTTTTTATGTACTCCCCCAATTAGGGACTTCATTGCTTTAGATAACTAATGCATTATTCCCAAAAGAGCAACCTTGTTAGATACAATAGTGGGAAAAAGTCTTCGAACAATGGGGCTACAAAAAAAGCTTATAATTGTGTGGTCCTTAAAGTAGAACCATGACCCCCAATTATGGCTGATCTTTTTTCGTAGGCCATGGTCCTTTGCCCTTAAAAACTTCTTCACCCTCTTACTCAAGCCCCATGGCACATTCCCTTGAAGAATAATCATTTACTTTCTAACAAAATGATTTTCAAATACTAGATAATTTGATTGTCCAGAATACCTATCCCATAAATATGTCCATTCTTGGACAAGGATGGCCTCACCCTTAACCACTGGTCCAACCCTTAGGTCTAGGTGCTTTGTGTAATACTTAAATTATAGAGAGGGACCAACTTTCAAATTACAGAGTGCTTTGTGTAATACTTTTGCTAGCACACTTGCATAATCGAAAAGCCTACTATGATCATTGTTTTGAATGTCCATCCACAAACCCAGCATCCAATTAGTAATGAACAATCCAACATCAATACCAAAGAATTGGCATAGAGAAAAGTAGATATACTTGAAATAACCAATGAACAAATCAATTTTACAAGGTGCTTGATCTTTGCAGTGAGGACTCTCTCGTCCCTCTTCAAATGTGTTGCTCTAAAAGCAGGGATTTTACTTCTATAAAGTCCCTCATGAGACTTATACTCCTTAGTGAGTTCATCCTTATTTAGAGACCAGATTGCTCTCTTGTCCAACATAAAAACATCCTCAATTGTTTTCTTATTGAGAGCGACTAATCTTGCTCCATCCTTACGAACATTTTCCCTTACATCATGCCTATAATTGTTTGCAATTGTTGTGGTAGGTCAATATTCACAAAAACATTAGGGACAGTTAGCCTTCCCAAGTTCAAATTCCAAATGTTATATACTGGAACTCATTCCTTCTTGTTATAGCATCTTCTCCAAAGGCTAAAACCTAAGGACTCCATAGTTGGATCTTTGTATGTAGATGAATAGTCGATCAAAAATTATTCAGACCTAGTACCGACCTTACCTCTTTTCTATGCGTTTGTTGATCCACAAAGCTGAGAAATTATCTCATCTAAAAAACTTCCTCTTACCATGGCTGGAAAACTTCGTCATTACTGTTTCTAGGGTTTTAACAAATAGAGAATAATTACCTATAATTAGGGTTTTCAATATAAGTGGCGGAAATTAGTATAACAGTACTCAATTAATAGGAAATGAGTATAACAGTGCTCAATTAAAAATTCAAAGTGAAGAATGAAAAAAAAAAGCATGAGAGCACTAGGATAAGGACAACATTTACCCTTAATGAAACCCTAATGTGAGAAAATTTATCGCAGAGATAGCAAAGAGTACAAGAATTATCATAGTATCCAAAGCAAGAGCAAAGTGAAAATATCTAATCAAAAAGTCGGCTTATAACAATGGAATTGGTTCAATAATTGTAGACATGTAACCATTTGGTTGGCACGAAGTAGCCATTGAAGGAACATAATTAGGTCACTCAGAGGGAGGGAGTGAATCAGTAAATCTTTAAAACTTTAGATCAAATTGTGCAAACACTAATAATAGAAAAAGGGGAATGCACTTGCATTCAAGCTCACTGCTCAAATACATAAAAGGGCTACAACCCAAAGGACTCATTGTCCTACAATTGATTACAATAATGAATGAACTGAAGAATAGCATCTACTAATGCCAAATAGCAGTTTTGGTTAAGCTCAATTTTCCTTTTACAATTGTTTTGTCTCTCTGCTCTATTTTCCTACTCTATCATATACCAAAGCACCAAAATCTTCAATCACATTCACCAAACTTCGCACATTCGCTCATACAGACTTTTCACACTCATGCTCTCATCCAAAATGCTTAACCAAATCAACCTTGTATATCTGCACCAATAAAATAAATCATTTATCATGTCGGCTTCCAAAAACCACATAACACGCAACATGAAACATGTAACCAATGAGTCGGCTCAATCCGTCCACAAATCCATATGCGAACCTAAACAAGATGATAAAAAGCTTCATATATGTCAGCCCAATCTCCTTGAACACAGAACCAATCACCAAAATCATCCCAAAGATTATGAATCACGCGTTACATCAACATAACTCTATTTTTACTTAATTACCGGATACCGAACCTTCAATCTTGCTCATGAATCAACAACGGATATCAGGATTAAAGAATAATCTACTTCGAACCTCAAATCATCTACTTCTATTACCGCAACCAAAATTATGCAACCAAAGCCAAGATATGCACAGTGAACTCATACTCTGTCGGTTACTATATTCCACCTTCCAGACCTAATGCAACTTCCAATAAATCAAATCTATGTACACCGGACATGATATCTGAACTGAGTTGTCATCAATTACAACTCCTAAGCATTTCTCATGCATCAACTTCCATCAGAATAGTGTCTCTTGCCAACACAAGAGCTATTGGAGAACATTGAGTGCATCCAGCAATCCCAGTATTGGTTTAGATATGGGACCCATTGATGTGTTTTTCAAGAGCATGCGAACACATAATAAAATACCCAAAAGTATCTTATCCTCTCTTGAACAAAATCTCTCAAATGTTGAAGATTAGTTTTGGGATCATTCGAGACGACTCCAAGGTTCATTAATGTAGGGTCACTACGTGTGGATAAGCTCATTTGTTTGATGTGATTATGCTGGAACCACAAGGGGACATGCATTTGAATGCTTAAATGCTTCATTTGCAGGAACTCGATCATCTGATGTTGCTATATGGTGATGCTCTTTGTCCTAAGCTAGCCTGATTTTGAAAAAATGGCAAAAGGTTAAGGGTTGAGAAAGCCTAATCTAAGACCTAGAATGTAAGAACATAGATGAATGACTATATGGAACCCTACTGAGCGAGGTCTCACTATCAACTTGAACAATTTGACACAAGCTCAATGCAATCTTCTAAGCATGTTTCAAAGATGTTCGAATCCATACCATCAAACATTGATCACCATTCAAGTTAATGCATAAACAATGAGTGTAGAATGATTCGAAATTAAGCTCATATCATTCCAACTGACCACATAAGGTGCACTTACAATTAGTAAGAGGCTAGTGGTATGGATTGGGAAAATCCCACATCAATACATTCAACAAATTCTCCCACTCAATCTAATCAACATAAAAGCCAATTGAGAAGCAAACACTATGCAAGTCATTGAAATAACAAATCAAATTCACCATAACTTCAATGAAATCAATTGTTCTTTACAACTATGTTTGGCAACAATCTTTACCTTCTCCTACTCTAACTTCTATTATAATTGCTATTATATTCACTATTCTACTCACTATTAACTATTCCCCAACTATTAGCTTTTAAAAATGAAAAATTTGAGCTTTATATAAAGAGTTCATTTACAATGAATGGCCAGGATTGAATCTCTATCAACGGCTAAGATTTTACAATGAAAACCCTAATTAGGGTTTGTTACAACAAACTCTCCTTAGCCAATGAGAAAATTACATTCAATGAGCGTGGACCAATAGATGTCAAGGGTAAGTACATCGGAGTTTGTGCATCCATGGGTGAGTCTGGTACATTGAATCAAGACTTGTTGAGGTAGACCTTCCCTCATTAGCAAATGGTGACTGTGATGTTGATTAGGACACCACCTTTCTTGGTTTTGAAGTATTGATGTACCTTAGAATGAACTCTTGATGTCACCACTACGTTTCTCCTTTGGCATTCCTTCTCTTTGACTCCTTGGTGTTGTAAGAGTTGGTGTTGTAGTTCATGTCTTTGTCTAAGTGAGTGCTTCTTGTATAATCACCTTCTTATGTCTATCTTATGAAGTTCCCTCAAAGTGTATCTTTCTTGTATTTCAACCTTGATGTTGAAATTTGATCCCGGAGCGGCTTGTTTCAATCCTCCTTCAATATGATCTCCTTGATTTATTTCATCATCTCCTACAAAACAAATAAGCAAGCATCAAATGATATCCCTAATATTATAACCTCTTAGTTTGATGTAATTATGTGATTTCATGTGACTTGGAGGTTTAATAAGAGCATTTATAAAAGGACCACTCCTTGGTTGAAACAAATTTGTTGTCTTCTTGATGAATTCGCTTCTTCTTTTGTGACTTTTGTTGTCACCAATGATTGGAGTTATTGCTTGTGGATCATATTTGATGTTGATGCTTACTGAACTCACTGTGGATGTAATCACATTCGTTGATGATATGTTTCCTGAATCAGATTTTTTGTTGATATTTATTGGAGTCCTTGCCCTACTAATTGAATTCGCTAGTGGAGTTGATGGGGACTGTTGATCTGTTGATCAAGTTCACTCTAGGAAAAAGGATCGCTTTGAATAGGTGACTAAATGATTGCTTTAAGTCTCCTTATATAGGTGTCTTAATGAGGAGATGAGTCCTTTTACGATGAGGTCGACTCGCTTTACCAATAATAAATGGTCTTCCTCATGCTGGCTGACTTCACCTCTTGCCTAAATGCTACAATTCGCTCTAGGACACTTAGGAGAACATTCACCCTAGGACCCTTGTAAGGTACATGTTCTTCAAACCAATTCACTTCATATCCTTTAAGCGGTCAACGCAGGTGTTTCGCTCTATGTCCTCTCTAAGGATAGGCCCAAAATGATAAATTCGTTGTGTTCTTGATAAGGACAAGGTCAAAGTAAGGTTCACTCTCTGTCCTTGGTAGGGACATGGCCTATTTAGCAGTTCGCTCTATGTCATCTCTAAGAACAAGCCTCCTAAAGCAGTCCGCTCTCTATCCTCTCTAGGGACGATCCCTATTATGACAAGTCCACTCTATGATCGGCCTAAGGACAAGACTTACATAACAGTTCACTCTATGTCCTTGATGAGGACAAGACCTATATTGAAATTCGTTGCCTGACCTTACTAAGGACAAGTTCAAGTTCGCTCTGTGACCATCCTAAGGACATGCAATGATTCTAAATAAAGTTTTCTCTTAGACTCATTCATGTTCGCTCTACCATCAGCAAGTAAGCAGTTGATTCTAACAAAGCTCAAATTAAAACGCATTCTAGTTCGCTCAACCATCAGCAAAGACAAGGCATGCAGATCGCTCTGAACCATTAGCAAGGACAAGGTAAGCAAATGATTTTGCTTAATGTCCTTTGGAAGGACATGACCTATAATGCATTTCTCACTCTAAGACCTCCTTAAGGACAAGCTTAAAGAGGTGAATTCTCTTTATGACCATGGTAAGGGAAAACTTCAAAACATAATTCACTCTAAGTCCTTGATGAGGACACACCCTAAAACCGATCGTTGCAAGATACATTCTAAGGAGAAGACTTAAAAGATGCATTTGGTCCGAGCTGATGCAAGTTAAGTGAATTAGCTCGCTCACTGTCCTTGAGGAGAATTTCGCTCTATGATCGTCCTAAAGACAAGACTTGCAATGAATTTTGCTCACCGTCCTTGGTAAGGACAAAATCAAGATGTGAAAATTTTCGCTCACCGTCCTTAGTAAGGACAAGGTATGATAGATGAAACTCGCTCTATAACCTCCTTAAGGACATGGCCTATATAACAAGATTTGGTGGTTCACCTTATGACTTTTGCAAGGACATGAAACTCCCCACTCCCTTTTACGTTATCTTAAGTTTTCAAACCTCTCCATATGAAAGCATCATCAATTCAGCCCTTAAGAACATCTATAGAGGAAATTCGCTATGTGACCTTCAGAAGGACGGGACTCAAGTTCGCTCTAGGACCTTGATGAGGTATAGGAGCTAAATGCAAAATTTTGCCCTAAGACCTTGGCAAGGACATGAATTAGATGGAAAATTCACTCAATGACCTTGGTAAGGTACATGAGTTGTTCAAAGAATTTCGCTCTAATCTTGAGGCCAAGGACATGTCTAAGGAAAGTTTTCTCTAGCAAGGGACATGACCCTATGTAGAAACTTATTCAATATCTCCTCTTGCCTATACTTTATTCATCCAAACTTCCTTTCAAAAGCCACTTCAATGTCCATGTCAAATTAATCTTCAAAAGTGACCTTAGGGAAGACTCCTCATTCAATCCCTTTCCACCTGAATTGATGAATTCTCTGGCTACTCAAGAAAATTTATCTCCTCAATGCAAAGAGTAATAGAAAAGACTCTAAGACAACCTACGACTAAGCAAAAAGGACTAACCCTAGAAAGCGAAAAGTGGGGTTCCCCATTTGCAAAGGGGTGATGTGTGTGTGAATGCCTCACAATAGGACCCTACTCATATGCCTTATATTCTATTATATGCATAAGCTACCATCCTTTGTGAAACAAATTTGTGCCACCACTCGATCGATTGCCGCCCAAATCGAAGACCATGTTAAACAGTTTCAAGACGCCACATCATACACAACCACATATTGGTGATTCCTCAGATCCTTTCAACAAACTTTGTAGCATAGAGAATGACTCTCCTATGATATGGTTCGCAGATACATAAAGGACATCGTCTTCCTCATAGATGACGACAACATCTTTATGGAGGGAATTGAGCCCTGAACTTCCTGGATCCTACAAGTATAAAACGAAGTAAAAGATGTGAAGATAGATTCTTATGCCGCCACACTTCTCAATTTTCCCAAGGATCCACAAGTAGAAAAGTTTACGTCATACCAAGAATACATGGACAATCTAGTGAAAATGAAATTTGTGGAGCCTTTGGAGAAGAACTAGGAAAAATGAACAAGAAATGGTGTTTACCAAAGCAAACAAAATACCATAGCACATCAACCCTAAGGAGGTCCAAAAGACTCCCAATAGGCACTCCCCACCAAATCAACACAAATAAAAAGCAGTAAACCAAGGAAGAGAAGACTACAGACTACACCTTTGCATAAGAGCAATCAAAAGATGAGGCATCTGAAGCTACTTCAAATGAATGTGGGAAGGGAAAAAAGGGGAAAGAAAAATCATGAAAAGAGATCTCTTCGCAGACAATAGATGTACAAGAGGAACAAGATGCATTGGAGGACACTTCCCTCTTAGCAATTCACCATTGGTAGATGAAGACCAACTATACAGTGGCCTAATCTACAAAGAGGTATTAGATATGACTTTGTAGAAGTACGCCAATATGGCAGGACCGACCAAATTGATCACCAAAAGGACTCTCATACAACATATGGTAGCATTAAACATAACTATGGAGAACCTAATAGACTACTTTATTGACTCCTTGCATACCACAATGAAAATAGGAAGGGAGAAAGCATCAAGAGATAAGGAGATAATTATTGGGGAGATAACCCTACAAATACACCTCGATTGTAGAGATAAAAACCAAAAAACTATGGTCTAGACAAAGATTAATTAAACAAATTGATGACAAACAAGCTAGAGGTTACAAAAAATATCCAAGCAAAGATAAGGGATGCAATAGTAACAACTTACCAAAAATTGCACAAGGAAGAACCAAAATATAAAGAAAATTCTTCGGAGTTCACCCATCTACAGCAACAGACATCTTCCCATCCTTCGCAATCAAAAGAACCCTCATATTCTACAACCTCTCCTATATAATCCATAAAAGATTACTTGGCCAAACAAAAGTACAGATAACTAGTTGCATCACTACAGCTACTCCAACTTTCATTAGTAGGATCACAGGTAGACATTGGTAGCATCTCACCCCTCCACAAATTTCAACTAAGGGATTTATCAAACAGCAAGGGAGGAGATTTTGGAACATTTAGAGAGCTCGGGTCACTTGAGGATATGGCAAAGGAAATTTAAAATAATTTTCCTCAACTACAAGGGGATTTCGCTCAACACTTTGTTAGTAAAACTAAAGTTCTTGATAGATGGATTTATTAAATATACAAAATTGCAAAAGAAGGCCATACAACAGCAAATTCAAGCTGAGCTACATAAAACAAGACTAGAGAAAGAATGGAAGAGGTGTGTCACTGCTCATTCAAATTTAAAGACACGTATCAACACCTTGAAGAATATTAAGGGTGATATTAATACCCTCTACCAATTTCGCTTACAATGGCCAACAATGACAATTCCAATTAAAGCTTAGATTGATCACCTTGTACTTAAAACAACCACCACATATGATACTCTTCAAGATATACATAGCCCACCTCAGGTGGAGATAGAAGTCTTAGATGTACAATTTAAATAACTTCGAGATCTAAGAAATAAGAACAAGCACAAATTCCATCAATTCTAAGAAGTAGTTAGTTCAAGGCTAGCACATATCACTAGAATCCTTCAAGAAGCCTAGCAACTAGCATAAAAAGATAAATAGATGAATGAATGTAGATGATGTAAAATGAGATACAACGATAAATGAATGTACTTGAATGATCTTTTGATAATACAAAGATACTGAAATTATCTATATAATGTGATATGTGATAATAGTTTATGTCCAATTAACCAGTTAGTACTTTGTTCAAATAAACTCATTGCTTCCTTTATAAAACTGAGTCTAAAGCATAAACTACACTTAAGATGTACTTGGGGCTCAAAACTTCAATCTATGTTCCCCATTTTTCTTGCTAAAACTATCAATATCATATTGAAATGGTGTTGCAATCACTACCTCATTTTTGGGACCTTCTCATTGTATAGTTAGACTTGTTTAAGGTCAATATAGTGATGTACTTTTAAGGCTAGAATTTGTATATCTGAAATGGTTTCCCATTATATATTTGTTATTATTATTCTTTTATTCTATCTTTTATCTTCTTACATTCTTTGTTTAAGCTCCATTAACTCTAATTTTTTATTTAGAGTTGTGAAATACAATCTATGTTATGCTCCTAATTAAAGGATAAACACTTTAAAAAAGTCAACAAAAACCAGATCGTTGAGCACAAAAATATAAAAACATATTTAATTACCACAAATCTAGCTTTTTATAAATTAAAAAAATTGCTACAATATAACTACTGAAAAGAATAAAATTTAAATAAAATAGAATTAAAAAAAAAAAAATTATACTAATTTGCATGCATGTGAATCATGAATTATTAGCTTTCTAATTTTTAAATGCATAAACCCTACACTAATTCAAATGCATGTCAAATACATATAAACGTAGTTTAAACAGAAATTAAAACTAATGTTACAGATACATAGGCACTAAATTGAATGCATGCAAAACACTAATATGCATGTAAAATAAGATAATGTACTAAAAATTCTAGGAAAGCTTGGGGAAAAAGAAAAAAAAATGAAAAAAAAACTTTAAACTTCATTTTTTCTTCCTCAATTGCCTAATATTGCTCAATTTAACTTCAAATGTTCTGCGAGAGCAAATCGACATCAAAAAACCAAAACGCAAAAAATCAATGATTTTGCCACGTTCTTACCACATGCGCATTTTGCCACTTTGGGAAAGTCCAATGCCTGTACTCAGCAAGCACTCACCACAAGTGCAGCGCATGTACTTAGCAAGCACTAACCAAAAGTCCAACAGTAAGTAGCTTGTTTCAAATTTTTACCTATGAGTTCAGAACTAGGATTTTACATATTTGATTTACTTATTTAACACCCCAATATATATTTATTGATTCTTAGTTGTATGATAGTTTGTACTAGCATTTGCTCCAAAAAGTGAAATTGGCAAGAGATGCAGGAAAATGCACATGGCTGAAAACTATGAAAGCTCAAAACACTGAGCAATGGACACACAACAAATAGGGACTTGAAGCCCCACGAGAGTATATAAACATGGCAAGTTGGAATTGCAGAGGTTACATGTGGAGAAGAGGACCATGGTTGGGGCCCATAGCAGAGGGAGAAAACATTATTTTTCTTATGATAATCCATGACCATGATGGATGTAGGATCCCAAACTTTGAAGGATACATTAAAATTTCCATGTGGAATGAAGAGATTAAGATAGGTAAAGGGCATGGAGGGATAACAGTTTTAATCAAAGAAATATGGATTAGTATTGTGAAGTTAGAGAAAGACGACCCAAATAAACAGTTTATATGGCTGAAAATAACATATAATGAGGATAAAATTTCGATGGTAGTTTCTTATTTTGCTCCAAAAAGTTCAACATTCTATAAGAAGAGGAATTTGGATAATGAAGACCCTTATGCTACACTAAAGAAAGATATCTTAGCTTTTAGCATTGTAGGTGATATTATCGTAATTGCCGACTTCAACACTAGAGCAATGAACAATCAATCTATTCAATTGAGCAACAACATAGAGGAAGATAGCTGTGTACGGTGAAAATGGATACAACAATGTTGAAAGACTAAATAGATTCAACCACAAAACCCTAGCCTAACAACAACAAAGATCCACCGTAACAAATAAAGATTACCTAAGACAATGCAAATCAAATGAAATCACAAAGATTATACCATCACATGTCCAATAAGGTTTGGATCTTCATTCTTCCTATCTCCATTGATCTTGCTTGATATATTTGCTCTCAAATTTTATGTGTGCACAAGAGCTCAACAAAGAACGGAAATGTGGTTGCAAGTAGGATCGCATATGAAAGTTCAAAAGCGTAGTGTAGTCGAGTCGTAAGTGGGGGTTGATAATGAAGAAAACATCTCCTTATATAGAAGACACTATAAGAAATAGAGGGATAAGATTGAGAGGTGTAAAAGATAAATGATCGGCTATGATTAGAGGGTAGGTAAAGGAAATAATAAAATAACGAGATGGTAGGTAGTGTATGAATTAAGAGATGAATGACATGTGTCATAGGTAGAAAATGTTAATGAATTAATTAAATAAATAAAGATTTATTTAATTAATAGAGAAAGTGGGATAATTAAATAAATAAAATATTTATTTAATTTAAGGAAAAGGATAATTTAAATAAATAAATGTATTTATTTAAATGAGAAATAAAGCTAGAAGAGGATAAATAAATAAAGATTTATTTAATTAATAGAAGAATTAGGCTAAAATAATTAAATAAATAAATATTTATTTAATTAGACTGGACAATTTTAGGTGTCTACATTTTGCCCCTCTTTGAGACAATGCAGTTTGTCGCGTTGTTTCAAAGAAGATAAGATGAACTGATACAAAGTTGCCCCAAGATGGGAATGATATGCCCCCTCGAGAGATTGGATGAAAATGTTTGGACAGATCGCAGACAATCTCTCGATAAGAAAGAAAGGCTAGAATGGACTGACTGGATAGGATAGAGTGACAGAGTCACGGGATAATGAAGACTAACTCGGGAAATGAGGACTAGGGCTAGGGTAGTCTATAAGATAGACCATGAGGGAACACATCCTCATTGTCATCCACACATCCAAGAGATCAGAGTGCAGAGCAAGAATAGAACAGCAGCAGTCAGTAGCGATGGCATTGGTGCATAGATTCGATCACGTTCACCGATTTCAGAGGCCAGCCGACACAGGAGAGTCGGTAAGTACCACAAAACCTCTTTGTACTTTGTCGCAATAAATGTTGTCATTAATGCATGCTAGGTAGTGCAATAAATGCGCTTTTAGGTAATGTCAAAAACGTCGAGGTGTGTCTGCATTGGTGCCAGGCGCGTCTAGGTTAGCTAGGTGCGTCTGTGTTTGTGCCAAGCGCGTCTGTGCCGAAAAAAGAGTCTATGCCAAATGCGAGCGTGTCTGCATTGTGCAGGCGCGTCTGTGTTGTGTGGGCACGTTTGTGCAGAGCAAGCGCGTTTGTGCAGATCATAGGCACGTCTGTGTATTTCAGGCGCGTCTGTACAGAGCAGGCGCGTCTATGCAGTATGTAAGCGCGTTTATGTCACGAAGGTGCGTTTATGTCACGAAGGCGCGTTTGTGTCAAAAATGTGCATTTATGTCTTCTAGGGCAAATCGGCAGTTCTGTGATGAACATACGTTGTCGATTGGATAAGCTGCTGAGAGGATACACTCCAACAAGTCCTCTAGGGAAGACTAGGATAGATCGAGGCACTTTGTGATGAACAGTGAGTACCAAGACATAGTACTTTGTCATGAACAGGGAGTACTAAAATATGAGCAGCACTTTGTGATGAACAAGGAGCGCCAAAAATGAGCAGCACTTTGTGATGAACAGGGAGTGCAAAAATGAGCAGCACTTTGTGATGAACAGGGAGTGCAAAACACGTAGTACTTTTTTATGAACAGTGAGTACCACTAGGATCCATAGCAACACTTTGTGATGAACAGTGAGTGTCACTAGGATATAATATCATAAGCACTTAGGATAAAAAGCAACATTTTGTGATGAACAAGGAATACCATTTTGACTGACACAGTTGATTTGCTTGACTACAGGAGTACCTATCTATGCTGGAGTCACGGGAGAGATTCCCGTCGACTCAGAGGTTACGACCGGAGCTGACATTTGAGGACCGAGTTGCCATTGAGGGTATGGGTCTAAGATACATTCTGTATGTGCCTGAGTTTCGGGTGAACATGGGGTTGTTGACTGCACTTGCTGAGAGATGGCATTCTGAGACATGCACATTCCATTTGTCGATGGGTGAGATGACAGTCACCTTAGAGGATGTTTATAGGATTCTGAGGATACCGATCGATGGGGAGTTGATACCCTATGATCGAGATGGAGACAGGGAGGCATTGAGATGAGTGTTCTGGGATCCGGGACTGGAGATGAGGGCATGACATGTCGCCTGGGACACCATGACAGCGACAGGACTAGCACTACCAGCAGTGCTAGGAGGAGTGATCAGTGGGTTCCTGTGTCCAGATAGGGCGACACGAGGGTTGGTTGTGGGCTGGGGGAGCACCTTGGAGACGCTGGTGACAAAGCATACCAGATATGTCTGGGGACCGTGTGTGTTGGCACACTTGTACTATGAGCTTCATCAGTTTGTATATCATAGATCTGTAGGATTGGGCTGCGGAGTGACATTATTGCAGGTGTGGGCATATGAGCATTTGCCAGTGACACGACTGATACATTTCAGAGGCAGGGGTCATGGACGCAGCTTCGTGCACTTGTATGATATGATTACCTCACAACCACAGATTGGCAGGTTGGAGCACTGGCATCGAGTCCTTGATGAGGTTGACACTGTGATATGGAGACAGTACCGAGAGTGCGAGCAGTGGGAGGATGACGCAGTGCATCTACCCTATACCTTCAGGAGCAGATATCTGATTGGGCGGACGCCCTATGTACTAGAGAGGCAGTTGGTTGACAGGGTATGCAGGCAGTTTGGCAGGATCCAGCGGATGCCACGGGGTTCTGGTATGTATGCGCGGACAGTGCGAGACCAGGCACACTTTGGGCCTCTGTTATCGTATGATCAGGCAGTGATGCAACTAGTAGAGATGGTGTCCATGCCATGGGATATGTGGCCTGAGATTGAGGATGCAGGGATGGATGCAGAGTATACTGCATATTGGGCAAAGCATCCATTTCCACGCCTGACGAATCCAGGAGATCTGATAGATGGAGATGGCGGAGGGGATGAGGATGATGATGGAGATGGTGGGGGTAGAGACCGACGGAGGAGGCGGGGTGCAGGAGGAGAGAGGAGGGTGGCTCCGCGGAGAGAGGGTGGAGAGGAGAGATAGGCTCGGGTGGTGAGGGGTCGCAGTGGGTTGCCATTACAGGTGCCAGCAGCACAGGGTCCTAGACAGGGGTAGGGACAGCCATAGGTATAGGCACAGGCACAGCCACCAATACAGGGGCAGGGACAGGTAGAGCCACAGGTACAGGGGGTCGAGGAGGAGGAGGATGAGCTATTAGAGCTGAGGGAGATCTGTCAGGGACAGACAGATGAGATCCAGGATTTGGAGAGGGAGACAGCTAGGCTCAGGAGACAGCTGAGGGATACTGAGCGGGAGCGAGATCAGGCTATCCAGTGCTACACTGAGGCTGAGACAGCACTGAGGGCTGAGTGGGAGGCAGCAAAGGACACAGGGGCTGGATACGCCTATGTTCTGCGGGCAAGGGAGGAGATAGGTTATTGGCGAGACCTATACTACGAGGCAGTGCCACCATAGCAGCGGGCTAGGAGCTTCCGCAGACCATCATAGACAGCAACGGCCACTGGAGGAAGTCACAGGAGACAAGCGTCTAGTGGTGGGGTCATGGGTCCTCCACCACCACCAGATAAAGGGGACAGGAGAGATGATCGTGGGGCGAGTCATTCTAGGGCTCAGACTCCGTCGAGGCCAGGCGGCTCCGAGGGAGGGAGTTCATCATAGCCTTAGAGGGCTCCCTATGTATCAGTTTTCTACCATTTTGTATTATGATGTAGACACATTCGGGTGATTGTAGCCATATGATTTTGACATCATTGTATCATGACACTTATGATTATATATATATGAGATGATTCATCTTTGTGGCAGCTATATGCATGTGTACCTATGTGATGAGATGTTTTATGATGTATGTTTATATTTCTATGTGATGTTTATGTTATGGATGCAAATATGTACATGAGGAAATGCAATATTTTTGTTCTTTTATGTTTTATATGTTATGCATATGTGAATGTAAATGTATGAAATGCAGATGAATATGATAATGCAAATGACTATTTACATGATGAAAATGTAAAATGTGCTAACATGTATTGTGTGCAGGATGTGATGCAATTGTGATATCTATATGTATGTATGAAATGTTTAATATGTGGTAATACAGGGGCAGACTACATGAAATGCAAATGTTTTTGGCGTGTCATTATACTCAGTCGTGTGAGAGAAGGCTACACGGACTCAAGAAGGACGATGAAAGTCAATCAAGAACAGGGAATGGAAGACAGAAGATATGAAAGTGAAAGAGCTTCTTGTGCGTTATCATCATTGAGCTTTTTTATGGCAAGTAGGTTATGACAATCGAGGCATATGTTCGAACCAGAAAGTCATTGTACCTGTTTGCATGGAGATAAGACAGTCTCAAACAAAGAATGCCCCAGTTCACACTAGACTCTCAGTGTCCTCATATCCTTGGACAAGTCATAGCATTACTAAGAGACAATCCACAGACAGCAAAAAAAAAATAGGTGATGATACCCCATCCTCGCCTTTCTAGTCAAAGACATCCTGGAGATAGAATCCCTAGTCAGAGACATCTTGGAAAAGCCAAAAGACATGTCACCAAAAGATAAAATCAAAAAAAAAAAACCAAGACTCCACACCAACATCCACTGTAGTCCTCAAGTTTAGTGTCTCTTGTCACTTGTATAAGTCTATTTGATTGTGGTCACAATGTTTACTTTCACAAAAAGGATAGATAGCACTAAACCATAATGTTGTCTGAGTCTGTTAAAAGATTTGATTTGTTGAAACCTATTGTTGCTGCCGCGTCTCACCTGAAACTGACTGACTCCATGAAACTGATACTTTATTGCGGAGAAAGTGAAACTTTATTGCAGATCTATGATGCAAATGTTGCTTTATTGTGGATTGTGCGTGGATAGACTGAAGAAAAGTAGAAGAAACTGTACTCCTCGAAACATGTGATGCTCTTAGTTCCACACCCATTACTAGACTTAGGATTAGCCTTGGCCACAGATAGGATCTGATTTATTATGAATGGAAAGGGATGGAAATTAAGATTTATTATGGATGGATAGGTCGTGAGTGTGTGCAAAAAGTGAAAGGATGAAAGTGAATCCTGAAGGAGGGAGGAGCAATGTCTCTACGCATGGCGCTGGTGACCCAGTTTTCACCATGTTACTTGCCTAGGGCACGACCGAAGTGGTTTTCACCATTGGACAAATTTATTTCTCTTTACTTTTTTTTCTTTTTTTTTTTTTGTCACAAGGCGTGCCTGTTTGCCAGGTTTTCGCCAAGTAACGATTTTTATGTTTTATGATTTTTTTTTTTTTTTGTGTCACAAGGCGCTTGTTTGCTAGGTTTTCACCAAGTAACGATTTTTATGTTTTATGATTTTTATTTTTATTTTGTATTTTTGAATTGGGATACTCTGAAGAGCTATGTGTAAAACCTGCGAAGGTGCATGTTGTTGATAGGATCATCCAAAGGTTCGCCCTCTGTAGTTGAGAGCTGATATGCACCAGATCCATATGTTGTTGTGATGATGTAAGGACCAAGCCAGTTTGGTTCGAATTTGCCCTTCTTCTCTCTGTCTTGCTGATTTTTAGGATTTTCTCTGAGAACTTAGTCGCCTACCTCAAATGTGTGAGGCTTGACTTTATGATTGTAGCTGCGACTCATTCCTTGTTGATAAGCCTTGAGATGATTAAAAGCAATCTGTCTTCGTTCATCCAATAGTTCAAATTCTTGTAAGCGAGAGACCCTATAGTCTTCATCACTGATAATGTTTTGCAAAGAGACTTGTAAAGAGGGTAACTCGGCCTCAATAGGCAAGATAGCTTCAGTGTTGTAGACAAGTGAATAGGGTGTAGCTCTTGTAGGTGTTCGAACGCTTGTGCGGTAAGCCCAAAGTGCGAGATTAAGTTGGATATGCCAATTGCGGCCAGCATCATCGACTGTCTTTTTCAAGATTTTTAGGTGTCTACAATAGCAACCCCTTATGGCTAGGGGAAAATGAGGATCATCTTTGGAAAAGGACTTCGCAAGATAGGAATGAGAATGTATCACACTTTAGAGTTCAGTTATTACGCCTTTGTAGCTTATACGGAATGGTCATATGTAATGGCATGTAGAATTGGCCGAGATCCAATAGTATCACTTGCAAAACTTACAATGGACAAAATGTGGTACACTATGTAATTTGTTCTCGGAGCTCTATTTCAAACTTGTTAGACTTCACTATTGAAGGTTGTCAGGTAGAGTTGAATTCTGATCATATGCCTCTTTGTATTAAGTTTGGCATAAACACTACAGGCCTACAGGAAGAGCAAAATCAACACTCCTACAGGAAGGTCAGCACACAAGGTAAAATCCTTATAAATTAGGAAAACCATGAGCACTTCAAGGCAACTCTAGAAAAACACTTACAATTGGCAAAAATAGTATAGAGAACAAGGGAAACAAGAGGGGAAAAGAGTATGTTCACAATAGCATGCTGATCCATTTAATACACAAAGCTTTGAAGGTGTATAAGCATTCTAAACCTATGAAGGTGGTGTCAAACACCTTTCCAGCTAATCCTTGGTATGACAAAGAGTGCAAGGCTGCTAAAAAATCTCTTAAAGGGATGACTCAAACAAAGAAAAAAGTTAATGTACAAACAATTGGTAATCAAAAAAAGAAAGGTGTGTAATTTCAATAACGAAGGAACTAGTTGCCTTGGGGAAACACAATCCCAAAGGATTTTGGAGGGAGCTACAAGAAAACAAAAAACAAATAGACCAGTGATTGGAATATGTGAAGCTCTTCTATGAATGAACACATAAGAAAATGATCCACCCACAATTGACACTTCAGCTAAGCTTTTTTCAATCATAGGCATCAAACAAGGTATAAAGAATTCGGTGAGTGGTAAAGCACAAGACATTGATGGTCTACAGGCACAATTTTAAAGTGGGAACTTGACCTCCTAGCTCCACATATCAAGAAAACCTTTAACAAAGTTACCCAAAACATCTTTTCTTTTGAATGGACAACTAGTGTTGCCCTTCTAATTACCGTACTATTATGGTCAACCCTCTCTTTGGAAATCTTTTTGAGAGTATGCTAGAGCGTAGAATCAGTAAATGGGTAGAAAGAGAGGGAAAAAGGGCTAGAGGGTAGGTTGGTTTCTGGCCTAAACACTCCACCATTGACCAATGCATTACTTAGGCATTTCATTGAAAAAGTTTAGGACAGCCAACATGAAGAAGCCTCTTCCTACATCATGAATTTCAAAAAAGTTTATGACACCATCCCTAGGGATAAGCTTTGGCACAATACTGAAGAATTTGGGGTTCCAAAAGAGTTTAGAGTCGTTGTCCAAAAACTCTATGAACAAGTTAGGGTTAAAATCGGAACTAAAGATGGGATGTTTGAATGCTTCAGTAGTGACATCGAGGTCAAACAGGGGTGTCCTTTATCTCACACATTGTGCAGCGTATATATTGATAAACTTGAAGAGTAGTTAAACAATACTAATGAGGAAGGTATCCAACTAGCAAGATACATGGTGAAATTGCTTTTATATGCAGATGATCTTATTCTTATTGCAAAATTTGCACTAGGTTTGAGAGTGTTGGCAACAACAATGAAGGAAAACTGAAGGGGAGGTGAAACAACTGAAGGGGAGGTGAAACAGTTTGCACCGGATTAAACAATTTAAGCACAATCTCAATTCAAATTAACAACAATAAGAACAAAAATGAACACAATAACAGCAACACACATAACACCAAGATTTTGATGTGGAAAACCCGATTAAGGGGAAAATGGGAAACTACCCACAATAAAATGATACTATGCAGTAGTATGTGTAAATATTACAATGGTGAATGCACATGCATTCAGGCACACAGCTTAGAGCTCATTGCTCAAAATATAATGACCTGGAAGGCTACAACCCTCAGAGAAGGTTCACTACCTTATATTAACATTCGGACTACAATCCAATTGGGATGAACTGAAAGAATAGCATCTCTCAATGCCTGATGACAATTATGGTTAAGCTCATTTGTCTGCCCTGCAGCAATCTCTGCTCAACACACCACACCAACAGATGAATTCACTTATTCGCACATACACCACTCTCTAATAATGTAGACACAACACTCATACCCAAATTACATGAATATACACTCATTTATACAGACCATCAACCTTGACTACAAGGTCGGCTAAACCCTTAACACCTAATTACAAAATTACATCACATGACACTTAAATAAACCACCGGACCAATACAATGCCATAGATGACATAGCATGTACTCAAATCAAATCCTCAAACACGCAACACCACCGAAAATCTCGCAATACGCTACACCGCCGGAAATCTCGCAACACGCTACACCACAAAAAATGTCACATAAAACGAAGAATATCACCGAACCCATAAGATCAATGTGGACCACCAAAACAAATAGGACACGATTAGGAAACACCATCCGCAATAGTTGTACCAACACCACTTAATCAAATCTTCATCGATCAACATGCTAACACTCAACAGCAACAACTCAGACAAGAAAGATAACTTGTGGAGCACCAAATCACGAACCATCTAAATTGAAGATACACACAAACATCCCAAACACTCTCCCAAATCCACAACCAAAGATATGATCATACCGGAGCTGAACAGATCAAACACCAACATAACTCTCTACAATACTGGATCACTAAAACACAGAAATATGTTGACATCAATGACAACAGCATATCCTAGCAATAGCAATATCCAACAGAGAGAGCATTTGAAGATACTTGAGTTATTTTGTCAGGAGGTTGCGATGCAAGTGAATACCAACAAGACCAAAGTCATGATCTTTTGTTTGAAAAATAATAAGCGGGTTGATTTTATCTTCGAGGGCAGCCCCTTGGAATTAGTGGTGGAATATAAGTACTTAGGAATTGATTTTCACACCAGGCTCGGCTAGGAGACATGTAGATCAAAGAGGATCCAAGGGGATTGGAAAGCTTTATACCTTATTCAAAACAAGTGTAGGAAAGCAGAGTTGTGGGATTAAAAGACCAAGAGAACCCTTTTCAGTTTGTTTGTGGTGTCAGTTATCCTTTGTGGGTACAAAGGTTGGGAGAATAACATGTCAAACCTCAAATGGAGATAATAAGAGAGAATTCTAAAACATCTAATCACTAGCAACCTCAAAATCAAATCAACAATACCTTATGAAGTTCTTTTAGCTGAAGCTAGTATGTACCCAATTGAGGCTTTAGCAGTCATTCAATTGCTATGCTACTTAAAAAAGGTAGAAAGTATGGATAAACATTGTTGGCCCAACTTGATTATTGAAGATGACTTAAGTCGTAGGACAAAGACTTGGAAGAAACAAAATAGCAAGTGGATGAACAAGTGGGGCATAAATTTACATAACTGACCCAATAGCAAATAGGAGATAAAAAAGTGGGTGTTAGAGAAATACAAGAATGCCATGTGGACAAAACAACTAGGCAAGAAAAAAGCGTACTATATTAAAGAATTCAATCCTATTTGGGAGCATGATGAAAAAGTTTACTTGAGATCCACAATCAATGGAAAGGCCAAAATTATAATTGCATAGTTAAGGACTGGATCTTATAATTTGAGATGTGAAACAGGTAGATGGACAACATCCAAAGAAGACTAGGAAGAAAGGACATGCAATTTTTGCAGCAAGAGGGCAATAGAAACAGAATGGCATTTCATTATGGAGTTTGTAGCGTATGAAGATATTTTCAGGTAGTTTGATAACAAATTAAAGGTGGACAATTTGAACAAGCTTTTTGAGGAGTCAATGCTTCACAAAACGGCGAGTCTCTTACTCAAGATACATAAGAGAAGAACCAACATGGAAAAGAACTTGAAATTGGGCTAATTTGGAGCATTTGGATCCCTTAGATCATTGGGTCTCGTGGATTTTATTTAAATTCCTTCATTCATTCATTCATTTTTTTGGGTGATCTAGCATTATGTATGTCCTATGTACATAACATATCATAAAATCATAGGGAAGCTATTCTTACTTGTTTTGTGTAAGCAAAAACTTGTTTAATTATACAACAGCTATAGCTAAATATTAGCACCCCTTTTGAGTAAGTAGCTTATTTATCTGAACTCAAATTACAATTTTCCGTTTTAGCTCTATTACACTTTCCCTCCCTTCTCATTCCCTCAAGGATATATTGGAGCAAAGGAACTTCCCAGGACAAGACAAAAAAAGTTCAAACCTTTAAGATATCGACTTTTCACCATCTTGGAGAAAGTTGACGAGAAAAGAAAGATGATACTCATGGAGAAAGAAGGGGAATTTTCACACATCTTCTAAGCCACTAGGCTTTCATGGGAAGAAGAGCCTCCAAAAAAAGGAAGGTATGATCCATAAAGATCTAGAAAATAAACTACTTCATGAAGAAAATAAGAAATCCCTTAAAACAAACATCATTTTGTACAATGAAAAACCTTCAAGAATAAACATATCGTGTTATTGTCAAGCAGTTTTGCATGTGACAATAGTCGTGCATGTGCCAAGGCAATTATGCATGTGAAGTAGAAAGTTCGTCTGGATGCACGTAGTGATTTGACCTGTTTCACATGAAAAGGCAGAGTAACATCAGAGAAGCGGACTTTTTATGTGCCTTGACACTTGGAAGCCCTTTAGTACATGAAAGGAACTTCTAAAATAAGATATCTAAATCAAGCATGCACAGATAAATGAAAAGAGTGTAGGAGTGAGAACTGGAGAGTTTGGGTTATTTGTAAGAGTAAGATTTTATTTGTACAAAGGATAGCTAGGTAATGTAACAGTAAAAAGATTGCTGTCTATTTATATCCAGGTTTTTTGTAACTACTTTTGGCCAAACGAACGAGAGGAATCTTAACATTTTTACTTCTATACGATTTTACTCAGACTCGGGTTTCCAAGTTAAATTTACGTGTCATGTTTGTTGTGGTAATTGTTCTTTACTGTTATATGGTTGATTCATGCTGATACATACAACTACTTGAGCTGTTTCATTTCCAGCATCATAAGTACACTAATTCCAACACCATTCACATTCTGATCTCCATAAGTTTGAAGTTAATTCAAGTAGGATAATATAAACAGACGAAATGTTCCAACAAGCAATGAAGCAAGATTACAGATCAATGGAAATCAAAGAAAATAACCAAAATCAGGTTTTCAAAAATTCCCTAATGCAAAAACTATCTTGAAATGCCTTATAGAATGCATAGGAACAAGAAACAAGAGAGAACCATCAACATTAGAATGTTGTGTCAATGATGTACTCGTTGAGTAATGATCCAGGGAAAAGAAAGGGACTCGGAATCAGGTTAAAAAGTGAAGAGGATAGCAAGAAAGAATGATATGAAGGTGCCACTAATTGCCAATGAATCAAGAGTTAATTTTATGTTTCCAAATAATGTTAAAATCTGAAATGTTGAATAAGCAATGAAAACAAAGATGAATAATGAATGACAAAATGTGCTCAAACAATCAAAAGGAAGATGAAGGTAAAGCTACGAAACCTTTGCAGACATTTACAAACTTGAGACAATCTGAGAATGCACTTGCACATGCAAGGTGTTGAAAGTCGTCATTGATGTCATGTCATTAATGAACAAGTTTAAGACTATAGTCATATTATGTTTGAGGCATATTAATCTATCATATATTTGCCACATTAAGCTACAGCTATGCAGCAACTTGAGACAGTGATTAGTATATGCGGCGATAAAATAAGGTAACAAAGATTAAAGTGAGCACTATAATGAGGAGCAGCAAATATATTAAAAAGAGCAGATTACAGTTTATAAATACAACGATTTTATTTGTATTATGAAGTGCAGCAATATTACATAATACAAAGTCAAACAAAACAAAAAATCAAATAAGACAAATTTGTCTTATTCACCTTGTCTTTTTCACCAGAAATAAAGGCAGCAGTCCTTTTTAAAGACAAAACTATGTTTTATTTAGAAAAAAGACAAATTTACTGTGTCTTATTCAAGCAAATTTGCAGCCGTTTACTATGACAAAGGATTCATTAAGAGAGATATTTTGTTAAGATATTCTTCAAAAGGTGCGATTTATTAGTTGATTATTACGAGTGTAAATCAAGAGACATGTCTTTGTAAGGTTATCTTCTATCCTAACGAATGCATCCTTTCATGAAAGGACATGTGTGTGTTGCGAGTGAACAAAGCAAATAGATCTAGCATATACACCAGATCTAGAGAGAGCAATATATGAGAAGATTATTTCAGATTTGATAAGAATATGAGGAGTTCATAGTAGATTTTGAAGAGGAGATTGTGATCATTTTGTGGAAGATTTATGATCAATTTATGGCAGATTTGAGGAGGAGATCAATCTGAATAAGAGGTGTCGGTGCCTCTAAGTGAATGAGGTGTCGGTGCCTCTAGTGAGTTGGTGCTCACGAAGTGAATGAGGGGTTGGTACCTCTAAAATTTGTAACAAGCAATTTAATACTAGTATTTTTGCCGTGGTTCTCTCCCACAAGGGTTTCCACATAAAAGTTGTTGCTGTTGCTGTGCATTGTTTTCTCATATTTGTTAATTTAGAATCAAAGCATAACTGAATTGAATAAGTTTTGAAAAGGTTAAAAAGAATTTTATTATACTGATTCACTGCCCAAAACCCCCTACCCCAATATAACTGTTTGCTCACTTCAACACAAGGTGAAGACCCAAGGAAACAAGACAAATAATGAGATGTGTCAAGAGCCAAAGAAACCAACTGAACTGTATAGAAGAAGAATGTTTCCTATATGCAAGTGATGCTGAGGGTGAAATAATGCAGAGGAAACAAATATGATGATGACTAAATGCATACACAAATAAGCATGTGTAAAACTGATGTAGGCTTAAATTAGGCTAAAAATATATCAATGCAAACAAGTAGAAAGAGAAAAACAGACTTTAAAGAAGCTAAGAATCAAATACAACTTATACATGACCTCAAAGAAATAAAATCGAATATCTTCTAAATCAAATGGAAATTAAATATTGAAAGAAATAGTAATGAAAGTTAACTGGCCTAAATCAATCAATTAAGTAGGTATTAATTAATTGATTTAGTTGGAGGATTTGGGTGATAAGGTTTAGAACTAATTAAATAAATTTAGGGTATAAATGTAAAGGATGAATTAAATTAATATTTATTTTATTGGCTAAGATGGGCTAAAGTCAACTGTGGTCAGTTACGGATAAATTGAGGTATCTACAAGGATAATACCTGGACCTACTAAAGTCTCCTTCCAAATTGAACAATAAGAGCTATGAAAAGTAAATGAAATGCAGCTACTTCTATAAGTAGAATTCTGGAGAGTAAACAAAAACAAAATAAAGCCCCTAACCTGTCAAACATGCAGATGACAAACTGAGGCATATGAAACGTTGAAGCCAAAGTGAAATATCATTAAAATGTGACCTCTCAAAGGGTGAGCCTCATGTAATCCATCATTCAGAGAACCTATATGATGAAATCACCCTCATTTAGCCTAGAAACCAAATGACTGATGTTGCAATAAAGAATCTAATACAACAGATAAGCGGACCTACAGGAAGACAACAATGTTAAATAACTAACTACCAACGAACTTTTTGCCATCTTTCGTGGTCTCTAAATACTTGTATTTATAGACCTAGGTTGGAATAGAACTAGTCGTGGAAATTTTTAAGGGATAAGGGAGGGAAACAACCCTCAATAGATGCGCATGATCCTTAACTTTCATTCAATAGTCAGTAGTTTTTATTCACATAAAGCACAATTTCCAGCTTGCAAGGCACAAGTACAACATGTAGCTGAACAATTTTCAGGGGCAATCGCAGAACTTACTGTTTGTAGAGCAGAATCACTAGGGGCAGTCCTTAAACATTTATTATGTAGGTATCTTAAATATCTTTCAATCATATTGTAATCGAGGACAAACAGAGTTCATCTGACAAAGTTGTAAACTCTACAAGACAGTCTATTTGTGGGTAGTAACACAACTGCTAATTTGTAGGGCTGGACAACTAAAAACAGTTTCACAAAAACTGTGTTTTTAACACGTCCAAAACTGTGCCAAATGAAGTCTGAATGACAAACTAATGACCTCTCAAATATTCATTTCCCCATGATAGTCAAGTTGGCTAAACTGACTTTCGTAGTTGAGAGAAAAGAATAAGATACAAGGAGCTATCCAATACATGTATAAGGTCCAAAATTAAAACGATTTAAGAAATAGAGAGGGCTGAGATCATCAACAAACATGATTGTGGCATTGCAAAGTGAAAATTTTCCAGTGCATATAATCCCTGAATGCAATGAGAAGCTAATAAAAATCAAATCCCAAGACCAAGGCTGAAAATCATACTTCTGTAGCAAAATTTACATTAAAAGACATGATAGTTTAGTCCACCACAATGAGATAGCCAAAGCAATATTTGATAGTGACTGTAAATGTACAGAGCTAAATAGACAACAGCAAACACTCCTAGGAACGAGACGAGCCATTGTGGCCGCCAGACTGAAGGTGACGAGCTTTGGAACCCAAGGGACCGGAAGCAATGAGCTGAGAAACTCCGACCTCTGCTCTCGATCTAGGATATGTTACCTTTGTAAAGTTTAATTTTATAGTTTTATGGTTTTTTTAATATATATCAATATAAGTCTTAATTTCTCTAATAAATGTGTTATTTACTAAGTTTAATATAATTTAATATTAATTGTTATAATTAGGAGTATTTAGTAATTTTTAGTAGTATTCAAATTTAATAAGTTTAATATTTATTACTAATAAAATTAGAATATTTAGGTATAAAATAATAGAATTAAATTTAATATAATAACATATAACAATACATTTTCTAATTTGTTTTTAATATATTTTAATAATTTTTAATTTGCATTCATTCTATTTTATTTTATGATATATGTAATTACATATCCATGTCCATGCAGTGTTCTTATCCATCCATACATCTCTATTAATTGAACATTTAATAAAGGAAACACTAAGAGTTGTTTGATCCAACTAAAAATATTAGTAAAATCATATGCATTAACTAGCATAAGATCTTGGGGTTCATGCTGTAGTGTGATGGTTAAGTGGTTGCATTGTTAATATTGCAACTAAGGCTCAAATTCCTGCTTGGCTCACACGGAGATCATGTTGGTTATGGGCTATCATTGCGGACGTGTTTTTGGTGACAAGAGATATAAGGTGGACATGTAGGAGGAGGAGATCCTGTTGGAGGAAGTGTCGGTGGTGGAGCAGAGACGAGGAGAAATGGATGTCCAGGCGTTAGTGTCGAGGATGTGGCCCCCTGTTTGTGGCCTCACCTGGAGCTAGGGCCAGGCTAAAAATCGTAGCGATTTGACCCAACTTTACCGATCAAAACAAAAACTAGCATGAGGTCTTACATAACATTAATCACTACTAGATTTTGGAATAGACCATAACTCTCATTCTACTTAACACACAGCATTGACAATTTTTCTACAGACTAAACTTCATGTCCCATGTTAATGTGGAAAAACAACCACTCATCCTCAAAGATAAGACCTAAAGCAAAGTTTCACATTTTATAAGAGTCAATCTTTGTCATCCTCTATCACATCTGACAGAGTAGATTGTATTTAAAAATTTGAAAACTATTAGTATTGAGTTATCATTTATATGATATGAAGTGTACATTGTGCAATGCAACGCAATCAGTGATATGAAAATCAACGAAAAAAATTATATTCCACAATCCATGGGCTAAACTCTCATTTTTAATTTGCTCCCTGTATCTATATGCTATTAAAATGCTTTTAAATTCAAACATCAGTATTTTTCTACTTTTCTGAAAATCCATTTTTTGCCTAATTAAATCATGAATTTTTGAAAAAAACAAATTATAGTGTTGGTTTGCCAATTTTTCCAAAATGATTTTTGCTGCTGCGTGAAGCACTATCATTGCACATAACTTGTGAGATAGTTTGAGAAAGAAATATCAAATCTCAGAAAAAGGCAAGGTCTTGTATTTCAAAAACTGTTACTTTCTAGCAAATTGCATGAAAGGGGGTCTCCGTTTGAACATCTTCTAAAAATAAGAAATTAGGAACTGCTTTCTCATAGACCTGATCCATAGTGGTTGGTCCAAGAACATCGACCGCACCACTGATTCGGTTGTTCAAACCCATGATGAACTTCCTAATCCTAAAGCTTTCATCTGCTTGATATTGGGGTACATATTATAGGAGTTGCATGAATTTCTCTTAGTATTTGTTAACAGTGGAGTCTCCTTGATGAAGGTTTTGGAAGTCCATCAGTTTTTGGTCAAATAAAAGTTCATGCAGCCATCTCTGCCTGAAAATAACTACAAACTGATCCCATGTAAGACTTGTGGATTTTAGGCCAATTTCAGCCCTCTTACTTTCCCACCATGTGGAAGCTTCCCCAAACAATTGATAAGCTCCCCAAATGACTTTGGTTATTTAAGAGTAATTTCAGATTTCAAAATACTTTTCCATTTTCGTAAGCCAGGCCTCCACAGTGTCGCCTGACATTGAGCCCTCAAACTTACAAGTGATATTTTTCGTGTCATGTGAAAGTTCAATAGCCAATTGATTTTTCAACTCAGATTGAGCTCTAGCATCTAAGTGTTCTTCTCTACACTCACTTTGAGTGCTCTGCTCATGCCTATTAAGGTTTCCCCTTTCTTGGGTTTCCTGATCATTGTCATCTATTCTTCTCTGGTCCATAACTTCTTGTTCTAGGTTACTCAATCTAGTCCTAGTGTTGTTCAAAATTGACAAAATCTGATCTAGTTTTGCCATAGCGTTTTCAGAGGGATTAGACTCCTCCTGTGGTCCTCCAAGATTATCCCTAGAATGATTCATGTATTTACGATTGTACATGAATATTTGCAATTTGGTGTTTATCAATTAATATGAACAACTAGTGTTTCCATTTCTAACTTTAAATTTGAAACATCAACAAAACATTTACAACACAACAAAAATGGATCTCTTTTTATTCATTTGAAAGTATATACATCATTTACATAATCACAGTACTGTTATTTGTGTACATAGTTCAATAAGTTTAGGAACTACTATCACCACTAGTGCGGGATGTTTCAATGGGCAATTGCTGCCCTTCGAAATCAGAAGATATGATATAGGAGGTGGGGCAGACATGTAGGTTCCCCTCTTCCTCCTCTACATTCTTCCCCTTACATGGGGTTTCATGAGTATGCTCTTGTGGTGTGTCTTGGTTTACATTTAGATTTATAGATGAAGGGACTGGAGTTAATTTGTTCTCTATAGGCCACTTTTTCCTCTCCTTTCTGTAGTCTTTTTATGACATTGGCCAAGGTTTCATCATCTGTCAGTAGTGAACACTCAGAGTTTTCATATTTGGCTTTGTATTTCTTGAGGAAATTAGGTCATAGCATGCGAACATTATTCCTTGATGTCTAACAAATCCTCATCCTGTCCACCAAACAAGAACAATGTTGACATTAGCTACACTTAAGTTGTACCGTTTCAGGTGGCAAGCTTGTCGGTCCAATACTGAACCCCCTAGCTCTGATACCATATGTAACATACTCAATTCTTTATACAAGAAAAGTAACTAAATTTAGCATAACGTAAAACAAAAGTTGCTAGTAAATTTGCATATGAAATTTTTTTGTGTTTGAAATAGCCTTACAATATGGTACACATGAATTACTTTGAAATGCTAAGGTAAATTTCAATAAGCTTCTAACATGAACATTTCTCTAAATATCAACATATATTCCTATTAAGAAATGAAATTACATAGCATGTAGAAAGAGAGTTTAGAATCTACTTTAATACTAAAAGACTAAGATGTAACACAAGTTTCAACATGAATCTATAGAGGAAGAGCATCACTCGAGCACTTTTCCTCCAACCACTGACCTAGCAATCCCCCGCACTGTAATGTCCCCTTTTAGATTTCCTCAAATTATTATACTTATGACTTGATTCAAACACTTTGTAGGCTTATTGTTATAGAACATTAAGATTAAAGAGGACTAGTTCGATATATTTATAGATGTGAATATAGAATGTAAAAATGAAACCTCCTTGTCTGATATAGTATTCAATATGCAAAGGGATCTATATTCACAGGAAATTCTGATTGTCTTGATGTTACAAAGTTATAATTTTAGATATAGATATCGCTGTCTCTGTTGTGTCTGATAGTTTGCCTCATAAACCTGATCCGAATAAATATTATTTGGTTGCTTTTCCTAATATAGAATTATGTTTATTCAACTATGACATTGTCACTGCTATAATTTCTTTCAACCATGCGTCCTTTACCCTTGCAATGGGGTGAGTATTACCATCCTCTTATTCAGTCGTCCCTTGGCTCTTGAGAGCCCTATAAAAAATATAGAAAATAACTAAGTATTCCATTATTGCCCATTGAAATGAGTTTGAATATCTTCTTATATGTTGCAATTGGAATGACAAGTCATGTCCCTTCATCATTGCCTCCCTTACTCATACTAATCATACCTCTTCAAGATGATTAAACTTATCGATTAGATTTCCTAATCAGCGCCCAATAAGTGATCTGGTTGTTTGTAATTGAATGTCACTTTATGTCTCATAATTAATCTTCTTAATAGTCGGTGCTTGCTAAACAGTTCCGTGTCTTCTCACACTCGCTGATCATTGATTATATCACTGATAATATTTACGTTATCTATTAATTGTTGTCCCCTTACCCACATACGATTGGTCTTCTTACTCATTGATACCACCATGATTCATTCTGTAGATTACACTCCCCTTAGCTTAATCATATCTATATTTGTTATTGCTACCTCCCAGTCATTGTTATCGATCCCCTCTTAGCTGATGATTAGTAGTGGAAACAAAACCTGATTATGTTCTTCAAGTATCGATGTTCCCATGCTCCCACGATGACTTTCATGGTCGTCCATTATAAGTTTGCCTCCAATCGATATCTTTCACCTAATCAATGTCTCATGTTGTTCACCGCTATGTTGATGACATTTAGATATGATGCTTGCAATAGACTTGTTGAGTGTATGCAGATTCCACGTGGATTACCTTTGCTGAGGCCTTTATCCTTCAATCAATAAATCACTAATTTCATGAAGTGATAGCGAGTCATCCATATATCAGCTTTATGATCCATAGTTAATATAATCGATCATTGTATCCTTGTTTCTATTAATAAAAAGTTTAAATCTTTAATTTAAACTTATTTAATCATTCTTCCAATCGCTATTGATTCATGCCTAAGCCGAGTATGATCATATTCGTCATCTGAAATATCGTTACCACTGATGATCCCATCTTAGCTCAGGAGTGGCTCGGGAACGGGACATTACACGCACACCTTCCTTCTGGAAGTGGCCCTACACTTTATGAGGTTACAGACACAAGAATGAGTCAACGTTGCCATCTGAACCTAGAGTTGCATCCTGCACAGTTCTAGTCAGTCACACAACTATAGACTCCTCCTAACTATGCATGACCCAAAGACTAGCCAAAGTTTTGGTGGCGCAAAGGTTTTTTATACTGTATCACTTAACATGAAAACTCTAATGGGAGAAATACATTGTGAAGTTTGGCAAGAGCTGCAAGTAGAGAAATCCTATAGGCAACTGGGTTGATAGTGAAAACTGGAGGTAGAGCAATCCCAGAGGCAACTAGGATTTGCGTGTGCATAACGGTTGGAAAGTGAGGGCTAGAATACCCATAAAAAATGAGATAAGGCATATTAAACAATAGAGGGTTGATAAAACTAGACTAGCGAGGTGTTGGTAAGAGTTTGGATGTTTAGAGAGAGAATAGGAAGGTATAAGAAGGACCTTCAGTGGAAAAAAATAAAGCACAATCAATTAAAGGAAATGGACTTGGCTGGCAAGGCACAAATGAAAAAAAATATAGAGGTTTGAATTTGGAATTGCAAAAAAAGAACATTTGTCTTTGGAATGATATATTGATTAGCTCTTCCTTAATCACCTTAGCCATTTGCATCAGCTCATAAACAATGTTTCCTTTGCATAAACAATGTTTCCTTTGCATGATAGTTGCTGTTTTTGCCATAAGATATGCAGCAGAGTTACATTTGCATGGAATGTAGAATAGCTTTATGCAAAGTTGTAAAATCCTCCAAGTTTCAATTAAAAATTCAATATTCAGTAAACTTAATCAGAGATTACAAAATATGTTTAAATTCACCCTTAATACTAAACTAATACTTTCAAATTGAATCAAAAACCTTTAAAACACTGAAAATCACCTAATAAAATTAACTTCATGGGCATCCACTAGGATTTTTTACATTTTTATTTTTTAGCATGTGTATGCCATTTGTGTGGATGGTTTATTAAGCAGCTCAAAGAGATCTGTCTGAGTCTAACTCAAAATGAATTGGTTGGATATAATAGGTATTTGACACCGATTAGAAACAGGAAGAAAACAAGGTTACAATTTTTCAAATTGGCATCTAGGGAATGACCATAAAACAAAACCATTAAAAAATCAACAACAGAATTAGATCTTTCCCTTGTCTTGTATGGTAGTTGCTGTTTTTGCCATAAGATCAGCAGCATTGTTACATTTGCACGGAATGTAGCATAGTTTTAAGAAAAGTTGTTGAATTCTCCAAGTTGCAATAGAAAAAATAAAAAATACAGTGAACTTATTCAGAGACTAAATAATATGTTCAAACTCACCCTTAAAATTCATGCTAAAGCAACTCTAGATTTCATAGGAAACAAATTATCTCGAATTTAATCAAAAACCTTTAAAATCTTGGAAATCACATAAAAAGTTAACTTCGTGGGCATCCACTACGATTTTTTCCATTTTAATATTTTAGCATGTTTATGCTGTTTGTGTGGATGGTTTGTTAACCAGCTCAAAGATGTATCTGAAGATTTTGAACAGATAAAATGGGCATCGAGTCTAATTCAAAAAGAATAAAATGTGTGACTAAATCTGATTCACAAGGACGATTCAGAACAGATACAATAGGTGTTTGATAATGATTTGATACAGGGGAAAAAGATGGTTACAATTTTGAAAATGAAAAAGACATCTAAGGAACCAACATAAAATGAAACCATTGCAAAAGCAACAATAAAATTTGAGTCCAATGGCTAAACTATCAACAAGTGTTGTGCCACCATTGGATAGATATTTAGGCTTTGGCTTTTAATTAGGTTTTATTTTAATTTGTTAGCCTCAATTTGAAAATGTTAATTTGGTAAAACTAAATATTAATAAAAGTATGTGTATGAATATCTTCCTGAACATTAATAAATAATCGCTTAATCATAACAGATAACTAATACATACAAATCTCATTTTATAAATAGTAATATATATAGTTTTATATTTATTTCTTTTATTTATTAGTTGGAAAATAAAAATTATTAAAAAACATTATACTTTTGAACTTAGTCAAGAACTTTTTTCCAGATTTTATCAACTGTGGAAATTATTTTGAAATATATCGTTGCCAAACACAAATATGAGCCTTGTGTCTTGGGCTTTGTGACTAGGAAAATTTGAGAAGTCTCATGTCTAGAGTCTAGACTACAAGACATTAGCCAAGTGCGAAGAAATTATATTTGCCATATGACAATCAACAATTTGGATAATTAATTGTGAATCCCATCAACCCAATTGCTACTATGAAACCTCTCTTTTCAGATGGAAGAGAGATTTATTGTGCATTTATTTTCCAAGTATTGCTGGTATGAAATAATTTGTTCTCCAAAAGAAATTCCTGTCATACCTCCCCAGGCCTGTTGTCCATGAATTTCCTTTGGTATCTGCTTCGATGTTTAATTTATACCATCTGTGCTCAGGTAGGATCTTGCATGGTCCTTGACTTGAGGGGGGGAAACCATAATGGAACAGAAGATCCCAATTCTTGGCACATGTTATGTCTTGCATGTTTGTGGAGTCAAAACTAAATGATCACTTATTAAGCTTCATGTAGTTGTCATTTTCAACTGACTTTTGATGATTCAGATGACCTCAATTTGTGCGCAAGTTTACCTTTTAAAACTATTTTATTCTGTTATATCCATTATTCCAAATTATTAAGGCAACAGTCATAAGATGAATGAGTTTTATTAGTTTATATTTGTGCATGTGTATGATACATAGTATTTTTTTATATTTTATCTTTTTTTGCAATTTCTAAATATTTTTCATTGACTCTAAATTGGATATTACACCAGACTTTGTAGTGCCTTATATGGCCCAAATATAGGCTCGCACATGGCCAAGTCCAGATACAATGTCCATGTCATATCCAAGAGTATGATATCTATATCCAATATCCGATACATGGTTAGGTATATCCAAATAGGGGAGGGAATGTATCAAATGTGAATTAGCGAGATTCACAGGTAAAAATATTCCATACATTAACTAGAAAAAGATTACAATATATAGAAGTTACAAAATATTGTAGATATTAATGATGTCTAACTACCTCTAACTACTGACTATTGTAGACACCTAATTACAATATTGACCATTACCATTATAACGAATTATTATTCTAACACCCTCCCTTAATGGTCAATCTATCAAAAACACCAAGTTGTGCCCTGAATTTTACAAACTTATCCGAGCTCAAAGACTTGGTGAGAATATCCACAGTCTGATCCGTTGTCGAAACATACTGCAATTGAACCGATCTATCTTCTACCAGCTTGCAGATGTAGTGACAATGAAGTTCGACATGCTTGGTACGTTCATGGAAGATTGGATTTTTATCCAGTTTGAGCACCCCTTGATTATCAGTATACAAGGGAGAAGGACCTGCTTGCGGCATCTACATGTCAGAAAGCATCCTTCGGAGCCAAACTACCTCACATGCGGCCTTGACTGTTTCCCAGTATTAGGCTTCAGTCAAGGAAAGAGCCACGGCATGTTGCTTCTTGCTGCTCCAAGTAACGGCACCTGTACCCAGAAATGGATTTTCTATCATCCACTGATCTTGCCCAATCTGAGTCAGTATAACCAATCAGCTTTGGATCGTTGCACTTGCTATACAGAAAGTCATAGTCTGAAGTGCCTTTCACATATCGTAGCACTTGCTTCGCTACAATCCAATGATTTGGAGCTATCATGAAGCGAGAGATGTAGCTGACAGCAAAACAGATGTCAAATCTAGTGGCAGTGAGGTAGATGAGGCTGCCTCCTAGTTCCCTGAATTCGGTTTCGTCTACTGCATGTGAATCAGACTTGGCTGATAACTTCAGCCCTTTCTCCATAGGTGTGGAAGCAGGTTTACAATCCTGCATTTGAAACTTGTCAAGCAAACTGCGAGCATACTTGGATTGTGAAATAAAGATACTGTCATCGGTCTGCCACACTTCAACACCTAAGCAATAATAGAGAAAACCCAAATCTGTCATGTCAAAAGCTTGGCACAAGTCCTTTTTGATGGCTACAATCAAATGTGTTGAATTGCCAGTGATGATCAAGTCATCCACGTAGACAACAGATTAGTGTCAGAGGGATTGCGCTGAAAACCATGTTCAACCAAATACTGATCAATCTTGAACCAAGCCCGAGGGACTTGCTTCAAGCCATTGAGGGCGTTTACCAATCTGCAAACCTAATGTTCCTTACCAAGAACCTTGAAGCCAAGAGGTTGAGTCATATAAACTTCTTCTTGCAACTCACCATTGAGGAATGCACTCTTAACATCCATCTGGTGAAGTTTCCATCCAAACTGAGCTGCAATGGCGAGAAGACGATGAATTGTGCTCATCTTGGCAGTAGGAGCAAAAGTCTCCTCGTAGTCAATGCCCTCCCGCTGTATAAAACCCCGAGCAACCAATCTGGCCTTGTACTTATCCAAAGTACCATCTGCATGATACTTGACTTTATAAACCCATTTACAGCTGATAGGTTTCTTTCCAGGAGGCTGATCAGAAAGAACCCAAGTGTCATTCGTCAGAAGACTATGGTATTTTGTCTCCATAGCCTTTTCCCACTCAAGAATGCCTTTAGCCTCGGAATACGTCTGGGGCTCATGGATGTTGGCCATAAGTGCAAAGTTGATTGTATTATGTTGCTTTCGCTTGCGGCGAACTGGTCTATCCTCAAGAAGCTCATCATTATGAAGAAATGGTCAAAAGGGGAGAAACAATCGGTAGAAAGTTTTGTCAGTACCCTTTGTCATTGTTGTCAAAGGGGGAGAGGAAACCAATAGTATACCGGATACTACATGTGTTGACATCAATGCCAAAAGGGGAGATTATTGGCATTGTGTTGTCATTGATCTCAATCGGTATTGATGTCATTGATGTCAACCGGTATTGATGTCATTGATGTCAATCGGCTTTGTGGTCATTGGAGTCAACCGATATGCAAGTTAGTGTCACTGGTATACAAGTTAGCGTTGGGGAGAAGAAACCGGTACCTATTATATAAGTTGGTGTTAACCGGTGAGTTGGCATTGGAGACAGTCGGCATTATGGCAATGTCAACTAGTGAGTGATGTGTTTGCAGTGTGTTGTTGCCAACCAGTAAGCATGTGACCAGTAAGAAAGCGAGGTTGAACTAATGAAGGACAGGCAACCGGTATGCAGTTTGATTTGATAACACAGATCAATCCTACAGGCAAGATGTGTTTGGTAATGATGAAGAAGATGAAGATGAAGTTGAGGCTCAAGTTGATCTTGAAAGGGAGCTAGTAAGTGCCCTAGAAGAGCTGAAAAATGTTAGGAATGAATTTAAGAATTACAAAAAATCAGTTCATGAAGAATGCAGCCAGTTGAGAACATGTCTTGAAGAGTCAAATAAAAAATATGCATACTGACAACTCAACTAGAAGAAGCCAAAGGAATGACTGATGAATTAAAATCAGTCTTTGATGCCAAGAAGGGAAGATGTGAGGAGTTGGAGGTAGAAGTGGAGACAAAAGATAAAGGGTGTTAGAGGCAAAAAGGTGAAATGGAGAATCTCATAAAAGACCTTGAGAAGTACCGAGATGAGCTCAAAGTGAGGATCCGGTATGATGGCAGCACTAATGCCTTGGACAAAATGTTGAATAAACAAAAACACTCCAAGGATACTGGCGGAATAGGATATGATACCAGTGAATGCTCCACAAGCAAGGATATCTCCAACAAAGAAATTCAGTTTGTCTCCAAAAGTGCAAATGACAAAAGTCAGACCATCACAGTCAGAAATGCTCCAGGGAAGAAGGTTGACCTAACTACAACCGATGAAGACATGAAAATGAAGACTACTGCTGCAAGAAGGAATAATGTTGATCCAAAAGGGAAAGGGAAGCTGAGAGAAGATGGCTTCATCAGAAATAAGAACATGCGAAAACAGCCTAGAAGACCCTCAGCCAGTAGAAGACAAAAAGTTGTTGCTCACAAGACAAGTGTGGAAAAGGAAGTGATCAGATGAAAGGACTATAGAGACTAGACAACTCAAGAACAATCCCCACAGAAGTAGAAATGGAGAATCCAAATCAGCAAGATCACCTCATGTTGGGCAAAACAAATTTGTAAGTTATAAGCCCTCTTTCTCCGATTATTGTTTTTCATGCAAATATTATGCTCATAGGGTAGATGATTGTAAAAAGAGGTCCAGGAAGAGACAAGGTGTTTTTCCCAGGAATAGCAGTTTAGTTATTATGCATATGCCCACTCCCGGTTGTGGTAACAAAAATTATAGCTATTCCAAGAAAGTCATGAAGGTAATAGATTTGGCCATAAAAACCATGAATGCAGAAAGAAGAAGCCTTAGACATATGGCAGCCCTTCCACTTTCTCTTCCAACAAAATTGCAAGATATAGCAACTATGGTCAGCATGGAAGAGATGACAGAATGTATAGGAGACAAAGACCTGCATGGCACAAAAGGAGAAATACTCTTGCAAGATCAAGAAGTCTATTGAAACCGGTGGTTGGCTACAATAGCATGATTAGGAGAAGCTCAAACCGGATTGATAGAAGGTCCTCCAACCATTTGTTTGGCATGAACACAGTATTTTACTATAGCAATGTTTCTGGTGATACTGCAGAATCTTGTAGAGCAAGGACCAATCAGCAAAAGAAAATCACCACTGCTCCAGAGACAGCAAATGAGAAAAGGAGGGAGATCAAGTAGGTATGGAGAAAGAAGCAAGAGAACACATCCATGCAGGCACTGTGCATTCAATGAACGGGTCATATCTCCTAAGGCTTAAAGGAGATGCACAATTGTAGGGGAAGCTACATATTGATCACATCATTCACCCCCATAGTTGGAATGGACTAATGAAAGGACTGTTTGCTGCCGACACAAGGAAGAAGATGAAATGACAGTGTGTGTAGTTAGTGCCTTGGCTACACATCTACATATGTGAGATGGATTACTATTGCATGTGTCAATGGATGGTTCAAACAGCAAATTGGGATCAAAGGCATTTGACTCAAGAAGACAGAGGTTAGAGGAAGGTGTTTCAGTAGAGATATTTGTCCGGTATAGTAAACTGGTATGTATAGTATGTTACTGGTATGGATATTAACCGGTATTGCAGATTATGTGAGTCAATGTGTTCCAGGATCATTGCAATGACTACTATGGCTTAGTTTGAGGAAATTATACCTTGGGCAATATTGGAGAAGTTTAAAGTGAAAATGTAGTGGTCTGGTAGTTGACCTTATATGCATGCATCATTTTGATTTAACCAGTTTGATGGTGATGTAGTTTGGCATTGTGGTCATGTAAGATCATGTCACAAGTTGTGATGGATATCATGGAAGTGGAAGACCATCTGCAAATCATATATGCTCAACCCTACCAATATAAAGCTCAGATTGGAGTCCCCCTTTAGGACTTGACAAGCAAAGAAGACCAGAGATCTATGGTTCAGGGGGAGTTCATAGCTTTACATCCCTTGATTTTTGAACCATATGCTTGACACAGGGGGGAGATCAAGTGTCTATGTTGTTGTACCGATAATTTTGAGATATTGGGAAGTGCTCATCAGTCCCTATTTGTGATTTCTTTCAGTGTCTATTCAATTTGTACTTAATTGAAATCACAATTGGACCACCGAGTGTAAGGAACACTAGTCTGGTGTACCAGGAGAGTTACCTGCACAAGGGAGAATCTACAATTGGTATCAGATGGGTATATGCAATTGGTATCAAAGCCAAAATTCCCTATTAGATAAGCTTTCTCTAGATTGGGTAGATTCTAGAGTTTGAATACAATGGTTAATTTTGAGTCAATCCCTATTCTAGTGTTTGATGGTTCAAACTATTCTATTTGGGGTTGTAGAATGGAAGTCTACCTGTGCTCTTTAGGCTATAATGTTTGGATGTCTGTCAAGAATCGATACTTTGTCCCTGCATGTCCTCCAACCAATTCAAATGCTATGAGAAAATACGAATGCAATGCTGAAGCAATGAAGGCTATCCTAAGTGGATTATCTGATACAATATTTTTCAGAAGTCAATAGGTGCAAATCTGCAAAGAGCATATGGGATAGATTGAAGAAGCTCTATGGAAATAAACCTAGCACTGCAGAACCGGATTGTGTGAGCAAGAAGAGAAATGGAACACATGAATATACAGATAATAAAGATAGATCAGTCAGCTGCTGCAGCAATGATGAAGAGGAAACGCATCTCCTCATGGCTCAAGAAACACAAAGTGAGGTGCACACATTATAAAATGATAACAGAGAGATTATTTGCAGGGGTTACAAAACTCATTTGTAACAAAGTGCTTACTTTGTATTGAATTTATAATTCATTGTAATCATTGGGTTGGTGCTCCTTGGGTTGGTGCCCTAAATCAGTAGGGGTTGGTGCTCCTTGGATTAGTGCCCAAAATCAGCAAGGGTTGGTGCTCCTTGGGTTGGTGCCCTAAATCGGCAGGGGTTGGTGCCCTAAACGGTGTAATACAGTTGTTTATTGTGAGGCTGGATTGGAGCAGTAGACTCCAGCAGAATTTCTCACCGAGGTTTTTCCCACATTGGGTTTTCCTCGTATATTCAGTGTTATGTGATGTGTCATTGTGTGTGCTTGCTTATTGATCATTTCCTTTATCTCACCGTTATACTTCCTTAGTCTTGAAATTGCTAACCAGTACACATAGTCAAGTTTAAAAGGCTTAAGGTTGTTGATAGCCACTGATTCACCCCCCTCACAGTGGTATCTTGTGTTCTACAGATATATTGTCTTGATCCACCATTTAGGTCAGAGGGTAGAAGTACTAACATTTGGCATTGGAGGAACAACATCCCCTGGAGTTTCCGGAACAAGTCATCTGGATGCAAATCCTATGAAAAATCAGGTGGTGTTGGATCAGTAGATTCCTCATCTTCAGAGTCAGAATGCTCTGAAGCCCTCCCATCATGGGAACCAAGAGGAAGGCGAACACCAACATCCGAAGTCTTCACAGACTGAGTCGCAGAAGTAGGTGTAGTAGAGGGCATCAATGGACCAGTAGTCTCATCAACCACAACATCACGACTGAAAATGAGACGATCTGTCTCCACATCAATCAACCTGTAGGTCTTGTGGTTGTCGTTGTAACCAATAAACATAAGTGTTTGGCTCTTTCAATCCAACTTAGAACGCTTGCCGTCTAGAATCCATACATGAGCAGTAGAACCAAAGACTTTCAAATGGCCCACTTTAGGCTTGTGTCCTGACCAAGCTTCTTCGGGAGTCATCTTCTTAACTGCATGTGTAGGTGACCAATTCAGGAGATAGATTGCAGTGTAAACTACTTCAGCCTAGTATTTCTTAGGAATATTTCTATGCTCTATCACAGAGCGAGCCATTTCAATAATGGTGCGATTTCTATGTTCAACAACACCATTTTGTTGAGGGGTGTATGGTGTGGTGAGTTGGCGCTTAATGCCATGTGTAGCACAAAATGTAGAGAAATCATTGGAACAAAACTCCCCCACATTATCTGACCTTAGAGTGACAATCTAAGAAGTGGATTCTTTCTCAACTAAGGCCTTAAACTACTGAAATGTACTGAACACATCTGATTTATTTTTCAAAAAATACACCCACATTTTACAACTGAAATCGTCAACAAATAACAAGTACCTGCAACCAGTAACAGACGGAGTGTTCATTGGCCCACATACATCAGCGTGAACTAATTGAAGGACCCTGGAGGTTCGCCAAGAATCACCATCTGAGAATGGTGTCCGATGCTGCTTCCCAACTTGACAGGTTGCACAAACTCCATGATTTTGAGGTTGGATCTCAGGAAGACAAGCAACCAAACCCTCCCAAGATAACTGAGAGAGATAGTGCACATTTAAGTGCCCATAACGTTGATGCCAAAGTGTTCTGATGGATGTACTCCTAGCAACCAGAGCGTGCTCTTGAGAATCGTCGGAATCAGCAAGTCTATACAAACCATGATCCTCAAGTCCCATAGCAATTGTAGTGCAAGTCTCCCTATCAACAATGTTGCAAATGGACTAGCTGAAGACAACATCTAATTAAGGAGAATGTCTCATGATTTGACTGACGAAGAGGAGATTATGTTCCATGCCTGGAACATAGTAGACATCAAGAAAAATTAAACCCTCTACCTCCTGAGTGAATCTGGACAGTGCCCTTACCAGCAACTGTGTACTCTTCTCCTCCTCCGAAGATTTTGAATCTAAGAATGGTTCCAATTTCATGAACCAATCCCGACGATGAGTAAAATCCCGCGAAGCCCCTAAATCAATATACCAGGCAGAAGAGTGTATTGGATTTGTTGATCTCTTGGCCATAAAAGAATAAAGGCAAATTCTTTCTGCTCAGAGTGTCCGATGACATTTGCCTTTTGTTGAGACCCTCCCTGCTTCTTTTGTTCAAAAGCCAATCGAATACGTCACTCAACCTTCATGTGACCAAACTTATGACAATAATTGCACTGAACGTTCTTCTTCTTCTTACTGTCTTGAGAAGAACCAGAGCCTTTCGACTGAAAAGATGGGGCCTTCCCTTTATTCTTCGCAAAAGATTTGGCAGAGAACGCTTGCTCGATGGAGGTGGAACTGAAACTGCTTCCAAACTGTTGGCGCAACCAATCTTGTTGTAAAAGCTTGTTACAAAGATCTGGAAACTTCAAATTGACGTTAGTGGAAGTGATATCGAGTGTTTCAATGAAATGCTCATAAGATTTGGACAAACTCTTCAGTGTGATGACGACCATGTCCTCTTCCTCCATTGTGCAACCAATCACCTCAAGTTGGTCACAGATGTCCTTGATCTTGGTCAAGTGATCCTGCAGAGGTGTCCTCTCGTCCATCATAATCGAAAAGAGCATATTCTTCAAAAAGAATGCTCTACTCTTGTCAGAGGTTTCATGGAGACTCTTCAAATGATCCCATATCTCCTTCGCAGTTTTGTCGAATGGTACCTAAGGTAGCTGCTCATCGGTGACGGAGAGTTTGATGAGCATGACAGCTTCGCGGTTGCGCTCATCCCATTTGTCCTGATCCTTGCCAATTGTAGTAGGACAAGACACAGTTCCCAAAACAACTTGATCGAGGCAACGATATTCAAAGATCGTAAGCATGAGCTACTCCAGGTGTTGTAGTTGTGGCTGTTGAACTTTTGGCTGCTTTTGAGCATTATATTTGTCAGAGATGCCATCACGTACCCTGAGGTCGAACTAGTGAAGGCACGAATTCCAAGGCACAAAAACAGCAAATGAAAACAAGTTCTGCAAGTCGGATTCTGAGGCAAAAACTGAAACCCTAGCACGGTTTTCGAGGCAAAAAATTCTAGAAGACCCAAAAAAATCGAACGACGACCCAGAAAAACTCTCAAAAAACCAACCAAGAATCTGCAATCATAATAAAATTTCACCTTGAAACAGACGTCAAAACCCTAGGTGAATGTGCGAAAACCCTAGGCGGCAAAAAAAGCTCAAAAAAATTGCAGAAAACCCTAGTAGCAAAAACAATATAGAGGGTTCGTGAAAAAGCCTAGGCGAGCAGAGAAATCACGAAACCCTTGAAAAACAGGCTGCTCACAAAACACCGCCGCTCAATTAAAAACGCAAAAAAAAAATCGTGTCTAATGACTGCCAATAAAATTGCGCAAGTCATGACTGCACAAAAAAACGTGAAAATCGCTTTTTTTTTAAAAAAACACCGCTCGGACAGTCCGCAGAAATCACAATTTTTCGTCACGAAACACAGGTCGTGCATGCATGCAGGCGGGAAAATAATCACGTAGGCCGAAATACGGGTGCGAAAATGAACGTCGCGATCACAATACTGACGCGAAAATATAATCGCGCGTTAAAAAAAATGAAGCATAGAGGGTGCGAAAATGAAATGCGGTGTGAGATGCAACAAATAATCCACGAAAAAGACAGAAGAAGAATCGTGGCTAGGAGATATAAGTCCCGACGATTTGCAAAAGAGAAAAACAAAAAACGCAAAAGAAACGATCATATTTTTGCACCCGTGAACAAAGGTCAGAAAAACAAAAAAACCCTAGATGAGTTTGGATGGAAGTCACGAGCCATGAAAAACCCTATTCGGTTTTTTTTTTTAGACTTGGAAAATTTTCAAAAAAATAGGCTGAATAATATTTTCGAAAAATTTCTTTACTTGTGACTCTAATACCATGTGAATTAGAGAGATTCACAGGTAAAAATATTCCATACATTAACTAGGAAAAGATTACAATATATAGAAGTTACAAAATACTGTAGATATTAATGATGTCTAAGACTCTAACTACCTCTAACTACTGACTACTGTAGACACCTAATTACAAAATTGACCATTAATATTATAAAGAATTATTATTCTAACATCAAACAACTCTGCCATACAATGAATTGGGAACCAAGGGTAATTCACTATGCCCTCAGAGAAACCTCTAAGAACATCTAGAGAAACTTGCTTTTAAATATCTAGATGATCAGAAATCATTGATAAGAACATTAACTAGGTATTAGAAAACTAGCAAAAACATAAGTTCATGAGACACTAAATTAGATTAGAATGGAAAGGAAACTCTGGCCCTAGATGGTGTTAGCCCATTCAAAAGGCTTAGGAAAATCAAAAAAAATTGTAGTGATTTCATCTAACCACCAATAATCAAATACAAAAACTCATAAAATGCAGTGTTCCACAGGGACGCGTCCCCCCCCCTTTTTGGGTGCGTCCCCCCGTCAGAGACATCTCGGGGACGGGGGGACAGGGACACGACGTCCCCCGCCACCGCCACCCAAACGCCACCGGGACGTGGAGACGTCCCCGCATCTCCGCGTCTCCCAGGGAGACGTGGAGACGTCTGGGCGTCTCCCCGTCCCTCAAGAGACGTCCAGGCATCTCTCAAGGGACGGGGAGACGCCCAGGCGTCTCCCGCGTTCCCACGTGAAAAAAGACAGTTTTTTATTTTTTTAAGTTTTTTTATAACATGTGCCTTTTGGGGGGGGTTAAGAGGTAACCCTAATTGGACGTGGGCCCCACCCTACCCCCCAAAACAACACAAAAACATGTTTATTTTGGATTTCACTCTCATTTTGGAAAACGGATTTTTTTTCCAGCAACTTGAAGAAGAGGAAATACTTGAAGAAGATTGATTGAAGGGGTGAGAAAAGTGACTGCAAGCGTGATAGGAGCTAGAAGAAGCAAGAAGAAGAGGAAGAAGAAGATTCTTCTACATTTTGGAGAGATTTTTCAAACACAAGGTAGGGTTTTTCAACTTCTTGTTTTTTTTTGTTTTACTTTCCGATTTTCATTGTTCTATGTCATTTTTGGTTTTTTTCCCTATTCATCTCAAGACTCAAAATGAGATTTGATGTTGAATCTTGAGGGCAAAATGATTCAAGATTCAACATCAAATCATTTTGCCCTCAAGATTCAACATTAAATCTCATTTTGAGATGAATAGGAAAAAAATTTAAAAATATATTGTTAAACAAGGCTGATTTTATTTTTATTTTTATTTTGTGAAATGCAGTGTCAATTTCACAATGAGCTCCCAAGGCACGAGTGAAGATGACATGGAAATCCAATCTCATAGTGAGAATGATTCAGAATATGAACCTGAAAATGAGGGGGGTGACCATGGGGCTGATCCTGGAGCCCAATCTAGTTCTATGGCAAGTGCACCAGCTAGTACAGGTTGCCCTTCAAAGTTGTTGGCACCATATGCTAGGGGTCATTTTGATCCTAAGTCTCCTCTAAAACAGTTTGCTTCACAAATATCAGTACAAGGCACTGCATCACATTCAAGTGGGGGAACAAGGAAGTGGAAGTGCAATATTTGTGACAGAGAATGGTTCGGTAGCATTAGCAGGGTGAATGCACACTTTCTGTTTTGGAGAGGAAAAGGTGTGAAACATTGTAAGTTTTTGGAGGAACCCAAAAATATACAGTACAGAATTGAGTTTAACAGGCTTTGGGGGGTTCCAGATGACACAAATATTTCAATGCCTACTACTTTGTCTGCTAGGGCATCACTTCACGACAACCAGAATGTGCCAGTGCCACATACTTCTCATGCTTCGCAGGCGGGAGGAATGGTGTTTGGATCTCCATCTACTTCCACTTCTACTGCTGCCAGGGCTGGGAAACGTAGGTTGCATACACCACAGAGCAACCCCATTGCTGATATGTTTAATGTGCAGCTGAGAGATGAGATAGATGAATCCATTGGCAATTTCTTCTTTGCCAATGGCATTCCATTTCATGTTACACGGTCTCCTTATTATAGGAAGATGATGGATATGGTGGCCAAGGGAGGACCATCTTATGTGCCACCAGGGGAGACGAAAATGAGGACCTCGATCTTGGATAAAAGCTATTCCAAGATCAATATTTTGATGGAGAAGATGAAGGCATGTTGGGCGGCATCGGGGTGCAGCATAGTTATGGATGGGTGGACGAACATTAGCCATCGTCCACTCATCAACATCATGGTCACATGTGCAGAGGGCCCATACTTCCTTAGAGCAGTTGATTGTACAGGGCATCGTAAAGATGCTGATTTCCAGTTTCAGGTCCTCAAGGAGGCTATTGAGGAGGTTGGGCCACAAAATGTGGTCCAAGTAGTGACGGATGCAGCCTATGTGTGTAGAGCAACAGGGAGACTCGTTGAGGCAGCCTATAGACACATTTGGTGGACCCCATGTTGTGTGCATGCCATGAACAATGCACTCAAGGACATGGGGAAGATTGACTGGATTAGAGGAGTGGTCACCGATGCGAGAGATGTGCAGATGTTTATCTGCAACCACCACACTTCACATGCACTCTTCAGGACCTTCGCGAAGAAGGAGTTCTTGAAACCAGTTGAGACTAGATATGCATCCTATTTCATTCTCTTGGAGAGAATGATTGAGTTGCAAGAGGCATTGCAACTCATGGTTATGACTAATGAGTGGAATAGGTGGGCTGAGGCCAGGACAGAGCAGGGGAGAAGGGTGAAGGAGATAGTGAAGAGTGATGTGTTTTGGACTAATGCGAAATACATTGTCTCCATCAATTCTCCAGTATTCCAGGTGATCAGATATGGGGATGGGGATGCACCTAACCTTGGAGAGGTGTATGAGTGCATTGACTCTATGCTTGACCAGATGAGGGCTGCTGTGTGAGTGAAGGACCCCTCTCTAGCATTCTACAATGAGCAAATCCGGCCTATCATTCAGAGTAGATGGGACAAGTTGAACACTCCTTTGCATATGGCTGCCTTTGCCTTGAATCCTAAGTGGTACAAGGCTAGACCGGGTAGAATGACACCGATTGAGGATGATGAGGTGAAGGCGGGTTTCTTTAGGTGCATAGAGAAGATGTTTGATTCCAGAGATGCCGGCACAATGCGCACTGAGTGGGGAAGATTTGCCACTCTTAGAGGTTATTCAGATGCGGCAAAGATGGATATAGACACTATGGCACAGGAGGACCCACTTTTGTGGTGGACTTGTCATGGCCCGAAATCTTTGACCACCACTCTAGCCATCCGTCTGCTATCCCAGGTTTCCAGTTCTTCAGCTGCTAAGAGGAACTGGTCTACATATAGCTTCATCCACTCTCTTAAGAGGAACAGACTTACCTCTAAGAGAGCAGAGAAGCTTGTGGTTGTACACAGTGCTTTGCGTCTCATTGACCGCAAGACACTTATGTACAAGGAGAGTCCAGCGGCACGATGGGATACAGATTGATGAGGATGATCCTACCACTTCAGATGCAGGGCTAGTTGGTGTGAGCTTGAGGGACCTTGATCCTGAGGAGTCCAGCAGTTCCAGTGAGGAGGAGTTCGCAGATGATTAGAGGCCTCCATTAGCTACAGTTTGAGTTTTCACTTTTCAGTTTTGTCATTTTGTATTTGACTCGTCTCTTTTGTAATGCTATTGCTACATGTATTTGTATTTGGCTACTCATTGTAATGATGAATCATGTAATCATCTTTATTATTATAGACTTTGCAATGGCATCAGATATTCATATTTTTCGTTTTCCTTTTTCGATATTCATATGATAGAAATGAGAAATCTCCAATTTGACAATTTCATTTGTCAAATTTTATTTACTTTTAGCAATTAGTTACGTATCACTAATCTAAGTAATCTTGGTATTTCCTATAGTTTTATTTGAAATCTAATTCTTATACTGTTACACTGTTATACATCTTTTCAAAACTAGTTTTTCAAGTACTATATGTATATATATGAGCACCACCACCCCGCCACCCCCCCCACCGCCGTCCCCAAATTTAGGCCCTTGGTCCCCCCGTCCCGGAAACGCGTCCCCCTCGTCCCCCCGTCCCCCCGTCCCGGAAACGCCCGTGGAACACTGATAAAATGGTTTTTGATCTACCATGATATTATTTGGTTATACAGTTTTTGTTTATTTTGGCTCACAATTTATCAAGGAAAATAAACACAAAGAAGCTAATGATGCATGTACAGACCTAACCAAAACATCTAAAAAAGGAGTAAAAGATATAAGTATTGATCTTAACTTGAAAATACAATGAATCAGAGACTAAAAAAGACTATTCAACACAGATCATCTAGAAATGGAAACCAAGTCTATGATTATGTCAAAAAGATTCAAAATGGAAGTTGATCAGTAATTTATTAATAGAAATAAACACCAAAAAGCTAACGATGCATATACAGATCTAACAAAATCATCCAAAAAAGGAGTAAAAGATATAAGCATTGATCCTCACTTGAAAATACAATGACTCAGTGACTAAAAATGACTATTCAAGACAAATCATCTAGAAATGCAAATCAAGTCTTTGATCATATCAAAAAGATTGAAAATGGAAGTTGATCAGTAATTTCATCATTCCTATTGACTATGAATTCAGAGTTCGAATTATATAAGAGCATAAATAGAAATAACCTTAAGAAGCATGAAGTCCATCTCGTCTTTCAATATTTCGCCACTTGTCTTTAAGATCAACCTAGAAAGGCATTTCATAGGCATATTAATTCATTGAATTATCTTTTAAATAAGAGTAACCAGAATAATTCGTATCAAAGCACAGATAGCCCAATGGCGACACTGCAGATACAATCACCAACAATCAAACATTCAATTTTTTTACCATGGCAAATGATTTTTCCCATTTACCTCAGTCCTCTCTTCAAAAATATCCCGATTGTTTTCAAGAATATATTTCCAACGCTTACCATACCTGCAGGAATAAACATGGTTCTGATAAGCACAAACACTTTAAATCATTCTTAGTGGCAAGTGTATTGAAACCTTCCATAAAAGCAAACAAGAGACATTTCTCATCTACCTAAATTGATATATTACTAAGGTAATGAGAAAACCATAACAGAGCCCCTAAATAATTAGTCTCATTATTGGCCCATAAGTAATTAGAAACATCATTAGAGTCCATAAATGATAACAGATTTAGCTTTGAACTTTACAGAGTACCATAAATATAGCTAGAGGATAAAAATATAACAGTCCATCTAAAAAAACCAGATGTGTATATATCCCATGTAGACCCAGAAAAATCATGTAAATATTTCAAATATTTCAAATGTTCAGAAACAGAGCTTTTCTTGTAAAAGAGTAATCATATTAGAATAATTACCATAAAGCGTTTGAAAAAACAAACCCAGGTCTAGCTTAAGATTTAGAAGATCAAATATAGAAGTAGGACTTCAAAGAGAGAACAGATAAGAGTAACTAATATCCCTATCATTAGATAACAGACACAGCCAATTGACCTAAATGCTGCAACAGATATAAACAAAAATATAAGCATATAGATTAAGGAGCATTAATCTAGAACACAGTAGAATTATTTTACGAGCCGAGCATTGACAAGGTCTGCCCTGGATGGTGACCCTCTCTCCTTGGGCTGAGAAAGCCCTTTTTTTTTTCTCAGGAGGTCTTTTCAGCCATCTTCCAGTTTGTGACACTGACCCCCTGATCCTCCAGAGAACTCTTCCCAAAACAGCTTGGCATTTTGCCAGTGGATGGTACTAATACTGGCTACCCATTTCCTCAAAGACCACATTTTCCAGCAGTTCAATCCAGTGGTTCTGCTACTGGAAAACAACACTCAGAAAAGAAATGCACTTCTCCATAGACATCATCAGCTTTTCAAGGTTGCGGTTGATGTTAACACACACTACCAAGTTGTTAAGGAACCTTATGGTGCTAACAATGGTACTCAAAGTTCCATAATGGCATTTACATTATCCCTCTTGTTCTTTATGGGGAGAGAGACCTCAGGGACTCTCCTGTCATAAAATGATGGTGATATGAGATTTTGTTTTGCTGAGGCAACCCCAGAGTCCAATGAAGATGAGATAGCTGATTGGGAGTGACATTGATGCCTTGGGTGGACTGAGTAGTTGCTATGTGCGCATAGAGGGAATTTTCTATAAAGTGACTGAGATGGTCACAGAGGTTTGGGCCTGGACTGCTTGGGATACAAGGGCAGCTTACTTGGAAAATGGTGAAGCCAGGTCTACAAAGTGAGAAGGTTGCTGATATGGGTGAGTTGCTTTGGGAGCCAACCCATTATTCCCAATGAGGATGGTGATGGTTTTTAACTTTCTCTTTTACAAATTTTCAAGCCAGCTAAGCTGCTTTCCAGCTTGCAACTGTTCTATCTATTGCCTACTTAAGAGTATTGATATCCTTAGGCAGCATTTTTGTTTTCTTTGGACAATAGTTTGAGAATTAGACAAGGACAAGGACAACAGTTCCATCTAGCATTTTTCCCTTCAAATGGTCGAGTTCGTCATGGGCAGGGTGTTTAAATAAGCATTTATGACCAGCTTCCTAACATAGGATAGAGTTTAAGATTAAGCAGCTAGAATTACATCAAACTCACCGGATGGAACCTTATTGCTGCTGTCAGAAAAGGACAAATGACATGACCAGGATGGAAGGAGTGGTGTAGATTTGATGTGAGAAGGCATTGTTTCAACTTTCAACATTGACTTGCAATTTGATTAGAATTAAGTTATTAACCATAAGTTTAGGTGAAACTTATCTAGATCAGGGCTTTTCCAACATTGCATCATATTGAAACTCCTTAATGTCTGAGTTAATAATTGGTTAAAAATTGTATTAGAATTTTACATGAAAAAATAAGTTGCCAGTTCCAGTTCGGGCTTGGCTTTGGGTTTGAGGGTTTGGTTTGCGGGTTCAGGCAAAAAAACATTTTGGGGTTGGGTTTGTTTTGGATACGTCCATACAAAAACATATAAAAATCAGAAATATATACATATTTGCAGCAGTAATTAAGCTCAAAATACGCCACCATATTGATAACCAAATATTAGTCAAACTTGAATGTCATGATATATATTAAACTTTAAAGTTAAAAATAATAATGTCAAGTGTCAAAAATCAGCCATCATTGATCATTGAGCAAACATCACATGGGTCATAAAAAATATCAGCATCATCATCCATATTAAATGACTTCTTTCCTGTAGGTCATTTGACTTGCGTTTACTTTGTTTTTGTTTTCAAGTGATTTAAGTTTTAAGGAAAAATAGAAATGATGTTGTTAAATGCTTTCTTGATCTCATTGTGCAAATGGGTTTGTTAAGATTTTAAAATGGAAATAGATTTCATATTGTTGTGTAGACTTTAGATTGGGGTTTTTGGTTTGAAAAAAATGTACAATTGCACCCAAGCCCTTCTAAACTTTCCAAAGAAATTATGTTTGACAAAAATGCAATCCCTAGCCTATTTAAATCTAAAGCATTCTTAGTTTTTCATTTGGGATTTAGATTTAATTCAGTTGTGCAAACCTTGGTATCTAGACCAAACAGATATGATTTATTTTTTATTTGTGCAGTTTTATGTTTTTGTGAAAAGCTTCAAGATCCGTGGAAGCAGAAACCGGCAAAAAATAACAATTAATTGTGATTAAATGTGAATCGCCAAAATGACTAGTTTCTGTTGTTTTCGAAGTTTCAGTTTTTTTTTTGCTGGTAACAATAGGTTCATGGTTTGTTTTGTAGCCTTATACATACATACATTCTTCGCAATATTGTGCAGACAAGTTGTTATTGTTGTCATGCTATTGATGTATGGCTTCCCGTTAGTCATTATTGGGAGGGGCCACATTGATAGATCTCCATATATTATCTAAAAAATTTAGCAACCATCATACCCTTAAACTATTTAGAATATGTTCTCTGTCATCTACATATGAATGCCCACCAAAAATAAATCTATAATTATAAATAATGCTTCCCTAGGTCCACCTCAAAGTTTTGAAAGTCGCCTTTACAAAACTTCAAACACATTGACAAATTCAAATGCTTCTTCATTTTAGTTAACTTATTTTCTTGACACAAATATGACATCATAATATGAACATGTTTAACATTTCCTTCATATTTCATAAATAATGAAGAAGCTATTTGTCCAACTCGAACTAGAATCCAAATATTGTGATTTAGATAGAAACATAGGCTTTACAGCCTGAGCAGAAGCTTTATATCCAAAATTCAACCATACAACTTCTAATGACCCAATCAATAAGGATGCAAAAATATAAATACTTACTTTGCTACTTCCTTTTTCAAAGTTTCTTCTTCAACCAAACTCCATTTGGTGGGTTTTCTCCTAAAAGAAATATAAGCTGATGTGTGAGAGCGCTTCAATGGAGAAACATGTTTTCTAACAGGAGTAGGCAAACGAAGTTTCCTTGAAGCAGACGGAGATTTATCCTGTTCACTATCAATTGTGTCTTGCTCGTCCCACTGTGATCCAACATAAAATGTAAGGCAATCAAAATAGCATAACAAATTCAGCCAAACATCATTATCTAAGTATATGAACTGATACAAGAATCTAAATAAATGAATAAATGTTTTAGGCACTGTTTTTCTAAGTTTCAGAAGATCAGGTTAAGGGGACATGTGGACAGGTTGCATAATGAACCTTCACCCATGGAAAAACCAAAACCTACAGTTAAATGTCTTGTCAAAAAAAATCAACAAAGAAAAGCCATAGATTGAGTTGAAAACAACATTATCAGACGCTATACACTTAACCCATCAAAGATAGATTTCAAAGTACATAGTATATATGTAAAGAATGTGTGCACTACATAACAACCTTAATATGGTTCCAAGATCAGGAAAAGGGGACATGTGGACAGGTTGCATGGTGAACCTTCAACCATGGAAAAACCAAACCTACAGTTAAATGTCTTGTCAAAAAAAATCAACAAAGAAAAGCCATAGATTGAGTTGAAAACAACATTATCAGACGCTATACACTTAACCCATCAAAGATAGATTTCAAAGTACATAGTATATATGTAAAGAATGTGTGCACTACATAACAACCTTAATATGGTTCCAAGATCAGGAAAAGGGGACATGTGGACAGGATGCATGGTGAACCTTCAACCATGGAAAAACCAAAACCTACAGTTAAATGTCTTGTCAAAAAAAATTAACAAAGAAAAGCCATAGATTGAGTTAAAAACAACATTATCAGACGCTATACACTTAACCCATCAAAGATAGATTTCAAAGTACATAGTATATATGTAAAGAATGTGTGCACTACATAACAACCTTAATATGGTTCCAAGATCAGGAAAAGGGGACATGTGGACAGGATGCATGGTGAACCTTCAACCATGGAAAAACCAAAACCTACAGTTAAATGTCTTGTCAAAAAAAATTAACAAAGAAAAGCCATAGATTGAGTTAAAAACAACATTATCAGACGCTATACACTTAACCCATCAAAGATAGATTTCAAAGTACATAGTATATATGTAAAGAATGTGTGCACTACATAACAACCTTAATATGGTTCCAAGATCAGGAAAAGGGGACATGTGGACAGGTTGCATAGTGAACCTTCAACCATGGAAAAACCAAAACCTACAGTTAAATGTCTTGTCAAAAAAAATCAACAAAGAAAAGCCATAGATTGAGTTAGAAACAACATTATCAGACACTATACACTTAACCCATCAAAGATAGATTTCAAAGTACATAGTATATATGAAAAGAATGTGTACACTACATAACAACCTTAATATGGTTCCAAGATCAGGAAAAGAGGACATGTGGGCAGGTTATATGGTGAACCTTCGCCCATGGAAAAACCAAAACCTATAGTTAAATGTCTTGCCAAAAAAAAATCATCAAAGAAAAGGCATAGATTGAGTTGAAAACAACATTATCAGACGCTATACACTTAACCCATCAAAGATAGATTTCAAAGTACATAGCATGTATGTAAAGAATGTGTGCACTACATAACAACCTTAATATCGTTCCAATTTCAAGAGAGAGAAAAATACTTGTTGATAACATGCTTCTAGGCTTGTAGCATTTAAAGTAAGACTCCAAGAAAAACAATGATGAATCTCTAAACTCTATGAAAGTCGTGTTATGTATTAAAAATTACTCCTAAGCATTTTTTGTGTTCAGTGAAGAACACATCCAATCAAAGATAAATGAAAATGAAAATATGACATGAGAATAAAATGAAGTGAGCAGATCTGACAGCATGATTACACCTTTTTATATGGCCTATCAAATTCAATATCTATCATGCTATGTTGAAGAAACTATGATGAATTACTTTAATGTCCCCAAATTACTAAAGTAGGTCAATGGGATTCAAAACATTTGACTACAATAAAAAGTAAATGGGAAGAAAGGTCCCTAGAAGCTGAAAAATTAACAAATAGCTAAAAAGAGGTAAACTGAAAGCAGATACACATTAACTATTTTATTCAGGTATGTTGTACTCATTCGAAACTCAATTTCCATACATCTTTTGTCAGGTCTGCCATTAGTTGATCGTCCTTTGTGGGATAACCTTAGTCAACTGTAATCTTCCCTATCAATATACAATGTCATCCTATTATGGTCTTTTCTTCTAACAACTTTGCAAGGTGAAGTGATCATCACAAGCCCAATAAGGATTAAGAAATAATGAAATATCAAGGGCAGCAGTGAAAGGTCCCCAGCCAATTTTGATACAAATTTTCTGAATTTTAATGCTGCTGGTTTGAGGTTTTAGGATAGTTTTCAAGTGGTTTTGATGCGTTTTAGGATGCCAATGATAGAACAACTCTTGGAATGGATTTATACACCAGAGATATAATACTTTGGAATTCAATCTGCAGAAATATAAAGTTCTGATTTTTATTTTCTGAATTCTGATTTCTAAAACAGCAAGGTAGCAACTTTCTAGAATTAATTTGAAACAAGACATGATCGCATACCAGGAGTCCAGCGCTCAACCAGGCTAGTATTATTGAAATTCTCAAATAGATCGCAGTACATAAGCTTCCAGGGAAGTTCAGTGACTCCAAATAAGTTTTTTGGCATCAACCATAATTAAATAAAACAAATATACTGAAACTGCTAAGAATTGTGCCTGGCCTGCAGGCAGTATTATTGAAATAGCCAAGTTTTCCTCAATGAGACACTGATCTGGTCCACATATGCCTCATGTAGCCTGAAGGAATTATCAGATTCATGCTGATAGGTGTGGACGATGGAGAAAGGACCAAATTCAAACCCTTTTCTATGGTGTACGGCTGTTCTAGACAATATGGGGTCTGTAGGATGGTACGGCCTGCTATGGGAGGGTAGGACTGCTGCAAATGAAGGTATGGCTGCCTTCTAAAGTCTCCAAACCCTCTCCAATCTGCAATTAATCCTCTGAAACTGCTGTAACAAGTCTAAATTGGAGCACAATTAAGAATCCTGAATGAAAACCTCCATACTGTGAATTGGGGTATCGTCCAAATCCACCTATCTTCAAGGAGTTTTCATTCCTCAAAGTTGCTATGGTGCTGAAATGTGTTGCAGAGCACAATACCCAAAAAGCTAATTGTAAAAACGATTGAAAAATGAATGAATGATATCTCCTCATGTCTTTAAACAGCTCCAAACCCTAATTCGATTTTAGGGTTGCAAGACTTTATTTAAATAAAGTTTATTAAACTTTATTTCATCTACTTATTAACTTTATTGTATTCCCTTATGTCTCCCTCAAGATGTACGACCCCCTTAGATTCCATTTATTAAAGAATTAAGTTGTAGCGAGGAGTCTTGTTATTGATGCCTTTATTATTGCATTAGTCATTTATTTCAATTTCATTTTCTTTTTAGTATTGGTATGAAGGCTTTTACTCCAGAAACAGATTTTTGTGAAGATCTCGTACTCCAATTTGCTCAGTAGGGTTGTGGTCCTGAAGCTGTCATGGAGGCCAATTTCTCCCTAAGAAGTAGGCGACGGATTTTTGCTTTTTTTGGAGACATTAACAATGGCCAGTTTCAGAAGTTTTTCAAATTTCATGATGAATTGCTTGTGCAAAGCGTAGCTTATGTGGTTGGGGGGGCTTTTGGCTAGCTTAAATTCCGTTTTAAAACCAAAATGGATATTTATGCCCTTATTATGGCTTGGGGGCTGGAATTGGGCGAGGATACAACAATGGTGAAGAAAGTTATGCAGACAATCATTCACGAGGATTATCTGATAGGTCTGGATTCCTTCTTGGAATGGGCGGAACCGGGAGTGGGTTTTGATGCCCACGAAGGTGTAGAGGACAGAGTGCAAGGTGGCAATGCAGGTTTATTCTCATTCCTCAGGTGGGCGAAAGGTATGTGCAGATATCACCGCTCTCAAGAGGCCAGAAGGGGTTGGGACGCCATCAAATTGTAAGTGGAAATCAAAAACCTGGAAGATGTCATTACGCAGGTGAAGGCAGAAGTGGAGCAGCAGCCGAGACTGATACTACGGCCAAGGCCGGTAAGGTTGCTGGAGAGCAATGGAGCCAAGGTGGCAAGAGGCAACCGCCGGAGGAAAGTCCGGTGAGTTGTCATTTTTTGCTTTTACGGGCAATGTACCTTGTTTTGTATGGTGGTTTTTAGTCTGGTTTTAGTATCTTTGGGTGTTTCTAGATGGATGGGTAGCTGACTGTTTAAAATCGTTTTGGTGGGTTGGTTTTTTTATTACGGTACTAGATTTTTTGGATTCCGCGTTTGTTTAAACTTTACTATGTGGACTTTATTTTGAATTTCAATAAAATATAAATTATTACCGAGCAAAAAAACAAAAAAAAAACTTAACTCATGACTCCTAGGCATCATAGCACAAGGGGGGGGGGGCCGCTTTACTATAATATAATGTGAATTAAATCACTTTAATTTTATTTAAATCAAACTTTAGACAATAGTTTATTTAATCTAGATTTATTCATAAATCTATCACGTGGACTCCAACTAAAAACTGAACACTTTCACCTATCCAAGGAAGATGACTGGATGTGGCAGTGCAAATCGATGATAAACACTCCTAAGACACTCTACTATGCTCCTCGGTCCTCTGCTCGTCAAACAGTCAACTGGCAGTCTCCTCCTAATAAATAGGAACCCTCCTAAAAATAGAAAACTACCTCAGAACACCCAAAACGTCTCCAATACTCCTCAGAAGATCACCAAACCCCCAAATGGGCTCCCTATCTACCACGTTAGCCCACGAGAACCCTAATTATAGGCTAACTCATGCTGAAAAGTGGAATGTCTAAGTAAGGGACATTACAAGCAGAAGAGCGAGGGATGATGCAGCAGATCAGCTGGGTAAACATGGCAAAATGAGTTGGAATTTTCCCTAAGTGTGAAGGATAAATTGGCACACTTTTCCAATAGCTTACTTAGCAATTCCTCCAAATCATGCAATATGGCCCAAGCAGAGTTAGCACACACTTTTGGTGGCAAGACCATAGGCTATTTTCACCAGCAAATATTTTGAATTGTTAAACCAATGGCATTCTCTACCTAGCACACAAATACAAAGGTGGTGCACTTTTTCTTTGGCCAAACCATCATAAAATTTTGTTTTCAAGGTTAAGTTGTTGACATTGTCTGCCCAAATCAACACTTTCGGATAAGTCTTGTCAATCTCCTTCTAGACACGCATTCAATGGCCCAGCCAAAAGTTTACTCTCCCAAACATTAGAAGCATGGCTAAAGTCTAAGTAACTCTGTCTTATCATGGAAAAGTAGGCAAAACACTTATGGAAGGCAAACATATTGAATGGCTCAACCAAAACTTTATTCTCCCAAACATTAGAAGCATGGCCAAAGTCTAAGTGAACTCTGCCTGTCATGGAAAAGTAGGCAAAACACTTATGGAATTCCATCAGCACCTAAGAGCAAGTGAAATCCGAAAAGGCACACTTTCTCGTGGGTTAAGCCAAGGTAAAACCCCATCAAATCAATCTGTTAGTAATTGACACCAAAACGCAAAAGGACAGTTTTTTTACACTAAAGTATTTTGGGTGGCATTGCCACTAATTTTCTCTGCCCAAGTTATGTAAAAAGTGGCAAATGTTTAAGCAATCTCTGCAAGGATATAAAGGACTAAAATCAGACACTGATGCATTTTTTCAGGGGCAAAGCCGTTAGTGGTGCGTGTCTAAGACTTTCAAAGCCTTAATGATTCCAATCACAGCTTTAAAACATAAAGGAACAGTGAAGAAGTATGCAAAGGAAAGCTCCAAAGCCCATATGTGCATGCTAGTCACACTTCAAACTTAAGACACTTCATCTCCACCATTCACAGCAGAAAAAAGGTTTATGTTCTTATGTATGCAGGTCTGTGAAGAGGTTTTCATTGCCATCAATGAAGGGCTTTCTAATGGAGCAGTAGTGTTTAAAAAAGTATCATCAGCATCCCTTCATATTCCTTCCTTCTGGTCTCTTCTCTGCCATAACACAATCCTACGCCAAATCTTCATTTCCAACAGGGTGGTTGATCAAATTTCTGTGTACCAAAGTGCAGAGACAGCAAAGAGGAGACAGTACATCAGCATTGAAGCTGAACCAGCTTGTGATAGAACCCAAACAGGATTGTTGAACAATTTACATGATGCATGGAGTAACCTATTTGATCACATATCTCACCTAATGAAGGATGTGGGTGGTAATTATGGGACATTTTCTCCACAGTGAAAAGAAAGTTATGAAATAACCCTTTTGTATTAAAGAGAGATTGGAAATAAAGGATAATATGATACTTTGGTTAAAAGGGAGATTGACAAAGAATATTTATCAATTAAAGGAAAGAATAATTGTGTTTATTAAATGACAATTGAAGACAACCTTTGTCAAAGTGTGTGATGGTAGAGTGGGAAAATCCCTGGCTGGAATCAGCAGAAGTCCTAATATGTCCACTTCAAAAAAGGATATTTACCTGGCACATCAATTTCTAGGACAAGTGTTGGAAGATGCATCTTCAGAAAAACAAAAAGAAGTCAAGAATGGAACAAATAAATAAGTTGGCAAGTTCAGCTTGGTGCTAACATGCAGCAAGCTGGCACAGAAGAAATCTGTAACCAAGGCAGAGATGGGTGAAGTCAAAAGCAATGAGTGCAAAGCATCTTCAATGTGTGGATTTTCTTTCAGCCAATAGCAATGGTAGATGCAACAGAGTAAAGAGGTTTATTTGACGTATAGTTTTTAATTTAATATGAAAACAACTCCCATTCATTTGCAGATAACGTGTAATGTCCCCTTTTCTTCAAGTGATAATTAATTAATTAAATGTTAAATAGTCCTATGTCCTTTGGGATTATTTAAATTTAATTAATTAGCAGCTGGACATACTTTATTTTATAAAGTGACTTTATAATGATGTCAATTACAAATTATAAAGTAAAGTCACTTTTGAGGAGAAAAGTAAATTAAAAGAGAAATAAAATGAAGTATTACTTTCGAAAAGGAAAAGTATTATAAAAAGAGGAAAAAGTGCAATGAGGATTCATTCTTGAGTTGTTATTTTCAAAGAAACTTTTCCTTGAGAGCTTGAGAGCTTTAGCTTGCAGGTTCAGAAAACTCTAGGACGGACGGACACCCTAGAGGTTTTGGCTATTTGGACGGAAACCTAGATCAGCCCACTTGGTGAACTCATCTCAGGATTCACAGTTGCACATCATTGATCAGTTTTAATGGAGATTTGATGATCTATCTTGCAGATTTTCAAAGGGTTTGTTATTTTTTGTATGGAGGCATTCCGAGTATGTGTTACTTGATGGCATTAGGCATCTTTTAATTTGTAACAGCAACATGTGTTTGTAAACAGTAATACATTTCTATATCAAAAGAATTTCATTGGCTTATTTAGATTATCTATATTTCATTGATTGATTTCCTTGAAAATCTATAATGTTCATCTTGCATGTTTGCATGTCACAATATTACATTATGATGAAACAAAATACAAGCAAAAACGAAAACCCATATCAGATTTGAAGCAATATCCAAGTCTGGGATATTTCAGTGGTATCAGAGCTGGTGATCTTGCCAGCCCGTTGGAGTTTCAGCATTGCATGTCAATTTGGTGAATACCCAGATTAGTGCATGTCAATTTGGTGAACTTACATGCCAGTTTGGAAACTACCCAGATCTTGCAAGTCAGTTTACTAAACTTGCATGTTAGTTTTGGCGACTACCCAAATCTTGCATGTCAGTTTGGCGACTGCCCAGATAGTTGCATGTTGCTTCTAATCAGTTGCATGTCATAATTTATGGTTGCGTGTTGCTTCTAATTAGCTGCATGTCAAAAGTTATGGTTGCATGTTGCTTCTAATCAGTTGCATGTCAGTTTGAGATCAATTGTTTCAACCACATACAACAAGTTTATAAAATGTCACAACAATGGGTAGAATTATAGATGGAAGATTGCCACCTACTTTCCTTTTGAAATCAACGTCACATACAACAGGTGTAAAAAAAGTTGCAATAATGGATAAAGGCGGATCAAGTCCATCAAGGATGGATAGAAGGAATAGTATAAATCCATAAAGAAGTGATCGACATATGGACAAGCTTATGAATGATATGAATGACTTCTTTCAAGCATTTCAAAAATATCAATCAGATATGTTATTATTGTTTAAGAAATTGCTTTTGGAGGAAGAAGCTAAGAAGATGAATAAGAGGCATAACAACGATGAACACATTGAAGTCACTAAAGATGAGCATATAGATCATTCCAATGCTGGGAATTCACTTGAAGAAGAGGCACATGAAACTTGTGGCAGCTATGGTAATTTTGCTAAAAGGGAGGAAGCTAATTCTGATTCGGTTATGCATAATAATACCGCTACATTAATTTTCCAAGAACAGTTACTTGAACATGCATCTACAAATGTGGATGTTGTGACTAATAAGGATGACAAAATAGTAGCCACGGGTACAAATTCAGATTTAAGCAATTTTGAAAGAGACATTGTTCATACATATGAAGGTTTTGTGGATCAAAGACTTCTAGCACAGCATGATTTAAATGATCAATCTATGGTTGAGGAAGAATATGTGGAAAAGTGTGTGGAAAAGAACATTATTTCAGATTGGAAAGACCTAACCCATCATGAAGAACTCAAGGAATCCACCTATGTTTCAGCATCACGCCATCGTGACTCTTGGGTGGGGCATAACACTTTTGTAATGGGGTGGACAGAGAATGATGGAGAGATCAAGAGGAAAGCTTTTCTTCCCTCCGAGGAGAGATGAAAGTTTCACTGCGGATTTCCCTTCAAACACTTTATCCACATTATATTTAAAAGAGGGGGGGAAATTCACTAGATCCAATCTCTTAGGAAAGAAATTGAATACTAAATGAATTGATAATGGTGTGGAAATGACAAGCTAATCCCTCTTTTAGAATGGAAAATGATTGAATTATGTGTTTTGAGACTAAGTGTAAAAGTAGCAAAGAACTGATTATAACTTTAAATAGATGCGTGGGATGAAACTGTGCACCTAGATCTGGCTATAATATGTCGAGACGAAGCCGCCCTGCGAATTTGAGGAAAAGTTGTCAAGACCGTGTTGAAAGTGCACACGGTCCTCCGAAAAAATGCACGAAACGAAAAGGGTTTTTCTGCCTCTGTGAATGGAGTCTAAATCTGCAAATACAACTGCACACCTGCAACCTACACACAGAAAAGCGAGGAAAAGGGGTTGGGATTGGGGGTTTCCCTTCAGGTCAAACCCCAGTTTTAGAATTAACCAAATGATGACAGAAAGTACTTGCAAGTAAATGTAAATGAAAGACTAAAATGTAATTCACCTCAAGGGAGGTTGTAGATAGAATTGCTTGTGTGAAATTGAATGTTGAAAGGGATCTCCTCTTCAATGGTTGAATCCTTGACTTGAATGCAACACCTAGCCTTGAAGGGAGACTTGAGAATGCTCAATGCTTGAAAGGGATGCTTGAATGCTTGAATGCTCTTGAATGCTTGATTGTCTGAACTTGTGATCGATGAAACTTCCAACCTCCTCACTTATGCAAATGGGAAGGTAAATGCAACTTATATATTCGTCAATCAGAGTTATTGGATTGATTTTTCGTCAAAGGCCGACAGAGGGAAAGTTTTCCCACTGAAAATGCAAAGACCAATGCATAGTTTGAATGAAGAAGCCCTGAAATAGGGTAGGGACAGGGGCACCACACCCCTGTCCTGCCCTTATCTCAGGACAGGAAGCAGGTTCAAGTAGTGTGAGGGGCAGAAAAAGTGCAGTTTTGGGGATTAAGCAAGTCTTGGGTCTCTGATCAGGCTTGGGGGGTTCAATTCGCCAACGTGAAGACCCTAATGTGGTCGAAAATTGCAAGGGTCGCAATTTTATGACACTGCAGCTTCAAAAGAGGAATTTGGTGAAGATGAGTCAAGGAGGTATCTGATTTTGAGAGGCATGTGCAAATCAGGAAAACAATTCTCTAAGGCAGCCACACTTGTGGGGCAACTTTCACATGAAGATGCAAATTTCAGTCATGAGATAGGTGCTACAACTTTGGGATCAATCAACAATGAGGTGCATAAGAAGGAGCTCGTAGAAGTAAGTTGCTTGAAAGGTATGACTGTCCTTAGTAAGTTTGATATTCCTTGTTTTGTACACATGATTACATTGGAGGAACACTTGTTAAGATCACATGAGGCATATTGTCTTAGAGAGCTAATTATAGAGACTAAGAGATTACCTAATAGGAAGATCTTACAATTAGATAATGTTTGATTTGTTTTACATACTACACCATGGAGTTGGTTAGTAATGAAAAACAGATCAGCTTTAGCAGCTAGGAATTTATGTTATTGCAGCAGGAGACACCTCATAGACCAGCACTCATGGAGGAACAATCTTCCCTCAGAAAAGATACAAGAAAGAGCAATGAAGACACCTTGGAAAGGTTCTGGTTTTTTGAGTTGGGACAGCAATCTTGTGATGCCACATGTGCACAAATCCAAGAAGGATAGTGGTGACAAGAAGTGTAGCATGGTAGACATTCATGAGTGGATAGATAAGTATGAGGTAAAGGTTGAAACCTCAATTTGCTAACAATCTGTTTTTTTACTAGCGGTTGAAGAAGGGCATGAACAAATTCATGATGTTGACAATTTCATTGAGGTGTATCATGATTTTATGGGTTATATGTTTAGTGGATCAACCATTCATGCTTTGACTTTGGGTATTAATGGAGACAACTACAATACAACTATGGAATTGTCATCTATTTCATATGCTTATGCAGTTGTTTATTGGTTGGGTTGTGACATAATTTTCATGGATTCATGGTTGACATGTGGCTGTCCTACATGGTTGTACATTGCATTTTTAGATTTATCTAGGTCTACATCAGTTTTCGGGTTGGATTGGAGTTTATGGAGACACGTTCACTTGATAGATAAGGTGTATGAGATGGGTTTCTTTCTCATGCATGGTTATGCAGACATCATTGCCTTCACTTTAGTTGCTGGTTTGATTTATAACAGCAGCCTTGAGGTGGAAAGTCTGACAGCTCTTGAGAGGAGTTCTCAGTTTGTCACACACCTGGGACAGCAGCCTATGATAGCATATATGATGGCAAACTTGGAAGATACAAAATAAAGGTGAGTCTCACGTTGATGATCAGCCATCTCCCATCTTTACATGGTTACATTCATCTTGTTGTTATGCAAGAACATGCGATAAGAATTGAAGAACCACATTGCATACAAGGTTTTACATTATACCTTTGTTACGTAACAATATCATTCCTTGATCACACTTGGAGAGTATATGTGGTAAATGAAGACATCATGGAGCATGTAGAGGACAGTAGCACTTCATGTTCGAACCTTTGGGTTTTGAGTTGCATCACAAGGATAGAGGGTTGTTCTACATTTCTGAGCAGGGAATTTTCAGCCATAGTTCAATGGGTTAGAATTCTCACAATGGTGATAGATGGTTGTTTCACACTATTGATCACAAAGACTTCAAATTGGTTCTTTAGGACAGAAGGTGGTTGGAGGATTTGGAATGATTGGGATCATTCTTCCTTTGTTGGAGGTTGGTATAGTGATGAGATTCCATCATCGTTTCTCATTAGAGGTACTTGCGGCGTCATTTTGAGTGGAATTTCCAGCGGCATATGGTGGATTGAAATGATTGATTGTGCACTTGTAATGATAATTTCTCACATCCATGGGAACTCATTCAGATTAAGATGGACATTTGGCATTGGTGGCATGATAAGAGACATCTATTCCTCCACTTTTCGTTGGTGTGAGAGCGTGCTGAATTGGGATCCTGGCATTGGCATGTTTGGTGCACTACTTCATTGGGATCATGATGAGTTGCAGCACAACTTTGGCCATAATGATGTTTATATTAGAGTTGAGCAGCGGAAGCTTGAAGGAGATACACATGGGAAGACATACCAAGGTCCTAGATTAATTTGGGATCCAGGTATTGGCTGGAACATTTGAGCTTAACGCAGATTTGATACATGTGATTGTTTGAGGACAAGCAATCTTGGGGTGAGAGGACTGTAATGTCCCCTTTTCTTCAAGTGATAATTAATTAATTAAATGTTAAATAGTCCTAAGTCCTATGGGATTATTTAAATTTAATTAATTAGCAGCTGAACATACTTTATTTTATAAAGTGACTTTATAATGATGTCAATTACAAATTATAAAGTAGAGTCACTTTTGAGGAGAAAAGTAAATTAAAAGAGAAATAAAATGAAGTATTACTTTCGAAAAAGAAAAGTATTATAAAAGGAGGAAAAAGTGCAATGAAGATTCATTCTTGAGTTGTTATATTCAAAGAAACTTTTCCTTGAGAGCTTGAGAGCTTTAGCTTGCAGGTTCGGTAAACCCTAGGACAGAAACCCTAGAGATTTTGGCTATTTGGACAGATACCCAGATCAGCCCACTTGGTGAATTCATCTCAGGATTCACAGTTGCACATCATTGATCAGTTTTGGCTATTTGGATGGAAACCCAGATCAGCCCACTTGGTGAATTCATCTCAAGATTCACAGTAGCACATCATTGATCAGTTTTCATGGAGATTCGATGATCTATCTTGCCGATTTCAAAGGGTTTGTTATTTTATGTATGGAGGCATTTCGAGTATGTGTTACTTGATGGCATTAGGCATCTTTTGATTTGTAACAGCAACATGTGTTTGTAAACAGTAATACATTTCTATACCAAAAAGAATTCCATTGGCTTATTTAGATTCTCTATATTTCATTGATTGATTTCCTTGAAAATCTATATTGTTCATCTTGCATGTTTGCATGTCACAATATTACATTATGATGAAACAAAATATGAGCAAAAACGAAAACCCATATCAGATTTGAAGCAATATCTGAGTCTAGGATATTTCATAATGGTCTCCTATTGTGTCCCATTGGAAGAATTTGAGTTGAACAAAAAAAAACATACAGGTGGTCCGCATGTTTTTCATTTATGCAAACAAAGATTTTTCAATTTTGTTTTTTGTGGAGAATTGTGCATGTTAAGCGTCTCTTTAGAGCAAAATTTGCAAGGTCCCTAAAGTCGAATTGAAAGCAAACACAGTGCACAAGCAATTGCGAATGCAGGTTTTGTGGTTATTCTTCTTTGTTGGTGCAAGGTACAAGGAAGTGAAACTATCAAGGAATGTTTCGCTTGATTCCATGCGACCACTTAATTCCTCTTTGACAAGTTGTGAGGCAAATTTTGCCAAAATCAAATAATCCAACATGAGACTACTTAATTTGGGGCATGAATGCCCACATATAATGGCTATCGACTGAAAAAGGTACAAGCAATCAAGGAGTTTTAATAATGGCTTAGAGTACATTGGGTTCTATTGGTAAATAGATTTGTCACTGCAGATTTTGAAGTGACTCGCCCAACAAGAAGTGAGAAATGTCCCAGCAATTGGAGAACCTTCCTCTACGTTTGAGAGGGGGAGCTCCCTTATATGATGGGGGTTTTTGTAGTTTTTGTCTACTTTTAACTTGAAAGTGCAAAAAGGAGAAAGGACAAAACTAAAGGAAAAGGAATAACAGAAAGCCTATTGGAATTCATACAAATACCAAATAGGACTTCACAATTGATAACAGATTACAAGGGGTTTTAGCACAGGATAAGTTTTGATACGCAAGAACGAAATAAGGATAACGAATCTCAACATATGAGGGTATGATTGTGTTTCATTGATTACATATATCATTTAAATTAGAAACTAATGGGTTCCATAAATACACAAAGGGATTACCAACTTAACATCAAGAAATCAATAATAATAATTCAATAACACATTCAAACATATAAACCAAATGCATTCTTCATTATCATTTTGAAATAACACAAGTTAAAAAACGCTTAGGTATTGTTGATGTGTTTTTAGGCACATGCAAACACAAAATAAAATACCTTAAGTATCTTATCCTCTCTTGAACAAAATCTCTCTAAGGCTGAAGATTAGCTTAAGGATCATTCGAGACGACTCCAAGGTTCATGAATGTAGGGTCACTACGTGTGGATAAGCTTTGTTGGTTGATGTGATTATGCTGGAATCACAAGGGGACTTACATTTGAATGCCTAAATGCTTGATTTGCTGGAACTCAATCATCTGATGTATGGTGATGCTCTTTGTCCTAAACTAGCTTGATTTTGAAAAAATGGCAAAAGGTAAAGGGTTGAGAAGGTCTATTCTAAGGCCTAGAATGTAAGAAGATGAGTGAAAGATTAGATGGAATCCTACTGGGTGAGGTCTCACCATCAACTTGAACAATTTGACAAAAGCTTAGTGCAATCTTCTAAGGACATTTCAAAGTTGTTCAACCCCATACCATCAAACATTGATCACCATTCAAGTTAATGCATAAGCAATGGATAGATAATGATTCGAAGTTAAGCTCATATCATTCCAATGGACCACACAAGGCACACTTGCAATCAGTAAGAGGCTAGTGGTATGGACTAAACGGATTCCACACAAATACATTCAACATACTCTTCCACTCAATCTAATCAACATAAAAGCAAAACTGAAAAGCAAAGACCATGCGAGTTGTTGAAGTAACAAATCAAATTCACCATAACTTCAATGAAATCAATTGTTCTTTACAACAAGTTTTGGCAACAATCTTTGCCTTCGCCTACTCAAACTTCTATTCTAATTGCTATTCTATTCATTAACTATTTATTCCACTATTCACTATTAAACTTTACAAATAAAGAGTTTGAGCCTTATATAGAGAGCTCATTTACAATGAACGGCCAAGATCAAATCTCTATCAACGGCTAAGATTTTACAATGAAATCTTAATTAGGGTTTGAAACTCTCCTTAGCTAATCAGAAAATTACATTTAGTGAGCTTGGACCAATGGATAACAAGGGTAGTAGGTACATCGGAGTTTGTACATTCATGGGTGAGCTTGGGTCATTGAATCAAAGCGTGCCGATGTGGACCTCTCTAATTGATGGAGCAGCGACTGGGATGCCACCTCAATCTTGCACTTTGTAGACTTGATTTGATTCATCATCATGAAGGGATATCAAGAGATATCTCTTGATACTCAACATTCTCTAGCTCGCTCAAAGTAGTGGTCATGAGAATTATTGATGTAGCTGGGTCCTTACATCCTTGCTTGCTTGCCTTGGAGTGATTGTATGACTTTTCCTTAAGATCCTCACTCCAATCTTCTTCCAACCTGATCCTTTTGATCTCTTTCCTTACCTCTGCAAAATAAACAATCGGGCATCAAACATACATGGTATATAACCTTTACATACTATCATTTTGACTTAATTCCTCATTCTGACCTTATGTGATATTCTCTTTATATGATCAAAAGAGTATTGATAATAATCAAGGAACTCGTTGTAGCTAAAGGGATTTCGCCTTGTGGAAGATGAATTTGTTGCTCTTTAGATGAATTTGGGTTGCTCAATAGTGAAAATCACTTCCATTTTGATAAATTCGCTCCCCCTAAACATCAGATCCAAATCTTCAATGCTCGAATTTGTCTTCCTTGATCATCAAGTCCACACCTTCAATGTCTAATTGCACCCTTGTGCCGCAGCAACTCACCTATATTCTGATAAAATTCGCTTATGCCCTGACAAAATTTGATGTCTAGATGGAGAAATTCGTTGTCTTGTTGGTCAGATTCAGTAGGTTTACTCTCAAATTCGCACTTGGAGAGAAGAATATACTTGAATTAATGGTTGAAATGAATGTTTTAACTTCTCCTTTATAGGCGCTTAAGGTAAAGATCATGTCTTTTGGGTATAAGACCGACTTGCTAAAACAATAAATCGCCTTCCTCGTGCTGGCCGACTCAACACAAACTCTCTTCATCTTCTTTGCAATTCAAATTTTGAATGAGTTTAGGCGTCAAAAAATTGCTTGTCTTATTGAATTTCGCTTTAGGTCCCTTGCAAGGTACATACAATTCGCTCAAGGACCTTAAGGAGGACAAGACCGAGGTGATAATTTCGCTCTATGTCCTTTGTAAGGACAGGACCTATATCAAAAATTCGCTTGATGACCTTTCAGAGGTACGCCATCTTCACATCAATTCGCTTTATGTCCTTTGTACGGACAAGTTCAAGGTAGGCGTTTCGCTCTATGTCCTTTCCAAGGACATGCCCTATATGACAATTTCGCTCTATGACCTTGAAAAGGACAAGACTCAAAATGAGGTTCGCTCTCTATCCTTTGGGTGGACAAGTCCTAAGACAAACCTCGCCCTCTGTCCTTTGGAAGGACAGGCCCTAAATCGAAAATTCGCTCTATGTCCTTGACAAGGACAGGACCTATAATGCTGTTCGCTCAATGTCCGTTGGAAGGACAGCTTCAAATGATAAAGTTTGCTCTTTGTGATGTCCCCATCTAAACAATCAAAACATGATAATGTCACTCTAAAATAGAATGTAAAAATAAATACTAATACAATTGAAATATAAAACTATATATATATATATATATATATAACCAATATGGATGCATAATCACCGAGTCAACATGGAGACAATACATATTGAAGCAGTGACTATACAGTTGAGATCAATCGCTCTTCATCTAAAAGATTTTATATATATATATATATATATATCCATTCCTCGTAACCTCTGCCAGCAGATGAAGTATCCAAGAAGATCAGAGCGTGACTCAAAACTATGCAATACTCAACATTCAATCTGAATGAATATAACAACAATCAGCATGATGATAATCAGAACGATATCCTTATCAGCATATCAATCCAATATCTTTTGACCAGATCGAGTTATCATATCAATGCATGAGGAAGATCAGCAAAGATGAAATAAAGTAAGTAATAATTTATCTATGTGCCAAATACTCCAGGCTGATAAGCATCCGATCAGAATGAATATATCATCATTAGAATCGACAATGGATAGAGATTATTAAACTTTGAGGATATGGTAGGCAGATCAGTGAGTGTTAAACAGACAGACTAAGACATATACATGTGAAGAGATTAATGACTTTGATAATAATCGATGAACAAGGGATTTGTTGAAACATGTTAATGAAAACGAAGACAGCAATCATAACATGTGTATAGACCCGATTTGGAATAAATTACTACTGCCAGCAAATAAATAAGCCAGAGGTCAAAGGAATTATATTTATCTTAAATCCCATAGCCAATGATAATAAGTGATTATCATAAAGGAGCGATTTGGAGGAAATTAACAATAAGTTATGAAAAGGTGTGACAAGGCAACAATTTAAGGGGCTAATAATAAACAATTACCAAGAGACAAAAGACATGTCTCTTGGAGCATTCTTTCCCACCATATATAAAGACAACCCATCTATTTGGAAAAGGTGGGGAATACAGTATTGTTTATTTTCTTATATTCATTTCTGGATCTGCTCAAATCAAGCCTTTGCCATTTGGCATTTATAGGTTGCAAGGATACGTGAATATGGAACTTAGAAACTTCTTTACTTTTAATTCTTTAATTGGATCTGCTGTGGTGAACAATGATCCACTTGGCTTACCAACTGCCAGCACATTAGTTAAAATTAGAGATAACACTATTGATTGCAATGGAGCAAAAGAATGGCCTATACCACGTGGGGAGAACACCATCTGATCTGGCATAGATATCAGAATTATTGTAACGGGAGTCCAATAGAAAATTCAGATTTATTAGTATTTGCCCCACTCAATAATGATTCAGATTCCTATAATAAAAGAATCCTAAAACAGTGTTTGCAGCAGTTAGAAAAGGTTTTGGAGATTTCAATATTATTGTTGTGTTTTTAGCAGCAGCTCCACTAAAAGGAATGGGACTCATTTGGAAGGCTTGAGAATATTGGTTGTGGTTTTTTTTATTTTCAGCTTCACCTAAGCCTTGCAGATTATTGATTGTGATTTGAATAATCAGCATTACCAAAAGGTCAATGATGGTCTAAGAGGAGTCAACAACATGTTGAAGATTGAAGATTTTTGTTTGGGAAAATTATTTGTGTTTTTTACTCATTCTCTACTAATTATGAGATATCAACCAGATAAAGGCTGCAGTAAAACATTGTCAACAACAAAAGTCAACACATGGTTTAGAGGGGATTTTGGGAACTTATCAAGATAAGTTCTTTCTTCCAAAAGCTATTCTTAGCATTATGAAATAAATATTATAGTAAAATGTCTTCCCAGATTAATGAAATTATATTTATAAATGTATGACGATTCTCACTTTAAGTTAGAAATGTTCTTTCAGGTGTTTTAAGACATATTCAGGTTCGCTCTGGACCCTCAGCAAGGACAAGGCATGGTGATAATTTCGATCCACGTCCTTTGGAAGGACAGGACCTATATGGCAATTTTCGCTCCAAGACCCTTCTAAGGACAAGACTTAAAATGGAATTCGCTCTATGTCGCTTGGAAGGACAGGCCGTATAACAAAACTCACTTCATGTTGTCTCCAAGGACAAGGTCTAAAAGATTAGTTCCAAGTTGAGGCAAGGTACATGGTTAAGTGAAAAAGTTCGCTCAATGTCCTTTGGAAGGACAAGGTCAACATAGGTATTTCGCTCAATGTCCTTGATAAGAATTTCGCTCTAAGACCCTTCTAAGGACAAGACTTAAAATGGAATTTGCTCACCGTCCTTTGGAAGGAAAAGGTCAAGTAAGAAATTCGCTCTTGACCCTTGGCAAGGTACTGGAGCTAAATGTAAAATTTCGCCCTAAGTCCTTAGAGAGGTACATGATCTCAAACAACCTTAAACTCAATCCTTCACTTTCCTTCACTCTACTAGATCATATCCCAAATCTTCATGAAACGTGTTGTTAACTTTTACCCTTCAAAAACGCTCAAGGAAGGAATCCGCTCTAATCTTGAGGCAAAGGACGGGTCTAAGGCAAGTTGGCTCCAACAAGGGACATGACCCTATGTAGACACTTCGTTCAATCTCTCCCCTTGCCTATACTTTATTCATCCAAACTTCCAATTCTTAAGTCACTTCAATGTCCATGTCAAATTAATCTTCAAAAGTGACCCTAGGGAAGACTCCTCATTCGATCCCTTTCCACCTGAATTGATGAATTCTCTGGCTACTCAAGAAATTATATCCCTTCAACACAAAGATTAATAGCAAGGACTCTAAGACAACTTAGGACTGAGCAGAAAGGACTAATCCTAGAAAGCGAAAAGTGGGGGTCCCCATTTGCAATGGGCCGATGTGTGAATACCTCACAACAGGTACCAAGTGTGAACATAAAAGTCTCTCTAGAAATTTATCCGGAGTTTCAACTTTGTCGAAAGGCTCTCTCTGATAACTAACCTGTAACCACCTCAATAACTACTTCCTAACTACCCAGCAACTACCCAATAACTATCTTTTGAAGCACAAGTCTTAACTAGTTAGGACTAACATCACTTTTCTAGAAATTAGGTTCCTTTCCTCCCTTTAGTCACAATAAGTGACACAAGTCACTTTTACAAAAAGACAACTTAAAACTTATAACTTTTGAGTTCTATTACGCTGAAATAAGTCTCCATCTCTGTTTGTTCCATTCCTACCCATAGGTTGATATCTTGATCATTGACATAGAAGTAGTAATTCACCAACAACCTTCCTTCAAGGATGCACATTCAAACTGCATCAACTAGACATCCTTCATTGCCATCTTACATTGTTGTCAATTGTCTTTGGGAAATTTTTGCCATCATAAAATTTCCTATATGTCGCCCACACTTCCCTGGAATCCTTTTGACATAATATGGAATAAGAAAAGTTGGATACCTTCATTGCATAGTAGGCCCATATCCATCATTGAAAGATGGATATGTGACAGAAGGCGCAGTTCGAAGATGAGTTTAGCTGAATGTTAAACTAGTAAATTCAAATCAAATCTATTCTCTGTAGTTTTGTTGTTATTCTTAAATATCAATTTACTTTTAGTTGTGGCACCAATTGGAGATCTTTATTATTTCTATCTGCAAGAATTATTGAAAACTTGGTCACTATCTTTTATGCCAATTGTTTGTGCAAAATTTTATTTTTGAGGAAAAAAACAATAAGAGTTCTTATAGTAGTGTTGTGACGTATTCACACATCGCCCCATTGCAAATGGGGACCCCTACTTTTTTGCTTTCTGGGGTTTGCTTTCTAGGTTTTTAGGGTTTGTTTGTTAGCCTTTGCATGCTGAGTGTTGCCAAAGGGATCACTAGGATGGCAGGCTCTGCTTGAGCCAGGAAGAGTCAGCAGGTGCTCCAGGTTAGGGTTTCTTTGAAAGTCTTCCTTAGGACAAGGTTTTCTCTTGTTGCTAATTGTGTCTTGTTTGAGTTTGAGGAGGTCAATGAAGCTTGGTGAGTGAATATCATCCTTGAAGGTCTGAGTTAAGTCAAATTGGTGAGTGATGAAGTCTGGAATGTCATCCTGATCTTCAAATGTCCTGAAATTTGGCTAAGTCTGGAATGTCATCCTGATCCTGAAATTTGACTAAGTCTGGAAAATTGAAGAATCCTCCAAAAACTAGATTTTGCATTATAACTCCTGGAGGTCCAAAACCACTCTCAAACATCCTGACAGTATATATGGAATATAACTTGAAGTATAACACTTATACTTAAATGTTAAATTCCATACATGAATCCTGACGGAGAGACCAAAATGTCAAATTTCGCTCCTGGCCCTTCCAAAGAGTCCAAAGCGAATTTCGCTCCTAACATTCTACATTGCCCAAAGTCATGAACTAGCTCATTTCCAGGCATTTGTGAAGGCAAAACACTTATTTCGAGTGAAGAAATGTGAAAATGAAGTCAGGATTTGAGCCCAAGGATGATTTTCGCTCCTGACCCTTCCAAAGGGTCCAGAGCGAAATCCTTAATAAACACCTTTTTTCTTCCTTTTTTGCACTACGAACCTTGTTCCTTGGACATAGTGGGGATAGATTGATGTACTCTTGCCAAGAGAAGTGAATGAAGGCACTGAGAGGTGAGGATTTTGTCCAAGAACATGATTTTCGCTCCTGACCCTTCCCAAGGGTCCAGAGCGAAAATCCTTATAAACCTCATTTTCTCCCTTGTTTAGACCAACATTCTAGTTTTGAAGTGATGGAATGTGAAAATGTGAAGGATTTTGGCCTAGAACATGATTTTTGCTCCTGACCCTACCAAAGGGTCCAGAGCGAAAATCCTTGTAAACCTCATTTTCTTCCTTGGTTTGGTTAACTTTTGGTGTTCTTCCCTTGAAAGGTGGTTGGACACATGAAAAAATGAAGATTTTTTGCCTAAATCATGAATTTCGCTCTTGACCCTTCCAAAGGGTCCAGAGCAAAATCCTTATTTTGACCCTCTAGTTTGCCTTGAGCACTAGAAGGACCTTGTTTTGAGCTTATTTGGTTGTGGATTGCCTTGATTATGGTGAAACAAGGTTGGATAAATCAATTTTGAAGGAGAATTGAGACAATGGAATGTGAAATCAACCTAAATTGGAAATTTCACTCCTAACCCTTCCAAAGGGTCCAAAGCGAAATTCCTAGATGGCACCCATTTCTTCCTTGTTTAGACCAGGATCTTAGTTTCTAAGGCATGTTGTGAAAGTTTGGACATGTTCTTGCCTAAGGAAGTGATTGAAAGCATTGAAATGTGAGGGTTTTTGTCCAAGAATGAAATTTCGCTCCTGACCCTTCCAAAGGGTCCAGAGCGAAATTCTTTATTAGCCTTATTTTTTACCTTGTTTGGGCTTAAAACCTTGTTCCTTAGTCTTGGAGGTGAATTGGAGTTGAAAGAATGAAGGAATATGCTAAAAACAAGAATTTCGCTCCTGACCCTTCCAGAGGGTCCAGAGCGAAATTCCTAAAATCCACCTTTTCCTTTCATTTTGTGTCAAGCTAAGCATGGATAAAGATGAATAGAGCTTAGAAGGATCCCTAGGCATGCCTTGGAGTTGATTTTTTGCCATCAACAATGATGATTTTGAGCTAGGATATGAATTTCGCTCCTGACCCTTCCAAAGGGTCCAGAGCGAAATCCAAATGGGTTTTGTCCTTGGCCATGGTCTTGAGCGAATTTCTCCTTTCAAGCCTTCTTGGGGGTCAAACAAGTGTTGTCTTCATGAGGAAGGAGTCCAAAGGTGAGAATCATGGCATAGCAAGGGAAGGAGATGGAATTGTGTCCTAATCTTGAATTTCACTCCTGACCCTTCCAGAGGGTCCAGAGCGAAATTCACCAAAACCACCCTTTTTTCTCAATTTTATGCTAAGTCAAGTGTGGGTCAGGATGGGGTGAGATTGGAGAAGTCCTTGAGCAAAACTTTGAGTTGCTAGTGATCCGTGAACATGAAGGAATTGAGCCAAATCAAGAATTTCGCTCCTGACCCTTCCAAAGGGTCCAGAGTAAAATTCCTAGGATTACCTATTTTCCTTGCAAATCAAGTTAAGTTTTTGGATTTTATGGCCTAGATAGGAGTGAGGCGATGTATCCTTGGTCTTGGAGGTGGATTTGAGTTGAGAGAATGAGAAAATAAGCTCAAATCATGAATTTCGCTCCTGACCCTTCCAAAGGGTCCAGAGTGAAATTCCTAAAAACCACCTATTCCTTTCATGTTTGTGCCAAGCCAAGCCTAGACCAAGGTGATAGAAGCCCTTGAGGTTGCCCTTGAATGGATTGTTGTCTCCAAAAATGATGATTTTGGGCTAGAGGAAGAAATTCGCTCTTGACCCTTCCAAAGGGTCCAGGGCGAAATTCTCTTTTCTGGTCATTTTGAAGTCAAACAAAATGTTGCAAACATGGGAGAAGGATCCAAGGATAAGAGTCCAAGTATAGAAAGTGAAAAAGATAGAGCTTGGTGAAGGAAAACAAGCAAATCATGAATTTCGCTCCTGACCCTTCCAAAGGGTCCAGGGCGAAATTCACCAAATGTCCTTTTTCTTCCAAATTTGTGCTAGACCAAGACAGTGATCAAGGTAGATTGGGCTTAAAGATTGCCACAAGCATGTCTTAAGAGGGGTTGTGAGTGAAAGAAGTGAGTGTTTTGTCCATGATCAAGAAATTCGCTCCTGACCCTTCCAAAGGGTCCAGGGCAAAATCTTCAATTTCACCTAACTTGCTCATGATAAAGGTCAAAGCATGGATCCCTAGGCTTTGGAGGAAGGAAAGTTATCATATGTTTGCCTTGGGAGGAATTTTGGAGTAAACAAGTGATAGAATTATCTTGGAATGCAAAATTCGCTCCTGACCCTTCCAGAGGGTCCAGGGCGAAATCTTTTGAAACTCCTATTTTTCACCTTGTTTGGGCCAAGCGAAGAGCTAATTGTGAGATAATGTTGAAAAGAGGTCTAAATTGGGCAAAATACCAAATTTCGCTCCTGACCCTTCCAAAGGGTCCAGGGCGAAATTCTTATAAGGCCTGTCCTTAGGAAGGATTTTGAGCGAACTTTATTTTGAAGTCTTCTTGTTGATGATTTAAGGTGGAAAATGCTTTGTTGAAATGAACATGTCATATGTACTTAATCACCTTTTGGTTTATTTTGCAGATGGAGAAAATCAGGCTAGGGCAAGGACGACCTCTTCCAGTCCAGCATCATCAAGGACTCCACCTAGTCATTCATCCATCTTCTCGCATTCTAGGTCTTAGAGTAGACTTCCTGAACCCTGTATCTTTTGCCATTTCTTTATCTTCCAATTAGTAAAATAGGACTTGTGATTCCAGCAAATCAGATGTTCAAGTCATCGAATGTAAGTCCCCTTGTGATTCCAGCAAAATCACATCGTACCACAAAGAGCTTATCCACAAGTAGAGAACCTACATATCAGAATCTTGGAGTTACTCTGACTGATCCTTCGGCGAGATCTTCAGCAGTCGGGAAACTTTGTTCAAGAGAGGATAAGGTACCTTTAGGTATTTTATCCTGTGTTTGGTCGTGTACAAAACACACATCAACAAGTAGTACAGAAATTTATGTTGTGGATATATCAGACGAACTGTGCAAAAAATCAGATAATGTCTAAAACAAGGAGCTTCAATTGACAATTGTCTCAGTTCATAGAGTCATTGATAATACAATTTATGATCTTTATCACAACGTTTAAGGGTTATAAAATGTAGCTCAAGCAATTGTCCAACACCAAATTTTAGAATGATTTTCTAAGTCAACTGGTAATCCTGGAGCTTCAGGTGCCAATTGCATCATCAAAAATTGGGTTGAAGCTCTAATAAGGCAGTTTTGAAGAATCTATCATATGGAACCAACAATGAAGCTAAGTTTGGAAGTCTGCTTCAAGGTTTAAAGCTTAGTGACAAATAGAACCTATGGAGTGTGTATATCAAAGGAAATTCGATGATTTGTATCAATACAATCAAGTCATGTAAAGCGCACTACTGGAATCTTTGGAAGTGGATTGATGTGATCAGCCCTCTGATATAAAGGATGAATTTTTTGATCCAACAATCGAACATGGTATCAGATTTATTAGCCAACCATGCTATTGAATACGGAAAGGGATAGTTGTGACAAATCAATGCAACAAGTGGCCAGATTTTTAAAATATTCTTGATCTGGATCATTATGTTGGTCCAAGTCTAGCAATTTAATTTTGGAGTTTCCTGTAATCATGGCTACTCCAAGGCGAGTTAATCTTATCTCTAGCAGTCTGAATAAGGTCGCAAAATCTTCTCTGACAAGGGGACAATGTGTTTTAAACATGGGTGAATGCTCACTCACCATAATTAGGCAATGGAGGAAAGGATTTTTATTAAAGAGAACTAGTGCAGTTATTAAAATGAAGAGTTATTTGTACAGTTAAGAAGGCTTTTCAACATTGTCATTCAAGTAACAGAAGCAGCAGTTTTAAAGCAACAATTGGAAGGAATTCACTGGAGGCTTGACACTCCCATGCTACAGTTCTATTGGAAATGGAACAGAAGCAGCAGTTTTAAAGCAACAATTAGAACGAATTCACTGGAGGCTTGACACTCCCATGCTATAGTTCTATTAGAAATGTTTGTAACAACTTTTATTGACATCCTAGGGAGGAATTGTATGATAAACAGGCTTTAAACAGGTCTCTTCCGACTTGATGACATGATTATCACTACAAGTGTTCATCATGCATTAGATCAATTGTATAAGAGTGCACTATGTAGTTTGCGACTAAACATTAAAGTGTCTGATGATTTGGAAACCACCTCATAAAATTTATATAGAGTAGTTATGTGTGATTTGAAAGGGGACATGGAGATCACTCAAAGAACAAGGTAGTTTTGGTGGGCCATGGTCATTGGAAAAGAGGCACACAGCAAGTACCCAACTCAGGGTAGAGAGTACACTAAGGATTGTCCCGACCAAGGCTTGTTAAGCGATTGCTTTGTTGTTCATGTGAGTGATTACTCTAGAGCATATTGTGTTGTGCATGTTGAGTAATTTCTCTAGAGCATGTTATATTTTGAATAAGAAATGTTTCCTCCTATAGTGTACCACAGTTATCAGGAACAAAACCACTAAAATCATCCTAGAGTGAAAGTGACATTTCCAAGTAATCTAATTCAGATAAGTATTGAACTTATCATTATTCAAAGATATTCAAAATTATATATAAATGGGACGGAGTTAATTTACATAAATTCTCTAAAGATATTATTTGTTCCCTTTCGATAATGATCATACCGTTGTTGACTTGGTCGTCAGCACCTCCTTGGTGACTCGTGACGTGGCTTAACCGCCTCCCGTGGATCGAGTTAAATCTGGTGTTTGTATCGGGCATTGATAGTTCGATCTTTTGGCGCAACGGCAAACGATTCCAGCAATTGATATCAAAGCCTTGGGTCACAGGTTCAAGTCTCCCTTCAGTGGGTGCTGAAGGCTCAGTTGGTGTTAGAGGGGAGATTGTTGACTTGGTGATCAGCACCTCCTTGGGGACTCGTGACATGGCTTAACCGCCTCCCGTGGATAGGGTTAAATCTGGCATTTGTATCGAGCGTTGCTAGTTCGAGCTTTTGGCGCAATGGCAAACAATTCCAACAATTGTTGGATGTCAATTTATATACTAATGATGGTGATCATAATCTACTTACATCTTAAGGTAGTTAATATTGATAAGAAAGCATTTTATGCATTTAATCTAAATTAGGGATATACTTTATAATCTTTAAACCTAGATAACACCACTAATAAATCTGCTATTAATAATTCAGTGTTCCACGGAAACGTGTCCCCCCAAAAAAAAATTGTGTCCCTAGTAGGGACAACTCTGAGACTTGGGGGACACGTCCCCCAACAGCACCACCACCTCTGCCACCTCCCCAAGGATGCCGCCAGGTCTCTTTCTATATGGAAAAAGCCATTACATACTAACTGTAACCTTTAACTTCTTGATAACTATATTGCCTTTCATGGGGCACACATACAAATGTTACATTGCAGATTTTGCCTTGAAGACTTCAAGTCAACTCAATTTGTATATTAGCACCCCAACCCCACCGCTGCTTTGTTGTCGTACCCCTGCCATCCCCTAGCCGTCCCCAAACTAAGGACCTTGGTCCCCCCATCCCTGAAACCCGTCTCCACATCCCCACGCCCCCCCATCAAGAAACTCCATGGAACTATGGCTCTCATACAAATTTTTAAGATTAAACCTATCCAACTTTCTACACTCGAGAAAAGTAGCATTACAAATAAGGTCTAAGCATGTTTTTCAAAGCTTCTGAAGTTGCTGATTTCAAATTCATGTGTTTGGCATACCATCATGTTGGGGTTTTAGTATTCATTGGACGATTCACTACTTTGTGGAAATAACTTCAACCTCTCAAAAGGATATTCTTGTGTAACTTGCTACTTTTAATAGTGATCATATTCAGTAGTAGTTGTTTTCAATGTTCTACTCAAAGCTAGGGATAAGAATCTAGTTTAGGTCATTTGTATTTTAAAAGTTTTAAAATAAGATTTGCTTTAAAGTTCCTATATTTCTATTTTTTTGCTGATTATGGACAGGTTCAATTCAACCAATTACTTTTGGGATAATTTATTATTGTTAGTAAATCCCTAAAACCTATTATTTGTAACCTCTTCAGCACATAACTCTTAATGATAGTTGAAGTAAAGCTTATACTACAAAATTGTCGTTCATGCATCCGATTTGGGTTATAGTGCTCTTGTGTAAGGTTTGAATAAGTGGATTATAGAAAAGGGTTGTGTTAGCACCTATCTTTTGACTTGACAAGTAACTTTGTGTATTTCTTAGGGTTTACTTTCCTTGAACCTTACATTGACAATTCATATAGTAGAATTAGTTTTGTTTAATCCTTGCTTGTGAACAAGGATCTACTAGTGTTTTCTTTAGCCAGTTAGTAAACATTAGTATTTCAAAAAAAAATTAGTTGCAAGCCTTTATACATAAAAAATCTCATTCATGAGATAAATACATTTCAAGTTTTGTGCCTAAACTCCAAATCAAAAAGATAGGTCCAATTGATAATCTTGTAGAGTGTGCATAACTATAAAAACTTAATAGCTTTAGCCATAGTTTGCAAACTGAAGTGACATTTTCACACATCACCCCATTGCAAATGGGGATCCCCACTTTTTGCTAGTTAGCATTTGGTGCTTTGCTTTCTTAGTTTAGTTTGGCAATATTTCGTAGTCTCTGGCTTTAGAATGAAGGTTCATTGTGTCAAGTCTTCAAGGTGATTGAGTGATGAAAGCGTGAAATCTTGACTTGTATGAAGGTGTGAAGGTGATGTAAGGTAAGGAGAATGAATATTTTATGTTTGCATTGAACTTCAAAGTCTATTCAATAGTGTAAACAATTTTCTAAACTGCAAATGCAGGGTCAGGTTTTACATTGAAACGAAAAAAAAAATCGATTCTGTTAGGAATTGCAAGTAATACATGCAACCTTGACAAAAATTGTTCAAAATTTTCTTGGAGTTGCAAGTTGGTATTGAACTCACTCAGACAAAATTTCACTCTACAAAGTTGCAAATGTTGCACTTTGGTGACAAAATGTTGAAGTTGACTCTGCACTTTTCATTCAAAATGTTGATTACCTTTGCAACTCCACCACAAAATGTTGTGAGGCAATATTGAAAATCATTCCCAAAATTGCAAAGAGATAATGAAATGGTGCCCAAAATTGAAAGACATAGTTGCATCTTCAAAGTGCACTCAAGGAATGCAAGGGCCCCTCTAATTTGCACCCATGTAGTAGAAATTGTAAATCAACCTCTCAAATGCGCTCCAAGAAGAAATTGCATTATAAGGTCTCCAATGCACTCCAACTCGGAAATTTACTCTCCTTGTCTCAAATACGCTCATCTCCAAATTGTGAAGTTCCTTGATACTATAGCAAATGCACCTAAGGTAAGAAGGAGAAACATTAGAAGTCAAGTGTGGAGGCCGGTATTGCATCTCCATATAGCAATTGCACTCTAAAATGATTTCTTCCTCCTTTCTAAATCGTGCTCAAGGGGTGTGTTGAAAACATTGAAAACAAGTAATGTCAAGTTGGTTTTCACCTTGCAATATCTTATCCACCTTGCAAATTGCATTCACACCTTGCGATTTCCTATCCACCTTACAAATTTCCTATTCACCTTGCAAATTGCATGTCCATCTAGCAAAATTCCTATTCACCTTACAAATTGCATATCCACATTGCAATGCACAACCACTTGCAAATTTTGACCTTGGCATTCAATGCATGAGAGAATTGCACATGAAAAGTCCACTTTCAACATTTTATGCATGACCATTGTGAATTTCCACTCAAACATGAATTGATGATGCAAGGGCTTAAGTTTTCACTTTATTATCCTAATTTCTTGCATTGCACTTATCCTAGGGTTTTATTCATAACTTTAATTCAAGGAATCCTCTTTGTTTTGTAGGAATGATTGCAAGGAAGCGAACAAAAGGATGAAGAGGGCTCAACCATGCAGATGGAAGATTCAACAACAAGGAGAACTCAACATCATGGAGGACTTACATATCAATATCCACACTTCAAGAAAGGAATCCAAGATCAAGACATTCAAGAGAATCAAGTCATGCAAGGATGGTGGTGAAATAGCTAAGTCATGAGACAAGGTGCAATTTGCTCTCCCCTTTGCAATTCTGTCCATCTCACTTTGCAAGGGCGCTAATCCACCTATATGATGCAATTGCACTTTCTTGGAGGAAATTTCCTCTTAGTGTCCCAAATGCGCCCTTCTAAGAAGCTAGGTCGGCCTCCAACATTCTGAAGGAAAGGAGTTTCAAGGTCAACATAAAGGAATGATGCAAAGAAGAAGTCAGGCATTGCTTTGCACTATGAATGAGTATTACAACATAAAGAAAGACAAACATCCACATATGCAAAAGGATGAACAAGAGATGAAATCACAACATGGATGATTCAACAATGCAAGCTTGCTCTATCATGGAAGAAGACTCATCAATAACTACAACAATCTTGTATTTCCTTTGGAAATCCAAGATCCCAAGATCAATGTCAAACAAATTCAAAATATCATTATGATGATACTACTACAAGGAGATCAATCATATCAAGGAAATGTTCCACAAGTCAAGAATTACACCACGGAACTCAACAATTCAACGGACGGAACTCTACATCAAGGAAATTTCTAGATAAGGTATACATTCCAAAGCGAAGAAATGTTTCAGGATTCAAAGGTTGAAAGTGGAAATGCATCACAAGAAGAAGAATTCTCGAAAGTGAAGATGGAAAAGTTAAACATGATCAAGAATGAAAGATAGTTTCAAAAGAGTTAATCAAAGTTAGAAACTTGATCATCAAAATGATGCAATTTGGGAATATGAACCATCACAAACACATCAAGCAATTCAGTAATGTTGAGTATCAAGAGATATTGCTAAGGATGAAAGTTCAAAAGAGATGCATGCTGAGGTGGCGACAATTCACCTTCATCCACCAATCAAATCATGACTGAATCTGTCCACCTAGTGAAGTAGTCTGTAGTGATCAAGATCCACTTGTGACCAACACTAGAAGGTAGATTTATCATGCCAATGAAGTCTAAACCCCAATGTGTAAATGGCTGGTCTGCTTGAACAGGTTGAATGGGAAGGGTAGCTAGCCTTTGCCTTCCTAAAAAGAAGGCGCATTTCTTACACTTCTTCACCAATTTGTGTGAGTCACTTAATAAGGTTGGCTAGTAACAACTAGTCCTCATTATTTTGATAGTTGTAGTCCTTGCAGAGAAATGACCTCCTGAGGAGCCATCATGAAATTAGGCTTGTCCTCTCACGCTGAAGAGCATATCTTGGTATACGGCTATGTTAATACTATGTTCAAAACGACTTGTTGATGCTTCTTCAGCAAAGACCCTACAGGAAGAGGTTGACTTGAAAGTGCGAGCAGACCTGATTGTGCTCAACACATCTTAACATGACTCCAACCTGAAATGTCTTCTTTTGGTCCTATCTAGGCCTTGGGGATATCTTCCTTCTATTAAGAAGGTGGTCATGTCGCTCACCCAACTGATCTGAGTGTCATTGTTAGCTAGTTGATCTTCTTGTAATACAAGGGCAACCTCTAAAGGAGTCTCAAAAGATTATACACGCTATTCACATAGGCCCTTGCCTCTTACAAACTTGGTGATCTTAATCTGGATGTCATATTCCATGACTTTGGTTATCCACCCAACCCTCTTCTCACTGATGTCCTTGTTTAGAAGGAAATCCTTGACACTTGCATGTTGAACTAAGAGCTAGATCTTGTTGTTAGACAGCATGTGTCTAAACTTCTTCAATGCTCTTACAATAATGAGAACCTCCTTCTCTATAGAGCTATACCTAAGATCATAATCCTTTAACCCCTGATTGAAGAAGGCAATGGGTTGCACCAAATTATTGTTGTTCAGTTGTCTTAGGATAGCTAAGATGTTGGATTCTCCTCCAAAGGTATAGAGGATAAAATCCTTTTCATAGTTAGGATTGACAAGGGTGGGAGCCTGAGCAATTGCTTGCCTAATTTCTTCAAAACTAGCCTTCCCTCCCTTGGTCCAACTGAAAGCTAAATTTTTCTTTAGCATGTAGGTGATAGGTTTTACCATTGTGGCAAGGTTGGGAATGAACCTCCTCACAAAGTTGATCCTACAAAGAAAACTCTGTAATCCTTTCTTGTGACTGGGGAGTGAAACAGAAAGAATGGCCTCCACCTGCTCTGGATCAATGGCTAATCCTTCTTTAGATAAAATGTGTCCTAACAATCTCCCTTGATCAATGGTAAATAAACATTTGCATGGGTTCAATGCAACACCATATTCCCTACATTTCATGAACACCTTCTCAAGATGATCAAAATGATAAACTGCATACTTTGAATAGACAATTATATCATCAAAGTAAATAAGCACAAATTCTGCTAATACACCCTCGAAAGCCATGTCCATTACTCTTTGAAAGGTGGCACCTACATTGGTTAGCCCAAAAGGCATCTTACAATAAACGTAGGCACCCCCACTTAGTAGTAAATGCAGTCTTATATTGGTCTGACTCTTGGACCAAAATCTGATTGTAGCCTAAGTACCCATCCAAGAATGAAAGTATTTATGAGCCACTGACTTTCTATAGAATTTGTTCCATGGAGGGAAGGGGATAATGATCCTTAAGGGAGGATCTATTGAGGTCTCTAAAGTCTAAACATAATCTGATTTCTCAATTATTCTTTCTTACAAGGACAAGGTTAGCCACCCAAGAGGAGTGTTTCATAGGGAAGATGATATTGGCTTCTATGAGTTTGGTTAGCTCCTTCCTCATTAGTGGCTCGATTTTGGGGTTTATCAGCCTTCTCTTTTATCAAACTGTTTTAGAATTTGGGTCTAGTTCTATAGTATGTTGGGCTAAGATAGGGTCAAAACCCTTCAAATTTTCATAGGTCCAAGCAACTATGTCATCATATCTTTGACAAAGCCTAACAAAGGCTTCTTGCTCGGTTAAAGAACATACCATTCCCTAATTTAGTGACCTACCCTCGGTAATGGCAATCGACTTATAATCACCTTTCTTTGCAGCCAGGTTCATCTTCTTCTTCAGTTGATCATCTGAGTTAAAAATGCTCTCCAAGGTAACTAGACCTTTAGGCAACTTGTTAGAGTTGAGCTACATGATTTGATCTCCATATTGGTCTTGCAGCATAGACTGATTTTTAGCAGAAAATTCTGCTTTATTTTGCAAGAAATTGACTATTTGTTTATCACTTTCGAACACTTGCCAATTTGCTTGATTGTTTGGGACGACAGGCTTCACAACAAGCCTGATGTGTTGTTCCTTCTTGCTTGCAACATGCATTGGATAGTCAAACTGAGCACCAACTATTGCAAGCCTATCAACATGTCTATTTTGACTCCTAGGAATGCTTTGGATGTTGAAGGCCTCAAATCCTTCAATCAAGTTGCAAACCCTGTGTTTGTATGATTTGAGTAAGTTGTTCTTTGTTATGCTCTGAGATCTGATATGACTAACAACTAACTCGCTATCCTCAAATACTTGCAAAGATTTGATCTTTCTTTTTTGTGCAAGTTGGAGACCTTGGATCAAAGCTTCATACTCAGCCACGTAGTTGGTGCAGCCAAAATGAAGCCTAAAAGAGTAGTATTTCTCCTGCTCAAGAGAAACAAGCGTAATAACAGCACCCGTAGCATTCTTGTTTCTTGAAACATAAAAAAAACATGCTCCATAACCCCTTTGGATCTTCTTGTGTCTTGATGAGGTTAGGAATATGAGTATCCACCTTGTAAATGCAATAGGTGCCAAGCCCAGTCTCCTCGGTCTCAACTAATGAATCAAACCAAAAAGCATTGGCCCATTCATCTAGTAAGCAATCAAGGATCTCCTCTAGAAGAGTAGCAGATTCACAAACAATACAATCCTCCCCTTCTTCATGCAAAGTGCAACTCTTGTTTATGGGGTTGAGGGTGTAGGGCTCAATGTGGTTTTGTGCAATGGGTTCTGCTTTTATGGTAACCTTGGTACCATACCTTGTTCGTAATAGCATGGGGGACCAATCAGAAGACAAAGATCCATCTGCCTTTGCAGTGAAGTCTCTAGACAAACAAATGGCAAAGAAGGCAACAAGGTCAATTGACTAGTATGTCTTACAAGACAATGCAACCAAGGCATGCATACAAAGGTTAACTTCAAATTTTTAACAACTCCTACCATCCTAATAGAGGTACCATCCAATAGGACAACCCCCTTAGTCACAAGTTCATTATTTATGCCAAGAAGATCAGCTACCTTCTTGGGTTGTACCAAACTAGTTGGAATTGTCTTCTTGTTGACCGTTGCCTCGTCATTTGATTGGTTGATGTCCTTCAATGCCTCCTTAGGCAAATCCCTCTGAGATGGGATAGAAAAGGCTTCGCACATAGTGAAATTGAGGTTAACCTTCTTCATTTGGTCAACTATGTTGAACAGAACACGAACTGACTTTGAAGGCCGCTTTGGAACGAGGTCTATCCTTGTTCTTGGGGCGACTTGAGGCTCCTGCCTCCTACTCCCTTGAATAGTATTTTGACTTGTATCCAGGACAGCTACTTTGGCCATTGGAGCTTGGGCTGATATTGAAGGTGTGGCACCTTCTACCGCTCTCCTTTTTGACCTTGTGTATTCTACCATAGCATCACCACTTATCTGGTTTATACCACAGAGTTCTACTTCCTGCCAATTGACAAAAGTAGAATCTCCTAGTATATGAGCTTGATTGCCGACATTTGGCTGATTTGGATCATAATGTTGGCCGGAGGTGGTTGGCTCATTCTGCACTACTAGAGCTTGGACAGACTCTTTGTTTTGGCATGCACTTTGACTATGTGGCTTATTGCATTGTTGACACGAATCTTACTCTTGGGCAAGATTGTTACGCATTGGAACTATTGCCTTGGAGTTACTTGCAGTTGTAGGGTTCGCACTATTCAAAGGCTTAGCATGACTCCATTGGTTTTGCTCTTGAAAAGGTGGCCTATTCTGCTGGTAATTCTGATTTTGTGCTTGATAAGGCCTACTATGCTGAGCCTGTTGCCTCTTTAGTGTCACCAACTTGTTACCAAAGTTCTGCAATAAAGTCTTGACCTCATGGAGCTCGTTTGAGGATGAAGTGGATGTAAATGGCTGACTTGTAGGTGCCATGGGAATAGGAGCCAAAGCGGGTTGTTGGGTAGGAGCTGCTAGGAATAGAGGAATTGACTGCCTTGGAGCTATCTTCCCAGCTTGTATCAAATAATTTCTGCCCTTATGGCTATGTCATACGCATCTAGTAGAGAAATTCCGCCTATCGATTGTATCATGACAGCTACATCACTATTGAGAGCTCTTAAATAATACAAGAAAACATGATTGGGAGATGGCTTTAGTAGAGAAGGGATTCTATCCCATGTCTTTTGGAATCTGAAGTTCAAACAATTTTTTGCCCTTATGGCTATGTCATATGCACCTTGTAGAGAAATTTTGCCCATTGATTGTATCAAGACAGCTACATCACTGTTGAGAGCTCTTAGATAATAGAAGGCATGAATGGGAGATGGCTTTACTAGAGCACAGATTCTATCCCATGTCTTTTGGAACCTAAAGTTGAAGCCTCTCATAAATTCACTTTTGTCTTCAAATTGTTCACATAACTTCTCTCCCAACTCATCCCAGTTGTGAATGTAGTTAGGCTGCAACCCTCTATACCCTACAAAGAAATCCCAAACACAGAAGAACACAACCAGCAGATTACGCAAAAAATATACACTCGTGTCATATTGCAAAGACTTAGGAGTTCCAAACCCTCTGATGTAAACATTACACACCACAGAATCCACTTAATCGCAGCATGAAACTCATGGATGGGAGGGAAACTCTTACAGCTAAGAGTAAGGAGGAGATGCAAGGACTCTAATAGTAGCATCAAATGCCCACAAGGTTCACTCATTGCCAGCAATCAGTTTGGGACAAAAATCTGCAGAGAAATTCATAAATGCCACCATTTTCCTTCAACGAACTTCCCTGCAACACCACTTCCACCCAGCCCCACTTAAAAAATAAACAGGCCTCCTTATTTGTAGCTCGTCCTAAAAAAAATGGGCAATCAAAGTGGTTGAGATTTGAAAAGCATGCTATATATAACCATTGCCCGCTTTTGCATACATTTAGGAAGGGAAGGCTCTTATCAGATGACTTGACCCACACTCCTCAATTGGGGGACTAGAGTATTACATTTGTTTAAAGAGGCCACCACAAATTACTCCCACTCAACAAACTATGTGATCCGCAGAATTTTAATAAATGGAACTTTAATTAAAATTCAAGTGTAGTGAAAATATTCACCGAGTGTATAGCACTAGTATTGTGAACTTAATGGTACCCACCAAGATGAGTTATCCACTCTATGATACACAATCTTTTTTGCACCAAATGGAGAGATGCCTAGGAAGGAGGATAAATATGCCAAACATTACTAGACGATTTCTCATTAATTTAACGGATATCTTCAATGTATGCAATATTCAGATAAAGCATCTACATAATTAAAAAATCCAAATTAGCCGGATACACCCATGCCCCTCCCCAGGGTCACGTACTGCCGTATCCAATACAGATACAGCTCGGATATGCATCAGATACCATATCCACACATGCCCAAAAATCACTAATTTGCCAGCCGTGTCAGATACTGTGTGATTTGATTTTAAAAAGTTTGACATGAACCTTCCTAAACTTAATTTAAAAAACTTCATTCGTGCAATTTTTTTTTTTTTTTTCTTTTTTTTTGTGAAATTTTGCATTTAAAGTTTAGATTATTATTGTTTATCTAGTTCTTTATATTTCAATTTTCAATTTTTCAATATGTTTCGATATTTTCTTTTTTTAATTAATATAAATTTAGATTTAAATGACATCATTGTTAATTTAATTATAGGTCTTGGTTTGTATTATTTTTTAAATATTGTAAATCATTAAATCAACTTATAATTATTTATGTGCCAATTACGTGTCTATGTTGCTTTTAAAGTAATATAAATCCCCTCTAGTAACTTAAAAAATTGTGTTAAATACACGTGTATGTCTTTTTCTATGAATGTCATATCCAGCCATATCCATATTAGGGATCTTCAAAAAATGACTGTATCTGTATCCATGTCCATGCAACTTTGAAAAAATCCTAAGGACTGCATATCAAGAAGGCCTGATTACTAGCACTGCATCCAATGTCTGCCACACACCTTGGGACAATGTGCAAAATTCATACACAGACCAAAGAACATTTGCATTGGTACACAATAAAAACCTTCTGCATGAATACATTTCTGTTTTCTGTTTTCTGTAACAAAGTTACTTGAAGTAAACAAAATGTTTTGTAGAACATACAACTCCAATGACTGCCTCAGCATCAAGAACACCTTCTTAAGATTTCCATTAAATTGTACGTATTCATGTTATGACCAGTGTTCCACGGCCGTTGGGGACGGAGAAAGGGGGACGCGGGGACGGGCTTTGGGGACGGGGGGACAAAGGGAAAAAGTTTTGGGGACGGGTTTCGGGGACGGGGGAACTTGGGCCTGGATGGGGGAAACGTGTTTCCGTGGAACACTGGTTATGACCTTAAACCTTTTATGTATCATAAACTAAATCTGAAATCTATAAACAAAACACTACAGCTGCACAGAGAGAAAACAAACCATACAGAGGTTCAGCTTATCACTTCAGCACTCACCCCATGGTGTCCAAGCTTTAACCACAAGCTTGGAAGGATTGGCTTTGATACTAAATGATAAGTTAAAAGTAAAACAAAGCAAGAAGGCGGATATGAAATGTAAGACTTTGTCATGTCCCCTTTTTCCGAGTGATTCTTCAGCAAAGACGCTTGGCATATTTTTATTCCCATTGGATTATGATGAGAAATAAGGGAATAAATTAATTAAATTAATAATTTTCAAGTTTCCCCAATTAATTAAATCATAAGGATTAACTTTATTTAATTAATTTAATTAAATTGACTCAAATAAAAAATAAATAAATATTAAAAAGTCACTTTATTACATAAAGTGTTCTTCTAAAAGCCTTGAGGAGGTTAATTCAGATTCTTCTAGAAGACTTAGCTAAGCCTTTATTGGAGAGCTTGTATCTGCATCATGGTGTCTTGACTTGTTATGTTTTCAGATTTATTGGAAAGCTTGTATCTGCAGGTTCAACGTGTCCTAGGACAAAAACCCACTCCATCCGTGGGTGGATTCACTTCAGGAATCACGCTTGGGCTTCATTTGCAAAATTTGTGAAATCTTATTTGATGACAAATTTCAGATGCATTTGGTAATGTTCAGAATAAAGTTATTATGGCTGGAAAATAATTATTTTAATGCTAGGGAATAAAGCTATGGTTCTGGGCAAATAATTTAATATTTTGGTAAATAATTATATTCAAATCTGAGGACCACACCATACACATTGGCGTGAGAAGTAAATAGCGATTGTGACTAAAGTTTGGGGCAATAAAGTCTTATTGTGGCAATCCTTAACTCTTATTGTGTTGTGGATTCTAAAGGATATGCATGATCGACTTTTCCTAGTGTTATTGTGGGAGATCTTCCTTCAATCAAATGCTGAATTAAAACTATCCCGCTTGGCCACATCAAAAATAAAAATGAAAAACAAAGGTAACAATTTACTATTTGGGTGAGAATCGATAATAATATTATGCTAAATGGAGGTACTAGCTATTGTCTAAAGCAAGAAATGCAGGAATCCTAAATGAAGGTGATCAAACTCAACCTTGCTGAGCATTGGGAATTATGATTTGTCTTGACGCTTGGGTGATTAATAATATACCTGGTTGCTGGTTGGTATTAAACTATATTTCTTTATGCTAACCGTGGCTTCCTGGCATGGCATGGGAATTAGTGAGAGGGTTGAGCAGTTTGTGCAGAGGGTTTTAATTGAAGTTTGAGGCCCCAGTACCGAGCGTAGATATCCGATTACGTAAGTGACCAGGTTGGGATGCTCATTTGCAGACAAAAGTGAAGAGTACCTGGACGATCTTCATCATTTCCACCCAAAGGCAGAAGTGTACACCATAGTGCTTGGCGAAAGATTATGTATCTGAGCATCTATCATTGGAGCTTCTGTTCATCCTGAGTGGTCATTTCTGATATAAACTTCAGGTGAGAGATTTATCATCTGTTCCTTATAATCTGCCATTAGTTGCAGATCTGTAGCTTGCAAAACTGTATTTCTGATCTAGATAATCAAAGGAATATATTTCTGTTTACTATCAGTTCATAATAAGAAGTTTGGTAAAAACAATTGGCATAGAATATTGCAATCCATTGCATTTTATGTTCTATCAACTTAATATAAAAATAGCCTGCAAGGACAAACTCTCACATTCTCAGATATTTACCAACTGTTTGACAAAAATGAACATGGGAAAGAATACTTAACTTCAGAAAAAAAATTAGACAGGATTTTACAGGCTTCCATTAATTTATTATGAAAACATGCTATGGAATTGACACACAAGCTACCAACTATAGATTCCCAAGATTATTTCCAGTTTTCCAGTGCACAGCCACCTTTTGTTCTTCTTATGTACCTTCTTCTTCAATACAACAGTAGTGATGTCATAACAACAATATCCTCTTTTAAATTTTATTAAGAGGAAATTAACACTCTACAACTCAAAATGATCCATTATCCCAAAATTCAGTCCCATCATATGCAATACAAACTGCAATAAAAAGAACTCTTATATAGTAGTTTTGTTAACCAAAAACCACTTGCTAAGAAACTGTAAAGATGTCCAAAAATGACAAAAGTTTTGAAAGTTACCTCAAAGGTGCGAGCTGTTGGGTTTCGATCCATTATGTTGACTTTTACTGGTCCACCACCAGACTTTCCACTTTGATTTCTATTCTCTTTTTCCTCCAGATGTTGAGCCTCATTATCCAAACCCGTATTGTTTTCTGGCAATATGGTTTTTTCAACTTCGTTGATTTGCTTTTCTAATTGCCTTTTCCCATCTAAATGGACAGCACTACGAAAACCTTCTTCCCTTGCTGCACAACTTTCAGCAACTTGCACTGCATTGGGCAATGGATCTTCCACCAGTGCATGCAATTCTGAAGTACTTCTTCTTAGATCCTCTTTTACTCGGACATATTCAGGAGTAAGTAACTGTTTATAGTTAGAAATATTAACTGTCCCCAATCTAGGCCTCTTACAGGCATTTACATCATCAAGATCAGGCACACTTTCTTTCCCCCTCTCTTGAGCAGCTGTTGCTTCCTTTCTCACTGGATCATCTTGACTGAGTATTTGAGTTTTTTCTAAATTATTAATAATGGGTTGGCAATCAGGAAACTTTCCATCAGGAGTAAGTAACTGTTTGCTGTTAGAAATATTATCCGTCCCCAATCTAGGCCTCTTATGGGCATTTACATCATCAAGATCAGGCACACTTTCTTTCCCCCTCTCTTGAGCGGCTGTTGCTTCCTTTCTCACTGGATCATCTTGTCTGGGTATTTGAGTTTTTTCTAAATTAATGCTAATGGGTTCGTGATCAGAAAACGTTCTATCAGATAAAGGTTGACCACTGGAATTGCTTGCTTCTCTTGTTTTTGACGAGATTGCTTGGTTCTCTTTTAAGTTGCATGCCGTATTCTTCTTGTCCTTGCTCATATCAGGCCCTGCACAGGGATGGAAATCTGCATGAAGAACACATAGACAACAAAATACTTGTTTGGATGTTACATAAAACATTATTATTTCAAATTTTAATAGTCGAAATAATTTTTAGATGAATCTGTCCAATTACACATGCTTTATCCCACCAAAGGAGTTTGCAAGAGGATTAAGTATCATAGAACAGTAACCAACAATAATTTTAAATATAGAATCATATGACAAAGAATATAATATACTAAACATCCACCAGTATTTCCATCACTAAATATCAAAAATGTAAACGAGGGATTACTTACAAACTGAGAACTAATTGTAAGGACTACTTACTAACACTGAGTTACTTCTAAGTAATCTCTTTAGCAACGATTCCAGGTATAGCCTATGTGACAAGGTTTGTATTTGGTAAAGAAATAATTTAGAACAAATTCGTTGACTGATTGAATTCAGGAAAAAAAATTGTGATTAAAGTTGAATATTATAAATATTTATTTTTTATTTTCTTAATAACTTTACTAAAATCTAATAAAAACTAAAATTCTGATTAAAATTAAATATAAATAATTTTAGATTAATTACAAAATTTACTATAAAATCTCATAAAATTAAATTTATCATAAAAATTAATAACACATTATAAACTGTCTTCAGAAATGTAGTGTCGGCGGTTTAAACACTTCATTGGTGAAGCGGCCACCAAGGTTCAAATTCCCGTTGGGCCATTGAGCTCGCATGCCTTGTGCTTTCGCTAGGCCATTGTGCTCACGAGTTTGATCAAGTGTGGGGATGAGCTCCCCTATTTGTGGCCTCACCGATTCATAGCTCCGGGTCAAAAGCATTTCATGTGGAGCTGGAGGGCGTTTCGTGCCAACATCACCGGTCACATTAAAAAGTTTACCAAGCACAGTTTAAAAAAAAACATTATAAACTATTAAAAATGTTAATCTTAATAATAATTTGTAAATAATAAATCTAATTGTAATAACCACCCTTGGTTACTACCACTTTTTTATTTTATAGTTTTTACAAGTACTAACTTAAATTACCATGCATCTTCCATCTAAATTAGAAGTGGCAACTTCATAGCTCTTCCAACCATCCTTGTGGCAACAACTCTACACCACCCCTCAAGTACTCAAACTAGAAAGTGGTAAGCTCCCCCAATGTAAGGTCACACCAAGATCCAGACTTAACTCTTGAGGATTCATTGGTGATGACCATGCCTACATATCCCTTTTTGGAAATCAGAGGCTCTAAAGTTTGTACGCCAATGATAGGGAGAATTCATCCTCTACTCCAATTTGAAATCCCTTATCTCACTTTTAAAACACAACTATTCATTAATCTTTTGCTTTCAATTTAATCCAATCACCATAGAATGATTAAATACACATTCAAATCAAGTGCTAGTTCCATGCCAATCATTTGTGTGCAAACAAATACAAAACCACGTACGGGCCATACCATTCCAACATCACCTGTTCTCACAATGAGTGGCTCAAGAATACATAATCTATACACAATGTGGCTGGCTCAAGCATACATCCTCTATACACAACGTGGCTAGCTCAAGCATATATCACTTATACACAAGGTGACTAGCTCCAAAACCCAATGCATATACGCAATGTAAATAACTTAGCAACCTCACAAGTACACATAGTGACCAGCTAGCAAAAGGAAGTAGTTGCACTTTACAGCAAACATCATTTCCTTCTCCTAACTCACTAACACATAAGCTTGTAAGTACATTCCATCCAAAAAAGAAATGTAAATGCATCCCATATTGCATCATGGCCCCCATCCATTTTCCCTAACTCTTTGCATCGATTGTGATGATGTGCAAGCATTCCATACTATTTGTGATCATCACCAAATATTAAAATAAGGAGTAACTGCAACAACAAACCTCGCATAAGACCATTAATAAGATTTCCATTGCCCACTAATCATCTATATCATCATACAACTGTACAAGTTACATTGTCAAGGTGTCTTCTAGTCCTACTATAAACACAAGACTAGTGCCTATACTAACAATCACCTAGACTTAATTAGCAATCAAAACCGTGATAACCATACCTTAAGCAAAAACAAAATAAGAGGTGTGCACATTTATTTTAATAGATCGATGTCAATATTCAAGTCCTAAGATGGGTAGATCTTGGCATCCACTACCTGCATGCCATTGGCAAACCCTATGAAATCAAGTAGCTCTTGGCATCTATCACCTACATGCTACTAATGCGGGCTAGCTAACCCTATGATAAAGCCAAATACTTCTTTTGGCAAAGCATGCTCCCTAATTCCTATCATGCTAGAGCAATAATAAGTTTATCTATAAGTAGATTATAGGTTTTACAATTTTGGGGATCATCTTAGGATGAGAAGGACAAGCTACGTTTAAAGGACAATTATCCTCTACCAGTGCCCTCGTGGAGTCCTTTGCTAAACTCTAGTTGTGATGCCAAAAAGTTAGACCCTATATTGATCTCAATTAAGCATTGTGACGTTAGTGGGAACAAATCATTGATCTAAAATGTGTTATCTTAAGAGTTTACAATTGTAGGTTAGTTAATCTGATTACATTACCCCAAAGGAATCCATTAAACTATGTAATGGTCGTATAGATAATGGATCAAAATCCAACCTAAAAATAACATGTTGAACCCCCACGAGTGCCCTCTATCTAGACACATGCAAAATAACAAACTCATAAAGTAGTCTCAAAGGCTATTTACAGCATTGAATTATTTTTGGAAACACGTTATTTACTATCATTCTTTAATAGAAAAATAAATAAATCCAGAAATGTAATATTATACATAAGTCTACTTTTGAGTATAGGCATTTTTATTATATTACAAGCATAAGGCTTAGCACCAAATTATCCACCTAACAGACATTAAGGCAAAACACCATACCATATTGGCAATACTTGCCATTGAATGTGCATAGTCAACAAAGGCCATCCTAAGGAGTCAATACTAAATTCAACAGAAATCTAGGTACATACCTAGAGCAAGCAAACCATCCATACACATTAAGAGTTGGCCAGACCATCAAATCATAATGGCTTAAATTAACATAATCATCAAATGCAAGTTAGCAGGTTTCCATAACTCATTCATAGCCAAATCATGGCCAAGTTTATCTTGTCCTTATTTCTTGAAGGAATAGACCTCACTAGGTCTAGAGGCTAACCTATACCTTCCCACATTCCTCACTGATCCAAGACACGAGGCCATAGGATTCAATACACTAACAATAATTGTTTTCATTCAAATAAGATTAGAGGCAAATTCCTACATTCACCTCAATACAAACTACAACGACAATGACTCTAAAAATTCATCCAAGGTTGGGGTATAATTTTGAAAGCCAAATACCACAAAACCTTCAAGTAGATAAGTTCGATGATGATGGACTGCCTTTTTATTAGCTCAAGCCTATATAGTTGGGGTATATTAATTGAAAGAATGAGTTCACCACCATCTAATGTGAATTTCAGCCTCAATTTTTAAGCATACTAAAGAGGGGGAGATAATTACGTTTAGGAACAGTCCCAAACCTTGGAGTTATCCCCTAAACCCTCCCCTACGAACTTGAGTCACAAGGGCATCCTTCGCCCAACGATTGCCTACATACCAAATAAAATTGAAGTATCATGCACTTCTCACAATGATATCTCAAGAAAAATTCTTATTGCTTCCCATACCCAAATTTTCATAACCACCCAAGTACTAATACTCAAGCAAATCAACTAGAATGAACACTACAGCAAGAAAACCAAAAAAAGGTTTAAGACCAAACAACAATAAAACCAATATTTACCAATACCCATTCCAAGGACATAGATCATAGAGTTTTATTTATTACTATTTCATATCCCGACAAAGTTCCTTTAAATGATTCCCAACAATAATAACGCCTAACACTAAGTAGGAAAATCCAACCAAGTTCCCAATTCAGCACCTCGTACTATAACACTTCCATCTAAGGACATCAAGAGCTCAAATTAGACCTCGCCACCTCTATTATTCATAATTCAACATGAACATCCCAAAAATCTCTTATAGGTTTATCTCAATGACACAGAGGCTAGGGTGATTACTTACCAACTAGAGGTTCTTTGTTTGCAAGGACACACTTTGACAATTATCATATAGCTCAATCATTGACATCAACAAGCCATCGAGGAAGTACATGTAACCTTTTAGGTCTTACACATAGGCATATCTTTTCCTTAGCAATGAATAGTATTCTAGTCATACCCAAGATAGCTAACAAAAACTTCAATTATTAAGTCAGTATCTCACAATTAACCTAGGCCACTAATAATTATAACTTGTCCAACATCATATACTCAACAAGTGTAGTGGCACGACCATACATAGTTTCCATTACCAAGTACAATTTCATTTCTCTGTAACTTAGCCCAAGAATAAGTATCCTCACATAGTAGCATTGCATGAAAATAGAGTAACCAAAACCACACAAAGAATATCATCCTGAAACATTATTATTGGCTTTTGGCACTAATACTTTGATTCTAACAATGAGACAACAAAAACTGCCTACCAATCTTTATTTATCCCCCTTATCTTTATGTAAATCAAATACCAAACAACAACATAGATGTTGTTATATATGTAACAAGGACAAAGGGAAAATTATTAAGTTTATAACATCGTGATCTTGATATGGCATATGATTTTATAAGTTATATTTGTTGGTCTACCAATATCAAGAATTCAATGCTCAAATTTTGATTTAGGGTTCTCAAAGGATACATAGTCATTTCTCTCAATTTAAACATTCACACAATCCTAAATGTGTATTTAACATACATATCCATACTTCTAGTTTACCACCATTGTACACTATGAACATTATACTACATCTCTCCAATGGATATTAATCATCTAGATCAATAATGACATATCAATGTCTTGCCATTTTATAATAACTATTAGTCCAATGCCATCATAACATGTGTCTACTCATGATTCCAATGGAATTCTTAATGTGTCATTCATACAACTAAGGTCAACGGGTGTTAGCTCAATAATGCTATCTATAATTAACCGTATCCTAAACAGTTAGCCATAAATTACAAAAACACCATGATCAACATACTTGACCAATACTAATAATAACATCATCCTATATACAAGGATATCATTATTTAGATTCCTTGGTCATAACACCATACACATTTATCACTTGCACCCAAATGAAGAAGACCTCATGAATCCCACTAGAAGAGGGCTATGTAATCAAATGGCCTAGCCAATGCATTGTTCTCGTGTAACTTATTATAAGGAAAGGTAATTGGATTACTAATACTAGAGTCACATGTGCTTGCAACATTTTCAAGGAGCAATGACATGTACAATTATGTTGCTCGATCTAATAAAATTTATGTTTGACATACACATCCATTTGCATTTATCATTCACATGCAATGTAATATCATGAAAAAATCCTATAATAGTCCAATAATGAGACTCACTCCACCATATTTACTGTTACTACTCTCGACTCATCATAACTAACAATATTACATGAGAATATAGCCTCGATGTCATTATGACTATCTACTATAATAGGTGTGATAATATGGTGTCTCGACAATTGTGCTAATCAAGATAACTCTTACTATGTTTCCATGAATAACTACAGTATCAAAATACTTTATATTCCACTTAAACTTAACGTGTTGCTCATATGAACAGAATGCACAAGGTTCAGTTTCCCAAGGGTATTCTAGGCAATCTTCTAATAGTCCTAGCAAAGATATAGCTTGAATATATGTTCCAACTAATGTCCTATTTGCACTCATTTAACATTGTTGTTTTGTCAAAAGTAGACACATCATACTATTGTCAGCATATTATTCCATTTAGCATTGGAGCAACATTGATCTTACAAATCAATGTCATGGCATCATGTCACTTACTACCTCAATGTCATTAGAAACAAATCAAAGTTCCATAATAATAGGATTAGATTAATTTTGTGTTCTAGAGTTTGAGCAATTTGTATGTTTCCAAGCATGACAATAGACCTATATCCATACACATGAAAATGATATTCACTCATGTTCATTTTAGGGCAAGGATATCCAATATGTCTCACACACAAAAGCATCAACTTAGAATCTAGTCAATAACATCTATTGATTTGTTATGAGCCTTGGCTCTTTTTTATAAATCAAAGCCAAGCCCATATAAGAGACCAAAGAGAGCAGGGTGAGACTTTTATAATTCTAAATACAACATTTAAAACTACATGTTTAAAGAAAAAAAAATCCATACCTAAAATGTGAAACAAGGCCCTACAAGGTATGCCTCAAATAGTTCCGCCAAAATCAAGGTATCCTACTTCCACAATGAAAACATCTTGTAACACCAGCACAAATCTACCTCCCTCTAGCTATGACTATAATTTCATCTATGAACTTGAAGGGAACATAAAGCATTCCCCTCTAGTGAAAAGCAATTGACCAGAACAACGTCATTTCAAAGCGTAGCATGTCTAACATGGACGTTTAGTCTCACTATGAGTTGTTGTCCATTTTCAACATCATGTGTGTGTTGGGATTAATCCCAACTACCTCTCATTACCACTCTCCGTATACTCATCTTCCTCTCCTGCTGTTGACAACTCATTCCAATCTCTCACACGTACAAGACTTCACTTCTCCAGCTCTGCACCATTTTTCTTATTCCCTCATTCACTATATTAGGACAGTTTAACAATTAAAAATTAATTGTCAAATTTTCATTTTGAGATTTTCCCTCGTTGGAAGAAGAATCAGAATTAAATGTAATTAAATATTTTGTGTTTTTTATTATCTTTTGTTGGGCATACGAACAGGGGTAGTTTTCTGGGTTAATGTGGAGAGAAAAACAGAGGACAGGAAAAAGTATTGCTGTAGCAACAGCAGGAAAAACGCAGCCAAGGACAGGGGAACATTTGTTCTTTTTCAGTATATAAAATTGTAAAAAGCAGCAGCTCTATGTTCTCAAAAATATTTGAAATCAAACATTTTCTGCAGTCTTGTATTTTGAGTTATAAGAAATCAGAAATTTATATGATTCCATATATGAAAATATAACATTATCAAGTAGCTTTGTTTTATCTCTGTTTATTCTCTTTGTTTCTTCTCTGCCTCCATCCATCAGCGTGTACATATTAATACTTATTGTACACACAACATTTGGGCCTCTAGAAACAAATGACCACCTCCAATTTCCATGCTTCAAAATATTCAATCATTTCAGAGAAGCCCTATCCCATACACACGGTCATATCCCAAGAGTCACTATAAATTCCTCTATCCCCTACACTTTGATGGACGTCCATACCTATGTAGTCAAAGTTTTCCTATTACTTTACACAGAGTGGGCATCTAAATAAGCCTAATCAGGTTAAGAGAAAGCCCTCCAAAAGGATTAAAGGACACAAACATCTTGAATTCACAAACTTACTTAATGTTGGTAAAACAACCATTTGTAGGTTATTTCTCAATTCCTTCCACGAATCCAATATAAGGCCCCAGATCACAATCTTGTTCATTGCTCTCTAAATCCCCACAAGCCTCGTAAAACAATAGCACACTCACAAAACCGATATATGGCTTAGCCATCTTAAATCTCCAATAGAAATACAAATACTAGAATATATTCTTCTTTGAATGACTGTTTGAATGCCTGAAAGATCTAGTAGATAATAATGCCATTGATATAAATTTCCTTTCATGGGCACTCCAAGTTATGGGTTATCTTCTTTGGCTCTTTTTCACCACACTTGGCATGGTTGTTGCGCATGATAGAAACAATCCTCCCTTGCATCACAAAGTTTCTCCATCCTTTAAGCTTGAAGGCCGTCCATAGCCTATTTGAAAGCCTCATTTAGCACAAGCAAGGAGGATGCTAACAAAGGTTGTGAAGTTTGATTTTTACACCTGCCAATTGTGTTTGCTTCAAGTTTCTAAACCCTTTTTGACAAAATTTCTCTCCATATCCTTTCATTGACAACCATACTCTTCGCATGGTGTTCATGCCTTATTAATGGCATGGCACCACTTCCCTCCTAGCCACCATTCCTTTGATTAATGTTTTGTCTCCTATTTTGTATTATAGATAAATTTTGTCTCATAAATGTTTCTTAGGTGTCCCTGGGTCAAAATGATCATTCTCACAACCCCTTTTCCTCTTTTTTATTGCTTCTCCCACATGCAGCGTCCAACATTGATGTGACTAGCAAGGGATGTGATACTAACATTATTTTTAAAACTTAAATCTTAATCAATACAAAATTTAAAAAAATTGCTCATACACAAATTTGTCCTGATGGAGAAGACTCGGACTCGATGAGTTATGTTTCAGTTTCATCAGCCACAATGGACTATCAACTACTAGATTGTCCAGTATGAAAGACACGAATGGCTTAGATTGCCTTGTGGTGAAGTAAATAACCATTCATTGCAGCTTATATATCATTGCAGGTTCTAATCCACTCCATTGCCACTAAAGCCTAATGCTGAAACCTTCCCTTGTTATTATGATGGATAAATAGATTAGTGTCAATAAACTTTGCCCCATTCACAACATTCAACCACCATCAAATGGTTTTGTCCTCTCCAAAATGTGCCTAACTTTTGATTTAAATTTTAAATATTGAGCAGATTTGATTAAATTTTTGCGACAGTCTTATGTTCTAGGTGCAGATTTAAGAAGGTTATGCCACTAAGAAGTTGCGCCGAACTTGATGAAATGGAGTAACTGAACTATGACAAGATTTTAGTTCAAGGCACCCAATTGATATTCATGAGGTAGTCATTAAGTTCATGGTGGTGAGGATTTCAATGCTTATCAGAGGGATTCATCAAGTTTCAATGTGCAAGTTGCTTCAAACTCCCATGAGGTCACTTATATCCAAATATATATTTTTAGCAGCAGCAACATCCAACGATAGCTATTTTTGGGTGTTTTATTTTTTAGGCAATAGATGAGAGCCTATTCTAAGCCATTTGTATTTTATTACTTGTCTTTGGATAAGATTGCCTTAAAATTGTTATCTTCCATTTTTCCTGTAGTTGTAAATAGGTTCGCTTTAAAGTGGTATTTTTGGAATATTTTATTATTTCTTAAATCCCTAAAGGATCTTCATTGTAACCTATAAACAATTGCTTTGAACTAGTATTACCCAAGGATGCGTTCCTGGGCCTAAAAACCCCATCCCTACCCTGGGGACATGGGGATGCCTTGAGGACGTCCCTAGAACCAGGGGACGCTGAGGACTACCACTAGGGACGTCTGGCCATCCCAAGCACGGCAAGAGACATCTAGGACACCCCCTGACTATCCCAGGGGCAGTCAAATGTCCCCGGTCACAGTCCTCACATTATTCTTAAAACCCATCCCTGTCCTGGGGACACATTGGGGATGTCCTCGGGTCGTCCCCAATTTGCAAAAACTCAGGGGAAACATCCCCGAAACTAGGGGACGTCAAGGTCTGCCATTGGGAATGTTCGGCCATCTCAAGGATGGCAAGAGACGTCTGGGACATCCCCCGACCGTCCTGGGGATGGTCAGGCATCCCCGGCAGCAGTCCTCACATATTTCTTAGAATTTATCAATATTTAAAATTAAAATTAAAAAATTAAAAGAAAGAACAAAATTTTGGGATGGGGTCACTTCTTCCAAAAGTAAAGTTGAAACCAGAAATGTCAAACTCTGGGAAGTACTATAATTACTGCCATTAACCTGTATAAAATGGCTAACCATTTCCATTGACAGCTTTATATTCTGGAAACCACCACATACGAAGCAATTTTTTCAGCACTACAGATTTTCTGAGCATGCATAGTTTTTGAAGTTCAGCTGCTAAAACATCCACAGTTGCTGCAACATTCATGAACTTTATAAAATTTATATTGCCAAAAAAAAAATATTTTGAATGCTAGGGATGAAAATATTTTCTGTTATGAAAAATATCAATAAATTTCTAGGCAACCACATCAATGTGAACCTCACAATTGGCAACAAATTTCAACAGATCAAAGAGTTAACTGGCACTACTAAAACATTTGCTGAAGCCTCCACATAAGTTTTTCTGCAATTGTACCAAAAGTGTCATATATAGTTCACAGGTATAGCACTTCCAGAATAGCAGTCCTCAGCTGTCACTAGCTCTATTTTAATTATTATGTTGTTTTACATGAACACGAACTCCAAAATCTGTGATTTGGTATAGTTTCAGTAAAGGCATTAGCATAAAGGTTTTAGGGACTCCATTCAAGACAATTTGAAGTAATTACATGAACTCTGCAGCATATCAAAGCAAATATATACATTAATACATTGAATTAAGTAGTAATGTTTGAAATTTGGAATTGACGTCTCAATTGAACACAAATGTTATATGTTAAGGAAAATGTGTATATGCATGCTTTATCCATGTTTTCATATGAATATAATGTATACGTGCATGTTTTATCCATGTTTTCATATCAATATTTAACATTTCCCTATATATTTTAAATTTTCCCTATATTTCCCCTAGCCATCCCCTAGCCGTCCCCAAAATTGGCTCGAAAAATCGAGGACACAAAAATGCATTCCCCTATCTCAGAAACCCAGCATAACCTTGCTTTAAACATATTAAGTCTTAATGATAAGTAAAGCTAAGCTTACGCTGCAAAGATCATCACTTAGTTGAAGCTAAGCTTACATTTTAATTTTATGCATTTTTTAAATACATTAGTCTGTATTATATTATTGTAATTACTAATTTTGTTTAGCGAATATTTTGAATTTGACTTTTATTTTTAGACTGCAGATGTATAAATATAAATATAAATAAATAGGTGTGTGTGTGTATAGTTTTTGTATGAACATACCCAAACGTATCCAACCCATCCTCAAGATTTTGCCGTATTGTTGTATTGTACCCAAACCCAATTCAGTAACTTAATGTGTTACTATGATTGTAATTTCATGAAGTAGATTGAAAGTAGATTATACTTATATCGAGCTTTATGTCAATAGCTATCCATCCTAATTTGTAGCTTTGAATGTCGTTTAGCCATGTACTTCTTGAAATCATGTGGTGTTATTCCTTAAAATCTTGTTGCAGCAGAATATTGGTTTCTGATTTAGCTAGTAAGAAGTAGTTCTATTTATTTGTGCTTAAATAGTTTGATTTCCTTAGTATCTACAAATCTCCGCTATTAACAGTCCAAGGCATGCATCCAAGTCAAAAACATGGAGATTTAGTAATTTTCATTTATGCACCCCGCATGAAATCTTGTACAGTGTGCATACTTGTAGATTTTGTCTATAGTTTTAGTCTAGGGTTAGTTTTAGGCCTAGTTAGATCTCAAAGAGCTTCCCCTCACAATTTGAAGAACGATATTATCATACACGCTATTCTATTTGTGCTGTCTTGCAAGAGACAAATTAAAACAATGTCAAGCCTAGGTCAAGGAATTGAGCTAACCTTTCCTATGGCAACCTAAATCCAAAATCAAGTGGTTAGATCCACTGGCCTAGCCCTGGGCAAACCCAGGTCAAATCCAACAAGAACCCACCTCAAACACCCCACAAAAAAAAAATTTGAAATGCCAAAAATTTATAAAAAAAATTAACTAAAAGATTTCTGTGGTCTCAATTGAGGATGAGAAGTACAAAGATGCTACACAAGGCTCGCATGGTGCAGCCAGTGGGAATGTCACTGGCACTGGCACTGGCACTGCCGGTGGTTCTAAAGAACTAGGTGATGACATTGACACTCTCGATGAAAAGCAATATGATGATTAGTATTGATTTTCTATTTGCAGTTGCACTAGTATAAACCCTTCAGATTTTTCTTTCACATATGACAAATGAATTATGAGATTACTGCATTATAGATTTCATTCTGTACCTTTTGTGCAAATTATGGTTATTTCATATATTTTTTATACTAAATAATATATATCATACGGCATGAATTCCAAACAGGGTGAAAAATCAACTAATTGCCAAACCGAAACCAGCGACATAGACGACCCTCATAGCTCCCAAGGGAGATCTAACAAGATGGTCACATAATGAATACTATACAAGAGCATTATTTTTATGAAGAACAGCGGAGTGTAACATATGTTTAAAAATGTTATGAATGGGCTAAAGCTGACCCACACAAGAATACAGTCCAAGCTTATTCCACACTATTTGAATGCAACCCACACCCTCAAGAAATATTGAGAAATCAAAAAAGATAAAAGCTATACAGAAACATTGGCAATCAACAAAATCAAACCTTTGTATGGAATTTTTCAATCAATGAAAGCACGAAAGGTATAGATATAAGGAACCTGTAAATCACAATTTGAAATGGCAAATATAAGAGGCGTGTAATATCAGGAAAAATTTCAGAAAATAATTGAGGTTTTGGAAGCTTAACAAGTCCAGAACCTGAAAGCAAAGAGAACATATGTCTCACAAACACTGTCAATGCACTTTTCCTGTTCAGAGAAGAAGGTTAAAAGCAAATTTCTAAAACTAAATGCTCTGGGTCAATCTTGGTCATAGATTGGCCAAATACAAATCCCTCAAACCTAACATCTGCTTCAAAGAAAGTCTGTTATGCGTAATAATTAAGGGATGGAATTCTTTTTAACGTGCATAGAATAGTCATTAAGAACCTAGACATTCCCCAAAATGTACAATCTATCGATAAGTGATCTCCCGAGTGTCAAACAAAAATCATTATATCTATTCAATTTCCAAGTATACTTTCCACCTCTACCACTTCTGTCACAAGAGTAATTACATGAAACAAAAGCACAAAAATATAGTGAATGGATCAAATCGCATACCAGCCCAAGGAGGAGGAAACGTTGAAGTGATTTCCTCATTGTTGTCAGGCACTCTACAAGCAAGACCCCCCGCTTCACATGAAGGAACTGCCATTCTTGCAGTAATGACACCGCGATTTGAATCTTGTCCAGCTATGGGATTATACCTTCCCTGCACCACATCTTCAGCTACAATTTCTAAGAACGATGGACCCATTTCTTCCCACGAATCCTTTAAAAATGCATCCAAACACTTGAAAACATCGTCTTGCTTATATTTTTCGAGAAGCCTTTCCCGAAGCTTAGGATTAGAAGCAACGGCAAGAAGCTCCTTCTTTACGTCAATAAATGCACCGTCCATTTCTACATCTTCGGTGTCCTCGGCGCGATAAGTCCATAGCTTACATAAAGCATCATTATAACCATCCCAGTTGATTTTGCAGGTCCCCCTCAAAAATTTCACAGTACACTCCACAGCTACTTTACAACACAATTCCTGTATTAATTTTTCGCTGTTGGAATCTCTATATATTTGTCTGTTAAGATCCTTGAACGACTGAAGAGTTTCTAGGGTTTTCTCAGAAATGATGCCCTTCGAAAGGTCTGAAGAAATACTCTTCAGCAGCATCATTTTCTTGAGCTTAAAATTTTCATTTGAAATAGGAAGGGCTCTAATGAGTCCGGAAATAATCCAATCCTCATTGCAGTGTCTGATAATGTACTCTAAAATCCACTCTGCACTTTTCTTGTTGCTTCCAATTTCAGAAGGAGAAGCCATCAAACATTCTGAAGCACCTTGTATAGAGCATAGCTTTCGTCTGCTTTCCATTGGTCATCCAGCAAAACCAGATACGGAGTTCTAGCATGACCGAACTCCACGATGTCCCATTATCCGTGCCTGCACACATTGTAAACATACCTTCATTTCAATTCCCACAAATTTGTAATTTCAAAAATTCTTTGTTCAGAACCGATCCAAGAGTCAGCTATGAATCAAAACAACAAATCAAAGAAAGGAGGGTGAACCGAAAGAAAATATAATTCTAAATTAACTTTGTAAAAAAATTTGAATTTTGTCAGTTTATTAACCGATATGCTATTATAAGGTGGGCTTTTGTCTACCGGAATTGTCTCGCGCTCATCCGGTCACCGTCTAAGAGTTTTCCATTCCAGGCGTTCACTCGCAGGAGAAGGCAACACCGCCTTGCATGAAGCAATCAATCAAGTGGAGGAGACCCTTGCAGTCCAATATTGAGCTTCTATAAATATTAAAATGTTTGTAGGAACCACATGCCGGGAATTCACACTGGGATTTTCTGCCGGTGCCGATTTCCCATGATTTTCTGCTGTCGACGATTTTTCCTTTTCCCTCACCGCCTTTCAGCTATTCGGTTGCAGCAGTATAATTACAATAAATCTCAACCCTAAAACTCAGAAAAAAAGAAAAAAACCATTACCCATAAAAATTTCTAACATATTCTTCAAATTTTGTTGTGGCTTTATGCGAAAAAAATTTAAAAAGCACGTTCCTTTGAATAATATATGAAGATTTTTAAATGTAAGTTTTATCAATAAAAAATAATTTTAATATCTAAGTTTATATTTATTATATTTTGTTTATTATTAGTACTTGCCGTTAGGCAATACTATTGTAATGAAAATTTATTTGTCATGTTTAAATGATTATTAAATAAAATTATTTAGACCAATGAAAACAAAATATTTTCTTTTGTTTTATATTTTTCAACTTTTTTGTATAATATAGATGCATGTTTTTTAACTTTATAATTTACAAAAATTATTTTACTTGTAAATGATTGGCTAATATTCTTTTGGCACTTATAGCCAGGTTTTTCGGATTTTCAGAAACATGACTCGGTATAGACTATTGATTTTTATGTTTGTTTTTTATCACAAGTTTTCTTTGTTATACACGGGTTTTCAGGTTACCTCTGTTATTTTCCGAAGCAGTTCTGTTTTGTGGATGCCACTCCTCCTCGCCAAGCTTTGTTGTCTGCCATGCATGATCTTTTCCCCTCACAATCAGAGTTTTATTTTCCTATTTAAACTTCTTATTGGAATGGAATTCGATTCAGAAAGCTTCATACATCAACCTCTACAGGAAATACAAAATGTAAGCATTACATTAGCATTTTCATTTTTTTTTTAACTTTCTGCTAATACTTTCTTTAAAGCTTGCAAGAATCTGAACATTGTTTAGGGTTTTTTCCAATGTAAACCTTTCTTATTACTGCCCAGTTGTTTAGGGTTTCTCCAAATCAGATAAAGGAACAATACAATCTGCTTTTTTCAAGGGCCAGTCTGTTGGGATAAGCACATAAATTTTTAGTTCCTAGCTTTAATGGCTCAATATTTGTAAAGTTAATGTCTTGTATCTGAAACTACCCTGCCGCCTTCATTCATTAAGCCGATTTCTCTAACAATGTTTCAATATTTTTAATGCAATCAATGTTTATTTTAGTCATGTTGTAAATAACAGTGTTTCACCGCCGCCCTAAATTATTATCAAGGATATAGTTTACTGGTGATCATTAGCGGCTATCAATATCCCTAATGTAATCGCGATGATCTATTGCAAGATTGTACATCTGTCTTTTAGATTGGGCCTTTACTATAAAATGTCGTGTAAATTTTTTTAGAAGTATTTCAGAGGAAAAAAAAAAGAAGTTTTCCATTTTTTTGTTTTCCAATGATGGGAAATTGGTCTGAGGATAGGCGTTCTTATACCTGTAAAAATAAAATAAAATACATTTACTGACACTAGTTTAATATTCCTACAAAATTAAAAAGATTAAAAAAATTATTGAAAAATCTAAAATAATTTAAAAAGTTAATATTTTTGTCGTGTTGCTTTTGTTTGGAGAAGCACACCCGCAAATTGGATGCTCTTTGATGCATCTAATTGTTTCCATCACAAGTGTGATTATTATCCAATCTAAAATGGTGCAAACATGGTAGACACACTACTTATTAGTGAAATAAAGGTGTATCTAAATGTTATATATACCCAATATAATCCACAGGACTGCCATCCTTTGCAATTGCAAAGCAGAACAGTTGAGTAATGGAGATACCGATGAATATGAATGTGCTAGGTTGCACTGCATTGGTTGTTGTATCAATTTCAGTTATTGTTGAATGCTTTTTTTTTCCATCTTGCTGTTTTTTGAGTGGGTGATGTTGGGGATGCTCTGGAGTACCTGGGATGGGCAGGATGTGTCATGCCATCCTCAGGATGTCCCAAGGATGCCAGAGAGTTCCTATTGTAAGCTGAATAAAAAAGAATGGAGGTTAGAGGATAATCATTTTACTGTCTCGGATGTCCAAGATGGGTAGCTAGGCTTAGCAAATCTATCCTTGCAAAACACTGACATGCACATATACATACAGACACACACACACACATGTGTTCAACTTCATATATATGTATGTATATTCTACAGTTGCCTTGTTTCATGCTCTATTACTGCAAAAGTGGAAGCAAAATGTGTTCTCATAGAAGGGAATGTGCAAGTGCATCATAACATGGTGTATTGCAGGACCATAAATACAAGATTAAGTTCTGCAACAAAATAGAACAAAAACATGGCTTATTAAAGATCAGTAAATATGGTGAATTTTGCGAAAAGGAATGTATTCGTTTTCATCCATGTTCTACAATGCCCTATGGTTCTCTTTGGTTTTTTGCATGGCACTCAGAATCCCCAAACCCAGAAGATAATTCATTATTGTCTTCCACTTGCTTGCGAATTTTAAATGAAATTGTCAGGTCTTCAAATATTCATATGTTTCAATCTGATTTTGTAAAGAATTGTCACACTTGAATAGTATTGATGCCTTGACTGCAAATTATTTGTTTTGAAATGACTCAGCTTGTCTTATCATTAGGGGTTTGTGAGTTTTATAATACTTGCTTTGTCTTGTTAGTATATCAAGAACAAGTTCCATTAATGACTTCTTTATGATGTATCTGTATAAGTTTTGTTGATTTTTATAACATGAACATTGAACAATATATAAGTATTTCACTATTCATTCAGGTGTCCAAATTTCTTTGAGTTTGGGAGAATGTCTACTTTGTTTGTAGCATGATTTATTGCCTTTTGAGTTTGGGATCATTTTCTTTTCACTCAACAAAAGCATTTATTTTGAACAAGGAAATATTTCACTAAATTTCAAACAATTAAATAAAACCAGACAAATTTAAGAAAATAACATACTAGTTACAATAAATAAATATTTCTAATGATTATAACAAATATTATTATTAAACTAAAAATTATTAAGGCAAGTACTCTCCACTATGTGGCACTTGTTTACTATTATATTCATTAATCAAATATTATTGTTTATTATGATTTTAGAAATTAAATTTTACATTCTATTCATCTTATTTAAAAAACAATTATCTATTTAAGAGTTAAATTATTTTCTTGAAAACATTAATTACAATGTTGATCAATATTCTAAAAACTAAATTCATGAATCCTCTAAGATATTGTGGAAGTTTTTTTTTAAATATAGAAGTGGATCAATTTTTTGTAAGTTTATTTTTAGTAGACATCGAGTTTCCACAATCTATGAGAATTGATCTAATGACATTTTTCTTATATATATATATATATATATATATTATTGCTTGTTTATTTTGTTTCTTATATGTTCGCGCTTCATTTTATTTTATTTGGTTTTGTTTATTCTTATTTGATTTAGTGCTTGTTATATATATATATATATATATATATATATATATATATATATATATATATATATATATATATATATATATATATTATTGCTTGTTTATTTTGTTTCTTATATGTTCGCGCTTCATTTTATTTTATTTGGTTTTGTTTATTCTTATTTGATTTAGTGCTTGTTATATATATATATATATATATATATATATATATATATATATATATATATATATATATATATATATATAGTTGCATTTGTTGTCATTTATTTGTTGTAGTTTATTTTTATTTTTATTTCTTTCTCTTTTCTCTTGTTCATTCTTTTTCTTCTACAGCGCTCTACTTCATCCTGATGATGGATCAGGGAGTGATCTGAAACGTTGATGCTAAAAATTCTTACACAATCTAATCCAGAAACACTATAGATCAGTTTATTTTTATTTTTTCCCGATTTCAAGAGTAACGTGTTCTAAACATTCTAAGTAAATGATATCAAAGTAGATGATGATTTAATATTCCTTCTAAACATTCAAAGTAAATGATATCAAAGTAGATGATGATTTTAATATTTCCAAAGTGAATAATTTATTTATTAAGTAAATAATATTCAATAATAAAAATCTCTAAACATTCTATTCGGTTTGTTTACAAAAATTATATGAAATATTTTTCAATTTAAATTTTATCAATAAAATATAATAACTAAATTGGATGAATTAAAAATATATGTTAAAATAATAATATATTTTTTTCTTTGAAGTGTTGATTTATTAAATATTTTATACATAACCTTTGTATGATTAATTTTAATATTGTAATCATACTTTTTAATTTTTATAAATGAGAAGGTATTTGTGTAGTGGAGAATTATTAAAATCTTCCATACTAGACGTTAAAGTTTAATTCTAATTTCAGTTAGTAAGTTGATATTAGCATATGCTTTTAAATCTTTTTGTACTCTTTATGATCAACTTAACCTTTTTTTTTATAAAATATACATACATTCAATTATAAACACTCTACTGCATTTCTAATTTTATAAATTACTATCGCCACATCCATTGCACCTTCTTTAGGTGCAAGCGCTAGCGATAAATCTTCTTTGAGAAGTCTAGGATAAATATTATTTTAGTAGGGTATGTCATTCGTAGATGAGTTAGTTTTCCAATCTGCAAATCTTTACTTACCCAATTTTAATGTCGCTTTTCTGTTTTGATTAAGATATTTTTAACTTATAATAACTCTTTTATAAATATTATATTTTTATGTAAATCTGGTTTATGATATTATAATTTAATTTTATTGTTATTTATTTTTTCAGATTATTTTAAGTTATTAAATTTCATTTTGTCAATTTAAATAAGATTTATAAATGCAAATTTAAGTTATTTCTATAGTCACATATTTAAAAATCAAACTTGCTCTTCATTGACCTTTTCTCTTATCATTATGAACCAACTTAGTTCATGCTTTTGTTCATTTGTGTGTTGTGTTGTGATATTTAAGGACAATTATTTCTTCATTCTAAGATCATTAAAGATAATCTAAGAATTAAAAAGGGATATCAAAGAATCATCAAATATCATATGTGAGAGTATTATATTAGCATTATCAGAATACTACATCAACATACGTCATCTTAAGTCCATTGTGTGTTTGTGTGTTGTCTTCCAATATTTGACACAAAATTATAAAGTTAAACTTTTAAGAGTCTAATTAAGAAGAACATGACCCTCAATTCAACATATTCTCAAAGTTGTTCCTACTACCCATATTCATTTATCCAAAGATCGGAGCAAGTTAATTCTAGCAGCCCAGTTTCTATCAAATTACTTCCACAAGTACATGTTTAGGTTAGTACGCCAATTCAATACCAAATGTGAAAGATCAAATCTACATGCATAAATTTGGACCTAATCAAATTGCAACCAATTATCAAATTCTAAGGAGGCAACTAGACTAAGCCCTAAAAAATTAGTACCTTAGCGAATCAACTTCCTATTACTTTAGCTTTGTTTCACTGTCTTTAAAATTTGGGTAAAAATCGAATTTATATTTATTTAGTTTAGCACTTATAATTCCATGTCCTTATGTATGTGAAATTTTAATCTATTAGTAAACCCTAATCAACCCAACCACAACCCTAGAATCTACCATAACATTCAACAACACCAATGGAGCTCTAAATCAAGTATGCAAAATAAATGAAATAAACCAAATTTACCTTCACACACATGATAAGATTGACTTCATTGTCCTCCTATCCTTCAAGATCTTGTGATTATGATGTATTTGCTCTCAGCCTTAAGCACTAACTCTTTGTTGACCTAAAGAAATAGAGTATGGTTGATTCATGATGTAAGCTATGTGATCTTCTTTGAGAAGTCTACTAGGATAAATATTCTTTTAGTAGGGTATATCATTCGTAGATGAGTTAGTTTTCCAATCTGCAAATCTTTACTTACCCTATTTTAATGTCACCTTTATGTTTTGATTAAGATATTTTTAGTATAATAACTCTTTTATAAATATTATATTTTTATGTAAATATAGTTTATGATATTATATTTTAATTTTATTGTTATTTATTTTTAAAGATGATTTTAAGTTATAAAATTTCATTTGCCAATTTAAATAAGATTTATAAATGCAAATTTAAGTTATTTCTATAGTCACATATTTAAAAATCAAACTTGCTCTTCATTGACCTTTTCTCTTATCATTATGAACCAACTTAGTTCATGCTTTTGTTCATTTATGTGTTGTGTTGTGATATTTAAAGACATTTATTTCTTCATTCTAAGATCATTAAAGATAATCTAAGAATTAAAAAGGGCTATCAAAGAATCATCAAATATCATCTGTGAGAGTATTATATTAGCATTATCATAATATTACATCAACATACTTCATCTTAAGTCCATTGTATGTTTGTGTGTTGTCTTCCAATATTTGACACAAAATTATAAAGTTAAACTTTTAAGAGTCTAATTAAGAAGAACATGACCCTCAATTCAACATATTCTCAAAGTTGTTCCTACTACCCATAATCATTTATCCAAAGATCAGGGCAAGTTAATTCTAGCGACCCACACTTTCTATCAAATTAATTCCACAAGTACATGTTTAGGTTAGTGCACCAATTCAATTCCAAATGTGAAAGATCAAATCTACATGCATAAATTTGGACCTAATCAAATTTCAACCAATTGTCAAATTCTAAGGACGCAACTAAACTAAGCCCTAAAAAATTAGTACCTCGGCGAATCAACTTCCTGTTACTTTAGCTTTATTTCCCTATCTTTAAAATCTGGGTGAGAATCACATTTATATTTATTTAGTTTAGCATTTATTATTCCATGTCCTTGTGTATGTGAATTTTGAATCTATTAGTAAACCCTAATCAACCCAACAACAACCCTAGAATCTACCATAACATTCAACAACACCAATGGAGCTCTAAATCAAGTATGTAAAATAAATGAAATAAACCAAAATTACCTTCACACACATGATAAGCCTAACTTCATTATCCTCATATCCTTCAAGATCTTGTGATTATGATGTATTTTCTCTCAGCCTTAAGCACTAGTGCAAGATGGTATAAAGAAATGGAGTATGGTTGATTGATGATGTAAGCTATGTGATCTTCTTTGAGAAGTCTACTAGGATAAATATTCTTTTAGTAGGGTATGTCATTCGTAGATGAGTTAGTTTTCCAATCAACAAATCTTTACTTATCCTATTTTAATGTCACCTTTCTGTTTTGATTAAGATATTTTTAGTATAATAACTCATTTATAAATATTATATTTTTATGTAAATCTGGTTTATGATATTATATTTTAGTTTTATTGTTATTTATTTTTTAAGATGATTTTAAGTTATAAAATTTCATTTGCCAATTTAAATAAGATTTATAAATGCAAATTTAAGTTATTTCTATAGTCACATATTTAAAAATCAAACTTGCTCTTCATTGACCTTTTCTCTTGTCATTATGAACCAACTTAGTTCATGCTTTTGTTCATTTGTGTGTTGTGTTGTGATATTTAAGGATATTTCTTTCTTCATTCTAATATCATTAAAGGTAATCTAAGAATTAAAAAGGGCTATCAAAGAATCATCAAATATCATCTGTGAGAGTATTATATTAGCATTATCATAATATTACATCAACATATGTCATCTTAAGTCCATTGTGTGTTTGTGTGTTGTCTTCCAATATTTGGCATAAAATTATAAAGTTAAACTTTTAAGAGTCTAATTAAGAAGAACATGACCCTCAATTCAACATATTCTCAAAGTTCCTACTACCCATATTCATTTATCCAAAGACCGGGGCAAGTTAATTATAGTGGCTCGGCCCACTTTCTATCAAATTAATTCAACATGTACATGTTTAGGTTAGTGCACCAATTCAATTCCAAATGTGAAAGATCAAATCTACATGCATAAATTTGGACCTAATCAAATTTCAACCAATTGTCAAATTCTAAGGACATAACTAAAGTAAGCCCTAAAAAATTAGTACCTTGATGAATCAACTTCCTATTACTTTAGCTTTGTTTCCCTATCTTTAAAATCTAGGTAAGAATCACATTTATATTTATTTAGTTTAGCATTTATTATTCCATGTCCTTGTGTATGCGAATTTTAAATCTATTAGTAACCCCTACTCAGCCCAACCACAACCCTAGAATCTACCATAACATTCAACAACACCAATGGAGCTCTAAATCAAGTATGCAAAATATATGAAATAAACCAGATTTACCTTCACTCGCATGATAAGCTTGACTTCATTATCCTCATGTCCTTCAAGATCTTCCGATTATGATGTGTTTGCTCTCAGCCTTAAGCACTAGCGCAAGATGGCATAAAGAAATGGAGTATGGTGTTGAACATAGAGTAGCACTAAGAGGGGGGTGAATCAGTGGTTCCTAAACTTTTTTACTTTGAAGACAAATTCAAAGTATCGGTTGTTATCTTAAGTACTAAACAATCAAACTAGTAAATCAAATGATGAGACCAAAGAAGACAATCACACAAATGCAACACACAACACCGGATTTATGAGGAAAAACCCAATATGGGAATAACCTCGGTGAGAAATGTTGTTGGAGACTACTGCTCCAATCCAGCCTCACAAGTGAAACACTGAATTACAAAGATTTAGGACACCAACCCAAGGAGCACCAACCCCTACTGATTTAGGGCACCAACCCAAGGAGCACCAACCCCTGCACCAAGCTTCAACTTGGTGATGTATATTGAAATACAATTTAGATACAGTTATGGCTTCTTGTTGCAAATGAATTCTGCAACTCCTGAACAAATATGTTATTGTCGGTTGGCAGTCTTCTCTTCTTTACTAGATCTCACACTGTTGGTTATGAGATCACTCTCCTTTATTCTTGGCCTCCCTTCTCTCACTCTCTCACAATCTCACAACTCACTGTGTCACCCTTGGATGCCTTCTTTCTCTACCACACCTCACCAATTTTCTCAACTATTGAAACCAGATGTAGTTATACCAGTATTCAATCACTGTCGGTTTGCATAATGACTCACTCTGCAACTTTCTTAGAGTAAATTCTAAGTGAAATGATTCTTATCTGCACTCTAGCTTTCTTCAATCTTCTTCTCCTCCTCGAGCATCAATCCTTTCTGTTTCGAGCTCATGTATTTATATTTGTGGATTCCCGCTAAGAATGCATTCAAAACACTGTCGTGTTAGGTTTCTCTTCTTCAACTCAATCCCAATTGATAGTTATGATACTTAATGTTAAGTACAGATGCCAAGCTAATAAGATGAGATGGGGGGGTGAATCATACAAACTTAATCTTCCATAAAAACAACAAATTCAACCTCGGTAACATATACTTCAACAATATAATCAAAAATGCTAAACATGCAAACTCAAAAGCATATAAACATCATAACACTCATAACACCAAATTTAACGTGGAAACCCAAATAAGGAAAAACCACTATGGGATTTTGGACCCAATAAGAAATATACTCTTCTAGAGTATGCTCGGTTAAAAGAAAATCCTGTTAAAGATTACAAACACGTTGCTAGATGTGACCCGGTTAAGGGATTTCCCTCAGATCTGTTAGGATCTTCACCTTGTTAGAAGTGACCTTGTTAAAGGATTTCAAACACTCAATCAGAATGTCACCTTGCTAGAGGGTTTTACAAATAAGACTGTTAAGTCCACTCGGTTAAGAGATTTTCTGTCACTTTACAAAATAACAATAATAAAAATCTATCTGCAACTTCACATCTAAAAATGCTAAAGCAGATTCTTATTTGCTCAATACAATAGGACTAATCTTGTCCATCTACTGGGCTCTATACTCTGTTATTCAAACAGGTCTTCAAGCTTAAGTACTCGGTAATCACTATGTAGCATCCCTGTGCATACACTTGCCCGCATACATTGTTTATCAACAGTTCCTTATTTATAAACAATTCGCCAACCGCTTAATCTCCTTGATCACATTTCCCATGATCAATCATAGCCATCAGATCTTCAAACTTGACTAGGTTCAATGTATCCTTCGATCTGAAAAATGTTTTACCCCGCCTTGGAACTTGCATACATTTCTTGGAACTTGTGCTAGTGTATTGCGGTTCAGTCTGAGTTGTAGATCTTCCTGTCGATTTTCCTTTGTCATAGATTCTTTAACAAACTTCATGCATGACATACCAATCATTTAATCATAGCTAGCTCATCAGCTTCCTTCATTAAATAATGCTTTTATTCATTCAATGCATTCTGTTACTACTCGGTTGCAACTCGGTAAATACTAAACTTCACTCAGTAGACATTTTGCCTTCATTAGCCGATAGCGATAACCTTAGGGTTTACCAACTAGGTTCCTTAGGGTTTACCGACTAGGTTCTTTGCTTGGTAATATAGTGTAGTATTAACCTTACAATCAATAGCATATGTATGATATCAAAACAATCTAAACATCATGATCTCATCATTGTCTAACTCGGTAATAGTTGCCCATTGAATAACTTATTCCTCCCCTTATTCATCACATTCTTTCTGTGTCTTTTACCGACATCTTTATACTCATCAAATCATACTTCCTAAGATATGGTAACATCATACTGAATTAGAAAATCAATTTCTTGACATCAATGAAAAAATAATAATATTAAGACAGTAAACATCCTCAATCAGTTATATCCATAATCATCAACAACCTTCTCAATATCCTTATTGAAATACCAACAATCTCTCCTTGTCTGTTATAATGCCAACACCAATATGATTTGATTTGGTCTACTTTTCGAGGGATAGGATCTTCATGGCATGGATCAATCACCTGCGGAGCTACACAATCCAATGTGCATTTTCTAAATCTGGAGGACTGCACCATGCTTTTCTGCTTTTCTCTGTCACTCGCCATTAATGGCTATGTTGTTCCCTTCACCGAACAGGTACACAAATAAAATCTTCTTGCAGAATCAGCACAGTTGCTTTTCCAGCTTGTCTTCCTCGAGGTGCAATCTTCTAGCATCCTTTGTGACTTGTGGGTTCCTCATTAAAGCTGACCTTCTCACAGAATGTTGCATCGATGCACATTCCACCGACCTGTGCAGTACCTCCACCTGGCATCCAGTTGACATGCTTGTCGACATCCACCTCTAATTGGATTCCTGTGTCGGTTTGACATTCTTTGTCGACCAAGGTTGACTCCCGGTGTAGCTTATCTTACCGGTATGACCATTAAACATCCTCTCTAAACTGTTCACCGGTTGTTGTGCCTTCAGAACACATAAATGACCTTCATCCGGTTTATGCCTCACCAGTAAGCCTTCTTTACCGGTAGATGACACAAGTCATGTGTACTGATAGCCTTCCTTATGTCTTCTCACTCTCATGTGTATTGCCATCATATCGATCACCACTTCTTACTTACTGGTGACCTTGCCAAACGGTTGACATCAATGACAACTTAATGCTAAATTGCCAACATATGGTTGATTGATGATGTAAGCTATGTGATCTTCTTTAAGAAGTCTACTAGGATAAATATTCTTTTAGTAGGGTATGTCATTCGTAGATGAGTTAGTTTTCAAATCCGCAAATCTATACTTACCCTATTTTAATGTCCTTCCCCCAGACCTATCCCACAATCAGAAAATAAATTTTATTCATCGGTCATCTTGTTACACTATCATTGTTGATACTTTATATAGACGAGGTCTAGATAGCACTCTACTAAGGTGTCTCAAAGAAGAAGAATTTGAGAAAGTTTTCAACGAAGTCCACAAAGGTATTTGTGGCACACACTCAAGTGGCTTAACGTTGGCTAAGAAACTTATTTGATTGGGTTACTATTGGTCTACTATGGAGAGAGATTCATTTACATATGTCAAGAAATACAAACAATGTCAGATCCATGGGAATCTCACACCAGCACAAGAACTACATCCTATGGTAGGATCATGGTCATTCTCTCAATGGGGACTTGACCTAGTAGGTAAGATAAATCCTTCATCTTCTAATAGACATAAGTTCATTTTGATTACTAATGAATATTTCATTAAATGGATTGAAGCAATACCTTTGACAAAGGTGACAGGAAAGCAAATATCATCATTCATTTTGAACTACATAATCTGTCGCTATGGAGTCCCTATGACCATCATCACTGATAATGGGAAGCCATTTAACAATCAAGATGTGAAGGAACTATGTGAGCCATTCCATATCCAACATAGATTCTCAACACCATATTATCCATAGGGAAATGGCCAAGCTAAGGCATCAAGTAAAACAATCCTAAAGATCTTGAAGAAAACAATCAATGAAGCTGGTAAAGACTGGCATATTCAGCTAAATCCTACTCTATGGGCATACCAAACTAGCATTTGTACACCAATGGGCGCAACTCCATATTGCCTTGTGTATGGATCAAAAATAATGTTACCAGTAGAAGTAGAGATACCTTCTCTATGGGTGTCCTTGAAAGGTCTTATCCTAGAGAAAGAACAACGAGTCTCTAACCTTCAAGAACTTAAACTGATTCAGGAACGTCACCAAAATGCTTGTTGGTGTAAATAAATATTCATCATGGATATTATTACACTTTACTTAAGTTAACTTAGGATAATGCATCTCTTCGTAGTTTGGATTCGAGACACTTAGGGAAGTGTGCACATAGGGATATAGCTTGTAGGAGAAATTCCACCTTTTGTGGTCTTATTTTGTTGTTACACTCTACATTCGGTGGGTCATCCACCTCTTGTGGAATATTATATTATTTACATACCCTTGTTTCTCATTGAGCCACATGTCATGATTGTGTGCTCGTACATCCACATGGCCTTGCCTATATAAGCAGGCTCATATTCATTGTATTGGTTAATCCAATTGATCATTTGCATATTGATGAGAATATAGTTTGTTCTTGTCATTATTTTGTCTCTCTTTTATACTTTTCATTGTGCCCTTGATCTTGGCAAAATCTCACAATGCTTCAAATAACTTAAAAGCATACCAACAAAGAATGGCGAGAAATTACAACCACAGAGTTGAGCAACAAATTTTTCAAATTGGAGATCTTGTTCTAAGAGAAAATCCACTTAACCAACAAGATCAAGAAAAGAAATAAATTTGAGCCAAACTGGTTGGGTCCCTTCGTCGTGGTAGTAACATATAGTTTTATCTACACAGGAAGGTGATTGGTTTTATGAGCCTATCAATACTATGCATCTGAAGAAATTTTATGCTCAAAAGTATCAACAGAAAATATCAAAAAACAGTGAAAAAGTAGAAAAAGTCTAAAAATTCAGAAAAGCAGCAAAAATCGCTAAAAAGCATAAAGAGAAAAATACAAAAATAGTGTAAAACAGCGAAAACAGTAAAAAAAATTCAAATATATGGAAAAATGCAATAAATCTAGATGGTGAAAACTTGGTAAACAGGCACTATCTGAAAGTGGGTTCTTCCATCTATGAGATCGCTTTGCTCATCTATCCATCCTATCACATATATCCATGCTAGCATATCTATTTCATCTATCAAGTCCATTGCCTTGAACCACTAGAAATAAATATGCAGCTTATCAATAGTTATCAATCTTTGATATACTCAGTGTAGTCATTGTCTTGGAATTTATCAGAGTCAATCATATCTCCATCACATCCCACCATGGTTTGGATTATCCTTTGTATATCCATTATAAAGTTTGTTTCCGCTGGGGGAAAAATCTTAAAACCTTTGCTAAGGGCATCTTTACAAGTTTTTAAAAATCCAAAAACATTAAAAAACTTAGAAAAACCAAAAACATCTTGGGTTTTGAAAAAGACAATGAGCAACAAGACAACGAAGATCAAAACTTTTGTAACAAATGAATCGTGAAACTTAGAATGCAAAGATTCAATCAAAAAGTACTAGAGGATTATCAATGATCATTCATCAAGATGATTATATTAGTTAATGAGTATGAGAACATATGTACAACATACATGATTCAATGTTGTGAGATTTTGCCAAGATCAAGAGGCAATGGAAAACACAAATGAGAGAGAACAAAATAGATGATAGAAATAAACTGTATTCTATCAAGATGAAAATACTGATCAACTGGATCATCAATCGTTCAATTACATACAAGGAATATGAGCCTGCTTATATAGGCAAGACTATATGGATATGTGAGCACACAAACATGACATGTGGCTCAATAAGAAACAAGGGTAGGCAGGAAATAGGTGTGGGTAGGCAGGAGAAACAATATAATATTCCACATGAGGTGGATCACCCACTGAAGGTGGAGTGTAACAACAAGATCACACCATAAAAGGTGGAAATTATCCTACACACACTATCCCAATGTGGCACAAACACCCAAGTGCCTCATACCCAAACTACTATGAAATGCATGTACCTAAGTAAACTTAAGTAAGGTGTAATAATATCCACGATGAATAATTATTTACACCAACAAATGTTGTTGGCTTGATGATGATGCTTTGATGTAAAGAGTTGATTGGTGACTTGTTTTATGTTGTCATTGATGACAACTATGTTTTTATAGTCACATAAGTCTTATAAGCCAATTGGTAAAGCATAACTGGTAGAAAATACAGTTTAACAATGAATCAGCAAATAGGTCTTGAACAAGTAAATAGTAACAAAGTTGCATTCAAGCAACCGGTACAGGCGATTGATGAAGATTTGGATGATGCGGTTTTACAGGAGTGATGGAGACAAGTATTTGGTGCTATATTCATGACCGCATTAGCAGATTCAACAGGATGATCGATATTTGGTGTACAAAGAACGCTATCTAGAAGAACACTTAACCGGTAGTGATAAAGTCATTAAGATCAGTAAACCGATACAATTTTTGTTTTATCCTTGGTTTGTTATGTTGGTGGCTGACATAAGTAAGGTGTGTAATGTAAGTTTTTCTAGATTAATTGAACCTAGGAAATTGTTCCAAGGTTATGAGCCGACTAAGTTGATGTCTATAAAAAATATGATGAGTTGTGAGACAAGTATGAGTGAGATCATTAACGAAGGATGCGAATTTAATTGTGCGGTGATTAGTGAAGCTCTGTATTGATGTGTTGTTGAAGTTTTTGGAGGAACTGAAGTGGATATTTTCTGACACAGAGGTGTTATATGAAGATCATTGAACTATTTTATCCTAACAGTTGTAGTAGTCATATCCCTTAACCGGGTAGGTCCTGAGAGGCCTTAAAATGTAAATCCCCTAAAAGGGTAGCTCAACATATGAGTTTAAATCCTCTTGCAAGGTTTCTCCTAACAAGGCAAAGATCCTAACAGGGCTCATTGGTGCAAGGGCACTTAACAAATTTTAGTAAATTTGTTTCCAGGATGTTGGAATCATGTTTTTAGTTTTGTAATAAGGCCAAGAGGCCATTGAGTGTGTTCTCAAATGGTTGTAAGGGCCCTAAGAGTCTTTATTTGGCCAATGTTGGCATGTGCGCTCTTAAGGGTGCCAGGTAGAGCACTTAATAGGATAAGTTGTTTTTGGGTTAATATAGGTTGGTTGATGTTGTTTTGAAGTTGTTAAGGTCATAGGAGTCATTTGAAAGTGACCAAGTTTGAGTTTGAGAAAAGTTGCTCACCTATGAAACAAATTGCAAAAGTTGCAAAAGTAGCTCATATCAACTTTGCAACATTTTTATACACCAATGGCTAGTTGGTCGTCACAATTGGTTGTGAGCGTGTGTAGCTAGTCCAAGGCCAGTATAAGGCTTGGAAAGACCAATGATAATTGGTTGTTCCCATTTGGTGTGTTTTCTGAGTTACCGCCTGTTCTTTGCAAGTTTGTACGACTTGTAGGGATTGACACCTCCAAAATAGGGATACATATTGTCGTCCTAGTGTCTTACCTTCATTTTGGTTTTGAATTGGAGTCTTGTTGTAGATTGTGAGTAATCTTCTTTTTGTTGCAGGCGGGTTCAAAAGCCCTAAAAACCAGGGTTTTGAGACCAAAATGGCTCCAACCTAACATTCCATGGTGGATATTCACTATGAAACCTTGTGGAATGTTAGGTTTTTATGTATACTATGTTTTATTTTAGGGAAAATAAAATAAAGATTATCCACCATAGCCTAGGCTTGGCACGTTGAGTTGGCAAGCATTAGGAATCATGGATAACATGCCCTAATTGAGTGAATTTGGTGGATGGAGGTAAAGACCCACAACTATCATCAATTCACTCATTCAAAAGGATTGGTGAAGGTATTTAAACAAATCCCTACTTTTTAGGCCTAGAAAGGGGCAATTAGGCCCAATTAGCCCAATAAGGGTTAGATATGTCAATGACAAAACCCACCTCTGGTTTTACAATATTGTATGTAAAACCCAAAAGGGTACCTAGAATGTAAAAGAGTTAATAGGGTTGTTCATGAAGTTTAGCAGATAAATGCAGATTACCCCGCTGACAGGGCTATTAGAATTAGGTCTCCTAATAGGCCTAAAAGTGCAGTTCATTTGTGAAACACCAAACTAGTAAATGACAAAGCTCTTGAGAAAGGATTAGGGTTGTGAATCCTTCAAAAACCTCCATTCCTTATGTGTGTAGTGTGGGGAATGAAAATCCTGTGGTAGAGGGGTTGAACTCTCCAGTTGAGTGTGAAAGGGAGTGGGAAAATAATGTCTCCTAGCCAAGAAAATGGAACTCACAAAACAACAAGTGCATGTCCTAGCCTAAGGACCTTGGGAAGGTCAGAGAGGGTAATTCTTGTAGACCCTTGTAGGGTGTGAGGTGCAGAACCATTGGATGGTTCTTGTGTAGCTTGGAGGAGATACCTAGACAAGGTAGTACAAATAGGTGAAGAGTCAACTCACTCTATATCAAATTGGTATCAGAGCCAATTGATTGAAAAAAGTGGTGCATACCAGACCCAGAGGTTGATTCATAAGCCAACAACATGCCACCAAAGACAATGAGCCAAGAGGCCATCAGTAAGTTGGTCCAAGATATGCTTAGTGAAGCCCAGGAGCAAGAAACCAAGAAAGGCAAGGGCAAGGGCAAGGTCACTGAATGGGGTGATGAAACTAATGATGAAGATGAAAATGTGATAGGAGTCATAAAAGAAAATAAGGAGTTGGACAAAGATTAGCAGATCTTCTTAGATGCCCTCAAGTCACTCAATAAAGACAACATAGAAAGTTTGCCTATCTACAATGGAAGCCTAAATGGAGAAGAGTTATTGGATTGGATAGAAGCCTTGAACAATCATTTTGAATACAAGGAAGTTGCAGAAGAAAAGAGGATCAATTTGGCCAAGTCAAGATTGAAGGGATCAACCCTAGTGTGGTGGAACATGATGCAAGAAGAAAGAGAACAAACCGGGAGGAAGAAGATCACATCTTGGGAGAGAATGATGATCACGATTAGAACTCTATTCCTACCTATAGATTATGAGGTGCAGATGCACAAGAAGTTGTAGAATTTGAAACAAAGAGAAATGGATGTGAGTACCTATACATAGAAGTTCAACAAACTTACCCTACGAGCTAGGAAGCAAGAGGAAGAAGTGGAGAAGGTTGCAAGGTACTTAAATGGCCTTAAAAAAAACATTCAAGATGAGATCAACATGATAACACCTGACACAATCCATAAATGCTTCTAGTTAGCTTTAGAGAAGAAGATAAGATTAAAAGGAAAGGTGAACATAATCAAAGGGGCAGAGGTGGTAGAGGTTTTCAAGGAAGAGGCACCTTTGGAAGGGGATATAACCCCAACAATAATGAAGAAGGCAATCAATCAAAGAATGGTGATGATAATCCTAAAAAAGGAGGATAGTTTAGAGGCAACTCTAGAGGGAGAAATAGCTATAGGGGCAGATTTGGCAATTTGGGAAGAGGAACCACAATATTCATTGGGAAATGCTACCATTGTCATCAAGTTTGGCATACCATGAGCTAGTGTCCTGAAAAGACTTCAAGCTCTCACATGGGAGACATGAGAACTCAGTTGGTGCAGGAAGAGGATTGTCAAAGTGTTACCTCACCAATCAGCAAGGCAAGACCAGTCCTAGATGGAGAGAACCTTGTTATCATTGTTTAAAAAATGGGTATTCTTGTCCCATAATTGGCTAATTCTATGAAAATTTTGAGTCTGGTATGGCCTTGTTACCTCTAATTGCTTTAGGTCCAAAGAGGGTTTAGGGTTTAAGTCTTAATCGCTCCGGTGTCTAAGAAAAACCCTCTCTTTCTATTTTTATGTTACTTTATTCACTTAAAGAAGGGTCCGTTTGTCGTGAGAAGTGTCCCCCCCCTTCTTATTTCTTCCTAGGCGGGTCTAGCAGCGCATTATTTTTCTAAGCTTTTCCTAAAGTTCTTAATTTTTAATCAGGTTTCCTAACCAGTGAGCATGTTCCTTTTAATCTAAAGGCATGCGTGATTTCGCAGCCCTAAGATGCCCGTGAGTTGCCGTTTGCGAAGTGGCGAAAGGCGGAAGTGGGTCCAACATCCAGGTTTTCACTAAAGATAAAGACCGATCAAGTTCTATTTGATTGGACGACCCGTGCGGTTTCGCAAGATAAAGGTGACTGAGATTTAACCTTCGTGAAATGACGAAAAGGAAATTGGCTCTAGCATCCAAGCAAAGACTAGAATAAAGACTAATCAAGTTCCTTTTGATCGGACGGCTCATGCGGTTTCGCTGGGTGAAGGTGCGCGGGTTTTAGGCTTCGCGAAGTGGCGAAAAGGAAAATGGATCCATGAGGCAGTAAAAACTGAAGGTAAAAAATGACCAAGTTCCTTTTGATCTGGCGATCGACGCTATTTCGCAACCCTAAGGTGCCTGAGATTTAACCTTCATGAAGTAGCGAAGTGACATGGCAGCCACTTGGTCGATGTCATGGCAGAACGGATGGATTAGACTGCTGACGAAAAGACAAGTTATCAGATACACGTGGCGGACCTGAAGTGGATCTCGTGGAAGTTATTCGATGAATAAAAGATTGACACATTGGTTTCCTTTGCCAGTAGGTTGCCAGGTCGGATGGTGCTGAGTCAGAGGGCCCACTTCTACCGGTTAAGTTTGTTAAAGGGCGGGTATCTCAAAAAGGATCCTATGGTGGGCACTATTTCGCAGCCCGAAGATGCAAGGTAATTATCATTCGTGAAACAATGAAAACTGCTAGCCTTAAACGCTTGGAGCATGGTTAGTGGGGTTAGCCGCCAGTCACAGGACAAAATAAAGACCGATCAAGTTCCTTTTGATCGGATGGCTCGCGTGGTTTCGCTGGGTGAATGTGCATGATGTTTAGCTTTCGCGAAATGGCGAAAGAGGTCTAAGCCCATCGTCGGATGAAGAATAGTCAATAAAGTAAAAGCCATGCAAGTTTTGCTGGATCTAACGGTTGGCATGATTTTGCTTGATGAAGAAGCACAGATTTTAGGCTTTGCGAAATGGCGAAACAAGAAAGTGATAGAAACACAAACATTTCGTGATCCGTTGGAGCAAAATTTTTGAATTCATTCGTGAATTCAATTATGAGGTGATGGCCGAAGCATGTGGTGTTAATGTCGCAGTTAAGAACCCGATTGTCGTATATACGCTCACATCAATTGAATGTAGGCATCATTTCGAAGAGTTGTTGCAGAAAAGTTGGTGCAGAGCAGAGTTCTTCGGGCCGAAAACAGGTTTTCTTGTATCTTGCTTACCAGTTACTTGAAAGTTTGATTGAATTGTGGTTTTGTTCTGTTAAAGAATTGTTGTGATTAGTAATTGAATTACTTGCATATCATTGAGATGGCACCCAGAAGAGACTTCACAGGGAAAGTTAATTACCAGGAGAGAGCAATTTGTGATGATTTCCTGGAACAATTGTCTATGTCCACAAATGTAGCAGCTAAGGTTAAAGAATTAGTGCCCAAGTCTCCTTGCTTGAGAATACGAGAAGGATTGTATGACAAGGGTAATTGGCTAAGAGATCCACATATAGGGTTGTCTAGTTTGGGTTTTTTCAAGGTTGATTTTGGTATGAGACACTCCCCTACCCCGATGAACAATATTTGGGAGTTGGATGTAGGTAAATTGGTGGTTCCTAAAGTTTTCATGGATGTGGATCTCCTAACTCAGATTACACACAACTATGACCCTAATACCAAAAGTGTTAGGGATATAAATGGAAAAACCCTCATTGAAATAAATGATGATGAGTTCAGAAATGTATTTGGGCTCAGTGAGGTGTCCAATTATTTGGAGCCCATTAATTTTAAATCATTGGCTCAGGTCTACAATGCACAGAGGAATCATCTTAGAAATGGGCCTCTTAAAGAATTCTTTGTTAAAATAGGTGGATTGACTATTGTAGGACCTAATACCATGGAGCCTTTCTCCTTAAATTTGTTCACTCTTAGAGCCAAAGGATTATACTGGTCACTCTGCCAGATTTTTGGAGAGGATGCTGAAGTGAACATGCCAACTTATTACATGTTAATGATAGCTCAAATTTTAAATCCTTCTTTGGCAGTCACATTTGATTATACCCCCTATATTACTGATGCAATCCATGAAGGCTTGATAGGGATAAAGAATGGTAAGTTGGATAGCCCTTTTGGATGGTATTCCCTTCTCATGCATCTATTTCTATTCAAGGGTGGTGACTACTTTGCCAATGAAATGGATTTGGTGAAAGAAAAGGATGGGGAGAAAATGCCAGTTCAATTATGGAGCACAGTGCTGTCATGGGACAGGGAAGATGCTAGCTACCTAAAGTTTGATAAGTGTTTTGCATCCAAGATCAGAATTCTCTTATGCTTAGAGAATCCAAGGGTCCCTAAAGCTCTTTTGGAGTTTCTTAGTGTAGCGTCCTAAAATTGCGACACTTGCAATTTCGACTGCATTTCGGTCTTCACGATGGCGACGCAACACGCAACCTGAATGGAGACCCCGAAACCTGATTACGACACTGAAAACTGCATTTTTCAAGCACCCTGGCCTGAACCTCCTTGCACCCTGCTGTCCCGGGGGGTGGGACCAGAGCGCCCAGCGCCCTGGTCCCTGGGTCCTATTTTGGGCCCGGTCTCCTTTGGACTTCGGGTCTTTTTGTTTGCAATTTGGAAAATAAACTTTCCTGGTCGGCCTAAGGTCAGGAAAATCAGTCTATCAGCCCTAAATGACAAGTATATAAACTACATTTTCCTCTCCCATTTGGGTAAGAAGGTCATATGTGAAAAAGGTGTGGAAACTATACTCAAGCATTCAAACATTCAAGCATTCCTTCAAGCAATTGATCATTTCAAGTCTCCATTCAAGGCTAAGTGTTGCATTCAAGACAAGGATCCAACCATTGAAGAGGAGATCACATACTACATGCTACATACAACATACATGCTACAACATACAACATACAACATCTATACCTTCGCACATAAGGATACAAACATCCTTACAACAAGGTATTAGTACTTGTTTTACATTACAGACATTTACATTTATAGCACTTGCTCATTTCTTGGTTAATTCCAAAACCGGGGTTTGACCTAAAGGCAAACCCCTAATCCCTAACCCCCCAATCGTCTTCGCTTTTCTGTGTGTAGGTTGCAGGTACGCGGCTGAAATTGAAGATTTGGAATCCTTGTGCAGAGACGAACAGATCCCCCTTCATTTCGCGGATTTTTCGGAAGACTGTGGCGCCGGGCGCCATCGTCCTGACAACTTTCGCTCAAATTTGCAGGATAGCGCCATATCAACATTTTACTGCTAATTCCAAGTCCGCAGCTTCATCCTATATCCCTATCTCAGTTTATAAGCGAATCTTTGTCACTTTCTATGCATTCCTAGCTTAATTCTTCTATGCACATTCTTTACAAAAGAGGGTAGCCTTGCTTTCTTAACCCTTGAAACACATTTAGCATCCAATCTTGCATTGTGTGGGATTGGATCTTGTGGGTTTCAACCCCTCTTTTGAATGTAAAGTCTCTCCCCTAAGTGAAAACCATCAACCCTAGTGAATCTCCCTTCTCTCTCCTCGGAGTTGGAAGAGGGGAGAGCAACTAGGGTTCGACCGCGATTTTCTGCTTTACACTTAGGCCAAAGGAGTTTGCTGAAGAAATCAAAATTGTCCACAATTGGGGTGACATGTACTTGTACCTTATTTCCACAGTTTTCAAAGTGTACGGTTTCAGAGGTACCCCATTTTTGTTACCATATCAGGTCCCACTGAAAGTAGGAATTGCAGAGATCGTCAGGCAGATTGGGGGTGTACAAGAGGCAGAGCTATCCAATAGAGGAAAAGGGACAATTTTCCCAATAATGACAATAGCACATCAATTTGTAATTACTAAGGGTGGGTGGAAGTGCTTTGAAGAATTCTTTCAACCCTACCATTTGTCCACTGCAGTGTCAAGGTTTTCTGACCCTGAAGACTTCTTTAATGGTATGTTTAGGAAAAGGGCAGTATGCAAAGGCAGACCTCACCAATTCCAATTCCCTGAAGACCTCATCATAAATGAGTTTGATTTGGATGAGCAGGAGCTAAGGAAAGAAAAATGGGTGGCCTACAAGAAGGCTCTAGATTTTGTGCACCAATTTGACACCAGCTATGACCCTTTGTCCAGTTTTCACCCCTTTGAGGAAAAAGCAAAATTCCTAATTCTTTTCTTTGAAGATGTAATGCAAACATTGAAGGAGAAGAGGGAAGCATTGATTAAAAATAACCCTGAGAAGGCAAGACTAGTTCTAGCTAGGTCTACATCTGCTAAAGCAATCCCTCCTGGTGACTATGTATTGCATAGAAAATCCAAGTACATTGTGTTAGTGCCAACAACAGGGGAGCATTCTACTTCAAGAGGGAAGAGGAAAATACAAAATGTCATTGACATTCAGGACTCCCCAAAGAAGCAAAGGGTGGGAAAGGAAGTACAATCTAATGAGCCCTTGTATTCCCCATCTCAATCCCCTATTCATATAGGAGATGAGCAGGCAGTAGCTGAGCAATTGTTGCAATTAGGGAGTCTTGGGGAGATAGCCTATACCTATGATGAAATAGAAGATGGAATGCCTCAAGAGCCAGAAGATGTTGAGATGAACATAAACACTAATGAGTTCAAAGGCCAGGAACTGGATCCTGCCATTAAACAGGCCAGTGAGGAATTCTTAGCTGATAGCAACTTTGTTACCTCAGGTGCTTTCATGCAATTTGTGTGGAAGCAGAACAATGATAAGTTTAATGCCAGATGTGAGAAGAGGAAGAGTGAGAAACCCCATAAGGATGCAGCTGTGGTGGAGGAAGAAATAAAGTAAGAAATGGTCACTGAGTTTAAGACCATCACTCCTGAACAAGGAAGGGAAATGGTAGCAAAGGCTGGTGTGCTCATCCTCCCTGAATGGGATATAGTAGATGCCTTGGTTCTAGAGGCAGTCAGGAAAGAGACCAAGCCTATGGAAGGAGTAACCTTGAGCAAGGATGATGCTGCCCTGGTCATGTGGTCTTTGAAAAGAGATGAAAATAGAAAGAGAAAGGATACCCTAGAGTCCAGCTACCTTGGAGGCATGATAGTAAAGAGGGTACAAAGTATTGGAGTGGTGGAGGCTGCTAGCACAATCTTAGAGACTACAAAATTTAGTGTTGCAGTGGCAAAGAAAGAAGCAAAGGAAAAGGCAGATCTCCAGGCTAAGCTAGAGACAATCTTGAAAGCCTACAATGAGGCCAAAGGAGAGGTAATGAGCCAAGATAGCATTATTGCTAAGTTGAAAAGCCAATTGGCAGGACAATACCATCAAGGTGAGTCCTCAACATTGATGATTGCTTCTTCTCCTGCACAACCTCCATCTACTAGCCCTATCATTGAATTCCCACCTTCTCCTGCACCTTCTAGTTCCCAATCAGTTGAGATCACTCCTCAATAGTTGGAAAAGCTAAAATAGGCTCAAACCCTGTTTGTAAATAAATATGAAGAGAGAGTGAGGGCCACAATTTTGAGTTTTGCTGACACTGTAGGATTATCATTGGTGTATAACAATATGAGTAAAGTTTTGGATATGTGGAATGAGCTCAATGGAGACAAAGCTGTTCTAATGCCTATTTTGGACAAGTGGAAGCCTAGGGAGGAGGACCTAGAACTTATATGTGTATCTTATGATGAGGCAGGGGCTGACCCCATTATCAAATCCACTTATGACTTGACAAAGGATTTGGCAAAGCTAGCAGAAGGAATAGATAAAGCTAGCAGTTTGTATAAGAAAGAGTACACTGAGCAGGTATTTGAATTATTTCCTGGGGGTTTTGCCAGTCCAGCTCAATTGAAGGACAAACAAGCATGGCTTAATGAATTAGGAGCCAACCTATCATTAAGGATAAAGTGAATCATTAGCACAGATGATACTTCCCTATTTGTCAGAACAATTGAGGAGATAGAGAAGATTAAATCACACTATGACTTTCTAAATTCAGAGGTCAATAAAATGAGGAACTCTTGGAAGAGATTAGCCAAGACAAAAGGGAAAGTTTTTAACTTCTCATGGCCTGCTGATGCCGTGTACTAGGAGTGGACAATAAAGTATGTCGTGCTGGATGCAGAGGTTCAAGAAGAAGCCACAAAATGACAACCGCGGGAGAGGGGTTGTTAGAAAGTGGAAAAGAATTGCTACTTCTCGTTCAAACAAGAAGATTGTTGTAACAAACTTTTTTGAAAAGGGTCTGAAGCTTGTATGCATCCATACTATTATAAATAGATACCAGGACTAGTTAGAAGATGATCACAAGAATTTGTAAAGAAACTTTGCAGAAATTTATCTAGGTTTTTTCTAAGTTTACAGAGAATATTCTGAGTTTTGTAAGATTTTTTCAAAATGAATATCAATATACAGACCATAAACTTTCGAGCCTAGAATTTGTGTTGTCTTTTGGTGTGCTTTCAATAATTTACTGGTTTCATTTGGGTAATCTAGGGTTATTCAATTGAACATGGATTGTAATGCAGTCTTTATAGATATGTTTCTTAGCTTTCTTCTTTAGGAGGGGAATTAAATACGCAAGAAAAATCTTTGTCATTATATTATTTTGTCGGAGACTATGAGTCTGATGAACATTGTCTAGTCTAAGAAGGAAAGATTCTTATATATGTCAGGCATGTATGGGGTTGAGAGAAGCCAAAGTGATGATATGTATGGAGATATTTGATTGTGAGATCCTTGTTTAATTTAGATGACTCCATGGCCTGGATAAGGCACTGGTATCAATTGTAGTTCTCTTTCTACATTTCTTGAAGATCAATACTGAACATGAGCATAAGCTTTCTTTTATTATTTCAGTTTGTGTTTGAGGCGATAAGATTCACTAGTTTTGGACTGGTTTACTGTGGATCTATTTTAAAAGTGTGAAATTATTCATAGAAGGTATACCCACCTGAACTTTGGATAAGTTCAAAGAGTAGAAGGTTCTTGAAACCTTGTCATATGTTGCTCTGAGGTTTTTTTCTTTGATCTCTTTATTTGTAGACAGAGTTATTATATTTCTTTATAAGGGATAAGAGGGGAATCAGAATTTGAGAACAACAAACCTGATGCTAAGAAGGAACTTGTTGAAGGTACCACAGTCCAAAGAACCTACTCAAAGGAAGACACTTTTCAAAACCACTTGCAGATCTCATGGTAAGATTTGTAAATTTATAGTGGATTCAGGGTCTACTAAGAACATTGTAGCAGTTGAGATGGTAGACAAATTAAAATTGAAAAGGTTGCCACATACCACCCCCTATAAGGTGTCTTGGTTGAGTAAAGGTCAACATGTGCTTGTAGATGAGAAAAATTGGGTAGATTTTGAAATAGGAGATTACAAGGATAGTGTGCTATGTGACATATTACCCATGGATGCATGTCACTTGTTGTTGGGACGCCCTTGGCAGTATGATATCAAAGCCATACATGACGGGGAGAAGAATTCCTATGTTATCACCAAGGAGGGTAGAAAATTTCAAATGGATCCCTTGATTGATTAGGGTGAGGAAAGACATGTTCGATCAAGTGTTATGTTGCTCAGTGGGAAAGAGTTCTTGAAATTGTTGAAGCATGAAGGGAACCAAGGATGTGCTCTCATAGTGAAACCCAAAGAAGAGACAAAGATTGAAACCAAATCAGTGATACCGTAAGAGGTGCAAACCTTACTAGACCGGTACAAAGACATAGTTGTCAATGAGATACCAGATGCCTTACCCCCTATGAGAGATGTTAACCATCAGATAGACCTCATACCTGGTTCAACTTTGCCAAACAAAGCTTCTTACAAAATGACACCTACTCAAAAAGAGGAAATAGCAAAGCAAGTGCAGGAATTGCAAGATAAGGGGTTGATAAAGAATAGTTTAAGTCCATGTGCAGTGCCTACAATTTTGGCACCTAAGAAAGATGTCAAGTGGAGAATGTGCACTAATTCAAGGGCCATAAAAAAAATAACAATTAGATATCGGTTCCCAATGCCAAGGATTGAGGATCTAATGGACTACCTAGGTGGAGCTTGTTACTTTTCTAAAGTGGATTTGAAATCCGGTTATCATCAAATTAGGATCAGACCTAGTGATGAATGGAAGACAACCTTTAAAACAAATGAGGGGCTATATGAATGGTTGGTGATGCCCTTTGGGCTCACAAATGCACCTAACACCTTCATGAGACTCATGAATGAAGTTCTTGCAGAGTTCATTGGTAAGTTTGTCATTGTTTATCTTGATGGCATTCTGATTTTTAGCAGGTCAAAGGAGGAGCATATCAAACATTTGAATCAATTTTTGAGGAAGCTACATCAAGAAAAGTTGATGATCAACTTGGATAAATGTGATTTTTTTAAAAATGAATTGGTGTCTTGGTTTTGTAGTTTCTCAAGGTTGTTTAAAAATGGATCCATCAAAAGTGGAAGAAATAGTGAATTGGCCTACTCCTAAGTCAGTAGGAGATGTAAGAAGTTTTCATGGTTTGGCTTATTTCTATAGGAAATTCATTAGAGGTTTTAGCCATGTGTGTGCACCTATCTTGAACACCATCAAAGGTGGGATATCATGTCAGTTTAAGTGGACTAGCGCAGCAGACAAGGTGTTTGAGTTGTTGAAACAAAAGGTAGCAGAAATCCCTTACCTTAGGCTCCCTGATTTCAATAAACTTTTCATTGTGGAGTGTGATGATAGAAAGTTGGCTATAGGGGTGGTTTTGAGCCAAGAAGGTCACCTGGTTGCATTCTTCTCTGAGAAGCTCAATGAAGCAAAACAAAAGTATTATACCTATGATCTAGAGATATATGTCGTGGTGTAAGCACTCAAGAAATGGAGGCATTATTTATTGCCTGAATAGTTCATAGTCCACACTGATAATCATACACTTAGTTTCTTGAATGGGCAGGAGAAATTGAATCAAAGACACCTCAAGTGGGTTGAGTATTTGCAGGCCTACACCTTTCCCATCGAGCATAAGAAAAGAGTCACCAATAAGGTAGCAGATGCCTTAAGTAAAAGGGTTCTAACCATCGAAGAAGTGCAGCTACAAAGTGTGGGGTTAAATGACCTCAAATATCTCTACCAAGGTGACAAAGATTTTGGTGAAGCATATGATGTTTGCTCAAAGTTTGCTAATGCTTGTCATGTTGCCTATTCTGATTTTATGTTGTAGGAAGGATTATTGTTTAAAGGACACCTAATTTGCATACCATAGTGCTCTATGAGAGACAATATCACCAAGGAGTTGCATCAAGGCAATCTAAGTGGACATTTTGGTCTTGACAAGACCTTAGAGCATGTTGACAGGTTCTACCATTGGCCTAAACTATAGTCAGATATTAGGAAGTTTGTGGAGAAATGTGCTATTTTTTAGAGGGCTAAGGGTACCTCCAACAATGTAGGTTTATATCGGCCTCTTACCATACCAATAAGGCCATGGGAGTGTGTGAGTATGGACTTTGTCCTTGGTTTACCTAGAACTCCAAAAGAATATGACAGTGTCTATGTTATAATGGATAGATTCAACAAGATGACACACTTTGTGCCTTGAAAATGCACTAATGATGCCTCCTACATAGCAGGGTTGTTCTTCAAAGAGATTGTAAGGATCCATGGTTTACCTCTTAGCATTGTGAGTGATAGAGATACAAAATTTGTGAGCCACTTTTGGTGAACCTTGTGGAAGAAACTTGGTACCAACCTTTCTTTTCCATCTTCATACCATCCACAATCTGACGGTCAAACTAAATTAGTAAATAGGTCCTTGGGTAATTTACTGAGTTGTCTCACCAAACAACATGGTCAAGCTTGGGATCTAGTATTGGGACAAGCAGCATATGCCTACAATGATTTTGTCAATAGGAGCACAGGCCAAAGTCCATTTGCGATTGTATATGGATGTCATCCAAGGGGTATCTTAGAACTCAAAGACCTTAGTTCCATGGACCATATGAGTACTCGAGGTGAAAACTTTGCAGAGACTATGAAGGAGATCCATGAACAATTCAAGAAAATATTGCAACAAAAACAATGAGAAATACAAGACACAAGCAAACAAAACAAGAAGAGAAGTAAACTATAGGGTAGGTGATCTAGTTATGGCCTATCTAATAAAGCAGAGACTCCCTAAGGGACAACCTAGAAAGCTATGTATGAAGATGATTGTACCTCTTAAGGTTGTGCATAAGTATGACAACAATGCCTATGAGGTGGAACTACCATCAAACTTGGGTATATCACCAATATTTAATGTATGTGATTTGCTCCAGTATAAAGGAACTCAGTCAGCTACAAACCAATAAGGGTCTACTGCTACTGAATATGTAGATTGGATACAAGACCTACCTTGAAGCCAACCAGTGACATTGGATTGCATCTTGGATTTCAAGATTGTCAAGAGGACTAGGAAATGAGTCTATAGAGACTACTTGGTTAAATGGACAGTTCTCCCTGAATCTGAAGCTACACGGATGTCAGAAGGAGATATACTAAAGCATGGAACCATTGTTCAAGCCTATCCACTCAAGGGACTTGAGTTCTTCTTACCCTGGGAGTATGGTGTAGGGACACTTAACCAATTTAAACTTTGTTTCTGTAATGTCCCCCACCTGCTTAATATATTTAATCTATTTCAATATATTAAATTTGATTGAGAGACTAAACATGAAGCCAATAATTGATATTCTTCAATTTATTAGTTATTAACAAGTACTTATGTATTTTCCTTATTAGACAATTAATTTCGTTATTCCTCTTATTGACTATTTCTAAGAGTTCTTTCTGATTTTTATTTAATATTATTATTTTCTGATCAAGATTTCTTTATATATATAATTATTACCGATTATTAATGGATTTCCTAATTAACTTTCATTAATACTACCACTACTAAAACACATTAATTATATATATATATATATATATATATATATATATATATATATATATATAGTGGCTGGTAAGAGCAAATAGGTCTGACACATGTCAGATCTGGTCTGCCACAGTTATAAAATTATGTATTATAATACATCTTGCAGCCTATGGTAATATTATTATTATTAAGCACTTCACTGTATTATTATTCTGATGAAAATTGTATATTATATTGCAGTCTATGGGATTATTATTAAATTCAGTATAAAAACATTATCGGGCTTCATATATTCAACATGCATATTAAGCACACCCCCATGCATACCACCAAGAACAGGGATGTTGTTTCCTATAAATTAATAACAGTTCTGATATGATCTTAGTTCGGTCTCTTTATTTCCCTTTACTATCTTCCTTATTCCCCACAACTTCCACCACCTTCTGCTAAGTTTTACCAATATGATCTTATATCTTCCAAAAAGTCATCTCCTTTCACCAGTGATCATGACTCAAGAACAAGTCGCATCTTAACATATTTTTAACTTATCACAAAGTCATCGTATACTTTGTCTTGAACCTTACATAGTTGTTGTCTTGACAAAACATCTTCTAATATTGTATTCGCTGCTTATGTGAATTGAATATTTGATAATCATACTCTTTAATGAATCACACTTTTAATCCTTCCCTATAATAATCAATGCTTTGACTTCTAAAAAGACAAAGTGGTTGTTATTCTTCATCTGGCTTCTTGATAATAATTCCTAACCTTGCTTAATGGAATCATCTTTCTTCAAATCACAACTTATCATATTGTTGTGTCTCTTTATAACCCAAAGGTTGTGGTAGTAATATCCTTTGTTTACTAAACCGATTCAATAACCATCAATCAATATTAAACATAACTATCGATGCCATATTCTTAATCAATATTAATAAAAACTCTTCATTCATTGATTAGACCAATTCTTTTGTTGTCGGTCTGAAGGAGTATATGTATTTAAATTCATTGATTAGACCAATACACATGTAAGTATGAAGCAATATACATAAGGCATGAAACATAGATGTAAGGCATGGAGCATTCATGTAAGCACAAAGTAGTATGCAAATACATTGAGGCATGAAGTATGTACATAAGACATGTAAGGCTTGAAGCAATACACCAATACACATAAGGTACAAGGTGTTGGTTAACGGATTGGATTTCTCAAAATTTACAAATAAATACCCTTGTTGCCCAAATAGAAAACCAATGATAACCAGCAGTTGGGTAAATAATTATTGTTCTTACCCTCTGCATTAAGGTACAACTCCCTATATGATATTCAATGAATTTTGAATAATTTTCTCTTTATGTGATTCACTTTTAACTAGAAAGTAAACAAAAGGCTTCAACATTCATTAGTCAACACAATATGAATGCTTAAGGATGGATAATGAAATTCATAATAAGATGTTTGATCTCAAATGGAAATTAACTCTCAGGATGATAAAGAATGTTTGAATTCCGATTGACACTCACTCATGTCTCACAGGACAAGGGGAATCAGAATATTCAAAAGTTTACAACTATTTTCATTTACCAAATTGATTCGCAGACTTCAAATGAAAAATCAGAGAAAAGAAACTGATACACGAACACATCATCATTCCAACAGAAATTCTATGCATTCTAAACACACAGATTTCTCAAATTGTATCATATATTTCATTCCACTCAAAGATGGGTGCTTCACTGAAATTACAAGTGAAATTAGTCTGGTCCTTCAAGTTTTTTTTTTTACCCAAAGAAAAATTATCGCGCAAAAACATCCTTACAAATATATATAGCCGCCAGGCTTAATTGTCTTTTTAAATAAAATGCAAATATGAAATTCCAGAAACAACCGCCTATAACTGAAACTTAACTAAACGGCTACAAGCCGTAAATAGAGCCATAACTAAAAGAACAAAAAACGGCCTAAATTGTCTCTGAAGTGTGCACGATGCCACGTATATTTCGCCACTCCATATGAGCCGCAGAGAAATTATGAACTACTTGGTAATGCGGGAGACCAATGTGCAGGATGTGTTGCTTCCAGACTTCTTTATCCATACCCACCTGCGTGACTTTAGCTTTATGCACCTCTAAATGATCCGAACAGACAACCAACATGGATTTAATGCGGGCCACTCTGGTGAAGTCATCGCGGGTAAAGGATTTTGATTCTTTAACTGAATTGATTTACCCTCTGAAATTCTGCACCATATCTACTACCTGTTCAATGGTCTGTCCGTCTTCCTTCAGAAGTTGCACATCGATGCACTTCAAGCCTTTCTGCATCACGACAATGAGTTCTTTCAATTCTTTTAGCAACTTAATAGACTCTTCATGACCTTGTTTTATGATTGAATTTCTCCATTCAATGTTTTCCTTGGCCACATGTAGTACCTTGTCATCTAAATCATTTACTACCTTTTCTACAAGGAAGTTCATGACGCCATACTTCTGTACATCTCTCATTTGAACCAGTACTGCAGCCCATTTTTTCCTTTCCTTTTCCCACGCCGACACCTCTGTTTCCAACTCTTGAGTCACAGTCACAACATCCTCGTACACCTTTACCAGATTAGCAATGTACTCTGTTCCTTGTTGAGTTATGAACTCAAGCCACTCTTCAAACGTTTCTGCCAGGACATGATTTCTCTGAACCTTATCCAATAAATTCTGGTTCATGGGAGATCTAGGATCAAAGTTTTGAGGAACCTGTGATAGGGGCTGTGGGCTAGGATGATGAATGGCGTTAATATACTCCGCCATCTGCTTCACGGTCTGTTTCAACTCTCGTTTGTCTTTCTCATCCTTCCATGTTCTGGACAACATTCGTTTAGCAGAGGACTCTAAGTGTTTTGCATCAGCAACCCTTGAAGCAATTCCTAAATCAATCTTTTCAACAACAAAATCCTGCTCCATTGTGTTTTCTAGATCTTTGTCAGAAATAGGCCTAGCCACTTCAGCTACCCAGTGCCCTGTATTCTAGTCCACCTCCAGCATAGTTTCTGTTTTTAGCTTTTTGGACTTAGGTGTTTTTTTGAGGCATTTGCTCACCATATCTTCCATGGGTACACTGATAGGGACTACATTGCATTTCTTACTTATTGATGCTCCTAACCACCTTGAAACATTTGAGGATATCTTAGCTCGCGGCGTTTGACATGCAGATGAATCCATGGTCACCAAAGTAGTCACTTGATCGGGACCTTCCCTAGACTGCTCCTTTTCTTTACCTGCATCTTGAGCTGCAGGAATGTCTGTTTCTGGTTCACCCATCCTTACTTGCGCGTCCTCAGTATCAAGAACTATGATGGTTTCTTTTGCTGTGATGTCTGCACCTTTCCTTTTACTTCTGGAATGGGTGACTCGAACCGTTGAGGGGCCAAACAGTGGTTCTTTAAGTCTTCTGGTTTGAACCTTTTCACTTCGAGTACCAGTGACACCTGCAATATCAACAACAATGTTAGAAGAAGAAATTAGTACAACAGCATGGGATTGCTCAACTGATTTCTCGACTGAGCCGACAACAAATTTTATTCTAGGCCTACGCTCTCTTAACCATTTCTCCGTTCTCCTTATTACATTAAAGGTTCTTGACTGAATATTTTCTTCTTCTTTCCTATCCCAATCAATTTCAGGAATAGGTTGCACATGAACTCTTTTATTGAACTCTGAGTCCAATACATCTTCATCTTCTGCTTCTTGTATTCATGCAATGTTCATGGGCAATTTCAAAGTAATAATTTGCTATACAGTGAACCTCGACCATAATCTTCTCCGAACTTCAAATTCATCACAACAATCCTCCCAATAATCTTCTAATTGGGGTATATGTGAGAAGTTCATATCAACATTCAGTTGCTTCATTGCATATTCTTTACTGTCGAACCCCTGCCAAGCAACATATGGCAGAAAATTCATCTTCTTGAGTTCCAATTCTAAGTTCAATGCATCAGAAACAGTTTGGCAACTATAATGTCCGAGTTCAATTGGGAAAATTGCTTCAGATTCACTTTTCATCCCAAATCTCTTATCCACATGAGCTAGCTGTCTGCTAACTTCTAAAAGTACATAGCTGTCGAGAGCATATCTGGGTAATTTGAAAGGTTCATCTTCAAAGCCTCCAATTCGGATATAAGTGAATCTAGGAAATTGAATGAAACAACTCCCATAAGTGGTGACCAACTTTAATGCCTCAGGTGACATCCTATTATTCAAATTTCCCTGCAATTCAAAAGTTAATCTTCCCGGAAAGACATCATTCCATCTCAAGAAATTTTCCATGTATCTCTGTATTTGCAAATGTGGATAGCACTCGTAAACCTTCATTCCATTAACCCAGGGTTCCTGATGCAATCCCGACCATTCTCTGATACATGCTAAAATATAGAACAAGTATGAAGTCATGTGAAAATTAGCTGTTCCAACAAAATTACTCAACCCTTCATGCAATCTCTCAACAATTACTTGCGCCCAGTCCAGGTATTTCTCACCAGCTAAATAATACCTGAATGTAAAAATACATCCAGTCCTCCCAATAGAAGGCATGTGAATTCCCTTTAAGCCTATTCAAAAGGACCACAATATCCCTAACTTCTGTGATGAAATGCTCTCTTGTTAAGGGTTTGGGCAACCTAGAACCTCCCTTTTGTATTTTAAGGAGCCAGTTCCTGGCTATGACGTTCTGATAAACACTTCTCTTCTCAGAGAAAAATGCGTATGAGGTTCCTATGGACCAATCTTCATACGGCTCTTTGTGAGGAATTCCAATTGCAGCCATTACAGTTTCTCTGTCAATCCGCACTAGCATGTCTCCATTATTGGCTCTAATGCACCTATTACCAACATCATATCGGTTCATACATGCATACACTAATTCTGAGCAAGGAGCAGCAATCAGGAATGTAGCGGCCTCAACAAGACCACTATGAACTATCTTTTCCATCATGGAATTAGCTGTCGGGTTCTTGGCCCTCTCTAAAAAGTTATCTAACTCATCCTGAATGAAGGCTGTATCATCTAACTCCGGAAGGGTACTAACCAGACATGATGTTCGACCCAGTTTGGGTAGAATCGGTCTCATTTTCACTTTTAATTGCGTCAATCAGACAACGTTCAATTCCGAAGCAAAGAATTACACTTTCCAATTTTCAGAACTAAACAGAGCAGGGGAAAATAAGCAATTGAACTCACCTGTCTTCAACATCAAACTGTGAAACCCTCGGAAGAACTAAGCTAAATTACCTTCTGCGTCTCCACTCTTCTCCAACGACAACAATAATTACCTTACCTGAGATGCCCCATATTTAAAGACGGAAAAGACTGAAATGAACCAACACACGCTTCGACTCAGCTTATTCTCCGTGTGAAACCACTTGTGATTTGATATAATTCTGACATGCTTATTAATTAGAAATCAACTCCACACAGTCAACATGCCTTCTCATGATTGTTTCCATAATTACAATTTGAAAACATGAAAACCAAGGAAAATTTTGTTTTGATTGCGCCGCCTTTTTTTATGACACCATTGGGCTGAGTTGAAAACAACGCTTTGAACCTTGAACTCATTTTTAAAGAAGTTCATTGGTTCAAAGTTCAATGACAACAAGTCACATTTACAAACAAGCAGAAAGAGACAAAAGGAACGTTCAAAAGCATGGGAATGAACCTTGAACCGTTTCAAAACAAAAGTTCAATGGTTCAAGTTCAAAGCGAACACAAGACAAGCACTGAAAAGACAGCCGCAAAACACAAGACAAGAGACCGATTGAACCTTGAACCTTGAACCGTAAAGGTTCAAAGTTCAAGTTCAATGACTATGCTAATGACAACTTGGAACTTTATGGAACGCATTACTCTTGAACTCTAATTGTGAACTTTATTAAAGGTTCGACGAATGAGTATGAAGCTCATTTAATGAAGACTTAAGTCCTAGAAAAAAAAAATTGCCCTTTTTTTTTTGATAGATTATAAACGAAAAATAAAAAGGGGGCAACACAAGGTATGTATAAGAAAGGCACTCATGGAGTGAACATGCTAAAGACACATTAGTCATAAGGCACACATAAAGACACAAGGCATACATGCTGAAAGCATACCAGACACAAATATATGTAGTATACAAGCAAAGAGTACTTGAAGCATACATGCTGAAAACATGACAACATTGAGCATTCTCGTAAGTATCCATACAAGACACCCATAGTGAAAGGTTAAAATATTATCAAATATGGTGAATAGTTGTTAATATGTTGTATGCTTAGCTCTCATAGATTGCATGAGTCTCCTCTTCCTCATTCTCCTCTACCTTACAAGATGGTAGATTTATTGTGCCAAGGGCGCATGACACAGTCTACATGCGGCTCCCGCAAGGTTTCCTACCCATCTAGGACATTATCGTCATGTGACCAGTTTACTCGGCCTCTCCCCTCCACACACTCCCTATCTCTATAAGTATTAGAGAAAGAAGAAGAATTGAATCCCTCCAATCTATGGAATAATGATTAGTAATATATAAAACACAAAATTATCTTCAGATATACATGAATCATATACATAATGCACATGAATACACTTAAAGCATGAAGTATACACTTAAGGCAATAAGTACACACATAAAACATAAAGGATACACATAGGGCATAGAGAATACACATGAATATACTTAAGGCAAATGGAATTCACATGAAAACACATGAAGTATAAATTATACATGTACGACACATAGATATGAGCAAGACATTAGGCATATACGTAGGCATTCATACACATGGTAGAACATGAAACATATACATTGTGAGGCATGAATATACACATGGTCTGAGTCATACACATAAAAACACTTACATTATAAACATTCATATGAATACACACAAGGTATGAAACACTCATATGAATATGCATATAGAATATAGAACATGAAGCATACATACAAATATATGAGCATTTAATCAAGGCATACAAACATTTTTAAAGCATATGAAACAAACACTAATTGAATGGTTGCAAGTCATAAATGAAGTACATGAATGCACATCAAGAATGTAAGGCATGAACAATACACTCTAATACACACCAGTAGGTATTAAGCATACATAAGAAATGTCCTTATGGAGTAAACAAGTGCAAGGGAAACATAAGTACACATATGAACACCGAGGATGTTGGAATCATGTTTTAAGTTTTGTAATAAGGCCAAGAAGCCATTGAGTGTGTGCTCAAATCGTTGTAAGGGCCCTAAGAGTCTTTATTTGGCCAATGTTGGCATGTGCGCTCTTAAGGGTGTCAGGTAGAGCACTTAATAGGATAAGTTGTTTTTGGGTTAATGTGGGTTGGTTGTGTTGTTTTGAAGTTGTTAAGGTCATAGGAGTCATTTGAAAGTGACCAAGTTTGAGTTTGAGCAAAGTTGCTCACCTATGCAACAAATTGCAAAAGTTGCTCATAGCAACTTTGCAACATTTTCATACACCAACGGCTAGTTGGTTATCACTGTTGGCATATGCACACTCCAATGAGACATTGTAAGTGATTGAAGGTTTTGTCATTGATGGCAACCTTGCAATCCTATGGCACTGGCAAGGCATTATACTGGCAAGATAGTGCACCCGCATCAGCAGATCACACTCTACACCGGCACTTAGGACACCGACACCAACACAAAGAAAGGAAGTATACCAGCATAGAGGCCGACAGGATTTTGTTATATTATATTTTGTTTATTGTTGTAAAAACTTTGAAAGCCGACTTGGCATGTTGTAAAAAGACTCTTATATATAAAAGTGATCATTGTAGACATTTTGAAATAATGTAAGGAAGGAAGTAAGTGAACAAAGTGATGTATGCGAAATATTAAGGCAGACTTATTATGCGAAATATAGGTTGAAGGGTTTATGTAAGAAACAGAGCAGCAACCAGTACTGGATCAGGTATTATAGATGCTATTGTAAAGTAGTACAAGATATTAGATTTGTATAATCCACATTGTAAGTCAATGAGACTTCCCATTGAGCAGTGAGCTCTAGGCAGTTGGCCTTCCTGCATGTGCAGGCCCCTATTGTAAGTAATATTCTCTTATTGGCTAGTGAGTGAATATTGTGGGTCACAAATCCCACCGAGGTTTTTCCCACACCGGGTTTCCTCGTTAAATCCTTGTGTTATGGTGTGCTTTTCATGTGGATGTTCTTAATTCTATTTATTACATTATTTCTTGCATACCGGTACACTGTTATAATATGTTCTGCATATTTTAAGTTAAGAAATTCTAATTACTGGATAGATACTGATTCATTCCCCCCTCTCAGTATCTGTGGGTCTCCTAACAATTGGTATCAGAGCCTAGTCCTCTATTTTCTGAAGCCTAACAACTTGAGGAAGATCTTGACACCGGTAAAGATGGAAAATCTGATGAAGCAACTTGAAGGAGCTCTTTCAGACTATGATGCAGAGAAATTGAAAAATATCAAACTAGAAGATGATTTAAGGGTAGCTCAGGATATCATTCAGGCACTTCAAGAGAATCTTACTGTTGCAAGAAATAAGAGAAGAGAACTTTGTGAAAAATTGCAAAATGAGAATGATGAAAAGGAATCACTTAATGATCAGATAAGCAAGCTGAAACAAGAGAACATGACAACAAAGAATGAGATGCAGGATATGACTATGAGATTTTGCAAAGAGATTGAGAATAGGAAGAAGAATGAAGAAGAATTGACCAGAAGACTAAGTGATGCAGCAAATGAGAACACAAGACTTAGCTATGAAAATGACATGTTGAAGACAGATCTGATGCATACTCAGAATGACTCAAATGAACTGATGAGACAGAAAGAAGTCTTAGAAAGAGAACTAGAAACTGCAAATCAACATAAAGAAAAATTCAAGAAAAGCTCAGAGGAACTTGGCACCTTGATGAAGAATCAAAAACCTAAAGGTGACACTTCTGGAATTGGCTTTGAAATTGGTGAAAGCTCCGGTACTGCAAATACTCAGGATCACAGCAAACCGGTAAGACAACCTAATGCTTATAAATTCAATGGAAAATGCTTTAACTGTAATAAGTATGGTCATAGAGCAAATGAATGTAGATCTAGAAATTATCATAATATCAACACACCCACCGGTCAATGTTCAAAATGCAACAAAGTTGGTCACAACTCTGAAAACTGTAGAATGAATGTAAGATGTTATGTTTGTGGAAGATTTGGACATTTATCTAATCAATGTAGAACACAAACCAACATAGGTTATGGGAAAGCTATTCAGAAGAATAATGTGACTTGTTATGCATGTAACAAGATTGGGCATATTGCAAAATTCTGTAGAAGTAAAGGATCACCGGTAGACAACAAATGTTCTAGCTTGAAAGGTAAAGAAAAAGTTGAAGAGGTTAAGCAAGAATTCTCAAAACAATGGATTAGAAAAACTGATCTAAATATTGGGAATACTCCTCCACCGGTAGAACCAATCAATGCTTCACCGGTAGGATAGAGTGATGCTTCACCGATAGGATAGAGCAATGCTCCACCGACAGGAATTTCTTCATCAAATTGAAGAAAGTTTCCTTGATGGTTTGGCAATCTAATGAAACATGTGCTATTATTCCCTCGGTTAGAGATAACAAGTTGGAAATTACTTGTTACCGACAGACAATGTTAAGTGAATACTTAACCGGCATACATTTAATATGGTAGATGGCGAAAAGACACTATAAATTCGAGGTTTTGGCTCCATTTCACTTCACCAATATTTCAAACTTACGAAGAGCACGAAGATTCCGAGCTAAGACATTTCGAGCAAGAGGCAAGAACAATTCAAGCAATCATCCATCCTAAAGGCAGTAAAAGGTATTTTATCATGGCATCCACCTTTGTAATTGAATATATAGCAAACCCTACTATTGTCAAAGTGATAAAAAGACCTAGGCCCGTATTTCAATTAGTTCCCGAGGTAGCAAAGAAAGATGATACCTTAGGTGCTTTTTCTCAAATTCCTAAGGGAGTTGTTTATGCTGAAGACCCTAGAATTTACATTCACTACAACATTGAGGAACTAGGAGATGAAGAGATTAAAACCATGTTTAAAACTGTGATATGTGATGAATCCGGCAGTGTAAAAGATGAACACAAGATCATTGAAACCCTAGGATTTACAGAGATCCTTAGCATTCCTGAATTCCCCAAGGATGTGATTAGGATAGTCTTAAGCAGGGTACATGGTAAATTTTTCTGGCTAGATGCAATCCACAAAATCACTAAGGAAGTTGTGAAAGCTGTCACAAGGTTACCGACCACTGGTAAAAGACCAGACAAAACTAAGAAGGTACCCAATGACCTAGTTACAAACCTAACTGGTGCCACATCTGATAAAAGGTCCTTAAGAGTAAATGATGTAACAGACATTAATGTGAGATTTATCAGCATGATATTAGGGTATAAAGCTACTCATGCAAATAGACTTAATTTAGTTTCAAGTTTATGCATTAAGAGTGCTTATGATATGGTCACAGATAATGCAAAGTTTGATGTATGTGAGTGGTTAAAGGACGAATTAATTGACAACTTAGGAAAGATTAAGAAGAACAAGAAAGGAACCTTCAGGTTTGGAAATCTACTAGTATCTCCGATGCTACATATAACCAAGCAGGTTCCCGGTATAGGCTACAAATAACTTGGATATGATATACCGGTAGGTAAACAATTAACAAAACTATTCAATAACATGGGAGAAGACAAGGAAAACAATATCCATGATTTCTTTCAAGCACTAAAGAGAATCCGGTTATCACAAAAGATTGTCGACAAATATAAAGATAAAATATGCTTTGTAATCAAGAAGGATGAGATCTGGATGGAAGCAGTCATCCCTAGGACAATTTGGGTAACAGAGATGGGCTATGAAATAGATGATCATATAATTGAAACATATGCTAAAGCACTTCTGGAAGCCCCTAAAGAACCTAAGGAAGAAGTATTTGGTAGTGCAGAAACTATTGAAAGCCAAATACAATCTAAGAAAAGAGTGAAAAAGGTTGAGGTGGTTGTAAGAAAAGGTTCCAGATAGGCAAAGGCCATCAAAGAAGATGTGTTAAAGAAAACCGGTATAATAGAGGATGAGTTAGCAGCTCCACAACCTGAAACTCACCTATCACCGGTAGGTACTTCTTCGGAGAGTGACATGCCTGCAACTTTCAAGAGAGTTGTAAGGAAAAGAGATCCCTCATCGGCAACCACACCCTCACCTAGGAGGACAAGACAAAAGCAACAAGTAGTAAGATCTCCGCTAAGAAAGGCTACACCAAAGAAGAAGAAACTGACACCCAAAAAGAAGAAGAGGACAAACAAGGACTTGGCTCCTCTTGATATACTATTGAATGAAATTATAGAGGAAGGCAAATTGAAGAATATAGAGAAAATATATGACACTCTGACAACTGATGAAAAAAAACAAGTAGAAAATAGTGTTATATTACATATGGATATGTATAAGAAATTTTTGATGGAAGTAGTAAATGAAATTCCAAATGAACTATTTAAGAGACTGGAAGAAAGAAGACAAGTAGTAATAGAACTGGACAAGAAAATAAAGATTGAAAAGCTACTTGCTGTATATCCGGTGAATTCACCCAAAGAAATTGATGACCTAATTGCTCAAGCCAACCGGTTAGTATTTTCTACTGCACACCGGCACATTGCTTTAATGGTTGGAAGAGTTAATGAGGTGACTGAGGAGACAGAAAATGGATGGGATATATTCCTAGTTGAAAAAGAAAAACAAGAAGAATACAGGAACCCCAAACCTATAAAGGTATATCAGAAAGAAAGAGACAAAGGTAAAGGTAAAGTTGGTGGACCACCTAGTATCAAGGTTAAAGACAACTTACCCCCACCTCCTTTGATTACTCCACCGATAAAAACAACAGCTACAAAAGATCAACCGACAGTTGAAAGTATGGATGTAGAGGATGGTAATCCTAATCCTGAAGTCTTATATACTGTGGATGTTGATACTAAAAAAATCAACATTGTGGTAGACAAAGATACAACTGATAAGACTGAAATGGCTAGTGAGCCTTCAGTAGCTGAGCAAACTGATAACACACAGGAGAAACCGACAGATGACAAAGAGAAAAAGGTAGAAACTCAGACTTAGACTGAGACAATGCAACAAATAGAGAAACAAATAGAGCAAAAGGCTCTTGAACAGGAACATGAACATGAATAGAAGGAAACAGTGCCACCGGCAACTGGAGAAGTAGAAAAACCATTGCTTAAAGAAATACAGACACAAACAGACCTACCAGAGGTCAATACAAGCTTGGTTACTTCCATTGGCAGTCCTCAGAATGTTGGTTCATCATCAGGCTACAAATCAACTAATGTGACCGAGGTACTATTAGATTCAATTAAAAAGATAACACACTGTAGCTCACAAGCTTATAAGGCAATAGATGATACCATACCAATTTTGAAGGTAATTGCTCCTAACTGTAATATAGACAATAAAGATTCTTTAGGACAACTTGATACCTTGTGTAAATATATCACAGAAAACATTGAGAAAATAAAGGAAGAGACACTAAAGGATAAAGTAGAAATTGAAAAGCAGAAATTCTTTGATGAGCAAATAAAGAAGTGTAACAGAGATTTTGACACACTTCTACCGGAACTGTGTAATTTATTGAAAGAGTACAAAACTCTGTACAAAGACACTTGTAAGACAAACCTTTTGACTGTAGATATAGACAAGAAGATGAGCAAGGTACAAGATGAAATCAATAAACTTGCAGATAATTTTGTCAACTCACCTGATACACTATCAATTTTTTAACAGAAGATAACAAATTTTGAGGAAGATTTACTTAAATTGGAAAGAGAAAAAGAGAGAATAGTGAATAAGGCAAAGCATCTGAGATTAAAACTAAGTCCAAGATTGGACTATCTAGCATCACTGCGGAAAGAAGTATCTGAGGCACTAATACAAGGATAGAAAACACCGGTAGAGCATTTGCAACATCTCACCGATACAGTTAAGAGAACAGAGACAACAATAAGAGATAGTAAAAAGTTTATGGAGAGTATAAACTTGATTTTGGCGAATCTATTTCAAATTGTAAGTACCCAGTTACAAGGTTGAAACTTCAAACTCTACTGACATCTTGACCACCTTTGTCATTGATGCCAAAGGGGGAGTAGTGAGATGAGAAAATTCAACATCACAGGAATCATATGCTCAGGGGGAGCACACACATTTTTGGTAACATTTTTGGATAATTTTTTGATACACTTTTGAAATTTCTCATGAGTGTTGCCATCAATGCCAAAGGGGGAGATTGTTGGCATATGCACACTCCAATGAGACATTGTAGGTGATTGAAGGTTTTGTCATTGATGGCAACCTTGCAATCCTATGGCACCGACAAGGCATTATACCAACAAGATAGTGCACCAACATCAACAGATCACACTCTACACCAGTACTCAAGACACCGACACTGACACAAAGAAAGGAAGTATATCGACATAGAGGCCGACATGATTTTGTTATATTATATTTTGTTTATTGTTATAAAAACTTTGTAAGATGACTTGGCATGTTGTAAAATGACTCTTATATATAAAAGAGATCATTGTAGACATTTTGAAATAATGTAAGGAAGGAAGGAAGTGAACAAAGTGATGTATGCGAAATATTAAGGCAGACCTATTATGCGAAATATAGGTTGAAGGGTTTATGTAAGAAGCAGAGCAGCAACCGGTACTGGATCAGGCATTATAGATGCTATTGTAAAGCAGTACAAGATATTGGATTTATATAATCCACATTGTAAGTCAGTGAGACTTCCCATTGAGCAGTGAGCTCTAGGCAGTTGGCCTTCCTGCATGTGCAGGCCCCTATTGTAAGTAATATTCTCTTATTGGCCAGTGAGTGAATATTGTGGGTCACAAATCCCACTAAGGTTTTTCCCACACCGGGTTTCCTCGTTAAATCCTTGTGTTATGGTGTGCTTTTCATGTGGATGTTCTTAATTCTATTTATTACATTATTTCTTGCATACCGGTACATTGTTATAATATGTTTTGCATGTTTTAAGTTAAGAAATTCTAATTACCGGATAGATACTGATTCACCCCCCCTCTCAGTATCTGTGGGTCTCCTAACAATCACAATTGGTTGTGAGTGTGTATAAATACTGGACAAGGCCAATATAAGGCTTGGAAAGACCGATGATAATTGGTTGTTGAAGTTCTGAAGCGAATAAACTAATTTAGTTTCCCATTTGGTGTGTTTTTTGAGTTACCGCCTATTCTTTGCAAGTTTGTACAACCTGTACGGATTAACACTTCCAAAAAAGGGATATGGATTGTTATCCCAATGACTTACCTTCATTTGGGTTTTGAATTAGAGTCTTGAAGTATTGTAGGTGATGGTATGATGAAAAAAATAGTATCCTGTAGAATACTGAGAGGGGGGCAGTGAATCAGTATACTGAAAAATTGATACAAAGTTCCCAAACTCAAATTCAACCACACAAAGTAAACATATCTCAGTCAAGATCAATATTCATAAGAATAATTGACATCAACCGGTTTGACTCTTATGACAACTTAACAGTAAACAACTCCAATCTTGTAAACATCAACAATGCTTAATCATATCTCAACATATTAATCTCTCCATGCTTCTAGTTATCATGCCTTGTCATAAATTAATCAAATAAACAAATAAGATCATAACCACAAAAACATTCACCACTTGACACAAATGTTTATATGTGGAAAACCCAAATAGGTAAAAACCACAGTGAGATGAGACTCACAAGGATAGCTATCTGAACTCTTTTGAAGTTCACCTTGTTAGGAGTCAAGCCTGTTAAATCTTTACAATAAGTCATGTTAAGAACTAAATCCGATTAGGAATCACCCGATTAAGGGATTTACAAATATGCCTTGATGAAAAGCACAATACCCTGTTAGGAGCAACCTTGCTGGAGGATTTAAGAATCCAAGCTAATGGACCACCTTGTTAGAGGATTTAATAAGTAACCAAGCTTGTTAGAGCTTACCCAGTTAAGGGATTTCACTTCTGCTGTAATTGTTAAAAAGCAACAGGTTTTCTTGATCTGTCTAAATAGAACTACATTTTCTTGATCAGATCCTTTTAAGCTTCAATCTGCCTTACTCAAAGTGCAGATCCATTCACCGGTTAGGAAACTACACACTCAACAGGTTTCTACCAATCTTGCCAACAACTTTTACAAACAACTTCATCAACCTTAAATAAAAATCAATTAGGTCGGTAACACAACAAAAACCTAATTCTCATCACCAAGATTACAAACAAGTCGGTACAATCTTGACCATTAGAAATCATAACAATCTCTTCACATTCTTCAAGAAAATTCCAACCGCTTCATCGGACTTTGTAACTCATCACGCATTGTACATTAGATGCAATCCACTTTTCTCCTTCCCTAAACAACAAACAAACACCCCAAAACAATCTAAACTTATCCTCATACAACGATCACACGTGTCTCCATCATTATCATTCATCAGATAATAAACCAATAAACTTGATCGGTTAAGGTTTAACAACTGGTAGGGTTTACCGGTTACATGGCATAGAAAGGTTTAACCCTTTACACCAGTTTATTGGTTCAACTTACAAACTTAACATACCGGTTTACAACATCTTCTATAAAGCTCTTCTTATCGGTTACTAGTCAATATCAAAAACAACAATATCAAGAATAACATTAATACCATTACCGGTTCAATTGACATCAATAACAACATATCATTAATACAATCTATATGCAAAATGCCAACAAACTGCAAATGCCAACAATCTCCCCCTTTGGCATTGATGGCAATACAAATATCAACGCCTCTAATTGCTGCTGAGATTGGTGAATAGGAATCTTGGTTTATGTTACCAAGTATTCACCTTGCTCTATCTGTCTTCAGCCTGACATTGGTTCACCTAATCAGACACATAATTCTTCTCCTCAATCACATAATTCTTCTCCCCCTTTGACAAAAAATGCCAAAGTGAAAGTAAAAACATGTAATTCTGCTCTCACTGTGCATCAACATCATACTGCAACTTGATGCTCCCCTTGTGGAATACATCCACTTCTTCATCAATCCATGTAAAATTCTGGAAGTGGTTCAGGGACTGATGCAATCAGCATCATGCTCAACTAACTTCATGAAGAGGGACAACCCCCAATTGACTTCTAAGATACTTGAAAGTGGTCTTAGGCAGAGTTTTGGTAAAGATATCTACAAGCCGCTCCTTGGTAGAAACATGCTCCAAGATAACATCTTTACTTTGAACTTTTTCCCTCAAGAAGCGATACTTCAATTCAATGTGCTTAGTCCTTGAGTGCAAAACATAATTTTTTGAAATGTTTATTGCACTTGTATTATCACACAAAATCTTTATTGGTTATGATATTTTCATCTTAAAATCCTCCAAAATGTGCCTCATCCAAATAGCTTGTGTGCAATTCATATATGTTGCTACATACTCAGCTTCAACAGTAGATTGTGAAGTACAACTCTGCTTTTTACTATTCAATGAAACTAGCCTTCCTCCTAGAAAAAATGCTCCACCGGTAGTACTCTTCCGGTCATCAATAGTTTCTGCCCAATCAGCATCTGTGTATGCCTTCAAGTCAAAATTTCAACCATATGGATACCATAACCCATAGTCAATAGTACCTTTCAGATATCTAAAAATTCTCTTGGTTGCCATCAAATGTGCTTCCTTTGGATTCTTTTGAAATCTAGCAACAATACCAACTGCATGGGCAATATCCGGTCGACTGTGAACAACATAGTGTAATTTGCCAATCATTGATTTGTATTCCTTTTCATCTATAGACTTAGATGCATCTTCCTTGGACAACTTACAACTTGTAACCATTGGGGTTCCAACTAGTTTATAGTCACTCATACCAAAAGTCTTCAAACCTCTTTCACATACTTAGATTGAGTAATGAAAATACCATTTTTCATCTGTTTTATCTGCAAGCCTATGAAATTTTTATTTCTCCTACTAATGACATCTCAAACTCATTCTTCATTTCATCTACAAAATAATTACTCATGTTTTCATTACCTCCAAATATAATGTCATCAACAAATACTTCACTAACCAGTATTTCATCTCCTTCAGACTTGAGATAAATGTTGTTGTCATCATTGGTTCTAGCAAAGCCTATCTTCATCATATGTGTATGAAGTCATTCATACCATGCTCTGGGTGCCTGCTTTAATCCATACAAAGCTTTATGCAATTTGCATACCATGTCTTCCTTATCTGTCAATGCATAACCATTAGGTTGCTCTATATAAACCTCTTCTTCCAATATCTCATTCAAAAATGCATACTTAACATCCATCTGGTATACCTTGAACTTCTTATGAGCTGCAAATGCAAGTAATGTTCTGACACCTTCCAGTCTTGCTACTGGTGCAAAAGTTTCTCCATAATCTTCTCCTTCTTCTTGAGCATAACCTTTGCATACTAATCTTTCCTTCTTGCGAACTACAACACCATCTTCATTTAACTTGTTTCTGAACACCCATTTAGTACCTATAACATTCTTGTTTACTAGTTGGGGTACCAGGGTCGAAGTGTTGTTCTTTTCAATTTGATCCAATTCCTCCTCCATAGCTTCAACCCAATGATCATCACCAAATTCCTCCTTAGCACTTCTAGGTTCAAAGGTGGATATCATGCAAGAGTTCTCTCTTATTCTCCTTCTAGTTAGTACTCCAACATCCTTATCCCCAATAATTTGTTCAAGACTATGATTCAGTCTCACATACCTAGGAATAACATGATCATTCTCTTCAGGTTCAGCTTCTTCATTATCGACTTCCTTTGAATTTATTTGTTCCAGTTGAACAAGTACATCAGGATTTGCTTTACCGATTTCTGATTTAACAGTTTCAGGTTCCAAAAGCAAAATGCAAGGATCTTCATCCTTCTTCTCTGAACTAGTTCCTTCTGAGACTTCAGGACATTCATCTACATGAACATCATCACTCTCAACAATTCTCTGTGTCCGGTTGTTGAAGCATTTATAGGCCTTACTCTTGGTGGAATAGCCAAGAAATATGCCTTCATCACTCTTAGCTTCAAACTTGCTTATGTAATCACCTCTTTTAATAAAACATTTGCTTCCAAATATCTTAAAATAGCTAACATCAGGTGATCTACCATACCAATATTCATAAGGGGTCTTGTCCTTACCTCTTTTCACCATAACTCGGTTCATTGTGTAGACAGTTGTATTTACAGCTTCTTTCCAAAATGTTTTTGCTACACCTCCTTGTATCAACATTGTCCTAGCTGCTTCAACCACTGATCAGTTGTTTCTCTCTGCTATACCATTCTGCTGTGGTGTCCTTGGTGCATAAAGCTACCGCTTGATACCATTCTCATCATAGTACTTAGTGAATTCCTCATAAGTAAATTCACCACCTTGACCTGTTCTTAGACATTTTATCTTTTTGCCACTCTCTTTCTCAGCTAAGGCCTTGAATGCCTTGAATTTACCAAAAGCTTCATTCTTATCCTTCAAGAATGTGACCCACATCATCCTTGAACAATCATCAGTGAAGATCATGAAATATCTGTCACCTTGAATGCTTCTTGTTCTTATTGGTCCACATAGATCTATATGAACCAAATCTAACAAGTGCTCCGCTAAGAAGGACTTGCTCTTGAAAGTTGAAGAAGTCATCTTTCCTAACTGATATTCTTTAAAAAGAGCATTAACTAGTTTGTCTAGCTGAGGCAGACCTCTTACTTTCTTAGACCTGCTTACTTTAACAATATTGTCAAAATTTATATGACAAAATCCCCTATGCCAAAGCCAGCTATCATCTATTTTTGCAATCAAACAGTTGCTAATTTTAGGATTAAGATGAAATAGATTACCCCTGGCATGTTTCCTGATTGAAATCAATTCACCTTTGTTGTCAAAGATTTTGCACATACCATTTCTAAACTCCAGTGGTTATCCTCTGTCATTAAGTTGTGTAGCACTCAAAAGATTGTTCTTTAGGCCTTCAACCCAATAGACATCATCATCATTGCTCTTCCCATTAAGAGAAATAACTCCCTTACCTGTAACCATATAGGGTGAGTCGTTGCCAAATCTGACAACACTGCCATCAAATTCCTTCAGGGAAAGAAATTTGCTTCGATCACCGGTCATGTGATGTGAACAACCACTATCAATGATCCAATTATCAGAGTTATCCATCCTGGATACTAGTGCCTTTTGATATGATATTTCTTCCTTAATAGCTACAAACACAATACATTTACTAGCATCATCATCAGATTCTTCATCAGTAATACCATTGTCAATAGCTACAAGACAATCTCTCTTGCCTTTACCCTTATACTTCTTAAAATTGTCTCTCTTGTATTCATTTCACCATTAGGGCAATTAGCTACTATATGACCAATCTTGTTGCATGCAAAACATTTTAAAGGTAGCTTACCTCTATATTTACCAATGCCTCTAGGCAGTCGTTTTGCCAACAATGCTTCAAGTTCCACTAAGTTGTCTTCATCATCAGCATCTCTGCTAGATCTAGATTCATAACCATGGCTGGTATCTCTACTTCTTCTCATAGATGGATTAGAGACAGAAGCTCTGAATGCATATTCTGATTTCTGTACACTACCATCATAGCCATTTAGTTCAAAAGTAGTAAGTTTGCCAATAATAGAGTCAAGAGTTACCTTTGTCTTGTCAATGGATTTCATCTCCTGAATAGCTGGAACTCGGATAGCATAGACCAGTAGCAGGGTTCTCAGTACCTTACTGATCACTATGACATCTTCCACTTTCCCTCCTGCACTCTTTATTTCACCAACTATCTCTTTAATCCTTTGACCATACTTCTGGATATTCTCACCTTCAGACATTCTCATGTTATTGAACTTTCCTCCTAGACTCTCCTCTTTAGCAATCTTAACATGTTCATCACCGCTATAAATATCTTCAGGTTTTTGTCATACTTCATATGCAGTTTCAAGACCATGAACATCTAGATATTCAACATCAGTCGGGATTCCGGTAGGTGTAATATACTTAGTTCCTATATGATCCCAATACTGACTACCAAGACTCTTTATGTAAATCTTCATTATGTCGCTCCATATTCTATAGTTATCTTTGTTGAACTTCATACCTTCTTTCTTCATCATGATCTACAAGATCTTTTCCTCAAGTTGTTAGGTTTTTAGATTAAAGAGGACCTGAGATGCTCTAATACCAATTGATGGTATGATGAAAGAATAAGTATCCGGTAGAATACTGAGAGGGGGGGATGAATCAGTATATTGAAAAACTGATACAAAGTTCCCAAACTCAAATTCAACCACACAAAGTAAACATATCTCAATCAAGATCAATATTCATAAGAATACTCGACATCAACCGGTTTGACTGTTATGACAACTTAACAGTAAATAAATCCAATAATGTAAACATCAACAATGCTTAATCATATCTCAACATATTCATCTCTCAATGCTTCTAGTTATCATGCCTTATCAGAAATTAATCAAATCAATAAATAAGATCATAACCACAAAAACATTCACCACTTGACACAAATGTTTATATGTGAAAAACCCAAATAGGTAATGATGCTCTGCAAAATGGAAGGATTAGTAAAAACTTGTTTTGATAGCTGAACACACACAAGGAAGCACAAGAGACAAGAGTTAGTCATTAGTGTTAGCAAATCAAAGATTGAATACTATCCTAAGCAAGCATATCAAGAAAGACACTACTAAACAAATAGAAATCTTAAGGAATCTACAAAAAGCAACTAAACTTATCCATATGCTCTCTACCATGCTGGTAGCTTCTCCTTCCTTGTTCCTCTCCTCTCCAAGTTCCAAATTAGTGTAGCTCTTAGCAGCTTTTTCCACTATGGATGCCTTATGGAGGTTCAAGATGAAAAGATGATTAATCTAAGATGTTATGCAACTGTGAACAAGAGCTAAATTAAGAGATTATCTAATTAGCTAGTGTTGATTTTAAAACAAAAGAGTGAATATGATTGATTATCTAATGCTCTCTAAAAATGGCTATAATGTAAATGCATACAAGTTTCCAGGATCTAGATTATGAAGAAATGAGCTCTATTTATAGGAAAAATAGAGCAATGGATAGTTGAGATTGAGTAATCTCAACAAGGGTCAGGATTGAATGATATTCAATCCATGTGAGGAATTTTTAACCCAATCCTAGGATGACAAGTGTCAACATGAGAGGGGTTGAGAGGAGAGGGAAGAATCATTAAATGCTTGACATGACCTGAGGGTTAACTTGGGAGTTAAGGTTAAGGTTGGGTTGAGTGAATAAATTCATTATTCAAAGAATAATGCTTTTATCCAATGGATAAACTCTTGTGCAAGAGTTAGTGAGGATAACCATGGTCAAAGCAATAAATGCTTGAGGAGACACATGGGTTACATGAGGGTTGAGTTAGGGGTCAAAGTCCCTAACCATGGGTGCAAGTGGATTTAACCATTAATGGTCATGTAAGAGCCATAAGTGGTTTGGAAGACTTAAGAGGTTAGCTTGTTGGACACATAAAGCATTAAATGCTTTTCAAAGACTTTGGAGTCTTTGAGAAGTGACTCCAAGTTGCTTAGGAATGTGATAATAATTAGGGGATGGATTAGGCTAATTAGGAAGGAGTTAGAAGAATCTAGAAGGGGTTTAGGATTGCAAGTGGGTTTGGTGGGTGAGGGAAAATAGGATTTTTATTAAAATAAAATTCATTTATTTCAATAAATAGGTGCAAGTTGCATTTTTAGGAGAATGCAATGGGGGGATTTTAATGATTTAAATAAACGTTTTATTTAATTTATTTAAAAGAAGAAAGGAGATTAAATTAAATAAATAGGATTTATTCATTTAATTGATTGTGAATTTGGTTTAATGAATTAATTAAAATAAATTGAATAATTTATTTAATTAATGGGAGAATGTTTGAAGATGAATTAATTAAATATTAATTTAATTAACTGATGGCTAGTGGATTTTTAATCAAATAAATAAAAAATATTCATTTAATTAAAATGGACAGATTTATGTGACTACATTTGCCCCTCTTTGAGACGGTGCAGTTTATTGTGTTGTTTCAAAGAAAGAAAAATAGGTGTGAAAAAATATGTCCCATAAAATGTTAATTTAATGGGTGGTATGCCCTCTCGAGAGATGGGTCGAAAATTTTGAAAAATCGGGTGATCTCTCGAAAAAGAACGAAAATTGACGAGGTGGTAGAAGAGAAGAATTTAGCAATACTGGTGAAAAAATAGAAGAAATCATAGATAAAATGGAGAAATGAGAGGCTCTGGAAGTTCATGGGGACCACGACGGTGAGCGGGGGAAAATTAGGGTTACGGTGAAGGGTATATATGGGGAGGAAGGGGTGAAAACAGGCTCATTTGTATTCGTCTCCATAGTGATTTCAGAGCTCTGATAGTGACCTTTTGAAAGAGCAAGCAACAGTCACGATGCCGGTACTGATAGCAGATAATCGGCTAGAGCGAGTTCATCGATTCCAACGGCCAGATGACTGCGGACTCGTGGTATGTGAATTTAAATTTTTGAATTTCATGCATTTGTGATAGGTTTTTTAGCTTGTCCAAGTTGAGTCAAAACAATAGCGCTAAAACTATGTTTTGGTGTTGTTGTCAACTAAATTAGCGCTTTTGCATAGTGGTTTTAGCACGTTTGTAAAGTGTAGCGCTATTGCATAGTTGATTTAGCACTTTTGTGTGTTTAGCGCTATTGAGCATGGCTTGTAGCGCTTTTGTTTTTATGTGGCACTATTGTATAGTTGTTTTAGCGCTATTGGGTAGTTGATTTAGTGTAGCCGTTAGAATATTAGCGCTATTGTGTGCAGAGTAGCGCCTTTGTTAGGAAGGTAGATGCCCCAGTGTTTTGAAAAAGAATCTCCTGATGCCAATGGTGGATGGATGGAGATGTGAGTTGAGAGTTGTTTTGAACCATAGTAGCCCTGTTGAGACTTAGGTCATTAGGATAATTGTCAGTTGTAGTCTAGGTGTGCCATGATTACTTACCTGTTGAGACCCGAAGATACTTGATCAAAGTATCTGTTGATAGTCTAGGTTTAAACTTAAGAAAGTTCGAAATAAAACAACTGATGATGATGGTTGATGCACGTGTGTAGGAGGATCTTCACGTTTTACAGATGCACGAGAGGCATCCAACGACACAGGTGCTGCGCGATCGGTTGACAAAGGCCGAGGTGGATTCCATTGCAGTGATAGGCCTGTATGATGTTATGTATATGCTCGTGATTTAGATGAATCATAGTTTGATCACCGCATTGGCAGAGCGGTGGCATAGTGGGACATGCACATTTCACTTAGCGTAGGGGGAGATGACAGTTACACTGGAGGATATATGGCGCATCCTACACATTCCCATTCGTGGAGAGCTGGTGACATATGACCGAGCTTGGAGGACAACAACAATGCAGAGATTCTTTGATGAGGATGTATTCATTGATGATGGTTCAGTAGCATGGGAGGATATAGCCACCTTGTACGAGCCATTACCATCTGTGTTATCAGGGATTGTTGGGGGACTCCTATGCCCAGATCAACGATCGCATGGACTGGCCGTTGGTTGGGGTTAGGTTATAGAGTAGATGATGACAAAGGGGACCGTGCGTGCTATCACACTTATATCAGGAGCTACATGAGGTAGTATACTGAGGGGTGAGCTCATTGGGAGTGGGTATCACTCTTCTTCATATTTGGGCGTGGGAGCACTTACCTGTTACCCGATCAGTGAGTCTGAGATTTAGGGCAGTAGAACAGCCCTATGTATATATGTATGGCGGTATGATGAGTCAGCCCCACTTAGGGAAGTTAGAGTGGTGGCGGCAGGCACTGGATGATTTAGATGTAGTGATTTGGAGGCCGTATATTGAGTGCGAGCCTTGGGAGGATGATGCAGAGGATTTTCCATATGTGTTCATGACACGATACCTCATTGGTAGGACAACCTACAATGTGGAGAGACAACTTCCTAGGAGAGTATTGAGATAGTTTCGGTGGAGGCAGGGATTGCCTAGTGGATCTGGAGAGTATGCTAGGGTAGTCCGAGAGAGGTTCCTATGGGGACCAGTGTTACCTTATGATCAGGTGTTAGCAGAGTTCCGCACGCTACAGGCGAGACCATGGCAGATGAGGCTGGGGGTGGTAGATGCTGGGGTGTCAGATGAGTACACTCAGTACATGCAACACATTTGATTCCTCAGATATCAGATCTAGTGGAGCCTATTCCATCCTTTGAGGAGGAGAGGAGATAGAGATGAAGGAGGAGAGGAGGCCGCGTAGGTGTACGAGGGAGAGGAGATGGTGGTGGTGGGGATGGAGGAGGTGGTGATGGAGGAGGAGGAGGAGGGAGTGGGGGTTTTGGAGGAGGTGGTGGATTTGGAGGTGGAGGTGGGGGTGGTGTGCGATTACAATGGAGAGGGAGAGGTGGGCAGCCATTGTGGCTATCGTAGGGACCTTTGATGTAGGGAGGCATGAGATTAGGTGGCAGGGATGCAGGTGAGGGACAGGTACCTATGGAGACAGGGGAGGGAGCCACTAGAGAGGCACCTATGGATACAGGGGAGGGAGCGACAGGGGGTGGAGATCTATGGGATCATATGATATTATTTTTATAGACTCGATTAGAGGATATGGAGGCAGAGGTGGTAGATAGAGATGTGCAATTGTTTGCACGAGAGTCAGAGCTGATTGTAGTGCTGCGGGAGAGAGATCAGGCCATGGACAGGGTGATCTATTTACAGGAGAGAGTGCGGGCCTTGGAGGGAGTGCAGGGACATGGGCCTTCTGTGGATGCATTGGCAAGGGAGTTATAGAGAGTAGGTGCAGAGGTTGATTACTGGCGGGGTCTATATGAGCATGAGGTGCCATCTAGTCAACGAGCACTGAGTTATTCATAGATGCGTCGGGAGAGATTAGAGCGATCTCAGAGGATGCAGAGCAGTGTGGGTGTGATGGGTCCTCCACGATGAGATAGATTAGGTGGTGTGGGGGGTATTAGGGGAGAAGGTGGTGATGGTGGTACAACATCTGGTCAGAGTGGCATCTGAGAGAGCATTTATGTATATGACTACATTATCATTTTGGACTGTGTCTTGGATGGCTCTTGGTAGCTAATATTTTGGACTTCATTGTTCTCTGATACATGTATGTTTTTGGGATGATATGATATATGAGGAGATCCCATATTTTTGTGATGATATGCATGTTGATGATATGTATGGTTTTTATGCAGGATGATGATCTATGATTTATGCTTAGATGGATAGTTGTACTTGCTAGATGTATGTGTTTATGAGATGATTCCTATATGCATGTTTTATGATGATTTATTTCTACATGATGTCTATATGCATGTTTTGTGAATGTGATGCTAACATGTGGATGCAGGTTGATATATATGCCTGATGTGTTGGTAATTTTTTTTATGTATGTAATGCCCTGATGATGATGTATGCATAATGAAATGATGCTAATGATGATATAGACAATACTTTTATTTTATGTCGATGCGATGATGAGACAATGATATGCAATGAGGTTATGATGTAATGTGTTGAGTGAATGATTTATTCATGTATATGCATCTAGATGGGTTTTTAGATGAATGTAGATGTAAAAATGTATAAACCAAATGTTTGAAACAAATGATTTTGTGTGTTTATGAGCCAAATGTTAATAACATGTAGCTAAGTGAAAATTGTAATGTAACTCATGGTTTAATGAATAACTCCACCTTAATGCAATTAAAAAGGAGAATGAATGCATTTTAATGAATCCCAAATGAAATGAAATGAATGAGTATAAGAATATACTAGATGGATAAATGAATGCACTTAACTCATGGATAGATATATAAATGTATGCAACTATGGGAGTCTAAACAAATGTATGGTAAACAAGTTTTTAAATGATGGTAAATGAGGAGGATAAATGATACTAAATGAATGCATAGTAATGGCTAACAATGGTAGTAAATGTAATGATGACCAATTTATTATAGAAATGAATCTAAATGTCATGAGTTGTGTAATGATGAAATGATATGATGATATTAATGTAAATAAATGATAATGAACGATATGTATTTAAATGCAACTAAATGATATGAAATGCATGCTAATGAAGAATTTTAATATTTTAATAAACCTATATGTAAGAAAATGAACTAGGTTTATGCAAATGCAACTAAATGTAATGATGATGTGATTATGATAGATGAATGTAAGGTCGTGTAGACTTTGCAGGATGCACTGATGATGTATCAGAGAACTTGGTCATGATTGTATCCAAGACCAACTCATTTTCCCATAACTTCTCATATTAATCTTGTTCACACTTGCATACAAAACCATGCATATGAATAATGAATGATTAAATGGATGGGTGATATGCAACAAAATACAATATAAACAAATGAGATGGAATGACGATTCATAGTGCTTTTATTTTCATCATTGAGCATGGTAATATTGAACTTGGATGAGGTAGTAGGAACCAAGGATCGAGCATTGTACCTTCAAACAAACAACATAAAATAAAGTATAAAGAATATGGACCCTCCATAATGGTTCATGCTCATATGGTCGAGGTATACGCTGTAGTCAGCAAGCCGTAGTGATCCATGACTGTATTTTGCATGAGATCATGTAGCTTAGTGAACTTCCCATGTAGACACCATTAGTACATGCCCCAGAACTTCATTGAAATAATTCGCAGAAGACATACAAATAATGCTTAGGAACCATCCCAACCACTCTAATCACTTGTGGATATCCTAGAGTAGCGTAGGAACCTGATATAAATGAATAAATAACTTATCAAACCAACCAAGTACTTGATAGCTTAAACAAAATTTTCTTGTCAAAGAAAATGTCATCTTGTCTTTGTTTTGGTAAGGAAGGATGCATCCTTGGAAGACAATTTTGCATAGTGATGTTGATTGTTTGGTCAATGTGAGAAGTGGTCATCATTTGAGTATTTCAGAATGTGTGTTTGGTATATGCTTTATTTCAGAATGTGTGTACTGGCTGGGTTCATATGTTATCACTGCTGTATTTAGGTCCGGGGCATATTAGTTGGCTACTTCAAAAGGAGAACCGCTAGCAAATCCGATCAACAACATGCATCTCAAACGGTTTTATACATAAGCTGCACAGAGCATCAAGCTCCCATACATATTAGAAAAACACCAAAAAAAAGCATTCAGAAAAATGTCCTGAAGAGCATACAAAAAAATCAAAATAGTAAAGAAAAATCATGCATCCAAACAGTGAAAAACCACTCCGGTGGCACCTTGGGTAAGTGCGATGGTGAAAACCTAGCAAATAGGCACTGTTCGTAACGGCTATGGCTACATTGTCTTTCAAACTTGTTGCGGTCACATTTATTTCATCCATTCATCCATCTGTCCAAACCATGGCTTGTTATTGATCTGCAATCAAGGATAGTATTTCATGCGTCTTGCATCCCACTTTTTCATAGTCATGCCTAAACTGGGGGCAATGCCCTTAACCTATTGATGGAAGTGGATTTTGCGTTACTTGTGATTCATTGAGTTCTTCATTCAAAACTGTCTCTCAAAATCCAAAAACATTCAACACAATCATCACAATACCAAAAATATTGGAAAATTATCTCACAAAATCCAAAAAACATTTTGAAAACATCAAAAATCAATCAAAAACATGGCAATGCTTTTGTACATTGATAGGTTGCTCCTGCATTCTTTAGATCAAAAGACATTACATTCCAACAATATGTCCCCCATGGACATGTGAAGGTCGTTTTATGTTGATCCTCTGGTGCGATCTTTACCTGATTGTACCCTAAAAAGCCATCCATGAGAGAAAGCATGGCATGTCCTGTTGTTAGGTCCACTATTATATCAATGTTGGGTAGGGGGAAGTCATCTTTAGGACATGCTTTGTTCAAATCTCTGAAGTCAGTGCAAATACAGATGCCCCCATTTGGTTTGCCAACAGGTACAATATTGGATATCCAATCCACATAATCAATTGGTCTAATAAAACTGACATCTAGGAGTTTCTTAAGTTCTGCTTTGACTAATACTGCAATCTGGGGATGCATCTTGCGAAGTTTCTGCTTGACAGGCTTAGCTCCTTCTGCTACGGTGAGATGATGCATGACTAAATCAGGATCAAGACCAGGCATGTTTGCATATGATCATGTAAAGTTAATCTAGCGCTTCTGGAAGAATTCTACAAACTTAGGCTATTCTTCTGGAGTTAAAAGAGATGTCAGATGTATGTGGTGAGGAGTTCCAGGAGTCCCTACGTTGAATTCTTTTGTCTCTTCAATAAGGACTGTTGATCATTCCTGTTGTGTACTAGAAGGGAGGATGTCAAACCTTTCATCCTCCGACGCCTCTGAGAGGTTTTCACCATGGGATACGCTCTTTCTTTTTACTTTTTTGGGATCAAATAGTGCCACAGTGTGGTTTTCACTGGAAGATCCATGTTTTATTGTTATTATTTTGTACCTGAAAGGTTTGGCATCTGCCCCAAAGTATGTTGCGCTATTTAGTTCAATGGCGAATCCAGCTTTGTGATCCCCGCTTGGTATGTTATCTCATAGTTCCAAAAAGTCAATGATTGCCTCGTCATTTTGGAAGTGGTCAAGGCATGGGGGATTAGGTTGGTTCCATTCGATGAGTTTAGGATGGATAATGGGCATTACCTCATCGACCAGGTTAATTTCATGAGATGTTTCAGTGAGGGTCAAGACATTGTGGTGAAGGTCGTTGATGGTACTCTCCTTGTTAGAATCAGGCATAGGATGTGATGTAGGGTCTTAGGAAGATGTTTCCAGTTCAGGAACCAAAGAGGTCTTTATTTGTGCTTCTCCATAAACAGGGATGTCTTTGCGAGGTGGAGGTAGTGATGCGTCTTCCTCATCTGAAGTATTAAGCTGGAGGGAATCAAATTCCCACTCATGTGAATCGGTCTTTGAGTCGCTTTCTAGTATCCGATTACTATACCATACTGGGATATCCTTTGAGTTAAACACTGCAAGTGTGATCGACTGATGTACCATTGTAGATGAAATGATCGGTGCTGCAGGAAGGATTATGGGGATCAATGAATCCGATATGAGAAGTATCGACATTGTTGAATCTACTGCTTCTGCTAGAATTGCCAGTGTTGTTGATACTGTTGGGGGTTCTGATACTGCTAATGGTGTTGTTGATGCGGTTGCTGCTGTTGATGGGATTGTTGGTTTGATTGGTGGGATGATTGGTGTTGTGTATGTTATTACTGGGATGTTCAACCGTATTGGAGTAATTGGTGTGGTTCTGGGTGTTACTAATATAATCAAAGGTGACCTCTTTATGTTTGTAGTAGGCTGATATAGAGGTTTGCTGGGTTTCCCTTTGAATCTGAGTTTAGGAAGAATTTCCTTTTGAAAGTCTAATCTCGTGTTATCTTTGGGTTTTAATTCTGGCTGCAAAGGCTCATGTCGTCCTTGCTTGCAAGGTCCCAAGGCACTCTGACCATCATAACCCATTCTTTGTATAATGAGAAGGACTTGCCATACTGATCTGTGGGAAGCTTAGCTTGTGGGATGTTTGTGGTGACTGGGTCTTTATAGATCCATTCTGCTAAGTCTTCATCTTTGGTTTCTTCTTTTTGACTCTTTCCAAGGATAAAAGGTGTCAAAGTGCATGCTGGCTTGACTAGTGGTGTTTGATGTAATTGTTGAGGTTTACCACGAGCTCTAGGAGAAGTGGGTAGTTGCCCAACATGAAAGAGTTAGCTTAAATTGTACTCTTCAGGACCTTCCTCGGTTATTTTCATCTTGAGCTTCTCTTCCTTGGGTATAGTGGTGTTTGAATTGGAAAGAGAGGCTAGACTAACGTATGAGGTGGATGAGGTGGCTTCTCTGTTGTTAGGAATGGTAATCTCTAGCTGATGGTTGATATTGTTACAATATGCAAATGGATTTGCATCACCCAGGATTGTAATTTCTACACCATTATGAGGAAACTTGATACACTGGTGGTAGGTGGATGGAACAACTTGCATGGCGTGTATCCAAGGTCTTCCTAACAATAAATTATATGACAGAGGAAGGTCCAGAACTTGACATATGATGTGCTTCACCACTGGGCCCACTCGGATTGGTAGCACAACAACTTCTTTGGATGACTGCTCTGCATCATCATAGGCTTTGATTGTTATCTTCTTGCGGGGATCTACTGATTCAATTGCATATCCCAATGCTATGACTAATTGTAGTGTACAGATATACAGGCCTGCTCCATTGTCGATCAAGACTCGCTTGATCCTATGTTGGTTGATAAACCCTTCAATGTGGAGTGAGGCATTATGAGGTTGCTGGAAGGATGTATTGTCACTTTTAGAGAAAGTGAGACTAGGTGACGACCTTAGATTTCCAACCATGGCTTGGAATTGACCTGTATTTAGGTTTGCAGGGACTGACGCCTCTTGGAGAGCTTGATCCAAGATTGTTTTATGAGATGAGGATAGGGGCAAAAGCTCTAACATGGAGATAAGTGTAGGCATCTTATCTAATTGTTCCACAAGGTTATACTGCTTTGGGATGGAAGGTGTGCCTTGTGGAGCTGCTTTGATGGTGATCTTGTTGCGATGCATAACAACATTGCAGGTAGAGTTTGGATTTTTGATGGTAATGGTTGCAATTTGTTCATTGGCATCATATAGGTGGTTTATAGTGTAATTATAAGCGGCTCGCGTATAATCAGTGGTATTTGTGTTTCACTCTGAAGTGGAAGGACCCCTTTGATCTTGTGATGGAAGTGGATTTTTAAACATAAGATGATCATTATTTGTTGTTTTTGGGTCATGTCCTTCAATTTCAATCTCGCCTCAGTCAATAAGATCCTGAATAAGATCTTTCAATCTATGACAATTGCTTGTTTTATGCCCTTTCCCTTGATGGAATTCGCAATGTTCATTGTCCCTCCACCATGAAGGTTTAACTTGAGGTTCGTAGTTGGATGTTTTTGGTAAAGTCACCAGATTTGAAGAGACCAACTGACGTAACACTATTTCAATAGGTTCCCCTAAGGGAGTGTACATTCATTTTTTTTTATAATTTTGCTGGCGTTGTCTTGGTTCTTCTTGAGGTACATTGCATCCTTGATTTGGGGGAGCAACTGTGTTGTTCTTGGGTGGGGGGTTTTGCCCTGCAAAGTGGACCACAAGTTGTGCACTTTTAATAGTTCTTGCATCTACAACCCCATCATTGACGATGTTCTTATTTTTATTCCAGAAGTTAGGTTTATTGCTGTTGAATCGCGGGCGAGGCGCATCTTTGCGTTCACTGTATAATTTGATAAGTCCCTTTTTGATGAGGGCCCGTTCACATTTTAAACCTTGGGTGATCATTTCATTAAAGGACTTTGTACCTTTCATGTCTAAATGAAATTCCATTTCTTCGTTCAAGTTGGAAATAAATATTTCCACTAGTTCTCTTTTAGGTAGCTGAAGGGAACGTTATTTGTCGCCATCGTTGCAGGAAAGCTGAAAATAGCTCCCTTGGTTTTTGCTTAGTGTTACATAGATCGACCATGGTGATATCGCGTTCAATGTTATGTGAGTAATGTGCAATGAATTTCTGGACCAGTTCTTTGAATGTCCTAATGTCGTCTGTTAGTCGGGAAAACCATTAAGTGGTTGTCCCTACCAAACTTTGGGGAAAGAGTCGCATTAGGTATGTGTCCTCATATGCCACTTCTAGGCATGCTGAATGAAATTCCCTAACATGATCGCGAGGGTCTCCTTTTCCTCGATACTTTTCAAACTTAGGTGTTTCAAACCCTCATGGAAAAGGTGGCATATGTAGATTCCTATCAAAGGGATAGGGACAAATATCATTAAGTGAAAATTGGTTTGTTGTCACATCACTGTGGAGTTGTTGGGCTAAATTCTCGATTTGTTGCCACAACATGTCTATGTCATTTGGAGGAGGAGGTGGTGGGGGATTTCCTTGATGAATGTTGTATCTAATGTGATCTCAAACTTTTTCATCCTCATTACGACTTTGGCATTCTGATGCTTGCCTTAGTTGTGCAATATCAAAATCAGAGGGTAGTTTGGCTCCCTCTTGGGAAAGTCTTAAAAAGTGAGCATCAGCGTTGCTCCTGAGTATTTTGTCAAAAGGTCGATTAAAGAGAGGGTTGTGTTGTGCCCTTTCTATTGCTGCAGGAGTAGGAGTACTTGGATTTTCATCATTTGTGTTTCCTCCAAGAGCTTCTTGGAATTCATTGAGATTTTCCTCCTCTTCCTCTTCAAATTCTAGTTGTCTAGACCTTGATCTGGTCTGAGCCATTTTGTTTACAAGTTTTTGTTGAAGTTTGGTGAAAATGATGATGAGTTGGTGATGGAATGAAAGATTAATGTTCAGTGAAGTGTTTTGCATATGGATCTCTAACACTAAGGTAGATGTTACCAAAGTTCTTTCTTGAATTTCTTGTTGTGTTTGATTGACAAAGTTTGATGTGATAAGGTTTAGAGAGATCTTAGATGTGTTACAGACTCAACTACCTAGTAATGAGAGGATTCACTCATAGACCAGTTTTAACTTGCGTAGAAATGCCTCTTAGGATGAGTTTATCCTAGATGTAGAGGAACTCTAAAAGTGACGCGTTTATGTTTGATTCAAGCAATATCGAAATAGAACTTAGGACAAAAACCTCTTGATGTTTTGAGAATTGAAATGGATTGATGATGTGTGAATGGTGAGAATGGATGAAATGTTAACTTCAATAGAAACTTTGTGTTACAAAAGGAAAAAACTCTTCCTCTTCTTGTTCAAGGGTTGGTGGTTCTTCCCTAGCTAAGTTATATGTGATACAAATGTCTGGAAAGAAGGCAGGATTGATCTTGCCTCCCTTATTTTGATGATAACTCAAAGATTTATATCGAGTAAAAGCTCTGCGGTTTAATGACTCTTGATCAAACTCGTTTGATTTCCCTTGAAGGTATAGACGCATGTGACGTAAGAAGGTTCTATGAGAGACAAAGATTTGTCTATTAAGATAAAATAATTTCCTCCTTTTGATAAAAGCGTTTGAGCTCAATGGTCTTTTATTCAAGTTGATATGTTGATGAAGATTCTTCTTTCTTAAGATGTGAAGAATGGTCATATAGTTTGATACTCTTGTGATTGCTCTTTGTTTTTGATCTTTTGTTGGTATTTTGAAAGTGTTTATGTTGGATGAATACTTGTTTTTGGAACTGAGTGTTGATTTTTTTTTTGACAAGAAAATAAAGCAAGCACACAAACACAAGAATGTTGTCTCAAAAGGCACAAATAGGTGTGGGTCTAGATCAACCCAATCCTTTGAACTTTTTATGACCCTTTCCTTCAAATGTATTTTAGGTGTTTCCAAAGCCTGAAGTCGGCTCAATTTGCACTGGTCTTGACTCAAAACGAAAACACTTCAAACACTCGTTATCTCTAAGGTCAAATGGCCAATTGCGATAATTTCAGCACACATCTTGATATTTCTTCAACTTTGGTATTACATACCTTATGAATCTTGCCGTGGCAGGTAAGGATGTGATATACTAATTCTTGCACGAGCATAAAAAATAGATGATCCCTATGATGGGGGAGTCACCACTTTTATCGGGCTACAAGTAACCTTTCAAAAAGCTATGTTTCTACTCAAGGAAATATGTATGGTGAGTATCTTGGGAGAAAAACCTTCTATGCTCTTACATTGAATTTATCACAAATATCCTCAATCAATAGAATGGGTGGGCTACTACATAAAGGTGTTTAGTAATTTTCGATGTCTTTGGACATAAGTTCATTCTGCAGTGACTCACTTAAGAGTCTTGTAACTTGTGGTGGGGCCCATTTGTCCTTTTGGCAAGTTACATTGTAGGAACAACTATACCCAAGGCTACAACTTTTGCTCTCACCTGATTTCTATAGCGGCTTGAAGGATTTATTGTGCGAGGTAATTCCCAAGAGTGATGTGTCTCTTGGCAAGCCTCTCTTAAAAAGATAAAATTTGAGTGTTACTAACACTTTTCTCTTGCACCTAGGACCACAAGAGCCAAGGGAGAGGATAGTGTGTGTTAGAAGTGTGCCAAACACAAAATACACTTGTTCTTTTTAACTTGTCATTGCAATGGTGATCTAACTATTTGGAGATGTTGCTCCAACAACCATGGTGTTCTTTTTAACTTCAAAGACAATATGTTGAGTAAACTAGAAAATTGAAATCTCAATCAACTGAAATTGAAACACGTATGCATGAAGTAAATCGCTTTGAAACGTAAAAACCTTGACAAGTTGATTGTTCTTTTTACTTGCACAAAAATTGAAGCGTTGATTGTGAGTTTCCTTAAGTTTGATGCAAGAAATGAGATTTGTTTTGTTTTAAGAACCAAAATAAAGTGTTTCCTAACTTGCAATGAAAGTAAATTTGTGGGATTTTGAGTTTGTTGTTCTTTTTAACTTGGACAAATAAAGTTCGTTTTAAGCCCAAATAAAAGGTGCGCTTCTTTTTAATAACCCAAAATTGAAGTGTGAGTTTAATATTTAAGCCAAAAAAGAAGATGAATTCATTTTATCCAACTTTGAAAAGCAAAGTTAAAGAAATAAATGCAACTACTTTCTTCTCTAAACTCCTCCACCCTGCACAAATAATCAAACAAGTTAAAAAAATAGAATGCAGTCTAGGTGAGCTTCCACAAGCCTAAATTTTGATTTTCGATTACAAGGTATGTTTTTTACAACGCTCTGTTACAATAGCACTACTTTGTGTGAGAACAGAAGCGCTACTTAACACAAAAGCGCGAAACTAAGTACAAAAGCGCCAAAAGAAAATATTTAGACCAAAAGACAAACACGCTAATACAGGAACAAACGTGCTAATTAAGGGACAACAATGCTAGGCTATAGACAACAATGCTAAATTTTGGACAATAGCGCTATTATAGAAGCAAAAGTGATAGAAGACCAAATAATGATAGCGCTAAAGCGCGAACAAAAGCACCGAAGCGTGACCTGTGTGTCAAGCAAAACAATAAAACAAGTTAGTTTTTTTCAAAAAGTTGCTCCTTGGTTCACGTTAGGTTCACCAAATGATGCTCTACAAAAGGGAAGGATTAATAAAAACCTGGTTTGATAGCTAAACACACACAAGGAAGCACAAGAGACAAGAGTTAGTCATTAGTGTTAGCAAATCAAAGATTGAATACTATCCTAAGCAAGCATATCAAGAAAGACACTACTAAACAAATAGAAAGCTTAAGGAATCTACAAAAAGTAAATAAACTTCTCCATATGCTCTCTACCATGTTGGTAGCTTCTCCTTCCTTGTTCCTCTCCTCTCCAAGTTCCAAATTAGTGTAGCTGTCAACAACTTTTTGCACTATGGATGCCTTATGGAGGTTCAAGATGAAAAGATGATTAATCTAAGATGTTATGCAAATGTGAACAAGAGCTAAAATAAGAGATTATCTAATTAGCTAGTGTTGATTTTAAAACAAAAGAGTGAATATGATTGATTATCTAATGCTCTCTAAAAATAGCTATAATGTAAATGCATACAAGTGTCTAGGATCTAAATTATGAAGAAATGAGCTCTATTTATAAGAAAAATGGAGCAATGGATGGTTAAGATTGAGTAATCTCAACAAGGGTCAGGATTGAATGATATTCAATCCATGTGATGACTTTCAACCCAATCCCAGGATGACAAGTCTCAACATGAGAGGGGTTGAGAGGAGAGGGAAGAAGCATTAAATGCTTGACATGACCTGAGGGTTAACTTGGGAGTTAAGGTTAAGGTTGGGTTGAGTGAATAAATTCATTATTCAAAGAATAATGCTTTTATCCAATGGCTAAACTCTTGTGCAAGAGTTAGTGAGCATAACCATGGTCAAAGCAATAAATGCTTGAGGAGACACATGGGTTACATGAGGGTTGAGTTAGGGGTCAAAGTCCCTAACCATGGGTGCAAGTGGATTTAACCATTAATGGTCATGTAAGAGCCATAAGTGGTTTGGAAGACTTTAGAGGTTAGCTTGTTGGACACATAAAGCATTAAATGCTTTTCAAAGACTTTGGAGTCTTTGAGAAGTGACTCCAAGTTGCTTAGGAATATGACAATAATTAGGAGATGGATTAGGCTAATTAGGAAGGGGTTAGAAGAATCTAGAAGGGGTTTAGGATTGCAAGTGGGTTTGGTGGGTGAGGGAAAATAGGATTTATATTAAAAATAAAATTTATTTATTTCAATAAATAGGTGCAAGTTGCATTTTTAGGAGAATGCAAGTGGGGGGATTTTAATGATTTAAATAAATGTTTTATTTAATTTATTTAAAAGAAGAAAGGGGATTAAATTAAATAAATAGGATTTATTCATTTAATTGATTGTGAATTTGGTTTAATGAATTAATTAAAATAAATTGAATTATTTATTTAACTAATAGGAGAATGTTTGAAGATGAATTAATTAAATATTAATTTAATTAATTGTTGGCTAGTGGATTTTTAATCAAATAAATAAAAAATATTCATTTAATTAAAATGGACAGATTTATGTGACTACAGGTAAAAACCACGGTGAGATTAGACTCACAAGGATAGCTATCTGAACTTTTCTGAAGTTCGCCCTGTTAGGAGCCAAGCCTGTTAAAACTTTACAGTAAGTCCTGTTAAGAACTAATTCTGATTAGGAATCACTCAGTTAAGGGATTTACAAATATGCTTTGATGAAAAGCACAATACCCTGTTAGGAGTAACCTCGCTGGAGGATTTAAGAATCCAAGCTAATGGACCACCTTGTTAGAGGATTTAATAAGTAACCAAGCTTGTTAGAGCTTACTCGGTTAAGGGATTTCACTTTTGCTGTAATTGTTAGAAAATAACAGGTTTTCTTGATCTGTCTAAATAGCACTACATTTTCTTGAGAAAATCTTTTTAAGCTTCAATCTACCTTACTCAAAGTGCAAATCCATTCACTGGATAGGCAACTACACATTCAACAGGTTTCTGCCAATCTTGCCAACAACTTTTACAAACAACTTCATCGACCTTAAATACAAATCAATTAGGTCGGTAACACTACAAAAACCTAATTCTCATCATCGAGATTACAAACAAGTCGGTACAATCTTGATCATTATAAATCATAACAATCTCTTCACATTCTTCAAGAAAATTCCAACCGCTCCATGAGCTCCGCTTCATCAGACTTTGTTACTCATCATGCGCTATGCATTAGATGAAATCCACTTTTCTCCTTCGCTAGACAACAAACAAACGCGCCAATCTGAACTTATCCTCATACAATGATCACACGTGTCTCCATCATTACCACTCATTAGATAATAAACCAACAAACTCGATAAGTTAGGGTTTAACAACTGATAGGGTTTATTGGTTACATTGCATAAAAAGGTTTAACCCTTTACACCAGTTTATCGGTTCAACTTACAAACTTAACATATCGGTTTACAACATCTTCCAGAAAGCTCTTCTTGCCGGTTACTAGCCAATATCAAAAACAACAATATCAACAATAACATGAATACCATTACCAGTTCAATTGACATCAATGAAAACATATCATTAATGCAATCTATATGAAAAATGCCAACAAAATGCAAATTCCAATAGTAGGTTGTGAGTAATCTTCTTTTTGTTGCAGGCGTGTTCAAAAGCCCTAAAAACCAGGGTTTTTAGAGCAAAATGGCTCCAACCTAACATTTTGTGGTGTATACTCACCCTGAATCATTTTGGAATTTTATGTTGTTATGTATACTATGTTTTCTTTTTGGTTTTGAGTTAGGGGAAGCTAAAACAAAGATTTGCCACCATACCCTAGGCTTGGCACGTTGAGTTGGCAAGCGTTTGGAATCATGGATAACATGCCCTAATTGGGTGAATCTGGTGGATGGAGGTGAAGTATGATTGGAATTAAATTCCATATGGAAGTAAAAACCTAAAAATATCATCAAGTTGCTAAGGAAAAAGGACTGGTGAAGGTGTTTAAACGAATCCCTACTTTTTAGGCCTAGAAAGGGGCAATCATGCCTAATTAGCCCGACAAGGGTTAGATATGTCAATGAAAAAACCCACCTCCAATTTTGAAATATTGTATGTAAACCCTAAAAGGGTACTTGGAATGTAAAATATTTCATAAGGTTGTTCATGAAGTTTAGCAGATAAATGCAAATTACCCCGCTGACAGGGCTACTAGAATTAGGTCTCCTATTAGGCCTAAAAGTGCAGTTTGTTTGTGAAACACCAAACCAGTAAATGAAAAATCTCTTGAGAAAGGAGTAGGGTTGGGAATCCTTCTAAAATCTCCCTTCCTTATGTGTGTAGTTTGGGGAATGAAGATCCTATGGTAGAGGGGTTGAACTCTCCGGTTGAGTGTGAAAGGGAGTGGGAAAACAAGGTCTCCTAGCCAAGAAAATGGAACTCACAAAACAACAAGTGCTTATCCTATCCTAAGGGCCTTGGCAAGGTTAGAGAGGGTAAGTCATGTAGACCCTTGGAGGGTGTAAGGTGCAAAACCATTGGATGGTTCTTGTGTAGCTTGGAGGAGATACCTATACAAGGTAGTGCAAATAGGTGAAGAGTCAACTCACTCTAAATCACTCATCATAGAAAATCCCTTCAACAGGTGACTCCTAACAGGGCATATTTGTAAGACCTTAACCGTTTAGAGATTTATATTCTGTAGATAGTGAATCTTGTGGGTATTAACTCCCACCATGGTTTTTCCCTTTTGGGTTTCCACATATAAATCATTGTGTTATGGTTGGCATGTTTCATATAGTGTTTGCTTATGTGATTACTTTCCTTGCATGCCTATTGATTTTTAAGTTGTTAAGAGGTGTAATCAGATTCTTAAGGTTTTCGCTTGCACTCATTCACCCCCCCTCTCAGTGCCTTATATGTTTATCAAATGTCATATCTTAATTTTTGCTAATCATGTATCCTATGCAATTCGATGATGTCCATGACTAGAGGAGCTATGATGTGGCATGATTATTTTCTTTGTTTGTTGTGTGTAGTTTATCTCTTAGTAATGTATGTACTCATCTTAGGATATGATCAACAAAAGATCATGGAGCACGTTCTGAGTCATGCATGAAATAGGATAATCCTTGTTTGTTTTGCAAGAAATACTCACGTCAACTTGGTTCATCATATCAAGTTGCTTGCATTAGCTTGCTATATCAAAATCCATGTAAGAAATACTTAAGTTAACTTGAATCATTATCTCAAGTTGCTTGTATTTTCTTACAACAATTTAAAAGCTCAATGATGAGATCAAGCACTGTTACAAGGAAGCATGTGAAGAATGGAAGTATCATTTAAGTTAGATCATTTTAGATTAGTGTCATTCATTGTTAGTTGCATTATAAGCATTTCATTGTTAATTGCATCCCATTTCATTCGAGATCAACGATCAAAATAAAGATTGAGTATATTTGCACAAACAAAAATAATTTACATTGATCATATTAGGTTGCATTCAATTATTTATGTTCATTTCATCTTTCAATCATTAGGTTTGCATGTTATCATATCATTCATAATTCATCATTTGTTAATTTCATTCATTTTAATTGCATTAGTATTGTTAGACAGTTCAAATAACCAAAAGACAACTGAGAGGGGGGGGGGGTGAATCAATTATCACAGATTACCAGAACCTTAAGAAATTAAAACTTTAATACTTGAACCTAAAACATTAATACTGGAATGCTTAAACCAATTAAGAATAAACAATAATCCTAGAATAAATACCATCCACATGACACCAAGATTAAGATTTATACATGGAAAACCGAAAAACCATGGTGGGAAGCCTACCCACAGTCAGATAATACTTCTGTAGTAAGTATGTGAATTATAATTGAGGGGCCTATACTTGCAGGAAGACCAATAGCCTAGAGTGCACTGCTCATCACAAAAGGAGTCTCATTGACTAAATAGAAATCCAGACTAAAATCCAAAGAAGAGGTTGAACTGCAAAGATAACATCTTCTATGCCTGAGTACAGTTTTGGTTAAGCTCAATACTAGAGGATTAAATCCTCTTACATAAACCCAATTCGATCTCCAATGATCGACCAAATCCTCTACCTGAATGATATTACATTATTCACACCTTACATATCCATATCCTATTTCATGATCTTATCCCTATCATGATCTACAATGAGATCTTACATCTATATATACAAACCCTCAACTATAAATAATCAGGTCGGATACTAGACTATAAACCAATTACATAATTAAAACATGTCATCTTTAGACCAAACAAATAATAACCAACACATAAGATATCCCGAAAACACATTGAGAGGTCCAATCCACATGCTTCATTAAGTCGGTCCATAACTTAGATCAACCATGACCCAGTATAGGTCCACACGCTACACCAATGATCTCCATTCGCCAAGTCTCGAACATGATCACCATCAACATCCTGAAACCATACCAGAAGCTGAACCAACACCACTTATGCAATTCATCAAAGATCTTCAACAAAATCTCTACCAGTGAAACCCTCGTCGGAACCGCAAGCCAAGATTCCAAGCAAAGAGGATAACATCTGATCACCAGACCAAAACCAATTGACTGAATATGAACATGAGTATCATGAACAAGCCAATTCCATAACCAAATCATACTGGAGCCTACAAGATCATGCCGGATCCAAACCAACTAGAAACCACTCATCCTACCGGGACTAGAAGGGTGCTGGTAAAGCATCCAAACAACTAGTGTTGGCATCAATGACAAAACATCAATGCAACACAAAATAAATTCCTCCAAATGGTCAACAAGGATTGCATTAGTTTGAATAGAGTGTAATTTGCATTGGTCATATCATTATTAGTTGCATTAGGTTCATTTATCATTATCATTTTTGCATCTAGTTATCATTAGTTTCTTTAGAATCATTTATCCATTAGGTTCATTTAATTGTATTTTTACATTTAGATTCATTAACCATATTATTATATCATCATCTAATCATCATAGGCATTTACATTATCATCTATAAACATCATTTTGAATCCAAATCATCAAATCAAATGCATCTCATTAGTATTATTTCACCATTTCATCATCATATGCATGTACATCATGGAATAGCAATAAACATTCATTGCACAAGTCATCATTATAAGCATTTTCATGTAGATCATTATCATATCATAAAGGCATATAGATCACTATAACATCATAAAACATAAAGGAAATAAAAGATCATCATAGTATCATCCATGCAATCAATGTATATAGGTCATCATTATCATAGTAGCGTGCATAATAAATCATGAATCAAAGCATCATATAAATTCCATGTCTGCATATCATCATCAACATAGAAATTCCAAGTATACAATGATATCCCAAAGAAATAATCAATAAAATATAATGAGCCATAATACAAATCAAGTCTCAAATCAAGGGTGTCTAGTGCTATTGCTGCCTAAATCTGTTTGTCTTTGTGGAGGAGGATGAGAAGACCCACCAAATGGATCTACTCCTCGATCCTTGTCTCTCTAAGGAGGCCCCATAACCCCACCACTGCTAGTATCCATCTCAACTATGGTTGCATAATTGCTTGCTCTCTGGCTCTCTAAGACCAGATCCTCATATAACCTCCACCAATGCACAGTCTCCTTCCCAACCCAAAATAATGCTTTGACAATGTCGGCTGAGAGTGTACCAGAACAAAACTATTGTATATGATCGAGTGTATCTTGTACATCTCAATATATGCTCACTGCTCTATCTCTCTCAAGAGTGAGAGCTTGTACCTGTGCTCTCAATCGATCAATCTATGCTCTAAGATCATCCATGCTCTTCTGTTGAGGTATATCTGGTAGAGGCACTGTTGGCAATATTGCATTATAATAGACAATGAAAGATTGTTGGAATTTCATAAGGATATTGAGAAGGTTGTTGATGATTATGGATATAACTAATTAAATATGTTTACTGTCTTGATATTATTATTTTGTCATTGCTGTCAAGAAATTGATTTTCTAATTCAGTATGATGTTTCCATATCGTGAGAAGTATGATTTAAAAGGGTATAAAGATGTCGATAAAAGACACAGGAAAGAAGACGATGAATAAGGGGATGAATGGGGTATTCAATGGGCAACTATTATTGAGTCAGACAATGATGAGATCATGATGTTTAGATTGTTTTAACATCATACACATGTTGTAAATTGTAAAGGTTAATACTATAGTATGTTACCAAGCAAAGAACCTAGTCGGTAAACCCTAAGGAACCTAGTCGGTAAACCCTAAGGTTATCGCTATCGGTTAATGAAGCCAGTATGTCTACCGAGTGAAGTTTAGTATTCACCGAGTTCTAACCAAGTTGTAACTGAGCTATAACATAATGCATTAAATGTTTGCATGCGTTATTTAATGAAGGAAGCTGATGAAATGGAACTGATTAAATGATTGGTGAGTCGTGGATGAAGTTTGTTAATGAATCTAAGACAATGGAAAGTCGGCATGAAGATCTACAACGCAGATTGAACCACAATACCCTGGCACAAGTTCCAAGAAATGTATGCAAGTTCCAAGGCAGGGTAAAACGTTTTCAGATTGAAAGATGCATTGAACCTGGACAAGATTGAAGATCTGATGGCTATGATTAATCATGGGAAATGTGATCAAGGAGATTAAGCGGTTACCTGATTGTTTATAAATAGGAAACTGTTGATAAACAAGGTATGTGGGCAAGTGTATGCACAAGGATGCTACATAGTGATTACCGAGCACAGAAGCTTGAAGACCTGTTTGAATAATAGAGTATAGAAGCCCAATAGATAGACAAGATTAGTTCTATGTCTAGATTGTATTGAACAAATAGGAATCTGCTTTAGCATTTTAGATGTAGAGTTGCAGATAGATTTTTATTACTGTTATTTTGTGAAAGTGACAAAAAATGTCTTAACCGAGTGGACTTAACATTCTTATTTGTAAAACCCTCTAGCAAGGTAACATTCTGATTGAGTGTTTGAAATCCTTTAACAAGGTCACTTCTAACAAGGTGAAGATCCTAACAAATCTGAGGGAAATCCCTTAACCGGGTCACATCTAGCAATGTTTTTGTAATCTTTAACAGGATTTGCTTTTAACTGAGCATACTCTAGAAGAGTATATTTCTTAGTGGGTCCGAAATCCCACAATGGTTTTTCCCTATTTGGGTTTCCACGTTAAATCTGGTGTTATGAGGTTTATGATGTTTATATGCTTTTGAGTTTGCATGTTTGACAGTTTTGGTTATATTACTGATATATATGTTATTGAGGTTGAATCTGATGTTTTAATGGAAGATTAAGTTTGTATGATTCACCCCCCCCTCTCATCTTGTTGGCTATTGGATTTGTTCTTATATTTAGTATCAGAACTATGAATTGGTATTAGAGCTTAGGAATCCGGAAGAAAAGTTTAAAGGCACTTGAGTTAAAGATCCAAAGATGTATAAGAGGGATGCACCAAAGCTGAACAAGTCAAGTTTCTCTACATGGCAGAAAAGGATGAAGCTGCATCTATTAGGAGTTGGAGAATATGCTATATGCTATCTGGAGAATGATTTTGTTACACCGAGCACATATCCATTGACTGTGGAAGAGATAAAGGCAAAGCAAGAACATATTCAAGCAATGATTGAAATAACATCTGCATTGACTGATTCAGAGTTGAATGATCTAGAAGGCTGCAATGATGCAAAGGCAATGTGGGATAAGCTCATATCAGTGTATGGAGGAGATGAACATGTTCAAAGAGCAAAAGTAGATAGTCTAAGAGGACAACTTGAGTCTATGAGGATGCATGAAGGTGAGAACATAACTCAGTACAATACAAGACTAAAGGAGATTGTCGATCAAATCAAAGGAGCAGGTGGAACTATTGAAGAAAAGGATATAACAAGTAAGTTGTTGAGAACCCTTCTACCATCTTATGCAATTTGAGTCTCTGCAATCAATGAATTGAGGTCTGTACCTAATATGACAGTTTCATTAGATGCTACTATTGGTAAGCTACATGCATTTGAGTTAAGTAATTTTGATAATAGTGGATCTTCGGTAAATAAAGTTGAATCTGCATTTAGTTCTTTTCATCTTGATGAATCTAATGATTACAATGAAAGAAAGTATAAGTACTCTGAAGGAGATCACAGTGGAGCAAGTGACAGATTTCGTAAGAACATGGAAGAAGTACACAAACTGTATGAGGAAATCAGAAAGCAAGAAGAGTTTGAAGCACTACTAGCCAAAAGGTTACAGAGAGGCAAAGGTAGGTATAAATGAAAACTACCTTTGAAATGTTTCAATTGTGATAAAATAGGACATATGGCTTCTAACTATCCTGACAAAGATTCTACTGAAAGGAGAGATTACCGAGATGACAGACAGAAAGATAATCACTACAAAGGACACCGAAACTTCAGAAGAAGAGATAGAAAGACATGTTTAATAGCTGACGAGGAATCTAATGATGATAAATCAAATGATACAGATATAGAGGAAGTAGTTTATGTGGCTATCAAAGATGGATCAGATGAAGAAAGGTATGAAGAAAAAGCCCTAATATCTCACATAAACACTAATGATTCTTGGATCATAGATAGTGGATGCTCACATCATATGACAGGAGATAAACACAAGTTTGTTATATTAGAAGATTATGATGGAGGCTATGTTAGATTTGGTAATGATGCACCATGTCTGGTGAAAGGTAAAGGATTTATAACACTTCTTGACAATGCAAGATGCAATGATGTTTATTGGGTTGAAGGTTTGAAATACAATTTTTTGAGTGTAGCATAGCTAAACAACATAGGTTACCGAATAGAATTTCAGAAAGGAATTGTCAAAGTTCATGACAAGAGTGGAAAGTTAGTTGCTACCGGGACACAAACAAAAGGTAACACATTTCACCTTGACTCAACTCGTAACAAGTGTTTGTATGCAAAGATAGATGATACTTGGTTATGGCATAAAAGGTTTTGTCATGTAAATTTTGATAATCTGCTCAAAATAAGTAAGAAGCACCGAGTAAGAGGTCTACCGAGTCTTGAAAAACCTGAGAATGCTATGTGCCGAGGATGCCAGATGGGTAAGATGACAAGATCAAGCTTTACAAGTAAGTGTTACACTTCTAAGGGAATTTTAGATCTAGTGCACACTGATCTTTGTGGTCCTATGAAAGTTCAAAGTTATTATGGTGATAAATATTTCATATTATTTGTGGATGACTATTCAAGGATGATGTCAGTAATGTTTTTAAAAGAAAAATAAGAAGCTTTTCAAATGTTTAAATGGTACAAGGCAAGAGTTGAAAATGAAACAGAAAGACAATTGAAATGTCTTAGATCAGATAGAGGAGGAGAGTTCACATCTAATGAGTTTAACTTATTCTGCAATGATCATGGTATTAAAAGACAAGTCTCTGCACCGAGAACTCCGCAGCAGAATGGAATAGCTGAGAGAAGAAACAGATCTATTGTGGATTGTGCTAGAACATTGATGATTGAAAAGAAGGTGCCACAAACATTTTGGAGAGAAGAAATAAGCACAACAATTTATACCTTGAACCGAGTTCAATTGAAGAAAGGTACTTTGAAGACACCATATGAAATCTGGTATGATAAGAAACCTAATGTAAGTTATTTTAAAATCTTTGGAAGTAGATGCTATGTTCACAAAGATGATAGAAATGGCAAGTTTGATCAGAAAAGTGAAGAAGGAACATTTCTAGGTTATTCTTCTAGAAGCAAAGCATTTAAATGTTTGATCAAATCATCTAACAAAATAGTAGAAAGTGCAAATGTGAAAATTGATGAATTTGCAAAAATAAATGATGAAGGAAATTCCAAGGAACCAGAAGACTATGATGAATTTGTCTATGTTCAACCGAGAAGTCTTACCGAGAAGACTGTTGAAGAAAATGAAGAGAATATCCAGTTACCGAGTGATGAAGAAGATCATACAGAGCCTATCGAGCCTGTATTAGCCAAGTATGTCAGAAGACACCATGCACCAAGTCAGATTATAGGAGATAAGGATGATCCAGTGATGAAAAGGAACAAACTGAGATAGAACACATGTTTGATATCTGAATTTGAACCGAGAATAGTGAAAGAGGCATTTAATAGTGAAGATTGGATAAATGCTATGACAGAAGAGATTGATCAAATCAAGAAGAATGACACATGGACACTAATCCCAAGACCAAAGGACAAGAATGTAATTGGTACAAAGTGGATTTTCAGAAACAAGATGAATGAAAAATGAGAGGTCATTCGAAACAAAGCAAGACTAGTTTGCAAAGGTTATGCTCAAGAAGAAGGAATTGATTATGGTGGAACTTTTGCACCCGTTGCTAGACTGGAAGGAGTAAGAACATTGTTGGCCTATGCTGCTTTCAAAAACTTCAAGGTATATCAAATGGATGTCAAATCTGCATTTCTGAATGGAATATTAGAAGAAGAAGTTTTTATTGAACAACCTGAAGGATTTGTTGAAGACAATAATAAAGATCAGGTATGTAAATTGAACAAAGCTTTATATGGTTTGAAACAAGCACCTAGAGCATGGTATGAAAGATTGCACTCTTATTTGATTAAGTTTGGTTTTATAAGGACAAGTGAGAAGAACAACATGTACATGAAGAATGATGAAAATGGAATACTGATCTCAACCATATTTGTTGATGATATTATATTTTGTGGAAATGACTCTTTATGCAAGAACTTTGGAAATGAAATGAGCAAAGAATTTGAGATGTCATTAATCGGTGAGATAAAGTATTTTATAGGTTTACAGATACTACAAATGAAAAATGAGGTTTTTATTACTCAATCCAAGTACATAAAGGAAATCTTGAAGAAATTTGGAATGGAGGATTCAAAACTAGTAAGTACTCCTATGACTACCAACTGTAAATTATCAAAGAATGATGAATCTGCATATGTTGATGAGACACTTTACCGATCCATGATTGGAAAGCTACAATATGTTGTTCACAACAGACCAGACATAGCACATGTAGTAGGTATAGTTGCAAGATTCTCTGCAGATCCTAAGGAAACACACATGACAACAATCAAAAGAATTTTTAGATACTTGAAAGGCACTAAGGATTATGGCTTAGTATATCAGAAAGGAAATGATTTTGATTTAAAATTTTATACTGATGCTGATTGGGCAGGCAACATTGATGACAGAAAAAGCACAAGTGGATGAGCTTTCTTTTTAGGAGAAAGACTAGTGAGTTGGCTTAGCAAGAAACAAGGATGTGTTTCACAGTCAACATCAGAAGCTGAATATGTTGCTACAGCACTGAATTGTACCAACATTGCATGGATCAAACAATTGTTGGAAGGTATAAATGAGAAAGTTACCGAGCTAGCAACTATATTCTGTGACAATACTAGTGCCATTAATATTTCAAAAAATCCTGTTATGCACTCTAAGACAAAGCACATCTCTATCAAATATCATTATCTTAGAGAAGAAGCTCAAGAGAAGAAAGTGGTGTTGGAGTATGTTAGCACAAAGGAACAAATAGAAGATATCTTCACCAAGCCACTACCAAGGGACACTTTTGAATATCTTAGAAGTAAGTTAGGGGTCCTACCCCTATCTTCTACTCACTGACCGAGTTCGGTGAAAGCATCAATCCGATGACTCTGTTGAATATCTTTTAGGAGTTGATGCTGATTTACACACTTTAGGATGTTTTCTAAAGGTGTACAGGAATTATTACAGGAAACAATACAGGGAACAAGAATTAAAGACAAAATGCTTTGACCGAGACTCAGTTGATACACAATATCAGGAAAATCACTTCATACAGGAAGAAATTATGTTTTAAGTTCTTTACTTTTTGGCATTGTTGTCAAAGGGGGAGAAGATTAATATCGGGGGAGAAGACTAAAAGAAAACTAAGAACACTATATATTGGAAAAGAAGACTGAAGAAAAGAGGAGAAGTCTAATGTATGGGGGAGAGCATTTCAGCATTTTAGAATCACAACAATTTGAATCTTTTAAAGTCAAATCAATTGGTTTTGCCATCAATGCCAAAGGGGGAGATTGTTGGCAATATTGCATTATAACAGACAATGAAAGATTGTTGGCATTTCATAAGGATATTGAGAAAGTTGTTGATGATTATGGATATAACTGATTAAAGATGTTTACTGTCTTGATATTATTATTTTGTCATTGATGTCAAGAAATTGATTTTCTAATTCAGTATGATGTTGCCATATTGTGAGAAGTATGATTTAAAAGGGTATAAAGATGTCGGTAAAAGACACAGGAAAGAATATGATGAATGAGGGGATGAATAAGGTATTCAATGGGAAACTATTACCGAGTCAGACAATGATGAGATCATGATGTTTAGATTGTTTTAACATCATACATATGTTGTAAATTGTAAAGGTTAATACTATACTATGTTATCAAGCAAAGAACCTAGTTGGTAAACCCTAAGGTTATCGCTATCGGTTAATGAAGCCAGTATGTCTACCGAGTGAAGTTTAGTATTCACCGAGTTATAACCAAGTTGTAACTGAGCTATAACAGAATGCATTAAATGTTTGCATGCGTTATTTAATGAAGGAAGCTGATGAGCTGGAATTGATTAAATGATTGGTGAGTTGTGGATGAAGTTTGTTAATGAATCTAAGGCAATGGAAAGTTGGCATGAAGATCTACAGTGCAGATTGAACCGCAATACCCTGGCACAAGTTCCAAGAAATGTATGCAAGTTCCAAGGCAGGGTAAAACGGTTTAAGATTGAAAGATGCATTGAACCTGGACAAGATTGAAGATCTGATGGCTATGATTAATCATGGGAAATGTGATCAAGGAGATTAAGCGGTTACCTGATTGTTTATAAATAGGAAACTGTTGATAAACAAGGTATGTGGGCAAGTGTATGCACAAGGATGCTACATAGTGATTACCGAGCACAGAAGCTTGAAGACTTGTTTGAATAACAAAGTATAGAAACCCAAGAGATAGACAAGATTAGTTCTATGTCTAGATTGTATTGAACAAATAGGAATCTGCTTTAGCATTTTAGATGTAAAGTTGCAGATAGATTTTTATTACTGTTATTTTGTGAAAGTGACAGAAAATGTCTTAACCGAGTGGACTTAATAGTCTTATTTGTAAAACCCTCTAGCAAGGTAACATTCTGATTGAGTGTTTGAAATCCTTTAACAAGGTCACTTCTAACAAGGTGAAGATCCTAACAGATCTGAGGGAAATCCCTTAACCGGGTCACATCTAGTAATGTTTTTGTAATCTTTAACAGGATTTGCTTTTAACCGAGCATACTCTAGAAGAGTATATTTCTTAGTGGGTCCGAAATCCCACAATGGTTTTTCCCTATTTGGGTTTCCATGTTAAATCTGGTGTTATGAGGTTGATGATGTTTATATGCTTTTGAGTTTGCATGTTTGACAATTTTGGTTATATTATTGATATATATGTTACCGAGGTTGAATCTGATGTTTTAATGGAAGATTAAGTTTGTATGATTCACCCCCCCCTCTCATCTTGTTGGCTATTGGATCTATACTTATATTAAGTATCAAAACTATCAGGTGCATCCTGCATAGCCTCCTCATCATCCTTCTCTCCTATCTCTCCACTAGTTGGAGTTTGAATATGTGTGGATCTCCTGATCTGTCGACGTATAAGTGGAAAATGGTCCTCTGAATCCTTCCCCTCATCCCAACCACCCTATGCTACTATAACCCCATGATATAGATGGATCTGTCCGAAATCTATTCCCCTCCCCAGACCTCTGTCTAACCCACTGCCTCTACCTAATCTAGGAGATGGTAACCCTCTCGCTGATCCTCCTGCCCCTCCTAGATGAATCAATACATCTAGATCCTCCTGCAACATGATATCAACAAAATATCAGTTCTTGATCCAATCAATCGCTTTGATCAATCAATCAACTATCCTATCCGCTCACTTGAGATTTTTATCAATCTCTTTGACCATATTTTAGTGACGTTCATTCATCACGAAGTTACACATCTAGTCTATCCAATCTTGAGTTTATATCATCAACGTTCGTCAATCATGAAGTCAATCAAACTCTATCTTATTAGATCATCAAAGCTTTGAGTTTATATCATTGACCCTCATCGATCATGAGGTCAATCAAGGTCTATTGATCATCAAATCAAGCATTAATCAAAGAGCAGACATTTTCATCAACCAAAGTTGCAGAAATTTAAATAAATTATCATGGATTAATCGCTCAATCATTTTTTTCAAAATTTCACGATCAATCTCCCAAGGGGGCACACAATCAAGATTTTCATCATCATCAAGGGCATCATTAAGACTTGATTCAATTTTTGAAACAATGTTGTCTGAACATCATTTCAAAGAGAGGCAAAATGTATGCACATAAAATTGGCTATGAGCAATTAAATAAATATTTTATTTTTATTTAATGATTATTCTTCTATTAAATAATTAATTTGAAAAGGTTAATTTATTTAATTCATTAGTCTTTAATATTCTTCTATTAATTAATTGAGCTGAAATATTAAATTAATTAATTCATTATCCCTCTTTCTTCTAAGCCAATAATTAAATATTTAATATTTAATTATCATTCCTTATTATATTGCACACTATTCACTATCCTATAGCTCCATTATTAAATAATTTTTATAATTATTTAACTACTACATTCCAACTCACCTCACCTCCACATCATCTCCACCTTTGCCAACTCATCCATCATGTGGCTAATTTAAATTAATAAAAAAATAAATAAAAAAAATCATTTATGAGCCACTTATCTCCAACTTACATATTCATGAATAAAATGTGTACGTGCAGATAATCTTTGAAACCTCCCTATTTTTGCTCCAACACTCTTATATTCTTGGAGGAGGTTTTTTCCACCTAACCCTAGTCCATCTCCACTTGTCCCTCCATTCCCAAATATTCTCCAACCAATCCTAGATTCTCCTAGTCTTCTTCTCAGTCAAGGTGAGATGAGTGACACTTATCTTTTCCTTCCCCCTTTCTCTCAACCTTCAACCTCTTGCTCATAGACATCCAAAACACAAGATATAATCATGACCATTGATATCTACCACCTAAGCTTATGTACTAAAAAATCTATAATTAGAGGTCTCTTAAGCCATTTTTAAACTAATAGCTAATCTTATAGTTAACTAGGAGTCTTAATCTTTGCATCTGTGAGTTCATTTGTCTAAGCATTTTAGATTTTTTGAGCAAATTAGCATAAATCATTTTCATAGCATAGCTTTTGCATATCATATCATCTATCAGTCCATTTCACACTTGCCATCTTGGAAGCTACCAATGCTTATTTGAGAGTGAATCAATCTGCAACCAAGAACAATGGGGTTAGGACACAATAAGACATAATCCATGAAGGTATAATCATTTTATTTTCTTTATTTCATGTTGTTTCATTGGTTGAAGCTTGAGTTCATATAGTTTTATATTTTCTTGATGGACTAACAAATTGTAGGTTACTTTTGAGGTGAAAAACTTAAGTCGATACACTCCCAATCCTTTCTCCTTTATCTGTTGGATCATCCTGAGGTGTGCTTGATAGTCTTCATCATCAATGATACTCCTTGCAACCTCCAGTATTTTCATTCCACTTTCAAACTTTAACATTGCATCTAGGTAGGTGCCAAGTTTCTTTATAGTCTGTGTCTCATCATAAAAGATATCTACTAGCATGGGCTCTAAAATTGTCCTAATCTCAAATTTCCAATTTGATTTTGGCCTTAAAATCTTCCTCCCTTTAGGATACCTCATCTCCTTGTCAAATAGTGTAGACATGAAAAGTTACCAAATATTGAAAATAAGAGAGCTCAAACTTGACCCTCTTTCTATATACCCGGTGAGTAGTGAAGACTTGAACTAATAAATTCAAATTTGACCTCATGCCAAAGATCAACTCATGTTGATATAAAGGAAATGATCTAATAAAACTAACTTCAAAAGCATTGACCATCTTTTGCAAAAATAAAATGGAACAAAGCAAAAAATCTCTCCCACCTGAGATGACATTGATAGAACTCTAGTAACTCCTTGTGTTCATCCCATGCAACAACAACATGATCTAAAATAGCATCAAAATTTTATTCTAAAAGAGATTTTGACATTTCAGTAACTTTTTTCTTTTCTACTCCGCCAACATCAAAATATTGTTGATTGATTTCATTTCTCATATTTGAAATCTCAATTCTAGCCAAGGCTAGGTCATTTCTCGGTCCTAAAGTGTCCTCAAAATATTATTGTTGTAGAGTTGGGGGTTGATAGGTTGGCCTAGAATATTATTGTGCTTCCAACTGCCTTTCCTCTCCCTTAAGTATTTATTTTCTTCATGTATCTTCACAACAAACTTGTGGGTAAATTTGGCAACATTAATTGACATATCAGTTACCTCTATAGCTGATGTATCTACTACTCTTTTAAGGAGTAGGCTTCCATAAAGCTTATCTTGCTCCCAAATTATAGATTGGCTTCGTGTCATAGGATATAGTCACCATATTGCTAACAAGTCCAAGTGATCATAAAAAATAGTCCCAAATAGCATATTTTCTTGTTTCGAATCCAAACTTTCCATGTAAATGTCATGTCTCCCCCTGAGGGTATCACAAGAAATGGCAGAGGAGATGGCCCAACCCTCTAGGATAAATACTCCAATCTTCTTTACTATATATGCCTCCCCATTTCAGGTGTCGTTCTTCCCAATTGTTCATTGGCATTCTTGAAGATCTCATCTTTCACCCTTAACCTTTCTCCTTAATCAAGGTTGTCAAGTTGTACAACTCTCCTTTTTTGTATCTCTTCTGCAATATTTCTAAGCATAAATTATAGAAATTCCTTGGTATGAATGAAGTTGTCATCACTCATGAATTCATCAGAAGCAATAAGTCTCACATCATCAATAACATCTCCTACTGATCTGAAAGCATCAAGGGCCCTTTTAGGAGAGGGGTCCTCTATTCTCACACCAAGTCTTTTGTCAAATCTATATGGAGGCATAGGTGGTCCAACTTGATATTTGAATCCCTCATATAATTTAAAAGGAATGTATCTACTAGGAGACAAAGTATGTAGGGGTGTTACTACCCTAGGACTCTTAGGGAAAAGGAAATATTGTCCACTTGATGATGAGGAAGAAACCATTGGCTTCTTTGAAGATGTTGCAATAAAAGATATTGGGGGTGGTAGAAGTACTATCGAGGGCAATGTTGATGCTTCAGAAAGAGGAGGAAAAATTGGCAGGGCCTCATAACCAAGTGGAGGTAATGATTGGATAGGGCTATGAGGTGGAGAGGCTAGTCAAATGGGAGAACCGATGGATTGGGGTGAGTTAGATTCAACTTCAACTTGAGCTACCTCTGGCTCCACCACCACTAGCCTTTGATGGGGCAGTGGCATTTGATACACCTCTAAAGGAACTAAATATTGCCTCCATCTTCACCTCTGGTATCAAAATTCCATCCCAAGAAGAGGAATAAGAGCTATGAACTCTCCTCTTTAAGTTCTCAGAATAATGTATCTTATACCACCTTTCCTTTTGATTAAGGAGTATAATCTAAAGCATTTCTAATTAGATGTTCTTCTTCTTTCCACTCATGCTTAGGATTCTTTGCCTTTATCAAGCCTTGTACAAATCATTAAGAATCATAAAATATATATGTAGCATGAGGGAGACTATATTTATTTAACATGCTATCCAAAAGATCATATGCCCTCCTATTAGTAAAATAGTACATGCCTGTCTTAACTTGGGAAGGGAGGAATGATCCACTCCTGTGAACTTCCTCAATGAGGGATATCTTTTCTTTTGAAAGCTGATACATTATCTTTAAGAAGGAAATCTTGTCAGGTACAATGATAGGAAGGAAAATTGGAGTGATAGAGCTACCAAAAATCATAATAAAAGTGTGGTCCTTAAAGTAGAACCATGACCCCCAATTGTGGTCAATCCTCTTTTCAGGCTCAAGGCCCTTGGGTCTTAGAAACTTCTTCACCCTTTCACTCAAACCCCATGACACATTTCCTTGAAGGATAGTCATTAGTTTTCTAACAAAGTGATTCTTAAACACAATACAATTTGATTGCCTTGATTGCATATCCCACACATATGTTCATTCTTGGACAAGGATAGTCTCACCTCTGACTGTTGGCCCAACTCTTAGGTTTGGATGCCAAACCTTAAGGCCTTTAAATATCAAAATATGCATGAGAATTGAATAATACTTGAAATACAAAGAATGAATCACCTTGAAATCATTGAGTGCCTTATGCAACTTCCCTGCTAACAAACTTGCATAATCAAAAGGTTTATTGTTGTCTCTATTATGAATATCTATACATAGGACTAACATCCAATTGGGGATGAATGGTTCAACATGTTAGTCCCAACCAGTGCTGATAGTGGAGGGGTGAATCAACACTTGATCGGTTTTGTCCAATTAAATTTTTTTAACTCAAGTTTATACTAACTTAACATTCATCAATATAAGTAATTACTACAAAAGAATATGCATGCATGGAAAGATACACAGTGACAGTAAGGTTTATCTCGTGGAAACCCAAATGGGAAAAAACCATGGTGTGAGTAGGAACTCACAAAATTTGTACTCTTCTATAGTACACCCTGTAAAGAGCCATCCCTGTTAGGAGATTACAAAGACACTTTTAGGTGCCACCCGATTAAGGGATTTCGTTTAAGGCCTGCCAGTGCCTTTACCCTATTAAAGGTATTAAGATCATCAATTAAGATGACACATTGTTAAGGGATTTTTACAATGGGACATGTTAAAGTCCACCCTAATAAAGGATTTTAGTTGCAATGGTTAGAAAGCAACAAAAAGATGATATGTTGTAGTAGCTACTGATAGCTTGATCAGATCACACTTGAAAATCAAACTCTATCTACACCAGTGATATCTTCTTTGCATAACACCGGTTTTATGCCGATACCTTTAGCTCTGCACTTTGTCGGTTCTCTAACTCTCAGCTATGCACTTTGTCGGTTCTCTAACCCTCGGCTCTGCACTCTGCCGGTTCTCTAACCCTCAAATCTGCACTCTGCCGATTTTCTAATCCCTAGCTCTGCTCTCTGATTTGCTCCCCCTGTGTTCACACTTTCACAGATATCTTTTCACAATGATAACAACCTCATCACATATGACTTATGTGAATTTATTACACTTTTCATTTGTCACCAACTTTCCCTCCAAAACTTCAAATTCAAAATTCTGTCACGACGCCATAAATCACTCTCCAAAAATCATTGTAGGAAACTTTGTCAAAACAGTCGTTCATATCGATAAGTCCACCAGTTGACTGGAGAAAACTGCAAGTTTAGTTGGATGTTAATTGAGCATTACCAAGTCTATCGGTTAGACTCTACTGGTGTACTGATCAAAACCAACTTATCTAGTTACCTCCTTATATCGGTTTAATAACCACTTAGCCGATTATACTGTTTTGTCAACAACTTATAAGTCCTCCTTTTGCAACTACGAGCTTGTCAAAACTGATCACCTTTCCCTAATTGCACAACAACACAAGCGTTCTTGTTCATTGATTGATCTTGACATGGATGTCCTTTATTCAACTAACTAATATGGGCCAAATAGAATCTACTAGCCCACCACAGAAGAGGTTCGAATATTTGACAAACTTTGATTGGTCTAGATATGATGATCTATTTGTAGTGTGGGCCACCATTCCACATCCATGTGGAGGGGTTGCAAAACTAGGATGAATGTGCATCTTTCATTAACTGCACAATCGTGCGAGGATCTGGACCATTGATTAAAAATAAAGAAGTTCAAGCCAGAAGACCAAAGACTTTGACTGCGTATTGCGGGCTTAGCCTCAGTCAAAAAGTCCTCCTAATTGCACAACAATACACAAATATAGACCGTTGAATGAAGCATACTCACACAGTCAATAATACAAAGATAAAGATGAAAGTTAACTAGAAAAGCTAACACAAGGGGTCGGTTGATGAAATTTTTTATAAGGCATAAGTTATGACTTAAATGATTGGGAACCACCTATAGAAAGTCAACATGAAATTAGAATGGAGTATAAAAAAATTCTTTATACAAGGGCTTAGGGTTTAGGGTTTAAGGTTTAAGGCAATGATAAATAAGACCTCCTATTGTCAAACCCTAAAACTAGGAATGACATGTTATTTCAAGCAAAATTTGACCTTCCAACAGACTCAATTAAATCACAAATTACTCAAATGGATAGATTATATGATTTGTCAAAGGGCAAAGATGGAGAAACTAGGGCACAAATAGAAAACCTACATTTACAGTTCTCCCTACTTAAGGATCAAAGATGTTGGGAAAATGGTGTTGTACACCTTGCATAATAATGTTTCATTATTATATTATTTTATTATTGTGTGAGGTGGACATGGAATTATATTGCAATATCATATTGCATTGTTGCACCTAGGAGCACCTAGATGGATGTGCAACATATAAAGATTCTCTTGAAATATTCTTGTAACCACTTGATGAGTTGTATTGGGTAAAAGTACAAACTTGTGTCTCACTTTTATAAAGGAAAAGGCTAACAACAACAAAATTATTCTACTTCAATGACAAAAAAGTGATATTTCTATTTGGTATTTGAAGATGATGTAAACTGATGCAATCTGTAAAACTGGATAAAGTTTATGCCTATTATAAAAAAAATAAATTGGAACAAGAATTGATATGTTTTTTTAATTATTAAAGCCAATTTTTCAATTATTGAAAAATACTGCAAATAAGGGGTTTCACCTCCCACCACAAAACTATATGTAAATAATCTTGTTTTCCTCTGATTTTGAAATATGTTTTAGATGACATCCATAGCCAGTGCAAAAAAAATAAAAATGATTTTGATGTATATTTTCACCGTAATAACAATTCAAAGTCAAAGTTTCTTGAAATCGACAGTTTTCGTCTCCTACGAAATTTCCCCTATCAAAACTATAGCAATCCCCCCAAAAATTATATATTGTTGAAGATGATTCTCTCCTCTAGTGTTATATATAATTTTTAAATTTTTCTGATATGATTTACTATTTTTTTTGTTTTTCCGAATCAAAGTCTTCTCGAATATTAATATACCTACCCGTAGTATTTTGTAATTTTAATATACTAATTCTAATTGAAATTCTATAAAAATTGTATGTCAACTTTCCTCACTTCGAGCTCTCGAAAAGGGTATTTTTAGTTTAAAATAAAAATAAAAATTGATGGTCTAATTCTTAGCATAACTTAAAAGTTCTACAAATTGGGGGGGGGGGGGGTTGTCGAGTAGGTTGCCATGTGGGATGCCACATAGGCAACCTCGACCAAGTGGGATTCACCCGAGTAGGGCTCAACTGAGTCCCCTAAGTGATAGGATCCTCCGTGAGCGGTCATGTGGGAAAGCGATTGCATGCTTCCCCACCCTTTCCCTCATATATTAATGAGGTGATTTTTTCTATTTTTTAAAAACAAAAAATAAAAAACTTGATTCATTTCAATTTCAATGTTTTTTTAGGAAGTTGATTTTTTTCAAAGGAAGGGGGTGATTTTTTTGAAGGAGGTGATTTTTTCTCGAGGTGATTTTTTCTAAAGGAGTTGATTTTTTTCTTAAGGAGTATTCACTTGCAATTTTAGGAAAGAAAAATTCAATACTTTGTGTAATGGGGAATAAAATAAATAGAGCAAAAAAATATGATCGTATAAGGGATGATTCAATGAAAGGTCATACAAAACATAATCAAGAGCAACCTGTTGATGTTGAAGAAGATCCTATTGATGTTGAAGATGATGCAACTGAAGTAGTGGAGGAAATTGGTACTGGTCAAGGTACAAATTTTTCTTCTGTCATGAGAAATTTGATGGAGATGAATGAGGATTCTCTTTTCAGCCAAATTTCATTTGAACACATGGTACCTGAGAGAAAAATTAATTTGTATTGCAAAAACATGTGGGAGGAATATTTTGAAAAAAAATTATGGTCGGGAGAGCATAATTATTTTTAAAGTTATTCAGGAAAAGAGAAATGACTCATATTTTGGAGTTGTTGGGTGTCGATAATAGGAAAAGCTCAGGAGGTCATGTCAAAGAAACAATAGTATAAAATTTGCAAGATGCATTGAACCTTATTAATACCACAAGTTGAGGACCTGATTCAAGTGTTGCACATAGAGCATTGATGACTACGATTTCTAGTAAGAGGTTGTCACATAAAAGACAAGTTACAACAATTTCTGAATTACTGCATATATCTAGAAAAACTGTTCAAAGATATATTAGGAGGAGAAATATGTTAGATGAAAACATTGAAATGAATTGGGTAAATATTTGTAGACTTCCTCGAAAAGACAATTTTTTTGAAGATGTAAGAAGACTGGTCATTGAATATTGGACCAGCCACTCTCGTGTTTCTTCCAATAGAAGGGACACTATACAGATGAAAGGTGAAGAGACCAGTATGCAGATTTCACATCCTAAACATTTTGTAGATACAACACAAAGTGAACTATTTGAAGCATTCAAGGAAGAATTTTTAGATGTGAAAGTATGTTTGAGAGGATGCACCCTTGCTTTGTACGCATAAATAAGGTACGTGAAACTTGTTGTTGTCGAAATCATGTTGAGTTTCATCTATACTTAGAGTCATGTAAAAAAGCTATGACAATACTTAATCCAGATATGGTCATCCTTGGAAGTACGACACAATTTGTGAAATCAATTTTATGTGATAAATCAGAAGATTTAGATGACTTCAATCTACAATGTATAAAAAGTACATGCATTGATTGTGGAGATTTGCAAAAAATTCTATCACAAATTGAGAATATTGATGTTTCAATGCCATTTTTGTGGAATAGATTTCAATATGAGACATATCGAACTAAGATAGGAGATGCATCCAAAAAAATTGCATTGAAGGAGAGTGAATTGCCCTACCTTGAATTTATAAATAGATTTCATACTATGATTTATCCACATATCCAACATTGTCATGGTGTATGATGGCAAGCTAAACAATTTCGTGATTCCAAAAATTGTTTTCCACTTGGTTGTATTCTTTTAATTGTAGATTTCTCTGAGAACTATACATTTGCCTCTTAATCACATATTCAAGCTCAATATTATCATTCTGATCAAGTTGAAATATTTGTGCAAGTGACCTATAAACACACATGATTTGATGTGGATGGGGTAGAAAACTGTACTGATCCAAATGAACACATTATCATCAATGAGGTTCATTTCTATATCAACGATGATAAGGTTCATGATAGGAGCTATGTAGCTCATTGTTTTGCAATGTTTTTTGAAGATCTTGCAAATCGTGGGATAAATGTTTCATAACACTGGATTTGGTCGGATGGTTGTGCAGGTGAGTACATAAGTTTCAATTCATTTTCATTTATATGTAAATTTGTATTTGTTTTCAATTTGATAAATTTTATTTTACATGTTCAATTGTACATGTACATGACATACAACTTTATGGAGCAGGACAATTTAAATCTACAAAAGCCTTTAATTGGCTATCCATGCAACATGCTAGACACAATGTTAAGTTTATGTGGAACTTCTTTGAAAGTGGACATGGGAAAGGAGATGTCATAACCCTCTTTTTGGACCTTGATATGACTTATTATTATTATTACTACTACTACTACGACTACTATTATAATATTAATTTTATGAGTAATGTTAGATAGAAGAGATAAATTGTAATGAGGTTGAAGTTTTTAAATAAAAAGGAATTTAAGTGGTGACACACATGAGGTCATAATTTATTTGAAAATTACTTATTTTCTCAAGATCCTAATTGAGCACATGGTGTAGGAGAAATAAGAAGATTCTAGAAAAGAAACTTTAAATTCAAAATATCAAGGAATAAATATTATATTTAGCAAATATATTACATTGGAGTTACAAATTATTCTACGACAAGAATAATTCTATACATGGCATTTTTATGACAAAAGAGTTACAAAATGCATTTTGATAAAATGGAGGAAAATTCAAATTCAAATTTCTTGCAACAAGGTCATTTTTGCACGAAATTAATTTAGAAATTACTTATTTTCTCAATATGTTAATTTAGCACATGTCATAGGAGGAAATGTGAAGTTTCTAGAAGTGGATTTCAAATTCTACTTTCTTGCATGTAACCCTTGCTTTGACAATAATCAATTTTGCATGGAATTAATTTTGGAAAAGAGTCTCTAATCAATCAATTCCCTTGGTAGTGGGAAAATGAATCTTTTTCTATATATTGAATTCAAGATCCTTCAAAAAAAGGGAGTTCATTGTTTGGAGGTAGAAGTAATTTTATGGAGTTCTTGCAAAAATCTTGTTTAACTTAACATAAAACGAGAGTATGAACAAGTGTTATTATCAGTAAAATATATCTCTTAAAATAAAAATGAGTTACTGTTGAACTGTTATCATGTTGGAAAGAAAAAAAAAAGAGTAGCGTAGGGTGGAAACTTTGATGCACATTTGTTTAGGGAATGGTTAACTCTTAGCTAAAGGGTGTTTTCATTTATGGGGTTTTCTTAAAAAAAGAAAGAAAGAAGAGAACTTCCAAGTTTTCATGAACTAAGACTTAGAAGCCTTACATGGTTCTGTATATAGAGTAACCACTGAGGTGCATTGTTTTGTAAATATATATAATCTATTATGCTAAACCATACATTTTGTAAAATAGAAAGATACAAAATTTCATGCTTCAGTCATAGTCTAACATCATTTGCAGTCACTGTTCAAAAAAATGGGTTGATGGTGTTTAGATCTTGCTCTGCGCTTCCTTGCCATTGACCCAAGAACTCATGCCATCTCCTTAACCCCTTGGTCGTTGCCTCTCTATGTTGTTCTCTGAGAGCAAGGTAATCACATTAACCGTCAGATGAAGGAAAATAATTTTATCGCCATCATGCTGCGGGCACCTAATGGATTTCCACTCCCTTCTCCTTATCAGAGCCATCCCATTTCCTATTTCTTTTCATCTTTGCTGGAAGAGGACGAAGAGATCAGAAGGTAGGGTTTATTAAAATACTGCCACAACATGACAACAACGTCTATCCAGCACCTAAAATTTACCATTAACCATGTTTAGGAATTAGTTGAAAAAGAAAAATTTGTTGTATTTTAATTTTTAATGATTTAAAAAACATAATCAAATGATAAGTCTGGGTGGTGCATAGACAATGGCCAACATGACTACCATTTCGGCCGTTAGATCACTTGTCAATGTGTGATTCAGATTTACCTGTGTATGAGTTAAAACGTGCTTTTCGGTTTAGCCTAGTCGCATATTTGGGAAATGTTTTCAAGCTTAGAATTTAAATTTAAGCAATGAAAGGAGAGCCTATCACGTGACCTCTCCACATATAACCCATACCGTTCCATTTGGCCTCCTCTTTAGGAATTGCACGATGTAATAACCCACTTAACTTAATCCAAAAACTCAATCGATTTTTTTTTCTTTTAATATATAAAAATATTGATTTCTTATTCTTACTTATTCTTATTTATTCTTTATTCAATCACATACTCAGGTACATCTATCCAAATGAGATAGGCATCCATCCAACCGGGATGGGCATCTAATCATATAGGTTAGGCATCTATCCATATGGGACTAGGCATCTAACCATACGGGTTAGGCATCTAACCATACAGGTTAGGCATTTGTCTGTATAGGACAAGAGGTTTCATCTATCCAATCCGAGATAGGCATCTACCCAAACAGGGTAGGTATCTATTCATAAGAATAGGATATGCTCTGGCCAGAGAATTTAGACTCATCAGAACCATCTGGGTCTTGAGCCACTCTCTAAAGACTACACTCCCCTACTAGGAGTGCACCGAGGTCACCGTCCTTAGGAGTATTAAAATAATTACATAAAAAAGCTTGAGTTTCACCTCGGAATTCGGCCTAAAGCCTCAGGAAGTCAAGCGAATCCATACGAGATTCCTTCTGAGTATGCATTGAATTAATTTTAACCTTTCAATTAGTATTTGCACCATTTGATTAAAAGGCCAAGGAGCTTCAAGAACCAACTACTCACCCATAACCAAATCCTAATCCCCATCCCCGAATGCCTGAGTACAAGGGACAACTTCATCCCTAGACTGCCTACATACCCATTTCGGCACGGGATCAAGGCGTCAAGTATGTAGTTCTGGTTTCTAACTATGGTCTAATGTAAACTATTTGGTGGGTACGCAACTCTTTCTAGGGTCAATGTCCCAGATAGTTTCTCTACGGTTGCTACCCACGATGGTAGCTCTATAGAAAAAAGACTCAAGATGGTCTTTTTCTTGTGGCCTAAAACAACAAAGTCCTATTTCCTATTAAATATGTCACCCTTAATCCGTTGTCATCCATTGAAATCATCAAGATAAAATAAAATTTTAATATCTTCACACACATCCAAACCCTAATGGGGTTATCTAAAATTCAACTGATTGGATGTAAATTCATTTACAAATTAATCTTTTTAGATTATCGATCCAAGGGGGATTACCCGCCCCTTGGATTTTTAACTTCCAAATGACCCTTATTTCTCCCCGGCGAATTAAAGGGACGATGCCACAGATGCCGTTATTGCAACTTTATTAGGCGTTAAGTGTAGTAGTTCAACATGATGACATTACCCGTAAGTGTGACTCAGAGGCACCATAGATACCGAACGCCACGAATTTTTGGTTTCAAATCCTCTTGTTTAGTTATCTAACTAGGAATTTAACTTTGAATTCATGAATCCTAAAAGAAGCAATATACCAATACAATTATGAAAAAGAAACTATTATATACAAGGAATTATCGCTTGAATCAAAAACTAAACTATGAATTTTACGTAATTGAAAGGAACATAAACAAATCGACTACTTGGAATAGTATTTTCTCCGAAGGAAAGTTATGATAATTAAAAATTCCAAAACTTCAACTAAATACCTGAAATTACTAATTGCTTGGAAACCATGATACTTTCAAAGATAACTTATGAATATGATTTGAATTACTTGCAAGATATAATTGTTTTGGACAAACCATTACACAATAAGTATGAATCCTAGTACCGATTTGCTTGAAAGAAAATTAAATGATTGAATAGAAAGAATTTGGAAATGAATTTTAACACCTACTTGTTTGAAGTAAAAAGTACTTAATAATAATCCCAACTAATTCTTCCATGTGAAGTAATAAAAATTTCATCTACAAATGATAACACTACTTTAAATGTGAATCCTAATACTTGAAAGGTACTAAAAAGGTACTAAATTGCTTGAAATAGAATTTAAATTATCAAATAATTATACTTTGGAAATGAATTTAATACTCACTTGTTGAAGGGAAAAGGAAACAACTATTCAACAATAAGCTTCAAATTAACCACATTATTCTTAGTTACTAATTGTTTGAAAAAGAGATTAGACAAGAGCGTAAACACTTGCCAGTTAACCAAGTAAATAATACTAAGTCTCCTAATAAGCAATTCTAACTTCTAGTTGCTTTTGAACTAATACCTTTGCAAGATTATAAAGTGATAACTAATTACTCCTTTCACTTGAAGTAACGTTAACTTTATCGTTGGATACATTCTACAAATAATAACTTTATCAATTTCAAATACTTCGAAGGGAGCTAATGTTTGCTCCTTAAGTTACCCTCAATTTAATTTTCTAAGTGATCACGGAGTAGGTTTGTTGAAACTCATTTGCTAAAACAATTTCGGTTTTGAATAAACTCTCCTTGCATCCTAATTAATACTATTACCATATGAATATTTAACTATGCAATTTACCTCTAAATTTAATGTTAATTAAATTTATCCTTACTAATTACTTGTATTATTAAGTGTAACTTTTCCTCTTTACTAGTCTTGTGTTTCTTTTAGCTAGAAGGTAAATGATTTTAACTATTAAAAGAAGTGACTATTCGCAATGCTTTATATACTCATATCTTGGAATCTAATAAAGAAACAAATCAAATAATCAACCTTTCGAATTGAGACAAACTTTGTCTAACATTAACTCATATTGTTGAAATACCGAAAGGGTTACTATGAATCTAAACACATTTACTTGTTAGGTAAATTCCTTTAACATTTGATACTTGTACTAATTGAAATATACAAAAGATAGTTTGGAGTCCAAAAATTAAAAATAAATAAATAAATAACTTAGATATTTGAAATGTATTAAATGTCCTGGGAAAATCTACTTACTACTAGGTACAATTTGAGACTAAATAGGGACACTTGAAGAAAAAGAACCAATACTATAGAATAAGTGTATCATTGGTGAAATATTATTTTTCCCTAAAGGATTAATCACCTCTTAAATTTTTCTTTAATAAACAAACTTTACTATACACTAAACAATAAATCCCTTCTTATAAGAGTAGGTTATAAATTAAATTTCAACTATATTGACATAAATAGATTTTAATTACCAAATTCTAATGAATAAATTTTAACTAAATAAACCCCTTAGTATATATACATAAAATAAATTTTAATTGTAAATTCTAATTGTATTTTACTTTTAATAAAGCCCCTCGTCCTCTTTTTTTTTCATTATTACTAACTTCAAAAAAATAAATTTTAAATTTTAACGATGTAAACAAACTATATAAAAAAAAATTCTAATAAATTAAAATTCATTCATTCAACAATTAATAAATTATAATTTAATTCACTCAACTCTAATCAATGCAAATCAATTTAACATTAACAAGATGTTATTTATAATCAATTAGTACCAATTTTAAGACAACATATACCAATATTATTTTATATCTTAAACTTATTATAGTCAACTATATATAATATATCAATTATATTAATAATTTATTAATAACTAAATTAAAAAACAAAATTGTAAAAATAACAGCAGTTATGCCAATTGATATAACATGGTTGCGATGCCATAATAACTTTACATGCCTGAAACTTAATTAACGTTAATTCTTATAAGATTTATATAAGTATTTATATTATTTTTTTAATGTATTTATCTATATATATATATAAATTGATTTGATCTGAGTTTATAAAAAAATAAATAGACAGAGATAGACTTAGGAATTAAATAATATATTCACTAAAAGATATTGTATGTGGGAAAAGTGGGTTGTTAGAATTAAAAATGTGAAAAATACGTAAAATACCAATCCACACACACACACAGGACTTCTTGATGCAAGCTATGGAGTAACGCAGTGTTACTCAGCTTCCCAAGGGGGGTCCCATGGTTCTCTATCTCACAATGTCCCTCAAACCAATGTTTTGCTCTCAGATTACTGAGCAAAATGGTTTAGGGATGGCAAATATGAGAACGAGAGAGATTTTAACTGATCTTAGTATGAGATGTGTTATAAGCTAGATGAGATGCTTGAAATGCAATAAACTAAATGATAAGATGACGAGGTTAGTATGAATACTATCCTAGCATACTATATTTAATCTATGATTGAGCTAAAATGATAGAGAAAGTAATCTAAGCATGCATATTTGATCTAAAAGAGGCTAAATGAAGAGCATATATGAAATGAAAAAGCTTGAAAGTATTTGAGCATAAGTATAATGCTTCAAATTTGAAAGATGATTGTTAAAAATGGAGGAATGAGAGCTCTATTTATAGCACAAACAGGGCAATGGATGGTCAGGATTGAAAGGTTTAATCAAGGGCCAGGTTTGAAAGTTGGGGATCCATGTGCACAATTTGTACCAATGAAATGGTGACAAGTGTCAACATAGGATTGGGTTGAGAGAAGAGGTTGGAGGCATTAAAGGCCTGAGAAGACCTCATGGTTATCTAAAGGCTAAGGGTCAAGTCTAAGTTAGGTTTACCCACTGAATTAGGATCTAATCCAAGGATAAACCTTTGTGCAAATGATTAAGAGATAATCATGGTCAAAGCATTAATAACCTGATGAGACCCTTGGGTTGGATAGAGGTTGAGTCAAAACAAATGTTTTAACCATGTGGGAGGGTTTGAAATAACCATTAATGGTTATTGGAGACTTTGGGGATTAAGTGGTTGAAGGTTGGAAGCCTTCAATGGTTTTCAAAGACTTTAGGGTTTTTGGTGGTTGAAGGTTGAAAACCTTCAATGGTTATCCAAGACTTTGGGCCATTTGAGAAGTGACATCCCTTTGCTTAGGGATGTGACAAAGTTTAGAGGGGGTTTAGGTTAATTAGAATTGGTTAGAATATTCTAGAAGGGGATAGGAAGGGGTTTGGGATTTTGCAAGTGGATGAGGGGATAATAGGATTTAATTGAATTATTTTGATTTTCATTCAATTTGGTTGGAATTAAATAAATTTGATTTATTCAATTTAGGATAACTATTTAATTAAATTTGAATTTAATTAAAAGTGGCTAGGGGGATTTAATTGAATAAAATGATTTATTCATTAAATGGGTACAGTGAATTTAATTTAAATAAATTGAATAATTTATTTAATTAAATAGAGGAATGTGGATAGTTTAATTAAATTGGATTTAATTAAATAGGGAAATGAATATAAAATATTCATTTAGGAAGATGGTCATTTTTATATGTCTACAGATATAATTAATTCACAGAGAACAATAAGTGAAAGAAAATAAATAAGTAAATAAATAAATTTATCTCTAATGCATTCTGAGATGGGCAATAATTTTTTTTTAAAAAAGTTTCTCAGAGAAGTGATATTATTCAGGAAGAAAGACAAACACATGTTCCTAGGGAGAAAGAAAGATTATATTCACAGATGTTTACATAGAGGAACAATTTTAAAACAAGATCTATACACAGATGAATAAATTTATTCGCAGAAAAATAATAAACAAGAGAAGTAAGATTTATACACAGGTAATCATCCGCTCACAGAAATAAGTTCATTCACATGAAAGCAATAAAAAAAATAAAAAAATAAATACAATAAAGATTTATACATAGATGATCAACATATATTCACAGGAAGATAAGTTTATTCACATGGAGATAATTACATATGGAAAATAAGATTTTTTTATTTTTTTTACAAAGATCTTTTTCTAGATTTTAAAATTCAAGAAAGCAAAAGCAAAGATTTGATTTTTCCTTTTTTTTTCTCTAAAACAGATTAAATATATAAAAAGAAATATTCATATGCATTTTTTTTGAAAAAGAACTTTTATCATTGTACTACTTTTTATTTATTTATTTATAATGAAAATAGATTTTCTTCTGATTAATCTTTCTAAACAATCAAGATGAGCAATTTTTTTATATACATGAAGATTCCAGAGAGATAAAATCTATATATAAAGAAAAAATACAAATTTTTCACATGTAAATGAGAATGCAAGAGAGGAGAACCTGGATTGTTGAAGCTTGATGTTGAATCCTCTCCAATCTTCCAGCTATCCTTCTTAGATCCTTCCTTGTAACTTCATGAAAAATTCTTCAACTGAACTTAAAAGAAAACGACTATACAAGTGACTACCAAATTCTACTTCTACCAACAAGAACAAGAATTCTAGAAATTTTCTTTTCATCCCCAAACTATGAACTCCCTTTTTGAAAGATTTGCATACATTATATAGGAAAGATGCACCAATTCCACTATCAAGATAATTAATTGAAAATGGAGGTTCTTTTTTTTAAAAATTGGTTTCATGCAAAATTGATTGATCACTTGGTGGAGGAGTTACATGCAAGAATATGCAATTTGAATTTTACCTCTAGAAGCTTCTATTTCTTCCTACGACATGTGCTAAATTAACATATTGAGAAAATAAGAATTTTCAAAATTAATTTCATGCAAAATGATTGTTTTCATAGTGGGGGGTTACACTTGACCATGCATTTGAAATTCAAATTTGAATTCTCCCCCAAAAATGCATTTTGTAACTCGTTTGTCATAAAAATGCCATAACTCCCATGTCATATATTTGCTAAATATAATATTTATTCTTTAATATTTTAAATTTTAAATTTCTTTTCTAGAATCTTGTTGTTTCTCCTACACCATGTGTTCAATTAGGATATTGAGAAAAGAAGAAATTTTGAAATAAATTATGACCTCATATGTGTGTCACCACTTAAATTCCTTTTTATTTAAAAACTTCAACCTCATTTCAATTTATCTTTTCTTTCTATAAAATTAATATAATAATAATAATAATAATAATAACAAGTCATATCAAGGTCCAAAAAGAAAGTTATGACACACGAAAATTTTTATGTTAAGACTAGCCACGTATTGGAGCTAAGAGGGAAATCTAAAGTTAAAATTCTAATAGTGGCATGGAACTTCCACGTAGCACATCCTTTTCAATTCATACTACTTTGTTATTAGAAGTTTTAAGAAGAAACATTAATAACAAACATAGCCTCATTTAAGGAAGTTTATTTTAGTTGAAATGTGAGAATGAAAAAAACAAATAAAATCCCCATTTAATTATTATAAAATTTCACCATGTAGGATAATATGTGGGCCCAAGTTAGAAAGCTTTATAGAAGGAATCTAGTAAAGGAATTCAAATTTTTGTTTTTCTTTGTATTTCTTCATATACTTGAACAAGTATGAATTAATTATGGTACAAAGCAAATGTAACAAAAAGGGCTATTTGTTAATCATTGATATAATATTACTTTATAATAAGGATGGTTCTTTTTAATGAAGTGATATTAATATTAAGTTTATAATAAGGATGGTTCTTTTTAATGAAGTGATATTAATATTAAGTTTAATAGTGCAAATATTCATAATCAAAACATCAACATCATTTAGTGGGAATTATCATGATAATCATTATAACAATAATTAGTGATCATTAATGATAAATATGAAACTTGATTTATTTGGTCAAAGTCAAATTAAATATTCATTTTTTGTTTAGTTGAATAAAAATTAGATTTGGTTCTAATTTTTTTTTATTCTATCTTAATCAAGTAAACGAGTTTTCAAGAAAACTATCCCATGTTCACTTAGAATATTCAACAATAATTTTAGTTGTAGTAAATTCTAGGAGTGACCTTAGCTCTCTTTTAATAAATTGAAATTTATAAAGAAGGATATCTAAAGATAAAGTTAACAAGAACGAATAGTTAAGAGATCAACTAGAAATAGATTGATTAAAAATTATTTATTAGGGAGCTTTATTATTATTTACCTTGGTTAACTAGCAAGTGTTTAGGTCCCTTTCTAATCTCTTTTTCAAACAATTAGTAATAAAAAATAATGTATTGAATTTTTTTGAAGCTTCTTGTTGAATAGTTTCCCCTTAAAGCAAGTGAGTATTGAATTCATTTCCAAAGTATTATTATTTGATAATTTAATTTCCTTTCAAGTGTTAGGATTCATATTTAAGTAAGGTTATCATTTGTAGAAAATAATTAAGGATAAAATTTATGTTACTTCAAATAGAAGAATTAGTTGGTTTATCAATATTGTGGATTTTCTCAAGTTTATTATTAAATAGTTTTTCCCTTCAAACAAGTAGGTGTTAAAATTCATTTCCAAAGTCTTGCTATTCAATCATTTAATTTTCTTTCAAGCAAATCAGTGCTAGGATTCATACGTAATGTGTAATGGTTTGTTACAAAATAATTATATTTAACAAGTAAATCAAGTCATTTTCATAAGTTATCTTTAAAAGTATCATGGTTTCCAAGCAATTAGTACTTCATGTATTTAGTTCAAGTTTCGAAGTTGTAATTATTATCACAATTTTTCCTTCAAAGAAAATACTATTCCAAAGTAGTTGATTGTTTATGTTCTTTTTATTTTTAATTTCGAGCGATAATTCCTTGTATATAATAGTTTCTTTTTAAAGTTGTATTAGTATATTGCCTTGCTTAAGTTTTCATGAATTCAAGTTAGAATCTTAGATAGACAACTAAACAAGAGGATTTGAAACCAAAAACCTTAGAAGCGTTCAGTGTCTATGGTGCCTCTGGGTCACACTTATGGGTAATGTTGTCGTGTTGAAGTACTGCGCTTAATGTATAATAAAGCTGCAACAACGACGTTTATGGCATTGTCCCTCTAAATCATTGGGGAGAAATAAGGGTCATTTGGAAGTTAAAATCCAAGGGGTGGGTAATCCCCCTTGGATCGATAATCTAAAAAGATTAATTTTAAAATGAATTTACATCCGATCTGTTAAACTTTAGAAAACCCCTTTAGGGTTTGGATGTGTGGGATGATCTTAGAAATTTATTTTATCTTGATGATTGATAAGTCAGTGTATTAACATGTTTTTTATCAGGACTCTTAGGTTTTTGGTATCTTTTGGGTTGCATTGTGATAGTAAAATATTGTGAATTGACTATATGTAATCCATGTTTTAAAACTAAACTTAAGAAATCATGTTTGAACCTTGTCTGTTAATTCCTGCAACCATGCCAGTTTATTCCTGCAGCCAAATGGTTTGTCCCTGTGATATGCAGATTATTTAGGATGATTTCATATATGAGTTAATGAATGTATTAGTTAAGTAAGATACATATGCATGCCCTTGTATATTGTTTCTATTTTAGTGCAGATAATAATTGATGCTACGGTGGAGAATTTTCTTTCGCGCCTAAGGACTGGAGAATCACGTTCAGATAGCTGGAGGTCAAATTGAAGGAGATTCAAGCAAGCACAATCTATGGCATAATCAAAGCAGTTGTACTTCACCATGGGAGTTTAACTCCAGTGCATGTTTAATTTGCAAAATATCTCTTTGGTGTGCAAAGACTGTGGTTCGGTTTCAGATCCATAGTTCCTGCAGCCAAGCTCTTTGTTATCCCCTTCATCTAAAAACTATCCGCCTCTTCTTCTGGGCATAACTGGAGTTGTCCATTGTAGTTTGTCTTTTCTTTATAATAAGCTCTTCCTTCTTTTCTGAGTTAGACAAAATGGAAAGGGATTGAGCAGAGTTTTTGTCACGCATTCTGAATTTTTCTCTTTTAGAATATGTAATCGTCTTTCAAGAAAAATGAATAAAGATATGTTATTCTGATCTACTAATAGTTCTTTGCTAAGAGTTTGATATCACTCATCCAAAGGGGCCCACTTGGTGAGTGATCCTGTGTTTATGATTATTGAAGTTATTTTTTACTTAGTTGCAGTAGAAGTTCATGACTGGACTGTTCCTGTAGCCACTGGAAATAGATCCTTTGACTGTTCCTGCAGCCAAGGTAGAACGGTGTGATTCCTATTATTTTTATTAGATCTTTTCAGTAGAGTTTTGTAAAGCTTTCATTTAGCCTTTTATGATTTCCATTCCTACCTTTCCTGCAGTAATTAAGAATAATCATTTAAGGAGATTAGTGCATATATATTGCAGACCCATTTCAAGTTTTACGTTCTTGGATTGACAACTAAATGAACACCAGCCATGAGAATAGTAAACTATACCATATGAATGTCCAAACTTAGGATTGAGATTTCAATTAGAAGTATTATTATTGTCATTATAGTTGGGGTAGACATTTTTGGCACTGTTGCCGGAGATCGAATAGCAATGATGCCTATTAAATTTGAGCATAAAACATTGAGAACAACTCTACAACTAAATATGACATTGTCTGAAGCACAGAAAGAACACATTCAATAGTTAAATGCTCCTGATGAATGGAGAAAGATAGCTGTTCAACATACAGAGTTGATTCAAAACCAAAGAACCAGATGGCATGATAAATATATCAGAGAAAAGAAATTCAAAGTTGGTGACTGGGCACTCTTGTATGATTCCAGATATAAGGATGCTATGGGAAAACTCCAAACAAGGTGGTTGGGTCCTTATGAGGTAGAAGAAGTTTTTCACAATGGAGCAGTTCGGTTGTCCACAATAGATCCTGTTCGATTTAAACTCCTGGTGAATGGACACCGACTACGACTTTATCACAAGCCAGCTACTAGAGAAGAGTTCCTACAATAATTTACTCCTCAAAATGAAATACAAGTTCCTGCAGCAACTGGCAAGGTTCCTGTAGCAACTGTCAATGCTTCGGTATCAATTCATGAGCTTCCTATTGCATTTGAGCGTGTGGTTAAGGGTGATATTCTTGCAGCCTCTGTAGTGAACATATTTACTGTATCATAATAAAATATTTCCATGAGGAATATTGTTCTCCATACATAAAGTTCCATCCACCACACTCCATCCCACTTTCTTACCTGTCACTTCATTTCATTTCGCCATCATTTTCGCCCAATTGCAGGTATGTTTATATTGTACTTTATTTTAATTATGTATTTATTAGGTCATTATGATTTTAATTCTGTTTTAATCCACTCCAAACCCGAAATCTTGTCAGCCTATGTGGACACGTGCTAGGTTAAGTTGGGGGGGGGTACTTTATGGTCCTTTTTCCCAGTAAGATTTATTATCTTGAATTGATTTCCTAACTAACATTACTTATGATGATTATTATTTCATGCAAGTGAATAATAACTTCTGCCGCAAATTTAAGAAATGTGGATTTTAGCTTTTGTGAATCTGTCAAACATTTTGGTGAAGCTGTGGAATTATCAGAGTAAAAGATGGGTGGTGATCTGATTCACCATGAACCAACTGTCCATGAAGGGTTGCTACAGGATGTTGTCTGTGTGCATTATTTCCAAAACCACGGTTGGCTAGATTATTTCTTAAGAATTAGGGGTTTCAATGATGAAATAGCTGCGAAATTTATGCATTCTTTTGATGAAGGATAAGCTACAGTTAAGGGGTTGAGGGTAATTGCTACAGAGTAGTGAATTACAAAGGTCACAGGGTTGCTACAGGAAGGAGAACTCTTTCCAGAATCGAAGGATGCAAGGAGTGCCAGGGTAGAGTTCGCAGTTCCTACTAACAGACCCTTAATGGTGGATAGACAAGGGACTAGAAGGGTTTCTTTGCCAGCATATTGGCCTCAGGTGGCTCTATATATTATGAAATATATTACCTGTGAAGGACGATATTCAAATCTCCATTCGCCTCACTTCAAGTTACTTAGTCATCTGCGTCATGACCGGCGAGTTAATGTCCCAAATTTATTTTGGTCTACATTCCTCTGCCTTGCATGGATTGGGCTTGCAATTTTTGGGATAGGTTTTCAAGTCACCAAGGAGTTCATTTCTAGGGATTTATATCATAATATCTTCTACAAAAAAAATTAAGTGTGCCTATTCTTCATATTGTAGTTTAACAAGGTTAAGTATCTTAATTGTTCACCGTATTGCATGCCTCCAGAGTGGTAGACATGCTTGTGCATACTTGGGAATATGATAAAGAAGGTATAAAGGTTCATCAATACAAGTTTCAGTTGTTTTGGTGTACCACAATACTATATCCAATGTGTTGATGTATCATAGTCTATCATTAGTTCAATGGGTTTGTTCCTTTGTGTTAGCACTTGATGATTAATTACTTCAGGAAAAGGTTGGAGGGATGTTGTGGATTGTCTACATTTATCTTATCTTGATCCACATGATTTTTTTTGTCTCTACTCGATGGTGTAAAGGTAAATAGTTAGCAAGTTTGGTATGGTATTGATGTTTGGGCCAACAAATTGAGTTCCTTCATTTGCAGTTGATCCCGACCTATTCTATCTGCTTTGGAGGATGTTTTGAGATGTTTTTGGGTTAACTTATTCCTTGGGTTGATCCAAATCTCATTCTATTTCATTTTTCATATGTTTTTGAGCCGACTTATGTAATACTACATTTTTCATCTAATGGTTTTTTGGAGCCAACCTAATTGGTGTTTTGGGTTGTTGTGGAGGGTATTTATAGAAGAAAAAATCATTTGTGAAATGTATAAAGTAAGTAATAAGTATATAAATTGAGTATGAAGTGTACAAAGTCAGTATGATAGAGTGATTGTATGATAAAGGGAATGCAACATTTGCATATGACAAATGCTTCTCTTATAGAAATACAGTTCATGTTTTTCTCATTTAATATTTTGTGTATCCTACTAGCAAATAGTGTGTTTCCTTAGTAAGTCCATATTTATTTGTATCTTTCTCAAAAATTCCATTAGGGAGCAGTGAGCATTATAAAATAATTGTAAATTGTTTATTTATATCATGAGACAACTGTCACCATGGTTTTCCCCTCATTGAGTTTTCCATGTAAAAAATATTGGTGTTCTTGTGTGGTGCATGATTTGTTTTTAGTTATTTCTTTTGGCAGATTATATTTAATATTTAAATTGCAAATGGATGTTCAAGTTTAATTTAATCTGGATTCGTCCCCCCTCTCAACATTTGGGTTTGTTTTAAAAAACATCATCTGCAAAATGGAGGGAATAGCGGAGGGAAGAACATTTGCAGGGGGAAATTTGAATTCGAGAAATGGAGGGAACAACAATGCTAGGTCCTCTGGGTCTAAATCCACTGCAGCTTGAGGACATACAGCTGATGATGAGGATGGAAGACAGGATGGGGACCCATGAACATGGGACCCTCCTCTCGATCCTGAAAATTTAAAAAAACATGCAAGATTCTTGCCCCGAGGCGATGCAGGTTGATTTAGGTACTACCAAGGAGGGGCGAATACCTAAACCATGGAATAGCCTCTTCACTAGACATGCCTCTAGTAAATCGACTGGTGAATTTTCTCTCCCCTTTGTGAAGGATATATCAGACAATAGAATAGGTAAACTTCCGATTGAGGTTCCTGATTTGGTTATTGATCATAGCATTTCTTTAATGACTCTCTCTTTGGTGGGAAAATTTGTCGGACCCCGACCTAATATTGAGGATGTTAGATCCTTTGTTAAAAGAAAATGGAGAATGAAAGGACAGGCTGAAGTTTCTGCCCTGCCAAGGGGTTTTTTTGTGTTTTCTTTTTCATGTGGGGAAGATTTGGAAGCAGTTCTAAGTGGAGGCCACTGGATGTTTGGTAAATCATCTCTTTCTATTAGAAAATGGACCCCTAACATGGAACTAAATGATTCCTTTTTTGAATCTGCCCTGGTGTGGGTTAGACTGCCTGGACTACCATTGGAATACTGGGTGGAGGATATTTTCTCAGGAATTGCTAACTCCTTTGGGGAGCTTATTGCAATAGACCCAATGACTGTAGCTCGCAAGAGACTTGTGTATGCACGCATCTGCGTAAACATTTCACAGAATATGGATCTCCCAAGTACCATTGATATAAATTCCAAACTTGGGTTATGGGAACAAACCATTGAATTTGAATCTCTCCCTTTTGTGTGCTTTTCCTGCAAAAAAGCAGGTCACTGGGCTAAGGCTTGTCCCAGCAACCCTAAAAGACCTATGATTAAAGACAAAAATATTAATAAACCAGTATGGAAAGAAAAAAATAACAACAAAGTCTGCAATAAGGCAGAAGAAAAAAGTGGAAATCTGATTTCAGAAAGTCAGGAAAATGAATCCAATGACTTAACTAAAGACCCTACTATGAAGGGGAACAAGAAGAATGAAACTAAGGAGTTTGAAATCAAAATAGGTAATACCTTTGAAGCCCTTCAGTTGCAAGAAAAGGAGGATGAAATCAGTACAAAGACCCTTGAGGATGGTGAGATTGAGGATATCACTGACTCTCATCATGAGGAACGATATGAACCCATGTCAGAGAAAGAAGAAACCTGTTTAGGGAAAGAGCTTCAGGAATAGGACATAGAAATGAGAAGGAGCAACAAGTTTGGATCACCACAAGCAAACTTAAATGCCTTATTCTAGAACATAGAAGTAAATATGACCACTTCACCCTGGAAAAGAGAAAAGCTTTGGAGTAATATACAAGATGAATCCAGGGCAAATGATGAATCTAGGGAAGAACAACAAGAAGAAAACACGATAGAAAATGAAAAGAAAATTAAGACCAAGAAGACAGGAGGTCCTAATGGAGTAAAAACCAGAACTAGGTCTAAGGCAGATTTTGGGGCATCAAGATCCCCACCAGGATGCAAAACCATGAAATGGCACAGGGACTAGGAGAGTAAACAAAACATAGCTGATGCAAGGTAGAGAAATATCAAGGAGTCCTGCCCCCAGGTCTCAAAATGAAGGTAATATCATGGAACATCAGAGGCCTAAACGGTCTCAACAAACAGGATATATTAAGGAATCTTATTCGAGATCAAAATCCGGATATTATCCTGATTCAAGAAACTAAAATGAGCAAAGAGAAAGTGGAGAAACTTAAGTTTTTAAAAATGGGGGAGTCTGTGGCAGTAGCTCAAATGGCGCCTCTAGAGGAGTTGCTATATTCTGGAATAAAAGCACAACTTCTAGAGATATGATTGATGAGGATGGCAATATTCTATCCTTAAAAGCTAGAAATATTTTTGATGAGAAGGAATTTGTTATAACTAATATCTATGCCCCTAATTCCAAACATGCTAGAAGTAAATTTTGGGAAAAAGTTCAGCACAAAAGGAAATTTTTTTCTATGAACAGTTGGATTGTTATGGGAGATTTCAATACTCCTCTGCAAGATAGAGAAAAATTTGGAGGTAGTCAAGCTCAACCTGAAAGCAGATCCGACCTGATGGACTTTATCAGTGACAATGCTCTCATTGATTTGGATCTCAGTGGAGCCTCCTACACTTGGTCAAACCGAAGAGATGGGGAAGATCTTATCCAGGTAAGACTTGATAGAGCTCTTCTCTCTAATGATTGGATTCTTTCTCATAGTTGTTCCCTTTCTGTCATTAATAGAATTGGATCAGATCATTATCCCATTTCCTTTGTTGCTGAGAACTCTAAGCAAAATCAAAGATTCCCTTTTTGCTTCGAAAAGATGTGGATATCCCACCCCAATCTTGAAAAGTCCATTGTTGAATGGTGGAATCTTGATATTAATGGAACAACCATGTATAAAGTTGCCAAAAAACTTAAAAATGTCAAAACCAACATTAAGACTTGGAACAAAAAGGTCTTTGGTGATATTTTTGATTCAAAGAAAAAGCTAAAGGAGGAACTGAACCAGATTCAAATCTCCATCTAGAAAGAGGGCTACACAAAGTATTCCAAAGCCATGGAAGATAAGGTCCTTGACAACATTCATACCATAATTTCAAGGGAAGAAATATATTGGAGACAGAGATCCAGGGCTATATGGCTGAAGGCAGGGGACAATAATACTAAGTTTTTCCATATGACTTCCCTAAAACATAAGGCAACAAATAGAATCACCAAGTTAACTGTTGAGAACAACACTCTGACAAATAAGGATGAAATCAGGGATGAAGCTGTTAGATTCTTCAAGAAGATCTTATCTAGTAATGAGGATCTTGATCAGACCCATCAACTCAACCTGGTCAACAATATTCCTAATATTATAAACTCTTTTCCGAATAAGACCCTTGCTGCCATCTCGTCTGCTAAAGAAATAAAAAAAGCTATCTTCTCCTTTCAAGGGGATAAAGCTCCGGGCCCTGATGGATTCCCTATGTTTTTCTTTCAAGAATTTTGGAATATTGTGGGAAAGGATACGGTTAATGCGGTAAAAGAATTTTTTGGATCCAGAAGAATCCTTAAGGAGTTGAACTCCACTTTTATTGCCTTAATCCCCAAAGTTGCTAGGGCAGATTCTATGGGAAAATTTAGGCCTATTAGTCTATGCAACTCTTTCTATAAAATAATATCCAAAGTGATGATGACTAGAATGTTGGCGATTCTTCCCTTCATCATATCTGAAGAGAAAAAAGGATTTGTTCCTGGTAGACAGATTCTTGATTCAATCATTCTTGTTCATGAGAACATACACTCTCTCAGTGCTGCAAAGAAAGAAGGTTTCTTGATAAAGTTGGATTTGGCAAAGGCTTATGATAGAGTTGAATGGGATGTTCTATTTAAAATCATGGGGGCTTTGGGTTTTGATGGTAAAGTTATCAAAATAATCATAGAACTAACCACTACTCCTATGTTCTCTATTTTGGTTAATGGATCTCCTACAATTTTTTTTAAAAACTCTAGAGGGCTAAGACAAGGAGACCCCATATCACCTATCCTTTTTACCATTCTGGCTGAAAGTATGAGTAGAATGATTCATAAATTGAAACAAAGAAAAATTATCAAAGGTCTTTAACCTTCTTCTGCCAATGTGTTTTGCACTCATCAACAGTTTGTTGATGATACTATCATCATGGGATATTCTTCAGTCAAGGAGGCTGAAGCCTTCAAAACTGCTCTCAACTCCTATGCTTTGGCAACTGGTCAACTAGTTAACTGGGACAAGTCAGCTATGTACTTTCTCAATACTCCAGTCATAAGACAACATAGAATAGCCAATATAATTGGTTGTAAAGTGGACTTGTTGCCTTCTACCTACCTGGGTCTTCCCTTAGGGATGGCTCCCCCAAATTCTTTCTGGAATATGGTCATTGATAAAATTAATAAGAGACTTGCAGGATGGAAAGGTTCAATGTTATCTCAAGCTGGGAAAATGCAACTCCTCCAAGCAACTCTTCAAAATCTCCCTGTTTATGCCCTCAGTCTATTTGGTATTCTGGCTAAAATTGCTGAAACTATGGAAAGAATTCAGAAGAGATTCTTATGGTCAGGAGTTGAAGAAAAGAAGAGAATACCTTTGATTGCATGGGACAAGGTGTGTAGACCAAAGAACAAAGGAGGGTTGGGGATTAAAATTATTAAAACTTTTAACAAAGCTCTTCTTGCCAAGCAATTATGGAGAGCTTTTGACATTAAGAAAGACTGGAGTCAAATTTGGTTTGACAAATACATTAAGAATCAGACTATCCAAGGGATCCTCAATGATGAAGATATCCTGGCTGGTTCTTTCATCTGGAATAGTGTAACTAAAGCTGGAGCTGGATGGGTCCTTGGAAAAGGTGACAGAATAAGGTTTTGGGAAGACCCCTGGATGAAGAATGAAGCCCTATTTTATCAAAACAACAATCAAGTTATTGAAGAATGTAAAAGGAGGTTTGGGCTGATGGTTTGTGACTATTGGAAGGAGAATAAATGGGCCAATCTTGAGGACATCCATCCTGGTCTTTCCTCTATTCAGAAAGAGTTGCTGTCCTTTTCCCCTAACAACAACTATGATGATGTTTTCCTCTGAAAAAGTGACCCTAAAGGTGAATTCACAATTTCTTCTGCTTATAAAAACACTTTTTCTCAAATCCGCAATCCCTTTTGGAGTAAAGTTTGGAACAACATCTTGATCCCTAAAGTCAACATGTTCTTTTGGCTTGCTTCTCATAATAGTATCCTTACTATTGATAATTTAATTCGAAGGGGATTTAAATTCCCTAATAGATGTGAGCTCTGTCAGAAGGAGGAGGAATCAGTTGATCACCTATTTTTTCATTGCTCCTTCACTAGGGAAATCTGGTGTAAAATATGGGAAAAATGGAAAATTAATTGGGTCATGAACAAAAGTATTAAGGATATAATATGGCAATGGAATTATCCTACCAAATGTCAAATTATTAAAAACCTATGGTCCTTGACCCTCCCCATGATATGCTAGGGCATTTGGAAAGAAATGAATAATAGGATATTTAGGGAAGAAAAGTGTAAAACTCAGATTGTCTTTGAAAAATATGCAGGGCTATAAAGGAGAACATCAACATCCCTCACAAGAATAACCAACAATGGGCTATTAAAAATATGAATGATATGGAAAAAGGCATTATTACTGAATGGAACCTGATTGATAAGGTCTACAGAGTGGATAACAAGAAGAAGAGAGAAAACATTGTTTGGAGGTTCCCTGATTATGACTGGATAAAGGTTAATTTTGATGGGGCCGCCAAAGGGAACCCTGGAAAGGCTGGTGGAGGTGGAGTTATCAGAAATGCTCAAGGAAGGTATCTTGCTGCTTTTGCTTCCCCTTTTGGAATCCAAAACAACCATGTGGCTGAAGCTATGGCCATGCTTAAGAGCCTCTAGTTAGCCCAGGAATTCAAATTTAAAAAAATCTGGCTTGAAGGGGATTCCTTAAATATTATACAAGCCCTCAAAGGTATTAGTTTAGTCTCCTGGAATATTGCTAATATTATTAAAAATTCTAAGACTATCCTTAATAACTATGTTAGCATTTTTTTAACCCATACTTTTAGAGAGGGTAACAAGGTAGTGGATATCCTTGCTAATGAAGGGGTTAATTTGGAAAAGGGGGTCAAATATATAGGGGAAGATCACATTAAGTGGGAGATTAAGGAACAATTATATTTTGATCGCCTTAATGGAGCAAGCAAATATTATGATTGAATTCTGGGGAACGAGTACCAATGACAGAGTTTGGGGGCGGATGAACTGCCAGTCGATGAGTGCTTCTCGGCATCATAACCAAGATCACATGTGTGCGAGAGGTAATTGTAATAATAGCCAAGTTCGTATGAACATGAATGGCAATCTCAAAATTGTGAAAGTATCTTTTCAAGGAGAAGCCAGAAACACAGAGTTTTACTTGCGGGCCGAGAGTTGTAACAGAGGTGATTGTGACCTGGAAAGCAGAATGGGAGGCAGCCTTAACAGGAATGAACCGTTCGGCTATGAGCACTGGAAGAGCAAAAGGAAGGTATGGAGAAGGCTCCACCGACATAGGTTCACAGATTATATGGAGAAGCTCCATGGTAGTAGAAGCTTTGTTTCTCAGGGGTTTGCAAAAAGCTGGAGCAATAACAGGGCTACCCTGTTTGGGGAAATCTGGCACATTGATGAAAATCTGATCTCGGAGGTAATGGGGCTCAAGATGGAGGGGACCAAATTCTATAGGGATAGAAAGTACGCTGTTGAGGCCTTCAAAAACTTCCCTAAAACGGAGGACGAGAAGAGCAACCTGGAGAAGAAGGATAATATATATTACTTCACCCCCCAATAGGTAAAACCTTTCTGGCAAAAAATTCTTATGGCATTAATGGAATATTTAACTATGGATGGTAGGTTTACGAAAATTTACAATTATCACTTTGCCATCCTGAACCATTTCCGCCATGGGGTGAAAATTTCTTTGCCCTTCTATCTTGCTTCTTCTCTTAACGAGAGCTTGGTCGACCATATTAAAAAACCCAGTTCCTACCCTCTTGCGCACTAGGGTCTCATTTTGCTGATTTATGAATATATGAAGGATAAGACTAGGGCTACAAAGGATGACCCTTTAATTCTCAATGCTTAGATTTCTGAGAAAAGCATAGACTCTAGTTCGACTGAGGAGACCAGAACCCCTACCCATAAAAAAAGGAAGGTTGATATTGTGCAGGAAGAAAAGGATGTGCTTTGTGAGGAAGAAGAGGGAAAGAATAATGAAGAATTTTTTGAAAAGGAGATCAATAAGGAGGAGAAGTATGGGGAAGGAGAGGAAGGGGGCAATTCTAAGAATCGTCAACATAATATTGAAGGCTCGGAAACTGAGAAAGAGGCTCTGAAGCCTAAGGAAGGTGAAAACCCTAAAGCGGAGGAGACGAAACAAAGCAAGGATTCTGCGGAAACCATTCTGGATACCGCCCACAATTGCACCCTTGAATTCTTCAATTTTCAGAAGTGGGTGGTGGAAAACATTACCAACATGTAGGGTAAACAGAGGGAGTTGGAAGTTAAGATCAACAAGTTGATCAACATGTCTGATTCTGGGAAGCAGCACGAGGAGATGGAGAATAGTGAAGCGGAGGAAGAAATGGAAATGGAAGATTGGCTGGAGAAAGACTTGATTAAAGGTGACCTGAAACACCTCGAGGACGTCATCAAAATTCTGAAGGAACAGGTGGAGGAGGATAAGGACAATGTCAATGCCCGGATGGCTAGAAACGAGAAAGCCCTGAAAAGCCTTATGGATCATAGCCTCCAGGTTCTAAAAGTCTCCTCCCAAGACATGAATGCGCTGGTGAATCACCCAGAAAAGAAAAACCAAGAGAAGAACCTGGTGGTTATTGAAGATGCTCCTACTTCCAGCCTAAGCCACCAGACCTTTAGGCGCAGAACTAGGCAGACTATGACGAAGAAGGAAATGAAGATGAAAGATAGCCAGACTGCTCAGGAAAATACTGATTTGAGGGAAGTGGCAAAGGAAATGATGCTTTTGGTATTGGATGCAGAAGAAACCATGAAGAATTTCTAAATTTTGTTTTTTTGCTAGGCTTGGGGCCAACTTCTTGCTGGCCTTTTGCTGTCCTTTCCTATGTTGCTGGTCTTTTTGCTGGTGTTATTGCTGTTGTAGTGTTTTGTTGCTTTATTGAATATCTTTCTTATGTATCTGGGTTTCAGGTCCCTTAAAACCTATTTTTAATTAATCAAAAACATTTGGGTTTGTTCAACACCAACATCCTAAGAATTACAAAAATGAGAGATCATAGCAAAAAGTTATGAGCTCAAGAGCCCAAAAATAATATATAACTTCAATAGAAAAAATGACACCAAATAGTAGAACTTGCAAAAAAAACTCATTCCACAAGAAATTACACTAAATTAGCTTTATAAGAATATATTGTTTGTGAAAAATTAATTCTGTATGTGAAATTTATGACCATTTTCCCAATCTTGGTAAAAATTAGAAAAAAGGAAAAAGTTTTTAGGTCCAAGGAGCTAGCCCCTATGTGTGCATATGACTTCTTGGTTGCTAGGGGCAAAAAGAACCACTGTCAACCTACTTTTGATGGAGCTACATGTAGTGACGAGGGTTGTAGGCCAGGGGTTGCACCACCCAAGGCTTATAGCCCTTGATTATGCATGGGACTACAAAAGAAGGCTAAATACTTAGGTGAAAACAACACAAAAACACCCCATTAATGGTGAAATAAATAATTTTGTTTGAGAAAAAAATAATGCAATTCAAAACTCATGTGTACCATGAAATTAAAACAATTGCATCATACAACCAAAGGTACTGTTAGTGACATAGATAAAGCACAATAAAAATATCATTTTGCAGAAAGAAGATGATGTAGATATGACACCACACAAAGAATATTCATTAGAATCTCACAAAAATGTCGCCTTAGGAATATTCACCCGAGCCCCCTTTTTTTTTCTTTTTCTTTCAAAGACAATCTGTCCATACAATACAAACTATTTGGCTAAGTACATATCCATACAAACGAAAAACATCTAATGCCCCCAATTTTTTATTTTATTTTATTTCATTTTTGATATTTTGATAGTCAATCCTTAGATTCTTGGGCCTTCTAGATGTAATGGTGGTGTCAAAATTTGTTTAAAGTGCTCTAAAAGTTTAGCTACCCCTATATTTGGTAACTTAAACCCTACTTGAAACCCTTGTAGATTAGACAAAACAAAATAAATTTGATCAAATGAAAGGAAAACCTAACTTTCTCAGATACCCTAGAATCAACCATGAGGTCAATAAAACTCTTATATGCACCCAAAAATTTCTTCAAGTCATATGACAACTGTTATATTTGATAAGATGTCTATAATACTAAAGCTTTGATACCATGTAGGAGTGGATTGGTGACTACTCAACACCCATAGAATTTTTGCAAGACTAAAATATTTCCACAAGAGAGAATGGCAAGAATACCTTGCATGATAAGGATGCATGAAATGATTGATTTGATATGAATATACAATGAGATGCCTTTCTTATAAAGGCAATGTATGATGTAGTGTGAACAACTAACATGACACAAACATTAAATGCCTAATGGAAATATTAAATACCTAGGTAACTAAAAGTAAATGAGGTGAACATAGCCTTCATTATAGCTAACTTCTAGAATGACACCTAGGAGCTAAATTTTATGAAAAATATGAATATGTCCCCTCACTAGGTAATTACAAGGTACAACACCTTGACTATATACTATACATTATTCATTTTAACAATTACATAATAGTAGAATGAAAGAAAACAACCTTGCTTTATTAGCATGCGAAAAATCTCTAAAGCTAATAAGATTGTGCCAAGTTTCTTAATCTTATGAATTGAGATGAAAAATAAAAAGCAATCTAAGTAAAATTAAGATTAATGTGTGAATATGTCCTAAAGTCAATGTCACATCCCATTTTATGCTTGCATAAACCTTTAACATTAATAATACATAAAACTATATGAGACCATTAGCACAATTGACTTATATTATTTTATTCAATGATAAATGTGTGTGTGTGTGTGTGAATGATAATTAGACGTAGAATGCAAGAAATTGAGATTTAAATGGTGATGAATCATTTGTTGTGAGTGATTTTGATTATGATTATGGATTAATGTACTAACGTATTGATTAAAATTTGAGTTTAATTGAGTGCAACAAATTGGTTAAAAATGAGAATGTGGTTGAGGTAGAGGTGATGTAGGCCTTTGGCAACAGTTGGAATGATGGAACCACACACAAACATGTAGATATATTCATTTTCCATATGTAATGTTTCCTATCATGAATATTTGATTAAAATTGTATATTATATGTCTTATAATTGGTTAATTGACAATTATGGATTATGAATGGTTAAATTGGGGAATTAACTTATGGATATACATTTCATCTTATGATTTATTAAATTGGGAAAATAAATTTATTAGAAAAATAAAATATTTTCTATTTCTTTCATTTGATAACCGTAAAGGGGAAAATTTGATTTGGCAATTTGCACATAGAAGGAGAAATCACCAAATCAATTTTTACTTTGGGGGAGGAATAACTTTATATTCAAAAGAGGGGAGGAATCCACTAGATTCAGTCACAAATCAGATAAGGATTGAATGCTAAGTGGATTTATTGATTATGATGTGTTTTTACCTCTTTTGTAAGTTGGAATGCTGATTTAGGGTAGAGTGCTGAAATTGAAAACAAAACTAAGAAATTACTAAGCTATAGGTTTGAGATTTTGTCGTGCACCTAGATCTGAGTAATATAAGTTGATTAGGATCTACCCTACAAAATTGCCCCGAAAAAGCAGGGATCATGACATGGTAACATGGTCCTCCAAATTTTTTGCACACCGAAAATGTTTTTTATCTCTATGTTTGAAGCTTATTTTGAGAAATACAGCTACACACATGTTTCCTGCACACAGAAAGAAAGGGAAATAAGCTAGGAATAGGGGCTTGCCTTAGGTCAAACCTTGGTTTTAAAATTAACCATGAAATCGAGATAAATGTAATTGAAATGATTGAAAGGAAAGGTTCTCCTTTTGAGGGAGATACTAAATTATGACTAAAAATGGAATGATTATACCTCATGAATTTTTTCTTGCCTCCAAATGGAATTAGGGTTTCATGAAATATGATGTATATCTCCACTTCAATACTTGATCCTTGACTTTATTGCTGCTCCAAAGCTTGAAGGAAGACTGAAAATGCTCAATTGCTCTTGAATGCTTGATCTCATGTGTTCTTGATGGATGCTTGTATGTTCATGTGTTTGATAGATGTTCAAATGAGAGGGGAAAACCTCTTTATATACTTTCCCATTGAGAAAATTAATTAATTTTCCGACATGAGCCAACACGGCGAGGGAAACCCCACTAAAATTTGAAATGTGAAAAAGGGTTTAAAGAGGGCCCATTTTAGGGAGGACCATGACGCCACGTCCTGGTCCTGCCCTATTTTAGGTCATGATCAAGGTGTATGTTAAGTGCAAAATCAAAGTTTTTGATGTTTGTGATGTGTATGGGCATAATCAGGTCTTCAATCAGGCCAAGGGGCACACTAAGGTGAAGACCCAAATACGATTGAAATTGCAAGGGGTATAATTTTAGGACGCTACAATAACATTATTATTTTCACACACACACACATTTGTAAGTTGTATCATTATACAATTTCACATTCACTTGGGTCTCACTATAGGTTCCATAACCCTAACCACAAAGGTTGGTATTGTAGAGTAGGAAAATTGAATTGTCATGAAGCGTGTTCATCCCCTTAAAAGAGTCAATTACCTTTTCTCAAATCCAAGAAAACCTTTGAGGTCCTTTATCCTCTGTTTTCTCACTAGGATGCATGGAAAACATAAACTTGCTTGATACTAATAGATAAATGTATTTGGACCACAAAACTAGAATGCATTAGTCACAAAGACTATTTAATGAGCTATTTACACTCTCTACCCAGGATGCATGCATGGGTTTAGGATGACAATGCAACATGGAAGTGTCCCATATGAACAAAGTACAAAATGACAAGAATTTAGGGTTTATTTATTAAATTCTATGAAACAAAGGACAATAATAAATAAAATGAAATGTATCAAAAAGAAGACAAAGAGCCTATAAATAAAAGATCACAAAGGGTCCAACAAGTGTAGCCTCCAACCAATGCAATGCTTCCCTTTGATTAACCTACACACAAATAAACAAATATGAGAATTTTGGGGCTATGATTTAGATGTCTATCATAGTTAGATCATTGCTTCAGTGTTTCCACATCTGCAAACAACCAAGATTGATTGATTAGAAGATAACAATGGAAATGCAATGAAAGAAGAAACACAAATGCTATGCTATCAAAGAGATGATTAAACAAAAAGAACAAAAAGATCAAAAAGAAAGAGAGGTGTATATGGTGAAAATGGATAACAACAATGTTAAAAGACTAAATGAATTCAAACACAAAACCATAGCCTAACAACAACAAAGATCCACCATAACATATGAAGAATACCTAAGACAATGCAAATCAAATGAAATCACAAAGATTATACCATCACATGTCTAATAGGGTTTGAATCTCCATTCTTCCTATCTCCATTGATCTTGCTTGATATATTTGCTCTCAGATTTTATGTGCAGAAGAGCTCAACAAAGAACGGAAATGTGGTTGCAAGTAGGCTTGATTGCATATGCAAGTTCAAAAGCGTAGTCGGGGCTGAATGCATAGTGAGTGAGTCAGGATGCATAGATTTATTAGCCAGGGTTTGATAATGAAGGAAGCATCTCCTTATATAGAAGACACTATAAGAAATGGAGGGATAAGATTGAGAGGTGTAAAAGAGGTCAGCTATGATTAGAGGGTAGGTAGAGAAAATAAGAAAATAATAAGAGGGTAGGTAGTGTATGAATTAAGAGATGAATGACATGTGTCATGGGTAGAAAAGGTTAATGAATTAATTAAATAAATAAAGATTTATTTAATTAATAGAAGAAGTGGGATCAATTAAATAAAAAGATATTTATTTAATTTAGAGAAAAAAGATAATTTAAATAAATAAATGAATTTATTTAAATGAGAAATAAGGCTAGAAGAGGATAAATGAATTAATTAAATAAATAAAGATTTATTTAATTAATAGAAGAATTAGGCTAAAGTAATTAAATAAATAAAATATTTATTTAATTAGACATGACAATTTTAGGTGTCTACATTTTGCCCCTCTTTGAGACAATGCAGCCTGTCACGTTTTTTCAAAGAAGATAATATGAACTGATACAAAGTTGCCCCAAGATGGGAATGATATGCCCCCTCGAGAGATTGGATGAAAATGTCTGAAAAGATCGCAGACAATCTCTCGATAAGAAAGAAAGGCTAGAATAGATTGATCAGATAGGATAGAGTGACAAAGTCAGGGGATAAAGAAGACTGACTCCGGAGATGAGGGCTAGGACTAGGGCTAGGGCAGTCTATAAGATAGACTACAAGGGAAATACATCCTCATTTTCATCCACACATCCAAGAGATCAGAGTGCAAAGCGAGATAGAGTAGCAGCAGTTAGCAACGATGGCATTGGTGCATAGATTCGATCGCATTCGCCGATATCAGAGGCCAACAGATGCAGGAGAGCCGGTAAGTACCGCAAAACCTCCTTGTACTTTGTTGTAATAAATGTTGTCATAAATGCATATTAGGTAGTGCATTAAATGCATTCTAGAATAATGTCCAAAAAATGTCAAAATGTCGAGGCGCATCTGTGTTGGTGCCAGGCGCGTCTATGTTGGCTAGGCACGTTTGTGTTTGTGCCAGGCACGTCTACGCTAAGAAAAGTGTCTGTGCCAAATACAAGCGCGTCTGCGTTGTTCAGGCGCGTTTGTACAGGATAGGTGCATCTGTGCAGAGCATAGGCATGTCTGTGTATTCCAGGCGCGTCTGTGCAGAGCAGGCACGTTTATGCAGTCTATAAGCGCGTTTATGTCATGAAGGCACATTTATGTCTTCAAGGTCAAATCGGCAGTTCTGTGATGGACATACACTGTCGATTGGATAAGTTGCTGAGAGGATACACTCAAGCAGGTCCTCTAGGGAAGATGAGGGTAGCAAATAGGGCTAGGATTGACAATTCTGTGATAGAACATACGTTGCCAATTAGGAAACTACTCAAGAGGATTCACTCAAGCAGAGGCCCTAGGATAGGATAGATCAAGGTACTTTGTGATGAATAGGGAGTACCAAGACATAGTACTTTGTGATGAACAGGGAGTACAAATGTGAGCAGCACTTTGTGACGAACAGGGAGTGCAAATGTGAGCAACACTTTGTGATGAACAGGGAGTGCAAAACACGTAGTACTTTGTGATGAATAGGGAGTACCACTAGGATAATCAGCAACACTTTGTGATGAACAGTGAGTGTCACTAGAATAGAAGCAACACTTTGTGATGAACAGTGAATGCCACTATGACTGACATGATTGATTTTCTTGACTGTAGGAGTATTTGCCTATGCTGGAGTCGCGAGAGAGATTCCCGTCGACTCAGAGGTTGCGACCAGAGTTGACATTCGAGGACAGAGCTGTCATTGAGGGTATGGGTTTGTGACATATTATGTATGTGCCTGAGTTTCAGGCAAACATGGGGTTGCTGACTGCACTGGTTGAGAGATGGCACTCAGAGACTTGTACATTTCATTTGCCGATGGGTGAGATGACAGTCACCTTAGAGGATGATTATAGGATTCTACAGGTACCGATCGATGGGGAGCTAATTCCTTATGATCGAGAGGGAGATAGGGAGGCCCTGAGACAAGTGTTTTAGGATCTCAGACTAGAGATGAGAACTGGACACGTGGCATGGGACACGATGACAGCGATAGGACTGGCACTACCAATAGTGCTAGGAGGAGTGATCAGTGGGTTCCTGTGTCCATACAGGGCGACACGAGGGTTGGCTTTGGGCTGGGGGAGCACCTTGGAGACACTGGTTACACAACACACCAGATATGCCTAGGGACCATGTGTGCTGGCACACTTGTACTATGAGCTGCATCAGTTTGTGTAAAATGGATCCGTAGGATTGGGCTGCAGAGTTACATTGCTGTAGGTATGGGCCTATGAGCATCTGCCGGTTACTCGATCGATACACTTCAGGGGAAGGGGTCATGGATGTAGTTTTGTGCATTTATATGATATGATTACATCACAGCCACAGATTGGCAGGTTGGAGCATTGGTGTCGAGTCCTGGATGAGATCGACACTATGATATGGAGGCCGTACCTTGGGTGCGAGCAGTGGGAGGAGGATGTAGTGGATCTACCTTATACTTTTCGGAGCAGATATCTGATTGGGCAGATGCCCTATATATTGGAGAGACAACTGATTGACAGGGTATGCAGGCAGTTTGGCCGTATTCAGCGGATGCCATGGGGTTCCGAGATGTATGCTCAGACAGTCAGGGATCAGACACACTTTGGGCCATTGTTGTCGTATGATCAGGCCATGATGCAGATGGTGGAGATGGTTCCCTTGCCATGGGATATGTGGCCAGATATTGAGGATGCAGGTATGGATGCAGAGTACACTACATATTGGGCTGAGCATCCATTCCCACGACTAACAGACCCAGGGGAGGTGATAGATGGAGATGGTGGGGGGGATGGAGATGATGATGGAGATGGTGGAGGTAGAGGCCGACAGAGGAGGCAGGGTGTAGTTGGAGAGAGGAGGGTGGCTCCACGGAGAGAGGGTGGGGAGGAGAGAGGGTGGGGAGGAGAGACAGGTTCGGGTGGTGAGGGGTCGTGGTGGATTGCCATTATAGGTGCTAGCAGCACAGGGTCCTAGACAGGTGCAGGGACAGGGGCAGAGGCAGGTATAGGTACAGGCATAGGCACCAGTATAGGGGGAACCACAGGCAGAGGCATAGGGGGCCGAGGAGGAGGAGGATGAGCTGCTTGAGCTGAGGGAGATCTGCTAGGGACATGCAGATGAGATTCAAGACTTGGAGAGGGAGACAACTAGGCTCAGGAGGCGACTGAGGGAGATAGAGCATGAGCAAGATCAGGCTATCCAGTGCTATACTGAGGCTGAGATAGCGCTGAGGGCTGGGAGGCAGGCGTCAAAGGATATAGGGGCTGGATATGCCTATGTTCTATAGGTAGGGGAGGAGATAGGTTACTATCGAGACCTATATTACGGGGCAGTGCCACCAAAGTAGTGGGTGAGGAGCTTTCGCAGACCATCACGGACAGCGACAGCTACGGGAGGGAGCCAGAGGAGATAGGCGTCCAGCGGTGGGGTTATGGGTCCTCCACCACCACCAGATAGAGGGGACAGGAGAGATGATCCTGGGGCGGGTCCTTCTAGGGCTCAGACTCTATCGAGGCTAGGCGGCTCTGAGGGAGAGAGTTCATCATAGCTGTAGAGGGCTCCCTATGTATCAGTGTTTTGTACCATTTTGTATTATGATGTAGAAACCTTCAGATGATTTTGTCACCATAGATTTTGACATCATTGTATCATGACACTTTATATATATATATGAGATGATTCATCTTTGCGGCAGCTATATGCATGTGTACCTATGTGATGAGATGTTTCAATGATGTATGTTTCTATGTGATGCTTATGAGATGTTTTATGATGATGATTATTATATGGATGCAAATATATACATGATGGATTGCAATATTTTTGTTCTTTTATGTTTTGAATATGCTATGCTAATGCAAATGTGAATGTATGAAATGCGCATGAATATGATAATGCAAATAATTATTTACATGATGAGAATGTAAAATGTGCTAACATGTGTTGTGTGCAGGATGTGATGCAATTGTGATATCTATATGTATGTATGAAATGCTTAATATGTGGTAATGTAGGTGCAACTACATGAAATGCAAATATTTTTGGCATGTCATTATACTCAGTTGTGTGATAGCAGGCTACACTGACTCAGGAAGGATGATGGAAGTCAATCAAGAAAGGGGGATGGAAGATAGAAGATATGGAAGTGAAAAGAGCTTCTTGTGCATTATCATCATTGAGCTTTATTATGGCAAGTAGGTTATGACAATCGAGGCATATGTTCGACCCATAAAGTCATTGTACCTGTTTGCATGGAGATAAGACAGTTGCAAATAAGGAATGCCCCAGTTCATACTAGACCCACAGTGTCCTCATATCCTTGGACAAGTCATAGCATTACTAAGAGACAATCCACAAACATCAAAGAAAAATAGGTGACAATACCCCATGCTCGCCTTTCTAGTCAAAGACATCCTAGAGATAAAATCTCTAGTCAGAGACATCCTGGAAAAGCTAAAAGACATGTCACCAAAAGATAAAATCAAAAGAAAACCAAGAATCGAAACCAACATCCACTGTAGTCCTCAAGTTTAGTGTCTCTTGTCACTTGTATAAGTCTTATTTGATTGTGGTCACAATGTTTACTTTCACAAAAAAAGGATAGATAGTCATTGAACCATAATGTTGTCTGAGTCTGTTGAAAGATTTGATTTGTTGAAGCCCATTGTTGCTACTTTGTCTCATCTGAAACTGACTGAATCCATGAAACTGATACTTTATTGCGGAGAAAGCAAAACTTTATTGTGGATCGGCGATGCAGATGTTGCTTTATTGCGGATTGTGTGCGGATAGACTGAAGAAAAGTGGAAGAAACTGTACTCCTCGAAACATGTGATGCTCTCAGTTCCACACCCATCACTAGACGTAGGATTTGCCTTAGCCACAGATAGGAGCTGATTTATTATGGATGGAAACAGTGAAAATGAAGGTTTATTATGAATGGCTAACCAATCTTAGGTAGATCAATAAGAAGCCATGATGGGAATGGGTGTTTATTATGGATGAAGAGGTTGTGAGTGTGTGCAAAGTGAAAGGATGAAATGGAATCTTGAAGGAGGGAGGAGCAGTGTCTCTATGCATGGCACTGGTGACCCAATTTTCACCATGGTACTTGCCCAGGGAGCCACCAAAGTGGTTTTCACCATTGGATGAAATGTTTTCTTTTTGTTTTTCAATTTTTTTTTTTGTGTCACAAGGCGCCTGTTTGCCAGGTTTTCACCAAGTAACGATTTTTTATGTTTTATGATTTTTTTGTATTTTTGAATTAGGATATTCTGAAGAGCTATGTGTAAAACCTATGAAGGTGCATGCTGTTGATAGGATCCTCTAAATGTTCACCCTCTGTGGTTGAGAGCTGATATGCACCAGATCCATATGCTGCTGTAATTATGTAAGGACCAAGCCAGTTTGGTTCAAACGTGCCCTTCTTCTCTCTGTCTTGCTGATTTTTGGGGTTTTCTCTGAGAACCAAATCACCTACCTCAAATGTGCGAGGCTTGAATTTGTGATTGTAGCTGTGACTCATTCATTGTTGATAAGCCTTGAGATGATTAAAAGCAGTTTGTCTTCGTTCATCCAATAGTTCAAGTTCATGTAAGCGAGAGACCCTATAGTCTTCATCACTGATAATGTTTTGCAAAGAGACTCATAAAGAGGGTAGCTCGATCTCAATAGGCAAGATAGCTTCAGCGCCGTAAACAAGTGAATAGGGTGTAGCTCATGTAGGTGTACAGATACTTGTGTGGTAGGCCCAAAGTGTGGGATTAAGTTGGATATGCCAATTACGACCAGCATCGTCGACTGTCTTTTTTAAGATTTTAAGGATTGTTTTATTAGACGCCTTAGATTGACCGTTACCTTGGGGGTAATATGGTGTGGAGAAACGTTGGGAAATATGGAAGCGGTCACAGAGTTCACAAACATCCTGGTTTTTGAAGGGAGGCCCGTTATCGGTGATAATGGAAACAGGAATACCGTATCGACAAATGATATAGTTGAGAATGAATGTAGCAATTTGTTTTCCAGTGACTTGCATGAGAGGCACGACTTCGATCCATTTTGTGAAATATTCTATGGCAGTGATAATGAATTTATGACCGTTGGAGGATGGAGGGTGAATCTTGCCTATGAGATCGAGTCCCCACTGACAAAAGGGCCAAGGAGTCGCAATTGGTTGAAGTTCTTGTGCTAGCGCATGGATGAGGTCTCCATGAAGTTGACATTGCTTACATTTCCTGACAAATTGATATGAATCTTTTTCCATACTGGGCCAGTAATATCCAGTCCTGATAAGTTTCTTGGCTAAGGTAGGACCACTAGAATGTGGACCACATATCCCTTCATGTACTTCACGTAATGCAATTTGAGCTTCGTCGCTTTCCAAACATCTAAGAAGAGTGCCATCTAGACCTCGATGGTATAGGACATCGTCTAAAATGATGTATCGAGAAGATTGGCGAATGAAAGTGTGACGTTGGTTATTGGATAGGTCAAGAGGACAGGTATTATCACGAAGGTAGGTGAAAATGGAACCATCTAACTGGGACTCAGGACCGACGACACATATTATCTCAGTAGGAGTGATTTCATATGAAGGAACCAAAAGGTTATCCACCAAGAACTCATAGCGAGTCTCATTCAGAGGTAGATTGATCAGTGAAGCAATTGTAGCCATGGCATCTGCGGCTCGATTATGCTCTCTTGGTATCTGCTCAAAGTCTATTTTTGTGAAATGTTGTTTAAGGTCATCCACCATTCTTTTGTAAGGCATTAATTTCTCATCCTTTGTTTTGTAATCATCAGTTGCTTGATGAATTACAAGTTGAGAGTCCCCAAAAACACGAAGTTCCTAGATCTTCCACTGAACTGCAATCCGTAATCCAGTTGTTAATGCCTCATATTCTGCTATATTATTAGTGGAGGGAAATGATAATCGATATGATTTTGGTATATAATCCCCTTGAGGAGTTATGAAGAGGATGCCAACTCCTGCCCCATGCTATGTATATGAGCCGTCAAAGTAAAGTTGCCATGGCTTTGCATGTGACACTGTTAAAATGGATTCATCTGGAAATTCTGAAATTAGAGGAACATCATCTATCATGAGGGCATCTGCTAACTGATCTGCGATAGCTTGTCCTTTTATTACTTTTCTGTCCACATACTTGATGTCGAATTCACTCAGGATCATTACCCATTTGGCTAGTTGCCCAGTAAGCGTTGCTTTATTGAGAAGGTATTTCAATGGATCGATCCTTGCAACCAACTTAGTCTTATGAGTTAGCATGTAATGTCGTAATTTCTGCGAAGCAAAGACCACAGCAAGACATGCACACTTAATTGGTGTGTAATTTAGCTCATATCCCACCAATGTGTGACTGATGTAGTATACTGCCTTTTCTTTACCCTCAGCAACCTGTTATGCTAAGAGTGCCCCCAATGTTGTTGAAGTAGCTGATATGTATAGTAATAAAGGCTGATCTGGAACTGGTGGCATCAAAACTGGTGGATTCAGAAGATAACCTTTGAGTATCTGGAAAGCCTGTTGACAGTTATCATCCCATTTGAATTTGATGTTTTTATGTAGCAAGTGTTGAAAAGGATTACACTTATCTGCAAGTTGTGCTATGAATCTTCGTATGGACTGGAGTCTCCCTTGCAAAGATCGAAGCTGACTGATGTTTCGTGGTGGTTGCATCTCTAGGATGGCCTTGACTTTTGCTGGATTGGCTTCAATTCCTCTTTTTGATACAATGAATCCTAGGAGCTTCCCGGAGGTTACTCCAAAGACACATTTCTTGGGGTTTAATCTTACTTTATACTTTTCCAACCAATCAAATATGATTGAAAGTATGTCCAAATGTGTATCTCTGTCTATTGATTTACCCAAGAGGTCGTCAACATAATCTTCCACAGTTACGTGCATGAGATCATGAAAGATAGTAGTCATGGCTCTTTGATATGTAGCACCTGCATTTTTTAGCCCAAAGTGCATGACATTCCAACAGAAAGTTCCCTAAGGACAAGTGAATGCTGTTTTGTGCTGGTCTTCGGATGCAATTTTTATTTGATTGTAACCAGAGAATCCATCCATCAAGTCAATATTTGGTAACGGAAAATCATCCTTAGGACAAGCTTTGTTGATGTCTCTGAAATCTGTACATATTCTGATACTACGATCTAGTTTACTAACAGGTACTAAGTTGGAGATCCATTCAAGATAATCAATTGGGCGTATGAATCCGACATCCAATAATTTCTCAAGTTCTATTTTGACTAATAATGCCACTTGTGGATGCATCTTTCTTAATTTTTGTTTCACTGGTTTTGCCCCCGGTTTAACTATCAAATGATGCATTACCAAATCCCGATCCAATCCAGGCATATCAGCGTATGACCATGCAAAGTTGATTTGTTGTTCCATGAAGAAACTTATGAATTTTGACCTTTCTGACTCTGTCAAAGATTGAGTTAGGAATATGTTGTGTGGAACTTCTTCTGTACCAATGTTTGTTTTGATAGTCTCTTCTACCAACATGGATGACTTTTCCTCATATGATGTTGGGAGAATGTCGAGCCTTCCAGAGAGGTTTTCGTCCTCAGATACGTCCTTTCTTTTTACTTTTTTGGGGTCAGACAGTGCCACAGTGTGGTTTTCGCCATAAGACCCTTGGTTTGTTTTTATTTTTACATTTTTGCGACTAGAAGGCCCGACACCCTCACCGAAATATGCCACGCTATTGAGTTCTATAGTGTATCTCGCTTTATGGTCCCCAGGGGGAAGATCATCTTGTATGCCAAGATAGTCAATAAAAGCTTCATCATTTTGGAATGTGTCAGACTATGCAGGTCCTTCATGGTCCTAGTCAATGAGTTGGTGGTGAACAAGGGGAAGGCCTTTGATGTCCTCAAAGTTAGCAGGGTTAAGAGTGAAGATGCAGTTATATTTAGCTATGTCGAGGTAGTTATCGAGGTCATTGTTGGCACTCTCCTTATCAGTCTTGATCGTGAATGAATCCAAATTATCATCACTAGTAGCCCATTCCGGGACAGGTGTTCTCATTCTATGTGATTTCAACCCAGGACCTAGAGGCAAAGACTGTATGGGTTCCTCTAGGGTTGTTTCTTGACCAACTTTGAATTTCCTATTAAATTCCTCTTCTTCTGTTGGTTCACTTGGTTCTCTGAATGTCTCGGTGAGCTCATAGTCACTAGAGGATTTGTCTGAACCCCATTCCCATTCATTGGAGTCTGTGGAATAGCGGTTTTCTTGTTGAATTTTGACAACTTTGATTTGTAATGCTTCTTCTATCCTTTGAGTGTGGACCTTGGAAGTCATGAAACCAAGTCCCTTCAAGCATTCCTTTTTGAATGTCAATTCAAGTTGTAAAGGTTCAATGATGCCTTCCTTTCTTAACCCAAGACGGCTTTTGCCATCATACCCAAATTTTTATAGAATCTTGAACCCTTTGCCATACTTCTCACATGGTATACTGATGTGATCTTGTGTATCATTTTCAAGGTCTTTGTAAAGCATTTTGTATAAGTCTTCCTCTTCCAGTTCACCCCATTTTTGAAAGATAGTAGGGTCCCATTTGAGTATAATGATAGATACCTGCTTACTAGGATGTGGTCTTCCATATTCTTTTGGTGAACTCATGACTTGTTGTAAGTACATGGTCTAATTCAAAGTGTATTCACCCATGCCCTTGTCCTAGAATTTGCCCTTAAGTTCACCTTGTTTTGATGTCGAAGGTTTTAATGACTCAGGATCAATGTATGCAGAAGAAGGAACAGCTTCGCGATTATTGGGAATGATGGTCTCAGTTTTTGGTCTCAAGTTATTGCAATATATTAATGGATTAGGATCTCCATTAACTGTTATTTCAACTCCATTGTGAGGAAACTTGATGCATCGGGGATATGTAGATGGGACCGCGCTCATTTCATGAATCCAAGGACGTCCTAGCAATATGTTGTATGTGAGATCAAGATCTAGTACTTGACAAACCACATCCTTTGTAACTGGCCCAACTCTGAGAGGTAAGGTGACTGTGCCCTTGGATGAACGCTCTTCATCATCATATGCTTTGATGGTAATTTTGTTTGTAGAATTCATATCTTTGTCGGAATATCCCAATTATTTAATAGTGCTCAATGTACAAATGTTTAGACCTGCTCCTCCATCTATCAGGACTCATTTGATTCTATGTTTGTGTATGAAGGCTTCAATGTGTAATGGTGCATTATGTGGCTGACTTACGGAGGTGTCATCGGCTTCTATGAATGTAAGAGAGTGTGGAATGGAAAGGTATCCCACCATGGCTTGAAATTGGTCCACGTTCAAATCAGTAGGAATGACAGTGTCTCTCAAAATTTTGTCAAGAATGGCTTTATGTGCGGGGGATATGCGTAAGATTTCAAGGATGGAGATAAGCGCAGGTGTCTTCCCTAACTATTCTACAAGGTCGTATTAAGGCTTGGTTGGTGAGGAAGTGGTGTTTTTAGCTGGAGCACCTTGCAAAGTGAATTTACCTCGACGGGTTGTAACATGACATTCAGAGGTAGGTTCGGAACAAGATCCAATTCCTTTCAGAATGATCTTGGGTCTCTGGGTAGAATTCTCAAGGGTTTTGTCCTTGATGATAATGGTAGAGACATAATTGTCCATTGAGATGTGATTAATAGTTGAATCATAGTTATAAGGTGCTCTGGTATAGTTGGTCTGGTCATCTGTGGCTGCAGATTTTCCCTTGTCATGTTTTGGGAATGGTTCCTTAAACATCTCATGTTCTTGATTGGATGAGTGTCCTTCAATCTCAATGTCACCTCTATCAATAAGATCTTGTATAATGGTCTTCAGTCGATGACAATTTCCTATTTTATGACCCTTGCTCTTATCGAATTCACAATACTCATCATCATTCCACCAATTTGGTTTGACCTTTGGCTCATATGGTGGAAAATCTAGAATTTTGATTACTTTGTTTGCCACTAGCTTCTTGAAAACTGACTCAAGTGGTTCTCCCAATGGGGTGTACTTCCTTCATGATCTAGAAGTTGTTTGAGTATTCACTTGATTGTTTGTAGAGCTTGATCTCGAAAAAACAATTTTGGGTCGCACTGTATTGGCATCAACAACACCATCATTGACTGTGTTCTTGTTTTTATTCCAAAATCTTGGCTTATCTTTTCCTTTAAAGTCATCTTTGTTTTCCTTGAATATCTTAATGACTCCTTGTTCAATTAGGACCTTTTCTATCACTAAGCCTTTTTCAATGATGTCCTTGAAGGTGGACAAACAAGCTTTCCTTAGATCATAGCCTATGTCTTTGTTAACATTTTGGGTGAACATCTCCACCATTTGTTTTTGTGGAATTTCACAGGAGCATCTGCTGGCTAGATTCCTCCATCTTTGTAAAAATGATGAAAAAGACTCTCCATCCTTTTGCTTGGTGTTGCACAAAGTAGTGACTGATATGTCTGTCTCTATGTTGTATGAGAAATGTTGGATAAATGCCTCTGCTAAGTCACCCCATGACTTAATTCCAGGTGGAAGTTGGGAGAACCATTCCATAGCTTGATCACCTAAGCTTTGTGGGAATAATCTCATCAAATATGTCTCTTCTGAAGCTACCTCAATGCAAGCTGTGAAAAACTGTCTTATGTGTGCCTTAGGATCCCCTTTTCCTCTATACTTATCAAACTTAGGTGTCACAAAGTGTGTAGGAAAAGGAGGCATTGGAATGCTCTTGTCAAATGGATAAGGACATATGTCTCTCATTGTGTATGTTGGCTTTGGTTTATTTATGTCCTCCATTTTCTTTTGTAAGTCCTTGATTTGTTGATCCAAATTGTTCTTAGGTGGAGACTGACTTCTTGGACCATACCCCATGCCTGAACCACCGGGTGGAGGAGGAGCATGTTGCATATATGGACGGTATTGATCATACACATGTTCATATGGAGGAGCTCTATAATGATGTTGCGTATATGGACCACTTGGTATAGAGTCATGATGAGTAATGAAATATCTGCTTTGTCCATGTATACCATACTCTACAGGGATGTCATGAGTTTGTTCTAGTGTGTTGCCCCCAAATTTGATGCGGGGTTTCCTTGTGTCCAAATTTTGAGCATGCCTTTGAGTATCCAATTGCTTTGGTGGTTGATCCTTAGCATTGGTATGTGATTGAGCATATTTTTCTGCATAAGACTTCCATAATGGTTTGCGAAAGTGAGTATCATATGCTTGACGATGTGTGTATGGGACCTCTGGTTTTTGAAACAAAGATGATGGTGATTTAGGCACCATATGTGGTCCTCTATTGCCTCCACTGTTAGGCCTCCTTTGAGATGTTGGAGTGAGTTTGTTGCAAAGGTCAATTTTCCATTATTTGAGACATGTCAAAATCATGAGGTATCTTGACTCCACTTTGTGCCATCACTTGTAGGAAGTATTGTCTATCCCTCCTCATTATTTCCTCAACCAATCGATTAAAATGAGGATTCATAATGGTGTCTTCCACTTCTGCTGAATGTACAGAAAAGTTGTCCATATTGTCATTGTGTGTATCATTGTTGTTTGTAATGTCCATGTGCTCAACATTTGGAATGTTTCTATAGGCATCCATGTCAGGTAATGTAGTATGATCAGAATTGAAAAAGATATCATTGTCATACTCATAGGAACTCATGTTTGTAGACTCTTGAGCCTCTTTAGTTTCTCTCCTAGATTTTTGGGAATGGGTTTCAACCATGAACTAGGTATTGACCAAGATGTGTGAGACTAGATGAAAATGGAAAGAGTATGGAAGACCAAGAGTTGGATGGAATGTAAATGAATCTGAGGTGTACTTTCAATGTCCAAAGTGTAAGACCAAGTATGTATGTAGTAGAGTAGGTGTGTCTTCCAAAGAGATGATAGTTTCTCTTGATGAGGTAAGTTGACCTTGACTCTAAGTAAGACCAAATGAGACCCAAAGGTGATAGACCTTGATGAGGGACCACTTAGCAAAATGTTGTTGTATGTAGTGTGTTGACAAAGTATGATGAGGACAAGCAAGTGACCTTTTGACTCAAGTTTAGACAAATGTGAATGTAATGTAAGGTGTAAAGCAATGATGGACTTTGTGAGACCTAAAGACAGGTTGAATGCTAGGTGAAAACCTAAAGAGATAACCTAGGAAGCTCATTGAGTCTGAAACTGACTGTTCTTGTTTGCTGAATTATGAAAGTTCTCAATCCTGAACACAGACGTGTCTGTATACTTCACAGATGCGCTTAAATGACATAGACGCTATTCTGACAGACACAGATGCATTTCTGAGATGTTATAAATGCAAAGTTTCTCAAAACACAGATGCGTTTCTGCCCTTCACAGACGTGGTTATACAACATAGATGCTATTATGTCAGACACAGACACATTTCTGCAAAATTTGTGCAATTTTTTCCAATCTGTGAAGTTGCTTTGTTGTGACCAAATCTGAATGTTTGACTATTTTTCATGACAAGAGGACACAGTGTCGATGAGGACTCAATGTTTGCAAGTTTTAGACTCAAAAATGACTCAAAGAAAGTGTGATGTCTGATGTAAAATTGTTTTGCATACACTTGAAGACACAAAAGACACAATGTTTTGATGTTTGATCTTGAATGTTTGATTGTTCAAAATAAGTCAAGCACAATTCTTATGGCTAGCCAAGACAATAGTTGTTGATCCCACATGGAGTTTCCCCCAAGGCTATGCTATTCAGAGCGGATATTTAGATGCTTGACCCCACTGGCTCCACCCTCGGCACTCACTTCTCGGGGCAGCCAAGCATCAGTCCTCATGAAAACTCCTCGTGGCGAACTTTGTATCTCTACTAAGAACCGTATGTGTGTGGGCCGCTACCAGAGGTCCGACCTCCTGCCTCAACAACTAGAAGGATTTTGGCTTCTAAAACAAAAAGGTGCTAGTAAGGGCATCCGCTCGTGTGGCCATACACGTGACACTTTTAGCTCTTTAAATACAGAAGGCTCCCATCCGGTAGGGGTTACACCCTATAAATGATCAAATAAATTTGATCAAATGGGTTTATGGGGAGACATAGTGTCGGTATGAACTAATCAGCACACGTTATTCATAGTTTTCACCATGAATACAGTTATTTATAGTGGTTTGGAAGAAGATGGCTTTTCTTTTGCTACCACTTGGGTCGTTCTCTTCTCACTAGTAGTCCTAATGACCACACAGGGAGATAGACCCTCTAAAGATTAAACAAAAAGAGCCTATTGCTCAAGACACAAAAGACAATGATTCAATTTTAGTGCACCAATTGAAGTGTTTGCTAGTTTATGAAAATAAGGCACACAATAAAAATCCAAAAACCCTTGCCAAGGACCTGCAACAAAGATTTATTAGTAGTTTGGATTGTTTGAAATAATCACCCCTTCCTGCAAGCACACAAGTTAGGTAAATTTTAGATCCAAAAGACTTTGTGAAAATAGGGGCCTTCAACAAAACGATTTTGCTTTCAAGACAAGCTGCACCAATTTCGTTAGCTAGATCTAAAAATGCTAGCTCAAAATAAACCAGATCTAAAAAATCGAATGACTAAAAACTGAATCAATGAAAACCCCCAAAATGACATCAGCGCACACAGACACGGTTACCATAAACACAAACGCGGCTTCTGGATGTAGACGCACTTTTGTGACACATAGATGCGGCTTCGGAACGTAGACGTGGCTTCTGGACGCAAACGCACCTAAAAACCCCATAGACGCGATTAGGGAACATAGACGTGATTTCCAGAATCATAAAAAAAAAAAAAATACTATTGAGGGTGTGGACGTGGTCCTAGATGTTGTAGATGCGGCAGAAAACCAAAAACGCGATCCAAAACTACGCAGATGCGAAAATACCAAAATACTGTCAAAAATGTCAGATCTGCAACTTCAAAACACAAAATCTGCAACAAAGATGTTAAATGCAAAAGGGACAAGAGTCCCACCGGGCGTGCCAAAATGTATATGGTGAAAATGGATAACAACAATGTTAAAAGACTAAATGAATTCAAACACAAAACCCTAGCCTAACAACAACAAAGATCCACCATAACATATGAAGATTACCTAAGACAATGCAAATCAAAAGAAATCACAAAGATTATACCATCACATGTCTAATAGGGTTTGAATCTCCATTCTTCCTATCTCCATTGATCTTGCTTGATATATTTGCTCTCAGATTTTATGTGCACAAGAGCTCAACAAAGAATGGAAATGTGGTTGCAAGTAGGCTTGATTGCATATGCAAGTTCGAAAGCATAGTCGGGGCTGAATGCATAGTGAGTGAGTCAGGATGCATAGATTGATTAGCCAGGGCTTGCTAATGAAGGAAGCATCTCCTTATATAGAAGACACTATAAGAAATGGAGGGATAAGATTGAGAGGTGTAAAAGAGGTCGGCTATGATTAGAGGGTAGGTAGAGAAAATAAGAAAATAATAAGAGAGTAGGTAGTGTATGAATGAAGAGATGAATGACATGTGTCATGGGTAGAAAAGGTTAATGAATAAATTAAATAATTAAAGATTTATTTAATTAATAGAAGAAGTGGGATCAATTAAATAAATAAGATATTTATTTAATTTAGAGAAAAAGGATAATTTAAATAAATAAATGAATTTATTTAAATGAGAAATAAGGCTAGAAGAGGATAAATGAATTAATTAATTAAATAAAGATTTATTTAATTAATAGAAGAATTAGGCTAAAGTAATTAAATAAATAAAATATTTATTTAATTAGACATGACAATTTTAGGTGTCTACAAGAGGAAACACTCCCCTTCAACATCAAGAAGCTAGACCTTGCTAGAGTGAAGACAAGAATGAAACCCTCAAGTGAATGAAACTTCAACAATGGTGGCAGTTTGAAAAATGAATGAAAGATGGTGGACAAAATGTAGGAAAAACTAGTTGTGAGAATATTAGAGAGAACACGGGATTTTTTCAGAGATCAATTCTAGCCAAGAGAGAGAAAAATAAGGCAAAAGGCAAGATAAAGGAGACTGAAAGATGGCCAGACTTTGGTGGACATAGAAAGAGGCATTACAATGCTATAATTAGTAGGTGTAATGTCTCAATAGACACCTTTAATCTAAATATTGATGTGACAAATGTCTGACGTGTAGACGTCTCAGTGGTGTGCACATGCCTCAAAATAAAACAATCAACATGACTAGGAAATTAGACAAAAAGGATGACAAAGTAGGCTTAATGAGCGAATGAGGTGGAAGCTTAATTATCATATCTGATTTGACTTAAAGTGAAGGCACAATATGATGTGGAGTTGCATAGGGTACAATTTATGACATTTCATTTTGCCTCCACTTTAGTGAGCATGTCACAATAAAATGTGAGCTAAAGTAGAGAGAAAGAGTTAAGAAATTAATAATAGAATACAAAGTGCAAGAAAAATCCTCTATTTGTGTGAATTTTCCTCGAGGAAAGAGACTTGAACCTTCATGAGATATTGGTGAGATGTATCATCACAAACATGTATGCTACAAACAAACATGTTAGATGAAAAGTGAAAATTCATATAAAAAAACTATTAATGATCAATAACATATTGCAAGATAGTGATCACTGAGATAAAATATTTTATTAGATGGTACTGGTATAGGTAGCAAGTTGTGTTATGATAGATAGCCATATGATTAGGCAACATATGGTTTTTGCGAACCACATTGTAGGACAACGACATAAGAGACTAATGATTAATTTAAATAGTGGTTTGGTGCCCACAAAGGTAACAAATGAAATATGTGAAAAAACTATGATAAATATAATAATGAAATGCATATATGATAGCCCCCATTAGAATGATATGTGCTACATAAAGGGAAGACAAGTCATTCTAAGGAGAAGAGATGTTGTATCATGTCAACTTAGCTAGATGTTTCCATGGAATGTCAGCTTGCACAAGATGACACATGATACCCATAACATCAACAAAAACACATAGGAAGATAGGGGGAACCGATTATTCATGTTAGAAGAACTCATGCTAGTGAAATTTGATAATATGTAATTGCATATGAGTTACTCATCATGGTCTTAAAGTTTTTGAATCTAAAGAAAAGCACATAAAGGCAAATATAAAATAAAAAGAATTCAATATGGAAGAAGGCCTAAATGCCCCTAATGTTTTGCATTGTCCCCAAATGCCAAAGTCAAGATATGACAAAAAGAAGAACATGAGATAAATATAGGAAGTGTATGGTAGATATAATCCCATGTAGCCAAGAACCTAGAGAGTAACTTGGGTCCTTCAAGAGAGCACAACATATAAATACAAGCATGAGGGAACATAGATAGGCACATGCTAATCTAAAAGATAAGAAGAGTATTTCTCTAGCGATCCTCCACAATCAAATCATCATCCTCCCAATATTTGATCATATGGGAAGGGAGGGATTTTGAAGGGGACAAACACTAAGGTAGCACTAGGTATCTCACTAGAAACAAGAGCTGAGGATGAGGTGACCTGAATATTCTTATCCAACAACTCTTGAGAGGAAAGAGTTAGTACAACATGCACCTCTCCATGAAAGAGGCAAGTGACTCGTCATGAGGGGAAAAAAAGGAGCCACATTTCCAACCACTAAAAGAGGGGTGATGAAAAAATTGACAAAGAAGGCAAAGCCTTCTCCACTACAAGCACAAAAGTAGATAAAGAGGTCACATGAACTAATTTTTGACAACTCAAATATCTAGAACATGGCCTTGCTAGAGATTTTGCACTTAGGTGGATGAGGTGAGGGGTTCACATCAATTGTAGCAGGTTTGAGGACCCTAGGAAATTTGTGATGAAGATACAAAGGTGAAGTGGGAGGACCAAACAATTCAACACTAGATGCCATCTATTTATGCAACATGTCAATCAACTGGGATAATAGAGGGATATCTAGAAGTGAGGTGATGAGTAGTGACTCCAAGGAGGGAGCAATGAAAACTTGCACCCACTTAATCTACAAGGATCATCAGTAGTTCTTAGAGTGGTGAGAAGCAACACAAAGAATGGAGCAGAAGTAGATGTAGAGCTTGTAGCAACAATGCGAGTTAGAATAGGCACAAATCTAGAGGGAGCAAAATAAAACATTGAATACTAACCCTCAGCCTTCAAAGTGGCCTCACGTTATTTAGCCATTGCCCATTGATGATTCTTACACTTATACATAATCTGGTTCCAATGTAGATGGGACTAGGAAAAGAAGCCTTGGAAGTCCTAGTAACATATTTCTCCATAGGAGAGGCCATTGGTAATATTTTCAACAAAGAAGAAGTTCCAACAGATGATGTGAGAGGTTCTGATATAGTAGAAAATATAGGCTCAACTGTGGGGACCTTTCCTCATTTTTCTCTAGGGACAGTCAGAGGAATAGGAAGTACCCTCAAAGGCTGATATGTAGGAGCCAATGACAAAGGACGGGCATGAGGTAAGCTCATACCCTTGCCATACTGAGTAGGGTGAGTGATATATGCTAGGATTAACAACTCAAAGGGAGAGCGAGCCTTAGATTTTGGCAACATAGGTGCCTTTCCCCGATCTATGCTAGGCACAATCATAGGAAAAAAGACACCACTATAGGCTACATAGTCCTTGAAAAAAAAGGAGCTCTACTCTAAGGAATTAGTTTGTCCTTAAACCTCAATGAAGAGGGAGTAGAAGATACAACACACTACAATATAAGAGCACACAATGATGGAGGAGGAATGCCAAATGCAAGAAGAGCCAAAGATACAACATGCTAGACTAATTTAGGTGCTATCTCCCTCATCTTATATTTATAATACACCCTATACAATAGATCACAATGGGGATGCATAGGCCAAACTAGAGTAGGCCAAAAATGATCAAGCAAAAATCCCCCACCTATGACCAGTGGTTGATATCTAGTATCCTGGACAACGTGTATGGTACCTTCATGAGAAAATTTCATACATTTGTTTATGACTAAAGGGACTACATCCATAGCAATAAGCCAAGGAATACCTAACTTTTCTAGGAATAGATCCAACTCAGGGATAAAAACAAACATGCTAGATAATGTCTTAGGTCCCACAAGGACCGTAAATGTGGTGCACCCCCTAAGTGGAATAGACAACCCACCACGTGTTCGGATGATAGAATGACACTTGTCATATCTTTCTTGATGAAGGTCATTTATGAACAAAGCCTCTTCTATAATTACATCAAATTTACACAAAAGGGTCAATTATAGCACTTGTAACAGTGTTACCATTGATTTTCGCAGGGACGTAGAGAGGAGTGGGCTCTCCATAATATAGAGAATTTAGAGGTGTGAAAGATATATCAAAATATTTCATCCTCTGGCTCAGAGAGAAAATAAAAGTGATAGCGAGCATATTTACATAAGAGCCACCACTTGATGCAGGAGTAAATGATACATAAATAAAATTCGACGAGTATGGTGGAAGCAGATAAATATTTTGAAGCTCATTGTTCAATAAACTTATTAGATTTCTTCTTTTTATCTCCAAACTGGATGACACCAATATCTATATAGTCCTAGATGATATGTCATAGACATATACAATGCTCAATATCATGGCTAGGCACATGGTGATATTGGTAGAACTTCAAACTATCATACTAGCATATGGTCTATTATTAGGAATTGGTCTAATCTTGGGAAGGGTCTCCTTATCAATAAACTTATTAGATTTGTTCTTTTTATCTCTAACCTAGATGACACTATTATCTATATAGTCCTTGATGATATGTCATAGATACATATAATGCTCAATATCATGGCTAGGGACATGGTGATATTGGTAGAGCTTCAAACTATCATACTAGCTTATGGTCTATTATTAGGAAGTGGTCTAATCTTGGGAAGGGTCACCAAATTATCTTTTAATAGTTTTTGCAATATGCTCAAGTAAGAATTGGATAACATTGTGAATACCTAATTTCTTTGAGGCTCCTACGTATTTTTCTTAGTTTCCTGAGTAATTGTAATTACATTGGTCACAAAATTATTTTGAGACCCATGCAAGGAAGATACACCTCTAAAATAATCAACATGAGAGTTTGGAGCAAAATATTTGAACTAAGTCAATGCATGCTAATAAATAGTGACAACACTACAAAGATTGGTGAAGTTTGAATGTCTATTCAAGGAGATATTTTTCCTCAATACTAGTCATAGATTACTAAGGAAAATTATTTGAAGGTCACCATTTGGTAGGGAATAAGGGATTTTTGTAGATATAGATTGATTTCTTGAAAAAAACCAACTATGTTCTCATTCAACCTTTGTTTGCAATGAACAAGGTCAACAATAGTAACCTTTTTGCCAATGTTAGCTTGGAACTATTTGAGATGTTCATCCATCAATTGATAAAATGTTTGAATGGAATAATTTGGTAGAGAGTTGTTCCATTCTAATTTAATCCCCTTAAGGTATTGGGATAATAGTTTTAGTAAAACATAATCAGATTGTGATGGTCACTAAATAATATAAGGAAAGAATCAATACGTAAATGCAGATCTTCATCACCATTATACCAATAAAAATTAAAAGTATCAGATCCTTAGGGAAGGTTGGTGTTAAGGATGTGAAATGAAAGTGTACTATAGCTATAATATGGTAAGTGAGAATATTGGTTAGCAATAGTCATAAGGTTGATAAGTTGTTGCTGAAGCTGTCCCATGTTTTGAACTATGGCATTGAGGACATGATTGACAGGTGGATGAGGCAGAGTTAGGTAATGCATAGCAGTGGAGACATGGGGATCAGAACCAACATCAACAATGAAACCAACACTAGGACTATTTCTAGCACTAAGGCCAATACTAACACATGCACCAACAATAACATGAGCAACATGAGTAGTGAAAGTGATAATAAAAGACCTAATAGCCATGCCAATGTACCCCAAGGGAGTTTGAAAGACATTTATTCTTATAATAGTACCAATAGTCAAAGGGTCAATCGTAGGACCCATATCTACCATGTGAATTGACACCTGCAAGAATAGTGACAATAACCTAAGGACTAGTGGTATCAGATTGATTATCTTGGGGGTTAGCTTGAACAAGAGAAACATGATATCTCACAATTATAGATAACACCCCTAACACATCCATGCCCTTGCAATATGAAATAAGCATTTCACTTAGATTATTAATGATAGAGGGAGCCTAAGGAAGGAGGTTCTCCTGATTCAAGAATTATTTTAAAGGCCTTAGGTTCTCCTCTAGGGACTGAATCTAGGGTATTCATTGGGGTGTTATTTTGAGAGTTAGGATTATAACCAGATGTTGTAGAGCATCCTAGCATAGAACCTGAAGGAAAATGTTGGGAAGCGAAAGGATCATCAAGGTCTGCAGTCTTAGAGAACATTGGACTAGGTCTTGTAAGACTATAGAAACTTAGAGGGATGCTAGGTCTAGAAGTCCTCCTCACTACAACCCTAGAAGAATTTTGGGTCATAAAGCTCATAAAAGAGTTCAACAACACCTTGACAACTTCAAGGAAAAATAATAAACATATTAAATGCAAGAATTGATTGTTTAAGTTTACAAATTTTTTTTATGATAATTTCAAATAAATTGCAAACAAGAGGTGAGTTCACTTTGGGTTCACCAAAACGTAGAGTAGGAAAAATGAACCACTACGAAGGGTGGATAGACCCCTTGAAGACTTAGTTACATTCTCTTAAATTTGAGTAAACCTTCAGGGTCTTCTGACCTCTAATTTTACTCACTAGGATGCAAGGAGATCACAAAAAAGACTAATACTAATAGATAAATGTATTTTAACCTTAGAACCTTAATGCACTAGTCACAAAGACCATTGGATGATCTCTGTACACTCTCTTCCTAAGACACACACTTGAGTCAAGGACGACTGTGCAACACATAAGTGTCCTATATGGATGAAGTACAAAAACTCATACATAAAGTATAGAATGATCAGAATTTAAGGATTATGTATTTAATTCCATGAACACACATGATAATGAATGGAACGAAATGTATTAACAAGAAGACAAAGAGGATATAAATAAAATCTCATAAATGGTCCAACAAGTGTATCCCCTAGCCAACACCACTTCCCTTTAACAAAATTTCACATAAATGAATTGAGATGAGAATGTTGGGGTTGTGATTTAGAGCCCGTCACATTCAGACACTCTCTTTGGTGTTTCCACCTCCATGGATAACTAGGATTGATTGATTGGAAGATAAAAATATAAATGCAATGAAAGAAGAAACATAAATGCTATGTTATAAAAGAGATTTAACACAGTCAAGGTAGGGAGATCCAATGAAGGACAACCCAAACTTGTAGCTTAACACATAAATCACGTAAAACATACTGGTAACCAGTAACAATATGCCAGAAATAACAGGAAGAACAACCAGTAACAACACATAACACATAAACGGTAAACAAAATGAACAAATCTTATTACAATCTGAAGGATTACATATGCCACATGCTGGATCATAGTCCAGGATACAAATAACACTTACAATACAATTACAAGATCCACAAATCATCCTCATATTAAATCATCTTCCAGGAACAGTCTACCGGTTTCTACCCTAATCCGGACCTTATCTTTCTAGCCTGAGTCCTACCGGATCAACATCTCACTGGATCTACATCTTCGCTCGATCTCAAAAATCTATCCTTGATCCTCTAACTTCTATCTACTCAGATGATTCACAAGCTTCCATTTATATACCATCCACAAATAATTACAACTCAATCAAGTTGACCCAAAGACCAACCGGTTCATGAAACATGCAACGGTAACCTGTCGGCTCAAATATCTTAAGAACAACTCCAAAACATAAAATGATGCATGAACCTCTGGGAATATTGGCCAAGGCCCAAAGAAACACCTCTAACGATCCACAAGTCACGGAGATCAACCACAACCCGATCTAACTCCGCTCAACACACTACTAGATTAACTAGTAAGAACATATCAATTGGGCCAATACCGAAATCTACATCTAACCGGAAGCAAATCCAAATGCTATGAAACTCAAATATGGTAAAGACCATGAACACAAGATAATAAACCCAAAACCACAATGCTAAATACTCACACATGAAGAAATACCATGATCTCAAGCAATGCCACTGAAAAGTGCTCAACCGGTGCTCCTGCATCAGACTCTTAGGGTTAATTAAAAATTGAGTCCCATCACTTGATCTGGTTCGTCAATCTGTCAGTAGGTACTTGAAACTACCTCAAGGGGTTTCGACAATTTGAATACAGCTTCCAGTTACCTCTCCATGGTGATCTACCAGTCCAAACTGCGGTCTGCCTCAATCGGCGATATGTTCAAGTCTTCACCCACTAACTACCTCAAGATAAAGCTCTAGGATCGACGGTCTACTTACAGACCTTGCTCTACTTCACGTTCCATGATATGAACAATTCCACAAGTTTCCTCAATCTTCTCTCCAACCAACCGATGCACAAACAACACTCTTGTTAGAGTTTCAAGCAGATCCGAAGCAAATATGAACTAACAATTATATGCAGATTTTAAATACAAAAGATAAAGAAATAAAACAGGACACAGATAACACAGAGATTTAACGTGGTTCACCCAGAATGGGTTATGTCCACCATACACAGCCGTCCAATCTTTCTTATTATCCAGCAAAAATAGTACATCAACCTTTTTAATGCCTTAAGCATCCCAGCCGCTTATAACATGCGTTTTTAGGGCAACAAACAAAGTCAACCTTTTTTAGGGTTTTATTACAATGTCGGTTTTCATCAACAAAAAATGGCAAAATTTTTTTTCTCGAGGGCTGTCACCCCCGAACCCCTGCCCGGGGCCCGGCCCGGCCCTGAACCCCGGCAAGGATACGTGCTGAGTGTACAGTACTATGCTGATCAGTTGCCACATTTCAACAACTCTGTCCAACAACAGGTTCAGAAACCAACTCTGATACCTTTTATTGTAGTCGAGGTAGTGAGATCCTATGAAGGACAACCCAACCTTGAATCTTAACACATAAATCATGCCAAACATACTGGTAATCAGTAACAATATACCAGAAATAGTAGGAAGAACAACTCGTAACAACACATAACACATAACTGGTAAAAAATATGAATGAATCTTATTACAATCTGAAGGATCACACATGCCAAATGCTGGATCATAGTCTAGGATACAAATAATGCTTACATCACAATTACAAGATCCGCAAATCATCCTCATATTAAATTGACTTTTGGGAATAGTCTACTGGTTTCTACCTTTATCCGAACCTCAGCCTTCTAACCTCAGTCCTACCAGATCAACCTCTTGCTAGGTCTACATCTTCACTTGATCTCAAAACTCTATCCTTGATCTTCTAACTTCTATCTCCTCAAATGATTCACAAGCTTCCATTTATATACCTTCCGCAAATAATTGCAACTCAATCAAGTCGGCCCAAAGACCAATCGGTTCATGAAATGTGCAATGGTAACTTGTCAGATCAAATCACTCAAGAACAACTCCAAAACATAAAATAACATGCGGACCTCCGGGAATACTAGCCAAGGCCCAAAGAAACACCTCTAATGATCCACAAGTCACGAAGATCAACCACAACCTGATCCAACTTCGCTCAACACATTGCCAGACTAACCGGTAAGAACATATCAACTAGGACAATACTGAAATCCACATCTTACCGGAAGCAAATCCAAATGCTATGAAACTCGAACACGGTAAATACCACGAACACAAGGGAATATACCCAAAACCACAATGCTAAACACTCATACATGAAGAAATGCCATGATCTCAAGCAATGCCACTGAAAACTTCTCAACCGGTAAGAACTAGAGCGATGCTCCTGCATCAAGATTATTAAACAAAAGAAACAACAAGCAAGAGAGGATATACTCCCTTTCAACATCAAGAAGGTAGAGTTTACTAGAGAGAAGACAAGAATGAAGCCCTCAAGGGAATTCAAAGCTTCAACAATGGTGCCAGTGTGACAAATGAATGAATGATGATGTACAAGATGCTAGAAAAACCAATTGTGAGAATGTTAGAGAGCACAAGAGATGTTTTTAGAGATTGGTTAGAGCCAAGAGAGAAAAATGAACAAAAAATGAAAGATAAAGGAGATTAAAAGCTTGACTTTGATGGATATAAGAGGCATCACACAACCAAAATTATCATCTATAACATCTCAATGACCACCTTCGATCTAAATATTTGTAGGGGAAATGCATGACATGTGGATGTATCCATGATGTGCATGTGTCCAATAATAAAATAATCCAAATGATTAGGAAATTTGGCAAAAATGATGACAGAGTAGGATTGGTGAGTGAATGAGGTGAAATATTAATCATCATCTCTAATTTGGCTTAATGCGAAGGTTCCACGTGACGTGGAATTTCATGGTCTACTATTTATGACGTTACAATTACTAAGTGCTTAGATGTTACCTTTTCCATTATCCCTACCTTGGACCAATTTCGTGTGAAGTTAAGACACCCTTGGTTCAATTCCATGAAATATAAATCTTCTACCATTCATAAGTGTTTGAAGTTCCCTCACAATTCATATGTTATAATGATCAATCATAGTCTCTACTAGCCCTTAGAAAGATGTGGGAATTTCACCCTTGATTTATTTTGGCTTAAAAAATCTTAACCTTTGCAACCTTGTTAAGATGTCCTTTTCTTATCTTATAAAAAATTCTAACAAGAAAAGATATCGACTTTAAGTAAGCCTGATGATTCTTTACCTAAGGAAATTGATATTCACCTCCACATCCCAGACCTGGACTTCTTCCTACCCCTCTTATTCCTCCTATATATGTTGTGGTTCCACCTCCTACATTTTATAAAGGTCAAAGAGAAAAGTTCCAAACATCTTATATCTCTTAACTTAATGAGGTTTCTTTCATTCCTTCTTATACAAAGAAAGAAAAGAAGTCTATTTTAATTGGTCCCCAATGTTCCCAAGCTTTGATTTGTAAAAAGAGAAATTGTAGTGTGAGAGAACATCAATGACAACTTCATGCCAAGGCTCCTTAGATTTCTTCCCCAAGTGTTTCCTCCCCTAAGCCATCAAATGTTGACTTGGTCCCATTTGTTGGCAATTGACACTCATTGGATTCATTTTTTTGTCATTGATGACAACAAGATTAGATGGAAGTCATATGTTGACATTAGGAGGCATTCACCAATAGACACTGACATTGAGCATCCAGTGTTACAACCGACACCGACATTGACATCCAACACTTCAAGGAAGCCGACATCAAGGAAGTTTTATTTGTAAAATCATTTTGTAATTGTTGTATAAGGCCGACATTTTATATCTTTTGTATTGTAAGCCGACATAAGGCATATTGTTTGTAAAGGGTATATAGGTCATTATGATATGGTGGATGAGATTGTGGATTTTAACAAAATAGGATTGTGGATATAGAATTGTGTTATGTAAAGATCATTTGTATGCGAATTTTGTATCATGCAATGTTCTATAGATGTTTTGTAAGGCATTCTTGGAGGGTACGAGATACTGGTACAAGTGTTTAGGGTTTATGAACCGGTACAGAGCAGAGCTATAACCGGAACTCTTTTTGGCATAGGAGATGCATTTTCTGAGTTCATCATTATTGTTTTACTTCAACAAAAGCTTGTAGTTAGTGAGACTCTTTAGTGATGAGTAGTGTGCTCTAGGCAGAGTTCCTTCTTGCCACTCTCTATGTAATATCTTTCAAATGTCAAGTGAATTGATATTGTGGGTCACAAATCCCACTGTATTTTTTCCTCTTTGAGGTTTTCCACGTTTAAATTTTGTGTGTTATGGTGTTCATTCACGTGGATAATTTATTTTCTTCAAGTTATATGTTTATTCATTTACCGGTTTATATGTGTATGGTATAAAAGCATAAAATCATAGGACACTGATTCACCCCCCCCCTCTCAGTGTTCTTGGATCTCAACACCCATTTTCACAACCTTCACCTAATCAGGTAGGGAGGATCTTTATCTTCATCAATTGCATCAAAATTGAAATTATCTATGCAAAATGATTCTTCCTTGTCATCTCCACTACACATTAGATCTCCTATTATGATTAATTTGGATGATGATATTGATGATAATAATTTGGATGCTAATAATTCTAATGTTATGTATGAATTTATTGAGATTAATCATGACCCATCTTTGATATTTTCAAAAGATTTAATCGTAGCTTCTAGTGACAAACATAGTAACTCATCATTAGAGAATTGTCCTTGTTTGGAACTTGAAATAGCATCATCTACCATACTTTTTGTGGCTCCTCTTGCAGCTTGTCCACCATCTCTAAATGATGTTAAGCAATATTGGGAGGTGAATGATTTTCTAGAGTAGCTTCACTTGTGTAGTGGATTATTTTATGTGTTTTATTGGAGGTGATGTGTTCTCCCATGATGTGATTCTTGATGTGTCTTTGTGTTATGTTGAGCTCTCTTTGGATGACCCTTATTTCTCTATTAGCACAAGGAAACGAAGGTCCTAAGCCTTTTGTAACATTGTTCTATTTGTATCTCAATTCTTCTATATGTCATAGACATGTTATGTTGTAAATGTGGTCTTGTCGTAAATGTGATTTTGTGTTGTCTATTAGGGATGATGCAAAGCATTGATATATCACTTTTTGATCTCTTCCATTTTGACCTTAGAAGACTTATCCTGTTCATATAATGTTCTCTTTTTCTATTGTTCTCATAGTTACACCACCTTTGGGGGATGAGGTCAATTTATTACAATCATACTTGATATACACAATTTATTTGTTGCACATACTTGTGCATGTGAAATTTGGGGAACCTGAAAAGGCACACACACTTTAATACACTATTATTTGCATGAAAAACAACAAAATTAAATCCATTGCAAGCCGACTTATTGCTTCCTAGAAAGTGCGTGTGTGGATTGCTCTTAGATTGCTAAGCTATCCAGTGACTAGATTACACTCAAACAGAGGATTTTTAAATGCATGCAACTAGACGAATGCAAAATTGAATGCAAGATTAATTGATTAAGTGAAATGAGATTATCAAGCTAAGTGATCAAAGCTCTAAATGAAGCTAAGCTAGATTATATGCAAGAAATTGAATCTAGATAAGAGAAATGAATCTAAGCTAATGAACTATAAGTCTAAATGATTCTAAGATTAAATGAAAGCTAAATGAAAAGTAAGTTGATTGATGAATTAAATATGTAAAGCTTCTTCAAAATTTCCTCGATAAACTGCAACACAATATTAGCATAATAAAGATGTAAAGTTCTCAGATGCTGATTGAAGAATGAGAGCTTGGATTTATAGGAAAATCAAGAGGGAGACCAAAGGTTAGGATTGATCTTTAATGAACGGTCGAGATTGATTCAAAGGAAGTACAATCCAGCTGAAATGATTTGATTGGAAAATTTAATTCTATTTTGGAGAGATAAGATTGAGTTCAAATTAGCAACTCAAATTCTTTCCATTTTTCTTGAGTTCAGTTGATTTGTTTCCTTTTTTGAATTTTTTTTTCTCATAATTTCCAATTTATTTTTCAAATTAATTCCTCTTTCTTGATTTGTTTCCTTTTTTTAAAGATTTATGGCAATTTTTATTTATTTATTAAATATGCAAAAGATATTTAATTAAATAAATGAGATATTTGATTTTAGAAAGATTTTCTATTTTGAATTTTGAATTTGATCAATTAATTAAATGAGAATTTAATTAATTGTAATTGCCATGTTGCATTTTTATACTTTAGGAATTTATTAATCAGGCTCTCATGATTGATTTAAATTGATTATTTGATTCAAGACCTTGATGAATTTTATTGAATTTAAGCACATTAGTTGAGATTAGGGGCCCATGGTTTTGGATGACCATTTTTAGGGTATTACAATACTAACCCCAATTAGTGGACCCCTTATGTGCTCTCTCTTGGTGTCTTGTGACCATCACCTTTTATTTTCCTATGATTGGGGGTGTTTCACTATTGCAATGTGCTTTTGTTTTGGATGTATGTATGCTACCTTAAAGAAATCTCTTCCAGTATGGCATACACAATCGATTTAATGTGGGGGAATACACTCCTCTCTTTGTTTGGTTTGTACACTTTGATCACACACCATGACATGTTTGGTGCATGCCACAACAACCATTTTGAAGTTGATCATTGTTTAGATTACTTTGCAAACTAAGGCTTTGTTTTATAATATTTGTGCTTGGTGCACGTTGTAGCACCTATTTTATAGTCAAGTTTTATTTTCTCTAATCCAACATGACTCGTAGTTAGAAAATCCTTACCAAACCAAGAATTCATGTCTTGTCTCTCTTTATTCTCCTTTTTCTCCATATGTTGCTCCTTTTATCTCGATATTAGACTGATAAGAGCCTAAGTTCTCAGGGACTTGGTGTTTCTCATCTCTTTAATATCTTGATGAAAGTCTTTTGATTCTATTATGTACTTTATTGATAGTGTAGTATCTTAAATTGTACTCCCTTACAATTTTATCCTCACTTGGGCCCTCATCTCGGCGTTAATCCCCTAAGACCCAATTGAAGCCTTGATTCTTCTCACACTATGCATTTTACTTGAGTTTTCATGATCTACACTTCCTTCCCCAAGATACTAAGCCTTTGATGTCTAGGACTAGGGTGCTAGGTACCCTGGTCTTGCCTTGGTCCTCTTCAAAATGATCCATTTTGGGGCCTCTAATGGTAACATGAATTGAGTGGGAACCTAGATTCTATCTTGGCTCATGTCAAAAAATTAATTTATTTTTCAACTAGTATGTATAAAAGGAGATCTACCCCTCTCATTTTTGTTAGGACCTGGAGACAACTGAGAGGGGGGGGGGGTGAATCAGTTGTCTATTAATTTCAGCCCAAATTAAACTTAATACATAATATTGGTTGACATTTTAACAATTAATAACAATACCGGTAAAGTTTAATGCATGAAACAGAAAGACAAATAACATCCACAACACATAACACAGATAATTGTACGTGGAAACCCTGTAAGGAGAAAAACCATAGTGGGAAACCTTACCCACAATTAGATGATACAACAATAGATAGTATGTGTGTACAAATGGGGTCTGCACATACAGAAAGGCCAACTGCCTAGAGCTCACTGCTCAATCACAAAATGGGAGTCACACCGACTACAATTGGATGGTTAGATCCAATGATAATGTACTACTCAAAATAACATTTTCATATGCTGGATTCAGTATCGGTTAATCTTTGATTGTCTTCTTCATACCTTCTTTGAATCTTCAAATGATGTCTACGTGTATAGCTTTGCTTATATTCGCATATACCAAATATCACAACCTTGTAATACCTTATTACATGCCCTATATCAATCTCATAAATGAGATCTTACATATATACCAAAACCTAAGACCAAATGTGTAGGTCAGCTTACAAAGAATATTACAATTAAATCAATTACAAATGAATCAATATGTGATGCATCATGTCGGCTCAATGCATTTAAAATACTAACAAATCATCTCCATAATGTGTCATGCTGATCTGAAATAGATAACGCTTGCCGGTCCATAACCTAGACCTATTTGCCGATAACAATAAATATGCAAACTTGATTAGACCAATAACCAAATAACCAAAACCAAGTGTCCAAACAATGTCTTTGACCTAACCAAGTAATCTCCAGATGATAAAAAATCATCCTCAGTGCCGATGAACAATATAACCTGCTGGTGAACCAGATAGCAGTGATTGTGCATAAGTCACTAAACATGCCGATGAACATAACCAAAGATCTCCAGTGATGATAAGTGTTCACAAGTGTTGACAAGTGTTGACATCAATGACAAAACCAATACAACACATCCATAATACCAAAAATCTCCCCCTTTGGCATTGATGGCAACACAATATGGAAAAACCATCTAAGTGCCAAAGCAGAAATGCCAAAAACCAAAAACCAAAAACCAATTACCAAAAATTAGAATACATAATATTACTCCCGCTAGGAATAATCTCTCCCAAAAGATAATGTGTTTTTCCATAGATATCTCCCCCCCTTTGACATCAAATGCCAAAGCAATACAAATCAAATACAATCAGTTCATAGAACTTATAACAAGTACCAACTTATCCAATCTATTCCCCCTGAGAAGTAGCTCTCCTTCATCAAGGCTGGAAAAATATTTTCTCTGTTAATTCTGTCGGTCTGATGCCATGCTCCAACTATCTAAGTTTCTACCAGTGAGGGTATAACTCCAAGCGACTCTCTAAGGTATTCAAAAGTTTCCCTAGGCAAAGGCTTAGTAACCATATCTGCAATCTGCTCTTTAGTATTTACATAAACCAATTTCACTTCTTTTGCTTTAACATTCTCTTTCAGAAAATTGAATTAGATAGAAACATGTTTAGTTTTAGAGTGAAATACCAGATTCTTAGATATATCAATTGCTTCCATATTATCACAGTAAATGATTATAGGTTCTTTGCATTTTACCTTTATGTCCTTCAACATTTGCTTAATCCATAATACCTGTGTACAATTAGTTGTTGCTGCAACATATTCCGATTCTCCTATTGATAATGATGTACAACTCTATTTCTTGCTCAACCATGAAATTAATCTGTTACCAAGAAAGAATGCTCTATCGGTGGTTCTCTTTCTGTCATCTACATCTCCTACCCAATTTGCATCTCTCTATGCACATAAATCAAAATTTTCATCTTTAGGATACGATAAACCAAGATTTGTTGTGCATTGTAGGTACCGAAAAATCCTTTTCACTGCTGATTCATGATTTTCCTTAGGATTACTCTGAAATCTTGAAACAATACATACTGCATTCATAATATTAGGTCTTGTTTGTGTCAAATACAATAAACCTCCAATCATAGATTTATATCTTGTCGGATTAACAGGTGCTGATTCATCCTTCAATGACAGTTTATCAGTTGTAGTCATAGGAGTACTTACCGGTTTAGAGTTTTCCATACCAAATTTCTTTAGTAGTTCTTTCAAGTACTTTGATTGATTTATGAATATACCTTTACCAGTCTGTGAAATTTGTAATGCTAAAAATAATTTTATCTCCCCAATCATAGACATTTCAAATTCTTCCTGCATCTTATTAGAAAAGTCTTTACACAATCCTTCTTCTCCTCCAAAAATGATATCATCAACAAAAACTTCAATAACCAAGATATCATCATTAGTCACTTTGTAATATAAGTTGCTGTCAGCATTACCTTTAGTGTAACCAAGCTTCAAAATATATTTATCCAATCTAGCATACCAAGCTCTAGGAGCTTGCTTCAATCCATATAAAACTTTCCTTAACCTGCAAACCATATCTTTGTCATCTGTCAAAGAAAATCCATCAGGTTGTTCAATGTAAACTTCCTCTTCAAGATCACCATTCAAAAAAGCACATTTAACATCCATTTGATATACTTTATAGTTCTCATGTGCCGCAAAAGCTAAGAATAATTTGACTGCCTCAATTCTAGCTACCAGTGCAAAGGTTTCATTGTAATCAATTTCCTCTTTCTATGAATATCCCTTACACACTAATCTTGCTTTGCTTCTGATTACCTTACCATCTTCATTAAGTTTATTTATGAATACCCATTTAGTTCCAATTACATTTTTGTTTTTAGGCTGGGGAACCAATGTCCATGTGTTATTCTTTTCAATTTGTTCTAATTCATCTTCCATAGCCTTAATCCAATATTTATCTTCACATGCCTCAAAAATAGTTGTTTGTTCAATTTGAGAAATTAAACATACCTCTTCATTTTCCAGTCTTCCTCTAGTCATAACACCTTGATATTTATTTCCAATTATCTGACTTTCAGAGTGATTCAATCTTACATACCTGGGTGTGTTCACTTGCTGCTGTTCTTCAGTCACTATGGAATTCTCAGATGATGCCGGTGTGACTGGATCAACATTCTGTACCGGTGTACTTATTGTAGGTTCATTTGTGATTATCTCAATTGTCGGTTCAGAGTCTATGGACCTTGAATTACCTCTAAACTGTTCATCAATCTTCACATTTGCACTCAATGATTTTCTGTAATCTTTTATTAAAACATCTATATGCTTTTCTCTTAGATGAATAACGAAGAAATATTCCTTCATCACTTCTAGATCAAATTTTCCAATATAATCATCTCTCCTCATATAACATTTGCTTCCAAATATTTTGAAATATTTAAGAGTAGGAGTATTACCAAACCATAGTTCATGAGGGTGTCTTACCGGTTTCACCTTTGATGTGAACTCTATTAAATGTGTAAACCACTGTATTCACTGCTTCTCTCCAATACACATGAGGTAGGTTTGCTTCTAATATCATACTTCTAGCTGCATCCAAAATAGTTATGTTCTTCCTTTCCACAACTCCATTTTGCTGGGTGTCCAAGGTATTGATAGTTGTCTTCTAATTCCATTCACTTCACAGAATGTATTAAATTCCTTAGATGTGAATTCACCTCCTTGATCCGATCTCAAACATTTGATTTTCTTATCGGTTTCATTCTCTACCATTACCTTTAAAAGCTTCTGATTTTTCCCTGAGAAAAGTAACCCAACACATTCTAGAATAATCATCAATGATTAGCATAAAATATCTATCACCTTATAAACTTCTAGTTCTTTCTAGACCACATAAATCAGTATGAATTAAGTCAATAACATTATTGGATTTTTCTGGAATACTCTTAAAAGTTTCTCTAACTTGCTTTCCAAATTGACATTCCTTACATACCGGATTGTGAGGTTTAACAATATTAGGTAAATCCCTTACTACCTTAGTTGTACTAATTTTCACAATGCAATCAAAATTTACATGACAAAGTCTTTTATGCCATAACCAACTTTCATCAATATGTGCAATCAAGCATGCCTTCTCATTGTTATTCAAATGAAAGGTATTACCTCTAGTCTGATTACCGGTTGCAATTTCCAAACTAGTTCTATTCATGATTTTGCATTTACCATTTTTGAATTGTAACTAAAATCCCTTTTCAACTAATTGACCAACACTCAAAATATTATACTTCAAACCTTCAACATAGTAAACATTATCAGTATTGTGCTTACCATCAAAAGATATAGTGCCTTTTCCTCTGATTAAACAAGCTTTATCATCCCCAAATCTTACTAGACCTCCATTGTATTCCTGAAAGGTTAAGAATTTACCTTTATCACTAGTCATATGATGTGAACATCCAAAATCAATGATCCATTCATCATTTTCTTCAATTTTAGCTGCCAAGGCCTGCTCTACCGGTTGAACAGTAGGTGCCGGTTGATCTTCTGTTATTGAAACAAAAGCCCATCCATTGTCTGTTGGATTCATCAGAATCATCAGTAACTCAAAAGAAAATCATTTCCATTACAGTACTTCATTTACATTTCAATTCTATTTCATGGTTAATTCCAAAATTGGAGTTTGACCTAAGGCAAACTCTTATTGCCAGCCATTTTACCTTCTCTAATATGTGCAAGAATAGGTACAAAGCTACAATTTTTAGGATCAACATTATTCGCAAAGATGAACAAGTTCCCTTTTGAAAGATGAAAAGTTCAGAGGACTAGAGCGACATGTATTGCAATCTCAATAATTTAGGTCAACCTTCTGGGAACAAATCTAAACTTTCACATATTGCTAAGATCTAGGTTCATGCCTCCATTTGATGACTGTAGCTCAGTTCATGAATAATTGCTTCAATTTACACACATTTACCCTAATTTCAACACTATTAATCAATTAAATTCAATTTAAAGGGAAAGAAGAGGCACATCTTAAACCCTTGGAATCTGATCAAAATCTTGGTCTTTTAGGATTAGATATATGAAATCCCATCTTTATCTATGTAGTGGCCCCTAGCAAAAATGAGTGGTTTTACTACATTATTGGGTGAAACCCTAATTTTTCACCCATTACAAAGAGTATGAGGATAAGTCCATACTCCTAGTATAGTGGGGGCTAAGATTTGTGTTATAAATTATATCCTCATACAATTTCATACTCACTTGGGCCTCACTTTGGCGTTTCTACCCTCTATTCCCTAATTATACCTAATTCTACTCACATCAGTGCCAAATCTATGATCTTCATTCTCTACTTTGACTCCTAGACCTTGCTTTAGCCTAGATGGACTGGACTAGGGCACTAGGTGTCATGATCCTCCTAGGATAGGGTGCTAGATGCCATACAACAGAAAAAAGGGCCCAAATTTGAACCCTCTAAGAGTCAACAAAGTTGAGAGGAAAATAATTTTTGATGTTGGGCCTCTTCATAATTTTAAAAATGTTTCTTGAGGATAGCTATAAAAGAAAGTCATATCCCCTCATTTGAATAATCTCTCATCAAGGAAATTCTCCCCACTTTCAAATTCAAGTGAGCAAGAAATCAAGCATCATTGGGTGATTTAACCAAGATGGGGGACCAAAAAGGTGCCAAAAACCTTTTCAGCCCCTATCAAGCCCTTTGGTGCATGCCAAATAAGGCATGCACAAAATATTTAAAGTGATATAAAAACCCAAAATTCACACTCTATGTTCATTTTTTATGTCAAGCCCGCAGGTTCTGCTGTTTTTTTGTCTTCCAGACTAAGTATGCCAAATAGAGGCCACTTTTTTGCTCCCATAGGTGTGATATATTCATCAAAATGGCACCACAACATCGAGGGGGTTGAATAAGTATGCATTTATGAATTTTTACTCTCAAATTTTGTTTAAACTATGGATTAAATTAGGTTTTTAAATTCAAATTTGTTTTAAATTTTAGGAGTTCAAAATCCATTTGAAAAAATTGAAAACCCATCACCACCTCCCTGTCCTCGTCAAGAGCCTTCTGAAGAGGAGACATAGCCAAACCCTCCTTCAATTCCTAGACATCACCCAGACACACAAGAAAAGATATTAGGGAAAACAACAAAAAATAACTTGAGGAGTTGATAAATAGGCTTAAAGATCCTAATTCAACAACCTCGCATTGGACAAGCCTCATGGAGTCACTGCAATCTATCGTAGCCCATGTAGGTTTAGTGAGTGTTCAAATTACTATGTGGTCCAACAAAAGAGAAGAAAACAAATAATTTTATGCAAACAAGTTATCATATGCTGAAGTAAAGAAAAAGAAAATAAACAAAGTTGACCTGTGTACACTTTTCACGAACCCTTGAACCAATCAACCCTTAACTTGGATGCAAGAGGTTCTATATCCATTAGTGCCACTATGAAGGGATAAGGAATAACTTTTGGAATAGGTGGTGGATGGTTTTTGATCATGTGACATGTAATAATCATGAGGTGCCTCAATACTTTTTGATGAGGAAACTCTATTGTGAGTTTGTCTTCAATGAGATCCCTAACTATTTTGACTACCTCAATTTCCAAGGTAGGGATGGGGGATCCTCACATGATAGAGTGGGGGCACAACGTGACCCAAACATGGCATCGAGACCCTTGGGTAGACCTATGGTGGAGCATGTGATCACTCCTTCCATCGTCAAGGACAATGTCGAGGTGGATATCTTAGAGTCCATTAGCTTGCTGACTCAAACCCACACACAATTTGTTGAGCCTCTAGTACATGTTGATGGGGGTTAATATTATAGGCCTCGAGTTCCAACTCACTACTATTAGACATATGAGTCTCTTTGCACTTATGACCCTAATAATAGTCAGCATGTACCTACACAACAACCATTTGGTACATAAAATATGGTCATGATAGAGTCTCTGCTGAATGAGACATTTGGCATTGATACCTAGGTAAATTTTTGCAAGTTCATTTAATATTGTTTATTAAATTTTATTTTGAAGTTTTATAATAACTAAATTAGTACAATGATTGTGATAAAAATGTAGGGTCTGAATGTTTATTCTACTTGTGACATTCCCCCAGCCACATTGTACATGACACAATCGAGTGATCAATTTTGTATTTAATATATAATTCAACCATTACTTGTGAATAATCAATATTATATGAATGGTTTTCTCATAAGTCACTTTAGATGTCAGATAGTTTGATGTTGGACCTTTGACATCGACACCTCACAGTGAAGTTCATTGAGACACTTACACTGAGGTAACTTTTATTCATCAATGGTGTCAAATTCAACAATTTTAGGTAGTTTTGATAATTGAATAATAGTTGTTGTTTCATTTTAAATTATTGACATCGGATACTCCTCCTGATGTTTGCACTACATTGGATCATGGTATTGCTACAACAATAGCATGTTTGAAAGCTTTGGTAGAGGTATGAGATAAATTAGTAAATTTCACTTGTTCTTTTAATGGTCTATTATTGAAAATTTTAATGATACTTGTATGTAGTTTAATTGCTATCTTAATGCTTGTTGCATGACCTTGTCACTCTTTATCGTGAAAGTGCCCCCACTGTAGATGAACAACGTGATTATATGTTTGTGGTAATTGTTCGATTATATATCCTTCTACATTTTTTTTCATATATTATACATTGATGTCTATACTTTTGATTGTATCAATTGGAGCTCCAGAGAAGTCTAGATAGGAGGACTAGTGAGCACATTCTAAAGAAGCTAGCATTGTGTACATCTCCATCCCCTCAATAGTTGAAGGTAGCCCGTGATCTATTTCCTCATGCTAGTGGGAAATAAATAGACTAGGGGCCTTTGTTGTATGCCTATATGGGGGTTAATATTATAGGTCTCGAGTTTCGACTTACTACTATTAGTCATATGAGTCTCTTTGCACTTATGACCCTGATAATAGTCAGCATGTACCTACACAACAACCATTTGGTACATAAAATATGGTCATGATAGAGTCTTTGATGAATGAGACATTTGGCATTGATACCTAGGTAAATTTTTGCAATTTCTTTTTTTTTTGAAAAAAGGAGGGGTAAAAATTTATTCAATCAATCCAAGTTACAGATCACAGGCCGAAGGCCCAAAGAAACACTACATACTCTTGTCCTCCAGTAACATCTGATCAATGATCTCACAATACTCAAAAGGTAACTCATCCCTACTATTAATATCCCATCTACCCACATTCTCTGAGGCCCACTTTGCCAGGCAATCTGCCACTCTGTTCCATTCGCGAGGGATATAACGAAAGGAGACAGAGTCCAAGTACCTACAGAGACTAAGAGTTTGTTTGGCCAAAAAGGCAAGTTGCCAACTAACATCTTCCAATTTCTGGTTATTCAACATATCCACAACAATCTGAGAGTCAGACTCACAGATAATCTTCCGCCAACCTAATGAGAATCCCCGCTCAATAGCAACCTTAATAGCCAGGGCCTCCATCAGATTATTAGAATGTTGACCCTTATAAACAAAGAGGAGAAAGACCACACCACCATCATCACCTCTACCAATAGCCCCAATACCAGCATGACCAGGGTTCCCCCGCGAAGACCCATCCGTATTGATCTTCAGGAATCCCGTCGGGGGAGGAGACCACCTCCCATCTCGACTCACCCTCTGCTTACCATGACTCGGTCTTTTCCTGAGACTGCATCCCTGACAGCTATCTCCCAGATTCAGATTCCTCATAATAGCTTGATCCCCAGGATCTATATAGGCAGACATATCACACTTAGCATAAATCGTCTCCTGGAGCCTATTAAGAATTAGCTTCCACACTTGGGAGCTTCCAAGTTTGGAGCCACAAAAGATTCTGCGATTCCTTTCCAGCCAGAGGTTCCAGAGGATGAAGATCGGACCAACTAACCAGGCAGCCTGTAAGAAAGAAGTCTTCGCAGGAGGTCTGCACAAGCTTTCCCAGAAGTCAATAAGAGAAGTGGCATGAATACAACCCTGACACCAAGCCTCCCACCATCGATGCCATATCTCTCTCGAAAAGGGGCAAAGGAAAAACAAGTGGGAGACACACTCCTCATTGTGCATACAAAGAACGCAAACAGAAGGTCCCTGAAAACCTCGGTTGCGTAGATTCTCCCAGGTGAGGCATTTCTCCTGAGCCAACAACCATAAGAAGAAGTTACACTTGGGCCATGAAAATCTGCTCCAAACCTTCTTCCACCAGTGCACATCAGCTAGACCATGAAGGTTCCTATCGAGAATTGCATAGCCTTGAGCCACTGTGAATTTACCTTTAGGACTTGGACTCCACGCCAAGCTGTCCCTCCCACTGAGAGAGCTGCAAAACCTATCCTCCAGAACTCTAGATAGAAGGGCTCGGTCCTCATCAGCGCCACCCAACGGCCACTCCTGAGAGTCCTTCCAACAAGTCATCTCAACCAACCCCAGATGCTTGACAGCCTTAAAATGCTCCACCTTAATCCATCCAGCATTAATAAAAGTTTGGGAGAGGGGGAGAAGCTGGGGAAAATAAGAAAGAATGGGGGGATGACCATCCCATGAGTCCTGCCAAAACAAAGTATCCGAGCCTTTGTTACAAATCCAGAAGAGACCCTCCTTGACAAGTTAGGCACCCCTCTTAAGAGTATCCCAAATACAAGAGCCTTTACCCACCAAAGGAAGACATGGAACCTCAGAGCAATCAGCACCAGGAAAGTACTTGTGGGTAAGAATCTTGGCCCACTCTTGATCTTGACTGTTACACCATCGCCAATATAGTTTAGCAGCCAAAGCCGTGACAACAAGTGCCATCGAGTGAAGCCCAAGACCCCCCGCCTGTTTCGGCCTGCACACATGCTCCCATTTGACCAGGCTCCACTTTGAGGATAGAAGACTACCAGACCAAAGGAATTGCTGAGATAATGCATCAAAATCCCTCACAAAAGTAGAAGGGGGAATCTCAACACAACACCTGTATATGGGAAGAGACTACACCACAGTCTTAAGCAGAACCAATCTCCCAGCAGAAGATAACCATCTGCAAATCCAGTGACTAACCTTACTCCTGAGTTTATCCAAAATCCCCTGCCAGTAATCCTTCCGCTGAGCCCCCAAGGACAAAGGGACCCCAAGGTACATCAGAGGAAGGGAGCCAATTTGGAACCTAAGAATTCTAGCAATCCTATTCTGAATGAGCCGAGGAGTGTTAAAGAAATAAATAGAGGACTTATCATCATTAATTTTCTGACCCGAGGCTTTCAAATAGGTATCCAAAGCTCTCCTGATATTCACTACCTCATTGATTCTAGCCAAGCCCATCAATCCAGTATCATCCACAAACTGAAGATGAGAATATGAAGGAAGGGTATTATTCCAACTCCAACCTTGGATAAAGCCCTGCCTCACCTGAGCTTTTAAAAATCTGCCAAGACCCTCTGCCATGATGATGAATAAGTAGGGAGATAGGGGGTCTCCTTGCCGAAGTCCCCGAGAGGCACCAAATAGCTCAGAAGGTTCTCCATTAATAAGAACTGAGAAGGAGGCTGAGGTCACACAACTAAGAACCCAGTCGACCCAATCCACTGCAAACCCAAAAGTCAAAAGAATTTTCTGTAAGAACTCCCAACTCACCTGATCATAAGCCTTGGCCATGTCAAGTTTAATGAACATAGCTTTCTCCTTAGAAGTGGCCATAGAGTTGACAACCTCTGTTGCTATCACAACTCCATCTAAAATTTGTCTTCCGTCAACAAAGCCACCCTGTTCAGCAGAGATCAACGAACCGAGGAATGGCTTGAGCCTCTCAGCAATCAATTTGGTGATGATCTTGTAGACCACGTTACATAATGCTATAGGCCTGAATTGATCCAACCGATTAGCCCCTTCCTTCTTAGGTATGAGAGCCAAGAAGGTGGAATTCAAAGACTTCAGCATCTGTTTATTCCTGTATGATTCCTGGACCACATCTAGGAGATCATACTTTACTATCTCCCAGAATTCTTGGAAGAACTCAATCGGAAACCCATCTGGACCAGGGGCCTTACCTTTCTTCCTATTGAACACAATTTTCTCCAATTCTGGAAGCAAGATAGGGCTTAAGAGGGCACCATTCATATCAGTAGAGACTAGGTGAGGGATACAGTCCAAGATGACTCGCTCCTCAGGCCCAGTACCAGGATCCTCCCTAGAAAAGAGATCAGAGAAGTAGTTGACTGCTTCCCTAGAAATATCTTCACAAGAAAAGATCTGAGTTCCATCCGTTAAGACAAGAGAGGAAAGAGAGTTCCCATGCCTGCGAGCCTTAACAGAGTTGTGGAAAAAAGCAGTGTTCCTATCCCCCTCCTGAAGCCAATCAATACGAGATTTCTGCTTCCATAAAATCTCCTCCCGAAGCTCCCATTCTTCCAACTCCTTAAGAGCCAGGGACTCCGCTTCACTCATCCCAGAATCCAAACCATGGTCCCGAATCTGGCGGGTAATGGTATCTAGCCTGGTTTGAGCAGCAGTCTTCTGAACATGTAGATAACCAAAGCATTGTTTATTCCATCTCTTAAGCCTGTACTTCACATGTTGAAGCCTTTTACTGAAGGTATACATGGCCGTACCATGATCAGGCATCCCCTCATACCACCAATCCCCCATAAGATCAGGTAAAGACAAGTCTCTGAGCCACATCAATTGGAATTTGAAAGAGGGATTCTTGGTGACCCTGTATGACGTGATGGAAAGCTTAACAGGCCAATGATCCGATCCCCTCCAGTCAAGAATTTCAGAACTAGTGATCCACCTATTGTCCATCCAATAGCATGAAACCAAAAATCTATCAAGCCTTTCTGAGATAGCCTCACCACCACATCTCCGATTATTCCAAGTAAAGACACCATTAGTCGGTTTCACATCAATGAGAAACAATGAGCCAATCATATCTCTGAGTAGGTTTGAAGATTGGTCTAGCCTAGCAAGCCCTCCCCTCTTTTCTTCCAGACTAATGATTGCATTAAAATCACCTGCCATAATCCATGGGAGATAAGGTTCCAAGGATTGGATGAATCTAATATGGCCCCATAGCTGGGATTTACCTGCAAAATCCGTGGGAGCATAAATATTGGATAAGAAACACCTTTCTCCATTCCCAAAGCTAGTGGCAATCAAAGACATGGAAGACCGATTGGAAATCCACCACAAAGGGGAGATTTTCCTTGGGTCCTAGAAGCAAGCCACCCCACCTGAACTATTCAAGGCACCCACCCCCTGCCAAGAGAAGCCCTGGGGCCAAATATAAGCAGCACACTTAGCTAATCCATCCAATGAAAGCTTGGTTTCCTGAAGAAAGACCATATCAGGTGACTGAGACTCAATTAATCTACGAACAACCTTTTGTCTAGGGATGCTGTTCAACCCCCTTACATTCCATGATAGCACAATCATTTATGGGGGTGAGAGAAATGAGAGTCAATGGGTCTCACAGACCCAGACTCAACCAAATTTTCACCCATTATCTTCACTTTCTCCTGATCCATCTTCCTACCACTTTTTGACGGTTTATTTGAAGGCCCCTTTTTGAAGGGTTTCTGATGAATGCCTAAAACAAGAGAAGCCTTATTACTCTTTCCAGAATCAGATGTCCCCTTAGACCTAAGGGGGTCAGTGGCCACCAAGGCTGGGCCCTGCAAACCCTGTGAGCCATGAAGATCCCTGGTATCCTGAACAGGAGGGGGCATCTCAATAACCAACTGCTCGGCTTGTAGGTCCCCTGTAAATGGATTCTAATCCTCTCTTTGCATATCCCCTACTTGAATCTCCTGCTGATTTTTGTCCTCAGAAGAGAGCTCGACTGGGACACCTTCCTCTTGAACCAAGTCTCCAAGAGCCTCAAACCTGTTAAAGGTGCCGTCAGTCAGCCTATCCAGCCAGGTTCTCTTCTTACCTTTGCCCTTGCTATGAGATTTAACCTGTGTAAAACCCTCACTGTCAACAGGTCCATTAGATACTATAGCCTTTCCCTTATCCTCCCTAGGGGGAACTGGAACATCTGAGGAGGGGATCTTATACCTGGGACATCTTCGAAATAGATGCCTATGTTCATGGCAGATCCTGCATCTAAATGGTAGGGTCTCGTAATCCAACTGCTGGATCCAGGAAACTGAGCCCATACAAATCTCCAAAGAATCTGGCAACGGATTATTCAAATCAACTTCTACACAGATACGAGCAAAAGAAATTACCTTACGATCTTGAGTCTGTGTAGCCGATCCCACAGGTTTTCCCAGAAGCATAGAGATTGAGTGTAGAATATCTTCCCTCCAGAATTCCAAAGGAAGCCTCGGCAAGCGAACCCACACCGGAACCCGAGAAGGGATTTCCTCAGCAGAGTTAAAGCCCGTGTGCCAGGGTTTGATGAATAGCCCCACCTGGTTAAAGAAATAAGGGCCACCTTCAAAAACCTTATTCCTATCCGACATGCATGAGAAGATAACCAAAAAGTAATTATTGGCTGCTAACAGAATTTCCATATCTCCTTCTGGGTTCCACACCCGACGGGCCCAGGAATCCAACACTGGTAATGAAAGACGGAGGCCCAGAAATTTGCAAATAAGAGCGTGATTACTCCAGTACTCGACATCCTCTGAAACCTGTTCAGGTTGAATGACCAGAATTGGTCGGATCTCAGCTTTCTGTAAACATCCATTAATTTTATGAAGTCGGAGTTTCCCGTTCGACGAGGGTTCTCCTTCCCCCGATTGTGAGTTACCATTCAGAGCCCTACTACAGGCATGCACCCCCGAAGCCGGCTCACCCATCTCCAAATCTTCATCGGTAGGCCGGGGAGAAGCAACACCATGATCTCCCATTCACCCCGAGCCTGGATATAGCAGGCACCAAGGCAAAGACGGGGCAAAAGCCCCTCAAGCTCCCACTGTCGCAGGTCCCTTCCTACACCACAGCAAAAACAAACAAGCAGGCTGCCATCCAAAACCCACGGCCAAAGAGGATCAGACGCCCAGAAGCAGCGAATGCCCACTCAGCAGCAGGCCACACACCCCGGAGCACATGCAAAACAACACCGAAGGGATCAGAGGAAATGCAGGTCGAGCTAGGGCACGCAGGCCCTAGCAGACCAGGTATCGCCCTCGACCGCCATCTTCATTCCCATCTCACCGTAAATTTTTGCAATTTCATTTAATATTGTTTATTTAATTTTATTTTGAAGTTTTATAATAACTAAATTAGTAAAATGATTATGATAAAAATGTAGGGTCTGAGTGTTTATACTACCTGTGACATTCCCCTAGCCACATTTTACATGACACCATCGAGTGATCAAGTTTGTATCTAGTAAATAATTCAACTATTACATGTGAATAATCAATATTATACAAATGGTTTTCTCACAAGTCACTTTGGATATCAGATAGTTTGGTGTTGGACCTTTGACATCGACACTTCACAGTGAAGTTCGTTGAGGCACTTACACTGAGGTAACTTTTATTCATCAATGGTGTCAAATTCAACAATTTTAGGTAGTTTTGATAATTGAATAATAGTTGTTGTTTCATTTTCAATTATTGACATCGGATAATCCTCTTGATGTTCGCACTCCATTGGATCATGGTGTTGCTACAACAATAGCATGTTCAAAAGCTTTGGCAAAGGTATGAGATAAATTAGTAAATTTCACTTGTTCTTTTAGTGGTCTATTATTGAAAATTTTAATGATACTTGCATGTAGTTTAATTGCTATCTTAATGCTTGTTGCATGGCCTTGTCACTTTTGATCGTGAAAGTGCCCCTGCTGTAGATGAACAACGTGATTATATGTTTGTGGTAATTGTTCGATTTATATCATTCTACAATTTTTTTTATTTTTTATTTTTTTATATATTATATATTGATGTCTATACTTTTGATTGTATCAATTGGAGCTCCAGAGAAGTCTAGATAGGAGGACTAGTGAGCACATTCGAAAGAAGCTAGCATCGCATACATCTCCATCCCCTCAATAGTTGAAGGTAGCTCATGATCTATTTCCTCGTGCTAGTGGGAAATCAATACCGGGGGCCTTTGTTGTATGCCTGTATGGCATTTTTGAGCATATGTTTTGTATTATGTATATGTGACATTTTATGTCCATAATGGCTTTTGACAAGCCTGTATCATTGTATTGGATATATATGTTATACTCTTATCGACATGTAATGTTGTATGACTTTATGAATTTTTTTGTTAATGCAAATCATATTAAAACTATTATCCATAATCATATATATACATTTGATGATTTAAATCAAGATTCTCTAATTGTATCAATATTTTTCTATGTGAGATATTATATATTCTATCAGTTTTGTCTACAATTCGTATTACATTCTTAATTGAAATTAATTTTTGTTCCAGAATTCAACTTCATAAGTTGGTAACTAGTAAATATTTGTGTAGACACCTAGAATTAGTTAAATTAAATTTAATATTGTACAGACAATTAATTAATTTAATTGTGTTGGTCCCTTTCTTCTTAAAATTAATTAAATCAAATTTAATTAATTTTATCACTATAGCCCTATAATTAATTTAACAAAATTTAATTATTCCCCCATTCTTCTAAAATCAAATATCATTTATTTATTCTTAATCCCACTTAGTTAATTAATTTAAATTAATGAATTGATTCCATGATTCCTACAAATCACCCTTCCCAATCCTATCATCTAGCATAATTAATCATCCTATAATCATGCTTATTATTATTCATCAATTTTAAATTACTCCACTCATTTTCTCTCCTCATGTCACATCCTCTCAACTTTCCCACTTGCACTCTAATCACTCATTAAGCCACCTAATCAATCCCCTTAATCATTTGCACATTCCTAATCACCTTGATCCTTTCAAATAAATTCAAATTCTTTGAATCTCCCCTTGCCTCCTCTTCCCAAGGAATTTTTAATTCCTTTATCCATTTAGTCTTCCCACACATCCTCTTATTTTGGAATTTTTACTTCCTCTCCCCTTCTCCAAGAAATTTTAATTCCTTTTTCTCTTCCCAATGTATTTGAGAACTCTTCCCCATGTACCTTGAGAGGTGTGGAGACAAGAAATGCCTTTATGGCAAATCTCTTGAATCCCACACCCTGTCCTCTCAATCCTCTCCTCCATTTCAAATCAACCTCAACCCTTCATTTTGAAATCAATTTTAGCTCTCCATTTTGGCCTCCTCAAATATATAAATTGGAGTCTCATCTCCTCACAAATCATCCACTTTTCATCTAATTTTAATTTGTCCATTTGAGATCCAAAATCATCCATCATGCCATCATAATGCCAAAATATTGCCTTATAATCCAATCCATCACACCCATGCTCATCATTTGAATCCAATCCCACGTTGTTGTGTAGTGGAGAACATTCCACAATCCTATCAAAGAGCCAATCCAATCAAGTGGAAAAGGGGCACATTCTTCACTTCACCTAAGGCTCAATCCGAGGGAGGAGAAGGTATAAGAGTATCATTTGCATTTTTATTATTTATTTGTGTTTTTAATGATTAATATATGCATGTGAACTCTAACAATTTTTTCATCTCCAATTTGTAGTTTCATGCCTACAATTTCAATTTTGTCACAGTCCATGGAGACATGAAGATTGTAGTTTGTATTCTAATTAAGAATAAAAATTAGGTACATTATTCGATCTTGCTCCTAATGAAGTTAAATCACATCTGAAAAAGCTTATGACATGTGTAATGAAATTGTGAGAGTCCTAAATATCCTATGACTATCCTAATGAAGTTATGATTGTCCTATGAACCTATCATTATCCTAAGAATGTAACATATAGTGGTAATGAACCCATGACTATCCTAAAAAAGTTGTGACAATATTAACAATGAAGCAAAGATAGTTGTAATGGAGTTATGATAATCCTATATTTTTATGAACTAATCTTAAAGTCTTATTTGTGCATACATGTAGAAATCATCATCATGCTAAAAAAATGACCAAGCATAAGAATGCAAGTTACAATATGTACTCTCTTAAATGCCTAGGTTGTAAGTAGGTTCTCCAAGATGAATAATACCATTTGAAGTTTGTTGCAGTCCATGGTGACATGAATACCCTTACAAAAGTCCATTTGGAGGAATTAAAAAAGAGAGAGATTCTTGATGCTTATAGGTTTACAAAAAATTATGCCAAGTTTCATACTTATCCCACACATGCAAACTGTATTTTTGTGAACTTGAATGCTTTAATGAGTTATTTCTATTAGAAGAGTGTTTAGAAAATTTAGATTTGTCTATTTACACTTTCCTTATCAATCTTAGGGGCTGATCACTCCACTTGATCTCTACTATCCTAAAATAGTCCTAAAATCAAGCCTAATTTGATTGCAAACAATATTTTTTCATCTATTTCATATAAAACAACTCTATCTAATTGTCACATCTATTCAATAAGGGGCATCACACAACCCTGTAAGTTTAGACGACTCATCTGTATGTGCTATATGTTTGGAGAAATGCAATCTCAAAGTTTGACAATTTTCACACTTAGGGCACTAAAGAGAACATATGGTTATGGTTTGGCTTGGAATGATTAGGAAACTTCGCGAGTCTAATAGGGGCATGTCTAGTGTAAATTCACCCTCTTGGACATGCTTTTAGTGATGGTTTGTCCACACGAGGAGTAGAAAGAAAGTTAGGGTATGTTACATTTGATGTTTTTTGTTGCAGTAAAAAAAGTGTTGGCACGGGCAAATGTAATTGAGTAATCAAAAAATGAGAGAGGTTTTTGTAGAGGGGCATCACACAAACCTATAGGTTCAAATAGATTATTCATATGTGCCATAATTTTCAAAAAATGCAACGTCAAAGTTTGAGAGTTTTCACTCTTAGGGCACTTAAGAGAATGCATGGCTACGGTATGGCTCAGAACAATCAGGCGTTTTGGTGAGCGCAATAGCGACATGCCTAATGTAAACATGACCTCCTAGATGAGCTTGCGCTGAAAATTTGTACCCATGATGAGTAGAAAAAAGTTAGGGTATGTTGTAACTTTTCATTGAATTCATCTAATGCTTTTTGTTGCAACAAAAAAATTGTTAACACGAGCAAATGGAATTGAGTAATCGAAAATTGAGAGAGTTTATTTGTAGAGGGACATCACATGACCTCGTAGGTTCAAATGACTCATTTGTACATGTCATAAGTTTCAAGAAATACAATGTCTAAGTTTGACAGTTTTCACACTTAAGGCACTTAAGAGAACGTGTGGCTATGGTATGGCTCTGAACAATTGAATGACTTGGTGAGTGAAACAAGGGAATCATTAGCATAAAAATAACCTCTTGGATGCACTCAAATTGATAGTTTGCACCTACAAGGAGCAGAAAGAAAGTTAGGGCATGTTGCAACTTTTCATTGAATGCATCTAACGCTTTTTGTTGCAATAGAAAAAGTGTTGGCATGAGAAAATGGAATTGAGTAATAAAAAACTAAGAGAGGTTTTTTTAGGGGGGAATCATACAACCCCATAGGTTCAAACAACTTGTTCATATGTGCTATAAGTTTTGAGAAGCACAACGTCAAAGTTTGATAGTTTTCACACTTAGGGAACTGAATAGAACACGTGGCTACGATATGGCTCAAAATCATTAGGTGACTTGACAAGTGAAATAGGGGCATGCCTAGAGTAAAATTGACCTCTTGGACGCGATCGTGTTGATGATTTGTGTGCAGGACGAGCAAAAGAAAGTTAGGGTATGCTACAAATTTTCATTGAATGAATCTGATGCTTTTGTTGCAAGATAAAAAGTGTCGATACAGGGAAATGGAATTGAGTAATCAAAAATTGAGAGAGGTTTTTGTAGGGATGTATCACATGACCCCGAAGGTTTAGAAAAATCATTCGTATGTATCATAGGTTATTAGAAACGCAACATCAAAGTTTGATATTTTTCACACTTAGGGCACTTAAGAGAATGCATGGCTACGATATGGCTCGAAACGATCGAGCCACTTGGAGAGAAAAACAAAGGCATGTCTAGCATAAAACCAACCTCCTAGATGCTCTTGTGTTGATGATTTATACCCACAACAAGTAGAATTAAAGTTAGGATATGTTGCAACTTTTCATTGAATGCATTTTACACTTTTTGTTGCAATAGAAAAAGTTTTAGCACATGCAAATGGAATTAAGTAATAAAAAAATGAGAGATGTTTTTGTAGGGAGGTATATCATGAACCTATAGGTTTTGATGGATCATTTGTATGTGTCCTAGGTTTTTATGGTGAAAATGGATAATAACATTGAAAGACTAAATGAATTCAACCACAAAACCCTAGCCTAACAACAACAAAGATCCACCATAACATATGGAGATTACCTAAGACAATGCAAATCAAATAAAATCACAAAGATTATACCATCACATGTCCAATAGGGTTTGGATCTCAATTCTTCCTATCTCCATTGATCTTGCTTGATATATTTGCTCTCAGGTTTTATGTGTGCATAAGAGCTCAACAAAGAACGAAAATGTGGTTGCAGGTAGACTTGATTGCATATGAAAGTTTGAATGCTAGAATGCTTGATTAGATTGATTAGAATAATTATCCTTGGTAATGAAGGAAGCATCTCCTTATATAGAAGACACTATAAGAAATGGAGGGATAAGATTGAAAGGTGTAAAAGATAAATGGTCGGCTATGATTAGAGGGTAGGTAGAAGAAATAAGAAAATAATGAGAGGGTAGGTAGTGTATGAATTAAGAGATGAATGACATGTGTCATAGGTAGAAAAGGCTAATGAATTAATTAAATAAATAAAGATTTATTTAATTAATAGAAGAAGTGGGATTAATTAAATAAATAAAAGTATTTATTTAATTTAGAAAAAGGATAATTTAAATAAATAAAAGTATTTATTTAAATGAGAAATAAGGCTAGAAGAGGATAAATGAATTAATTAGATAAATAAAGATTTATTTAATTAATAGAAGAATTAGGCTAAATTAATTAAATAAATAAAGATATTTATTTAATTAGACAGGACAATTTTAGGTGTCTACATTTTGCCCCTCTTTGAGACAATGTAGCTTGTTGTGTTGTTTCAAAGAAGATAAGATGAACTGATACAAAGTTGCCCCAAGATGGGAATGAGATGCCCCCTCGAGAGATTGGATGAAAATGTCTGAAAGATCGCAGACAATCTTTCGATAAGAAAGAAAGGCTAGAATGGACTGACAAGATAGAGTGACAGAGTCACGAGATAAAGAAGACTGACTCGGGAGACTAGGGATAGTGTAGTCTATAAGATAGAATACGAGGGAAAACATCCTCATTGTCATCCACACATCTAAGAGATCAAAGTGCAGAGAAAGTAGAGAGCAGTCAACAGCGATGGCATTAGTGCACATATTCGATCGCGTTCGCCAATATCAGAGGCCAGCAGATGCAGGAGAGCCGATAAGTACCGCAAAACCTCCTTGTAGCTTGTTGCATTAATTGTTGTCATAAATGAATATTAGGTAGGTAATAAATTCACATTAGGTATGTCTAGAAAAATGTCAAGTGGGGGGGAAAACGGTAAGGCGCGCCTACATTGGTGCCAGGTGCGTCTATGTAGGACATGCACGTTTGTGAAGTATGCAAGCACGTTTGTGTCATGAATGCACGTTTATGTCTTCAAGGCCAAATCGACAGTTCTGTGATGAACATATGCTGTCGATTGGATAAACTACTGAGAGGATACAATCAAGCAAGTCCTATAGGGAAGACTAGAATAATAGATAGGGCCAGGATTGACAAATCTGTGATAGAACATATGTTGCCAATTAGGAAACTTCTCAAGAGGATACACTCAAGCAGAGGCCCTAGGATAGGATCAAAGCAACACTTTGTGATGAACATGGAATGCTACTAGGATAAAAAAAATAGTACTTTGTGATGAACAAGGAGTACTAAAAAAGAGAGCAACACTTTGTGATGAACACGAAATGCCAAAAAGAGCAGCACTTTGTGATGAATAGGGAGTGCTACTAGGATAGAAAACAATACTTTGTGATGAACAAGGAGTACCCCTAGGATAGAAAGCAGTACTTTGTGATGAATAGGGAGTACCACTAGGATAGAAAGAAATACTTTGTGATGAACAGGGAGTACCACTAGGATTGACACAGTTGATTTGCTTGAGTGCAAGAGGACCTACCTATGCTGGAGTCATGAGAGAGATTCCCTTCGACTCAGAGTTTACAACTAGAGATAACATTTGAGGGTAGAGCAAAAATTCAGGCTATGGGCTTGTGACATTATGTATGTGCCTGAGTTTCGGGCAACATGGGATTTCTGACTTGCACGTTTTATTTTCTGATGGGTGAGATCGATAGGGAGTTAGTTCCTTATGATCGAGATGGAGATAGGGATGCATTGAGATGAGTGTTTCAGGATCCAAGACTGGAGATGAGGGTGGGACATGTGGCTTGGGATACCATGACAATGATAGGATTGGCACTACCAGTGGTGCTGGCAGGAGTGATCAGTGGGTTCCTCTGTCCGGATAGGGCGACACGAGGGTTGGCAACAGGATGGGGGAGGACTCTGGAGAGGGATACAACTAGGCTCAAGAGACAACTGAGGGATACTGAGTGAGATAGGGATCGGGCTATTCAACGCTATAAGAAGTCTGAGACATCACTGAGGGCAGGGAGGTAGGCAACAAAGGACACAGGGGCAGGATATGCCTATTGTAAATCGGAAAAATCGAACCCTAGTCGTTCTCCCCTCCCCAACTCCAAGGAGAGAGAAGGGAGAGTCACTAGGGTTGATGGTTTTCACTTAGGGGAGACTTTACATTCAAAAGAGGGGTTGAAACCCATAAGATCCAATCCCATGCAATGCAAGATTGGATTCTAAATGAGATTCAAGGGTTGTGACATCAAGGATACCCTCTTTTGTAAAGAATGTAGATAGAAAGATTGAACTAGGAATGCATGTAAAGTAGGAAAGATTCGCTTATAAAAAAAGATAGGGATATGGGATGAAGTTGCGGACCTGGAATTAGCAGTAAAATGTTGAGACGGTGCTGTTCTACAAATTTGAGCGAAAGTTGACGGGACGATGGTGCCCGGCGTGCACACGGTCCTCCGAAAAATCCGTGAAACAAAGGGGGATCCGTTCGTCTCTGCACAAGGATTCTAGATCTTCAATTACAGCCGCGTACCTGCAACCTACACATAGAAAAGAGAGGATGATTGGGGGGTTAGGGATGAGGGGTTTGCATTTAGGTCAAACCCCAGTTTTGGAATTAACCAAGAAATGAGAATGCTGTAAATGTAAATGTTTGTAATGTAAACAAGTACTGATACCTTGTTGTAAGAATGTTTGTATTCTTACATGCGAAGGTGTAATGTATGTAGTATGTAATGTGTTGTAAGTGATCTCCTCTTCAATGGTTGAATCCTTGTCTTGAATGCAACACTTATCCTTGAATGGAGACTTAGAATGGTCAATTGCTTGAAGGAATGCTTGAATGCTTGAATGCTTGAATGCTTGAATATCATTTTCGCCCTCTTTTCCCTCTACCAAAATGGGAGAGGAAATTTAGTTTATATACTTGTCAATTAGGGTTGATAGACTGATTTTCCCGACCTTAGGCCGACATAGCAACCGTATTTTCCAATTTGCAAACTTAAAGACCTGAAGCCCCATAAGAGACCGGGCCCAAAGTAGGGCCAGGGACCAGGGCACTGGGCGCCATGGTCTTGGGGGACCAGGGCACTGGGCGCCCTAGTCCTGAAGGACCAGGGTGCTGGGCGCCATGGTCCCACCTCCAGGGACAGCAGGGTGCAAGGAGGATCAGGCCAGGGTGCTGAAAAATGCAGTTTTTGATGTCATGAACAAGTTTCGGGGTCTCCATTCAGGTTCCGTGTTGCATCGCCATCATGAATACCCAAATGCAGTCGAAATTGCAAGTGTCACAATTTTAGGACGCTACATTTAGCCCCCACTTTAGCGGGAGTATAGGCGTACGCTCATACTTCCGGTAAAGTACAAGGAAACAACATTGAAAAAACTTTCACCACGTCAAGGAGGCAAGATACACCAAGCCCCCAGTGGACTAAGGATCTTACGACTTTGATTGAAAAAGTAAAAGGGAAGATCACGAGGGAGAACCATGACTGTCAGTAGTAAGGTTCCCTCACTATGAGTCATGCAAGAAAGATATCAAAAATTTTCAAGGCAAAGCTAAATTTGTCAAGAAATTTTCAAGTATCTTGAAAAGATATGGACGGGATGTATGCCCCCCTACGTTAAAGTGATCGCACACGCCTCATCGGGGGTGATTTCTTTAAGGTAGTGATACATATAAGAAAATGAAAAAGGGAAAGGAGCATGTTATCACAAGGATTTAGCCCCCAAGTGTGAGATAAGCCCAAGGATAATAGACACAAAACACAAAGCACAAGGTGACTTCGCTTTCCTCGGGGTCAGTATGCTGTATGATAATTCATGTATATCATATGTATGTATGCATAATTGTTCTTCATTCCCCAATCAAGGAAGGTCACCTAGAAGAAGGGAACACATGTGTCTTTTGAGTCAACATGAGAGAGACCAAAAGAGATCTCAATGTTTTGCATCGTCCTCAAGTAGACAAAACTAAGGACAACAAAATAGAAGAATGAGAATAACACATAGAAGAAGTAACAAAAGAGATCAAGAGAGGAGGAGAGAGTCTGCTATGCTAATGAAACTAGTCTAGCACATCATCTACCCCTCGATCTTGCTGATCAATATTTCGGGAAGGCAGGAAACATGCTAGAGGAGGAACATCCAACACAACAGATGGAGCTATCACAAGATCCAAACAAGGGCTATGTTCATGTTCCAAGCCACGTTGTTCTTGTCTAGGAGCTAGGATAAGTGCTTTAGAAAATTCATTAGATAAATGGTTATCAACATCGAAATATTCATATTCACTATCAGAATGGAGAGGAGTAACATTTTCATCATGAATAGAATTTTCATCATGAATAACATTTTCATCTATATCATCATCAAGATTTATAAAAATAGGATCTTTAACTCGCACAGGATCAAGACCATCATGCATCTTATGTTTAGGAGATTTCGGCTCAATCTTCGGCTGAGGAGAAAATGGAATAATATTGGCTGAAGGTGTTTTTGGGGATTGCAAAGTTTGAGAAGGAGCTGCCTGAGCTCTAAGATGATGCTTTCGTCGGTGTTCTCATGCAGAACAATTTCGTCTAGTCTTAGTAGGAAGTTGAGAAGATTCAGGAGGAGGAATATTCTCATCCTTATCACTTGGGTGTTTAGGTTGTGATCTCTTAGGTTGAATAATAGGAGAAGAGGAAGGTCTCTTCTCTCCATAAGAGGAAGGAGGAGGAACTGCTCCATATAAGGGAGGAATATTTGCTTTAGGAAGGAGACCAAGCCCATCATGACGAGGAGGTATAGGTCTACTTTTAGGAAGTTTATTAGATATAGGCATAGTCACATTCATAGGAATGGGTTGGGAATCTTCTTGAGGAAAGATATTAGTTTTATCTTTCAAAGGAAGAACTTCCTTCTCAAGAACGATAGGAATGTCAAGTTTGGGTGTTCTAGGTTCACTTAGAGATAGGATCATATCTTTTTTCCACTTTTGATAAGATTTGAAAAGATGATCACTTCGCGGAGGAAGAGATTGGAATTGTTTAGGCCAAAAGTAATCAAGAGGAACGCTAGAAGTTCTTTCAGCTGGTTTAAAGAGACTCTGATTGACAGTAACAACTTCACCATTATGGGGAAATTTTAAGCACTTGTGAATAGGAGAAGCAATAGCTTTCATGGAAGATAGCCAAGGATAGCCTAGCTTCACACGAAATTGTTCGGACGATGGAATAATAGCAAAGTCCACATCAAGGGATTTATTATGGACCTCAATAGGTAATGTAATAGAACCAATTGCAGGAGAAGAAAATGCATCAAATAGTTTCACAACCACATTTGTTTCATCATAGATCACTTGATTCAATTGCAAAGTAAAAAGAAATTCTTCAGTAATGATATTAACCATACAAGAAGGATCAATAAGCACTCCACGGCAAGGTGTATTCTTGACTTTTGCAACTATATATAAAGGACCATCAGGTGCCCTGATAGTTTCACTAGAATCAAAGGTGATGGAAGGTTCTTTAGGGATTTTCTGCTGCTCTACAAAGTTAATCACATTCGGAGTCATGGACACAAGATCATCAGGTGAGACAGAGGAATCAATAGTATCAATCGCATTAGAGGTATGAGAAGGCAATGGATCAGTAAAAATCTAAAGATTTTGGTTAGGAGGAGCTACAGATGTGTTGCCTTTATCATTCACACTAGAAACAGAGATAGTATTATTATCAATCAAATCTTGAATTTTACCTTTTAAAGCAAAACATTTTTCAGTATCATGCCCAGGATGACAATGAAATTGACAAAAAGATTTGTTATCAAAAGAGGGTGAGTTAATCTTTGCAGGGTCTATTTGCCTTATAGGAGGAAGAGTAAGCACATTTTGTTCCAATAATTTATTCATAATACTATGCAATGATTCATTCAAAGGAGTAAACTTTCTTTCTTTCTTGAAAAACTTAGAAATAGGAGGCACACCTGATGCCGCATTCACATTGTTGTTGATGATGTTTTCATTGAATTTAATTGACTCTTTGTTCGGTTTAAACTTCCCAAATGGTTGTTGACTACTATCACCCTTATTACTCAGAGCCATAGGATTTGCTTGTTCCATTTGACTCACAGTCAGTTGATAATTGTGAAGAGTTGCGCACAACTGTTGGAAAGAAGTAAACTCAAAAAACAGAAGTTTTTCTCTAATATCTTTTTGTAAATTAGAAATAAAGATTCTTTAAATATCATTGTCAGGTACTGGAAAAGAAATTTGAGCATACAAATGCTTATATCTACCAATGAAATCAGTCACTTTTTCTTTAACACCTTGTTTACAATGCATTAAATCAATCAAAGTAACTTTAGGACTTATATTGTTTTGAAATTGTTGAATAAAAGCATTTGCAAGTTGTTCGAAAGAAGTAATAGAATAAGAAGGCAACGAGCAATACCATTGTAGGGCTTTATCTCTTAATGTTCTAGTAAACAGTTTTGCAAGCAACCTTTGGTCATAAGCAAAATCAGTACATATTGTTTGAAAGGTCTTAACATGTGTTAGAGGATCACCCTTACCATTATAAAGCTCGAAATGCGGAATTTCAACATGTTTAGGGGGGATAGCTCGAACAATGTCAAGAGAAAGTGGGCTCGCAACATCAAATGTGGGCACACTAAACTTAGATTGATTCATAGAGGCAATTTGTTGCTGTAAAGAAGAGACAGTTTGTGCAAGATTGTTAATGGTCGCTTCAGTCAAAGAGTTCATATTAGACGTGTTAGATTGTGATGGAGGTATTATGTTATTGAAAGAAGGTAGAGAGTAAGGTGGTGGGAAACTATGATAGTTAGTCATAGGAGATGATTGGAAAGGAGGAACACTACAAGGAGGAATGGAAGGGTTAAATGAATTGCCCCCTTGCGTCATGTTCATTTGTGGAGATATAATAGGGACACTCATTGAAGGAATGAATGAAGAAGTCGGATTGAATGAAGGAAGAGGGTTGATTGAAGAAGAGGGATTGCCCCCATGACTGGTGATCATTGGTGGAATGTCTTGTATTGAAGTAGTCATTATGTTTGATGTAAAAGTAGGTATACTAGCAATAGAAGTTGTCAAAGGAATAGAATGATTAACTTGAGTAGGAGGTTGTGTATAACCTAAGGTTTTGGCACAACTTTTCATCGGCATCACATTCGAATCCACAATGTGTGCAATACCATGCAAAATATCAATTCCATTCTTATCACTTTGAACCATACATTTTAGACCCTCAATTAATGAAAGAGGTTCACTATCGGGGTATTCTTGAGACATCCATTGTCGAAAATCATCAAATTGGTTATCCAATTTCGAAAGTTGTTCTACAGAAACCTCATGGAGAGCTTCTTCATCATTAAGAGGATTAGAGGAATTACCCATGTCCTCATTAAAAAGGCCATTCAAATTAGGTTCCATCTCCTCAGTAATTAAACCTTGGAAAGACTTAATTCTAAGGCTTCGTCTAACGGGAATAGTGTAAGTAGGGCTTTTTGTTGTAAAACTCATGCACTAAAGAGAGAGAGAAGATTTTGAATTTTAGAGGTAGCAAATTTCAATAAAATCAGCCAATCTCCTAGATTTAAGCTGTTAAATGCAATCAGGACAATCTCCCAAAATTTCAGAAAAAATGTCAGGGACCGTGGCGAACGGAGTGCACACGGTCCTCGCAACTTTTTTCGAAATTTTCAGGGATGAAAGTTATGATGATTTTAAAGCTAATCTGAAAAAATTGAGTGATTTTATGATCTATAGATAGGCCAAATTAAAGTTGCAATCTCAAAATTGAACCCTACCAAGATTGTTGAAAAATGTAAAATTTGAATTTTGAAAAAGAGAGGGAAACTGAAATGTTGAATTTTATGATTTTAGAGGGAATGCTGAAAGCAATGCAGGCTTTGAAATTTAAAATTTGACTCAATTTCATGCAACATTCGAATTTGAAAGTGGAAATCAAGGTTGTTGCAATTAAACACTTAATTTCAAAAGTCACAAACTACAAAAATTTGAATAAAACATTGAAATTTCGAATGAATGCCAACACACTTTTCAGATTTAGGACTGTAAGAAACACAATTTTGATATGAATTTCAATTTCAACAATTTTTGAATGATTAGAAGCCTCAATCCAAGCAATGACTAGACCAACTTTGACTTTAATTTTGAAAGTGTTAAAATTGATAAAATCAGCCAAGATTCTAGATTTTAGCAGAAAAATACAGTAAGGTCTAGCTCCCGAAATTTCGGAAAAAATGTCTGGGACGATGGCGCTCGAGGTGCACACGGTCCTCGCAACTTTTTTCCAAATTTTTAGGGATGAGAGATATTGTGATTTTATTGCGGAATTCAAAGTTACAACCGATTTGGAAGTGTTTTGATTAGTGAAATTATCAGTCAAAGGTTGAATCAAGAAGGTCTTAAAAATTAGGGTTTTGACATTTAACCACTTAATTTTCAGAATTAAAGCACAAATATGAATTGACAATTTGCAATAGAAGGGTAGATCTAAAACAAGCATTAACAATTAAACATTTCACAAGTTTAATTACTTAAAAAGAAAATTTTAGGGTTTTTATGCAATCAACCTCTAAAATTTGCAAAAGATCAAACATGGAAATTTAGGAAGGCAAAATTTTCAGATCTAACCATGAATAATCAGAATGAGGATGTTCACGTCGGGTTCACCAAAATGTAAAGCGGAAAAATTGAACCCTAGTCGTTCTCCCCTCCCCAACTCCAAGGAGAGAGAAGGGAGAGTCACTAGGGTTGATGGTTTTCACTTAGGGGAGACTTTACATTCAAAAGAGGGGTTGAAACACACAAGATCCAATCCCACGCAATACAAGATTGGATTCTAAATGAGTTTCAAGGGTTGTGACATCAAGGATACCCTCTTTTGTAAAGAATGTAGATAGAAAGATTGAACTAGGAATGCATGTAAAGTAGGAAAGATTCGCTTATAAACAGAGATAGGGATATGGGATGAAGCTGCGGACCTGGAATTAGCAGTAAAATGTCGAGACGGTGCTGTTCTGCAAATTTGAGCGAAAGTTGACGGGACGATGGCGCCCGGCGTGCACACGGTCCTCCGAAAAATCCACGAAACGAAGGGGGATCCGTTCGTCTCTGCACAAGGATTCCAGATCTTCAATTACAGCCGCGTACCTGCAACCTACACATAGAAAAGAGAGGATGATTGGGGGGTTAGGGATGAGGGGTTTGCCTTTAGGTCAAACCCCGGTTTTGGAATTAACCAAGAAATGAGAATGCTGTAAATGTAAATGTTTGTAATGTAAACAAGTACTGATACCTTGTTGTAAGAATGTTTGTATTCTTACATGCGAAGGTGTAATGTATGTAGTATGTAATGTGTTGTAAGTGATCTCCTCTTCAATGGTTGAATCCTTGTCTTGAATGCAACACTTAGCCTTGAATGGAGACTTAGAATGCTCAATTGCTTGAAGGAATGCTTGAATGCTTGAATATCGTTTTCGCCCTCTTTTCCCTCTACCAAAATGGGAGAGGAAATGTAGCTTATATACTTGTCAATTAGGGTTGATAGACTGATTTTCCCGACCTTAGGCCGACATAGAAACCGTATTTTCCAATTTGCAAACTTAAAGACCCGAAGCCCCATAAGAGACCGGGCCCAAAGTAGGGTCAGGGACCAGGGCACTGGGTGCCATGGTCCTGGGGGACCAGGGCGCTGGGCGCCCTAGTCCTTAAGGACCAGGGCACTGGGCACCATGGTCCCACCTCCAGGGACAGCAGGGTGCAAGGAGGATCAGGCCAGGGTGCTAAAAAATGCAGTTTTTGATGTCATGAACAAGTTTCGGGGTCTCCATTCAGGTTCCGTGTTGCATCGCCATCATGAAGACCCAAATGCAGTTGAAATTGCAAGTGTCGCAATTTTAGGATGCTACACCTATGTTCTACGGGTAAGGGAGGAGATAGGATACTGGAGAGACCTGTATTATGGGGTGGTACCACCAGATTAGTGGGCTAGGAGCTTCCAGAGACCATCACGGACTGCAATGACCACTAGAGGGAGAGACAGGAGACAAGCGTCTAGCAGTGGGGTCATGGGTCCTCCACCACCACCAGATAGAGGGGGCAAGAGAGATGATCATGGGGTGGGTGCTTCCAGGGCTCAGACTCCATCGAGGCCAGCTGACTCCAAGGGAGGGAGTTCATCATAGCCTTAGAGGGCTCCCTATATACCAGTTTTGTACGATTTTGTATGATGATACCTTCAGGTGATTGTAGCCATATGTATTTTGACATCATTGTATGATTACACTTATGATTTTTGATATATATATGAGATGATTCATCGTTGCGGCAACTATATGCATGTGTGCCTATGCGATGTTGCTTCTATGTGATGCTTATGATATGGATGCAAATATGTACATGATGGAATACACTATTTTTATTCTTTTATATTTTTATATGTTATGCCAATGCAAATGTGAATGTGTGAAATGCAGATGAATATGATAATGTAAATGATTATTTTCATGATGAAAATGTAAAATGTGCTAACATGTGTTGTGTGTAGGATGTGATGCAATTGTGATATCTATATGTGTGTATGAAATGCTAACATGTGATAATGCAGGTTCAATACTACATGAAATGCAAATGTTTTTGGTGTGTCATTATACTCAGTCATGTGATAGTAGGCTACATGGAATCGGGAAGGATGATGGAGGTCAATCAAGAAAGCGGGATGGAAGATAGAAGATATGAAAGTGAAAGAGCTTCTTGTGCTTTATCATCATTGAGCTTTATTATGACAAATAGGTAATGGCAATCTAGACATAGGTTTGATCCAGAAAGTCATTGTACCCGTTTGCATGGAGATAAGACAGTTGCAAACAAAGAATGCCCCAGTTCATACTAGACTCACAGTGTCTCCATATCCTTGGACGAGTCATAGCATTACTAAGAGACAATCCACAAACAACAAAGAAAACTAGGTGACGATACCCAATCCTTGCCTTTCTAGTCAAAGACATCTTGGAGATAAAATCTCTAGTCAGAGACATCCCAGAAAAGCTAAAAGACATGTCACCAAAAGATAAAATCAAAATAAAACCAAGACTCGACACCAACATTCACTGTAGTCCTCACGTTTAGTGTCTCTTGTCACTTGTATAAGTCTATTTGATTGTGGTCACAATGTTTTCATTCACAAAAAGATAGATAGCACTGAACCATAATGTTATCTGAGTCTGTTAAAAGATTTGATTTGTTTAAGCCCATTGTTGTTGTTGTGTCTCATCTAAAACTAACTGAATCCATGCAAATGATACTTTATTGCAGAGAAGATGAAACTTTATTGCGTATTGGCGATGCAAATGTTGCTTTATTGTGGATTATGTGCAGATAGACTGAAGAAAATTGGAATAAATTGCACTCCTCGAAACTTGTAATGCTCTCAGTTCCACACCCATCACTAGACATAGGATTTGCCTTAGCCACATATAGGAGCTGATTTATTATGGACGAAAAGGGTGAAAAGGAAGGATTATTATGAATGGCTAACCAATCTTGGGTAGATCAATAACAAGCCATGATGGGAATCGGTAAGTTTATTATGAATGGATAGGCTATGAGTGTGTGCAAAGTGAAGTGATGAAAGAGAATCCCAAAGGAGGGAGTAGCAATGTCTCTACACATGGTGTTGGTGATCCAGTTTTCACCATGGTACTTTCCCAGGGCACCATCGAAGTGGTTTTCACTGTTGGACGAAATATTTTTGTTTACTTTTTTTATTTTTCAATTTTTTTGTGTCACAAGGCGCTTGTTTGCCAGGTTTTCACCAAGTAACGATTTTTTATTTTTATATTTTTTTGTATTTTTTAATTTTTTTTTTTTTTTTTTGTGTTTTGTATATATATATATATATATATATTTGTATTTTTTTGAATTAGGATATTCTGAAGAACTATGTGTAAAACCTGCAAAGGTGCATGTTGTTGATAGGATCCTCCAAAGGTTCGCCATCTGGAGTTGAGAGCTGATATGCACCAGATCCATATGCTGTTGTAATGATGTAAGGACCAAGCCAATTTGGTTTGAACTTGCCCTTCTTCTCTCTGTCTTGCTGATTCTTAGGATTTTATTTTAGAACTAAGTCACCTACCTCAAATGTACGAGGCTTTACCTTATGATTGTAGCTGCATTGTTTCTTGACTGAATGATGTGTTTCTACCTTGATTGTCTTCCTTGATAAAGGAACTGAGATAAAATTACTAGTGTGTGGACTACACATGCTCGTATGCGTGTCACCTAAAGAAGTTTGGGCATCCCTGACAACAAAGTCCTTCAAGGAAGCTCCATTAAAGGTCCATGATGTATCACTAGAAGGGAAAGGATGTGCGGAACAAGTGGATGAGTGATGAAGGCTTATGATTGTGAAAAGAAGTGAAAGCAGGATAGCATGATGGAGACTTAGGATCAACAAGTATGATTTATGACTTGAAATTTTAGAACTTTTGCCCCCAGTTATTTTGATATTAAGGGAGATCATCTCTTTCTCTTTTTCTTTCACAGGATTTTTATATTTGACTTTGATTTTTTCAAAGTCCAATAGCTTTTGATTTTGATTTGGACTGAAGGACTTTTCTTTAGTTTTGACTTTTAGTTTTTTCTTTTCAAGGCTTAATTTTTCATCCCCAATTAGTAAGGGCTTTTGTAATTCTTGTTGATCTAAGTCTGGGAGAGGAATGGAAATGGAATGAGTGGATGATATGGTAAAGCTATGTGAGTTATCAGGAGGGTTGGCGATATGCTCAATAGATTCTTTGCTGGAACCACTCTTAGGACTATTGATATCAAGAGTTGCTTGCACCACTAGAGGAGATTTGCATTCAGACTTAGTAGCCACAACACTAGGTGGTTCACACCCAATTCCTTGGCATTGCAAATTGTTTGTAGGATGATCCTATCAAAAAAATGTGTTAGAAGATAGTGGGAGTTGATCAACATGAAAGATATACTCACCACATCCCAGGTCTTTAACCTTGAACATTTCTTTGATCTTTGTTTGCTTTGATGTAGAAGCTTTCAAGGATTCTGGATCCACATATGCTGATGAAGGAACCACTTCTCTGTTGTCTAGGATTGTTATTTCTGATCTTGACCATAGGTTGTTGCAATATATGAATGGATTTGGATTAGCTTTGACAGTTACTTCAACTCCATTATGAGGAAACTTGATACATCAATGATATGTTGAGGGAACAACTCTCATTTCATGAATCCATGGGCGTCCCAAGAGTATGTTGTATGTGAGATCTAGATCAAGGACTTGACAAACCACGTCCTTCATAACTGGCCCTACTCTGACAGGTAAGGTGACTATGCCCTTGGATGAGCACTCTTCGTCATCATATGCCTTAATGGTGATTGCATGTGTAGAATTCACAACCCTTTCAGAATATACCAATTGCTTAAGAGTATTCAATGTACAAATGTTGAGACTTGCTCCTCCATCTATCAAGACTTGTTTTATTCGATGTTTGTATACGAAGGATTCAATGTGTAAAGGTGCATTATGTGGTTGGCTTACAGAGGCATTGTCAACTTCAGTGAATGTAAGGGAATGTGGAATGGAAAGGTATCCCACCATGGCTTGAAACTGGTACACGTTCAGATCAATGGGGACAATAGTGTCTCTCAAAGTTTTGCCAAGAATGGCTTTATGTGCAGAGGATATGCATAAAAGTTCAAGGATGGAGATAAGCGAGGGTGTCTTCCCTAATTGTTCTACCAGATCGTACCCAGGTTTGGTTGATGAGGAAGCAATGTTTTTAGATGGAGCACCTTGCAAAGTGAATTTACCTCAATGAGTTGTAACATTACATTTAGAGGTAGGTTCGGAAGAAGATCAAATGCCTTTTAGGACAACCTTGGGTCTTTGGGTAGAATTTTTAGGTGTTTTGTCTTTGATGATAATGGTAGAGACATAATTGTCCATTGAAATGTGATTAATAGTTGAATCATAGTTATAGGATGCTCTGGTATAGTTGGTCTAGTCATCTGTGGCTTTGCCTTTTCCCTTGTCATGTTTTGGGAATGGTTCTTTAAACATCTCATGCTCTTGATTGGATGAGTGTCCTTCAATCTCAATGTCACCTCTATCAATGTCTTGTATAATGTTCTTCAGTCGATGACAATTTCCTGTTTTATGACCCTTGCTTTTGTGATATTCACAATACTCATCATCATTCCACCAATTTGGTTTGACCTTTGGCTCATATGGAGGCATATCTGGAATTGTTATTATCTTGTTTGCCATTAGCTTCTTGAAAGCTGATTCAAGTGGTTCTCCCAATGGGGTGTATTTCCTTCGTGGTTTTGAAGTTGTTTGAGTATTCACTTGATTGTTTGTAGAGCTTGATCCCAAAAAAATGATTTTGAGTCATATTGTATTGGCATCAACAACACCATCATTGACCGTGTTCTTGTTTTTATTCCAAAATCTTGGCTTGTCTTTTCCTTTAAAGTCCTCTTTGTTTTCTTTGAATATTTTGACGATGCCTTGCTCAATTAGGATCCTCTTTGTTGCTAAGCCCTTTTCAATGATGTCCTTGAAGGTGGACAAACAAAATTTTCTTAGGTCATAACCAATGTCTTTGTTAACATTCTAGGTGAACATATCTACCATTTGTTTTTGTGGAATTTCATAAGAGCATCTGCTTGCTAGATTTCTCCATCTTTGTAAGAATGATGAAAAAGAGTCCCCATCCTTTTGTTTGGTGTTGCACAAAGTGGTAATTGACATATCTGTCTCTATGTTGTATGAGAAATGTTGGATAAATGCCTCTACTAAGTCACCCCATGAGTTAATTCCAAGTGGGAGTTGGGAGAACCATTCCATAGCTTGATCACCTAAGCTCTGTGAGAATAATCTCATCAAATATGTCTCTTCTACTGCTACCTCAATTCAAGTAGTGAAAAAATATCTTATATGTGCCTTAGGATCCAATTGATTTGGTGGTTGGTCCTTAGAATTGGTATGTGATTGAGCATATTTTTCTGCATAAGACTTCCATAATGGTTTGCGAAAGTGAGTATCATATGCTTGACCATGTGTATGTGGGACCTCAGGTTTTTGAAACAAAGATGATGGTGATTCAGGCATAAGATGTGGTCCTCTATTGCCTCCACTATTAGGCCTCCTTTGATCCATGTTGAGGTGAGGTTGTTGCAAAGGTCAATTTTCCATTATTTGAGACATGTCAAAATCATGAGGGATCTTGGCTCCACTTTGTGCCATCACTTGTAAGAAATATTGTCTATCTCTCCTCATTATTTCCTCAACTAGTCGATTAAAACGAGGATCCATAATGGAGTCTTCCACTTCTGCTGAATGTACAACAAATTTGTCCATATTGTCATTATGTGTATCATTGTTGTTTGTGTTATCCATGTTCTCAACATTTTGAATGTTTCTATAAGCATCCATGTCAGGTAATGTAGTATGATCAGAATTAAAAAAGACATCATTGTCATACTCATAGGCACTCATGTTTGCGGACTCTTGAGCCTCTTTAGCTTCTCTCCTAGATTTTTGGGAACGGGTTTGAACCATGAACTAGGTCTTGACCAAGATGTTTGAGACTAGATGAAAATGGAAAGAGTATGGAAGACCAAGAGTTGGATGGAATGTAAATGAATCTGAGGTGTACTTGCAATGTCCAAAGTGTAAGACCAAGTATGTATGTAGTAGAGTAGGTGTGGCTTCCAAAGAGATGATAGTTTCTCTTGATGAGATAAGTTGACCTTGACTCTAAGTAAGACCAAATGAGACCCAAAGGTGATAGACCTTGATGAGGGATCACTTAGAAAAATGTTGTTGTATGTAGTGTGTTGACAAAGTAAGATGAGGACAAGAAAGTGACCTTTTGGCTCAAGTTTAGACAAATGTGAATGTAATGCAAGGTGTAAAGCAATGATGAAATTTGTGAGACCCAAAGATAGGTTGAATGCTAGATGAAAATCTAAAGAAATAACTTAGGAAGTTCAAGAATTCTAAAACTGATTGCTCTTGTTTGCTGGATTGTGAGTTTTTCCAATACCGAACACAGACATACCTGTATACTTCACAGATGTGGTTTCTAAAATATGAGTGCAATTTGTCCAATTTGTGAAGTTCTTTGTTGTGACCAAATTTGAATTTGTTTGACTATTTTTTGTGACAAGAGGACACAATGTTGCTGAAGACTTAATGTTTGTAAGTGTTTAGACTGAAAATGACTCAAAGAAAGTGTGTTGTTTGATGTAAAAATGTTTTGCATACACTTGAAGACACAAAAGACACAATGTTTTGATGTTTGATCTTGAATATTTGAATGTTCAAAATAAGATAAGCACAATTCTTGTGGCTGGCCAAAACAATTGTTGTTGATCCCACATGGGGTTTTTCCTGAGGCTACGTTATTCAAAGCGGATACTTAGATGCTTGACCCCACTGGCTCCACCCTCAGCACTCACTTCTCCAGGGAAGCCAAGCATCAGTCCCCATGAAAACTCCCCGTGGTGAAATTTGTATCTGTACTAAGAACCGTATGTGTGTGGGTCACTCCAGAGGTTCGACTTCCTACCCCAACAACTAGAAGGATTTTGGCTTTCTAAAACAGAAAGGTGCTAGTAAGGGCATTTGCTCATGTGGCCATACATGTGGCACTTTTAGCTCTGTAAATATAGAAGGCTCCCAGTCGGTAGGGGTTACACCCTACAACTAATCAAATAAATTTGATCAAACGGGTTTATGGGGAGACATAGTGTCGGTATGAACTAATCAACACACATTACCCATGACTTTCACCATGGATACAATTATTTATAGTGGTTCGGAAGAGGTGGGTTTTCCTCACTACCACTTGGGTTGTTCTCTCCTCACTAGTAGTCCTAATGACCACACGGGGAGACAAGCCCTCTAGAGATTAAACAAAAAAAGCCTATTACTCAAGACACAAAAGACACTGGTTCAATTTTAGTGCACCAATTGAAGTGTTTGGTAATCTATGAAAACAAGGCACACAATAAAGATAAAAAACCCTTGCCAAAATTCCGCAACAAATTTTTGTTAGTAGTTTTTCAATAATACCCCTCCAGCAAGCACACAAGTTAGGTAAATTTTAGATCCAAAAGACTTTGTGAAATAAGGGGCATTCAACAATGCGTTTTTTGACAAATTCAAAGATCTGATTTTCCATGAGTTTTTTTGCATCATAAAAAAACACAAAACTTGTAAAATTTCAAGAAATTTTCAGAAATGTAAGAAAATCCAAAAAATTTGCTAATTTGCTCCAAAAATTAATTTTTTTAATGAAAAATCATAAAAAAATCATATAAAATTCACAATTGATCCAAAAAATATGAAATTTTTACTGGACTGTCCTGAAAGTCTTCCAAACTTGCATAAAAAAATTCCTACAAAATACTAAGCAGTTTGTGCGATATGATCAAAATAATGCAAAACTCTAACTTTTAAAGATCCGATTTTTAAGGAATTATTTTGCATTAAAATTAAAATCACAAAGAACAGATCCTATGTATAATTATGAGATATTTCCAAAAATGTAAGAAAATTTGAAAAATTCACTTATTTTCTTACAAAATGAATTTTTTATGAAAATGCATAAAAAATTCATATAAAATTCAAATATGATCCAAAACATCTAATTTTTTTACTGAGCCCCTCGGATATTGTTTTTGATCTGAAAAGAAAATTTCATGCCAAAATTCAAATCCATTTGTGAAATTTGATCAAAATAATGAAAAACCCTAATTTTTAAAGATCCAATTTTTAAGGAAATAGTTTGCATCAAAATTAAAATAAAAAAGAACAAATATTTTGTATAATTCTGAGAGATTTCCAAAAATGTAAGAAAATCCAAAAAATTCTCTCATTTGCTCTCAAAATTAATTTTTTATGAAAATTCATAAAATATTCATGTAAAATGCAAATGTGCTCCAACAATTTTGAATTTTGGATTGAGAGATTTTGATACTGTCTTCAACCTTCCAACAAAATTTGGTGCAAAAATTCTAAAACGTTTGTGAGATTGGATCAAATCTCTCCAAGATCTTGATTTTGTGTCCAAAACCCTAGCTGTAAAAGGTTATTCTCCAAATTGTTTTACAAAACAATAGTATAGGGTTAGAAAAACCTACAAAAAACACACATCTTACAAAAATCCATGTCCCACTAGGCGTGCCAAAATATTTATGGTAAAAATAGATAATAACATTGAAAGACTAAATGAATTCAACCACAAAACCCTAGCCTAACAACAACAAAGATCCACCATAACATATGAAGATTACCTAAGACAATGCAAATCAAATAAAATCACAAAGATTATACCATCACATGTCCAATAGGGTTTGGATCTCCATTCTTCCTATCTCCATTGATCTTGCTTGATATATTTGCTCTCAGATTTTATGTGTGCACAAGAGCTCAACAAAGAACGAAAATGTCATTGTAGGTAGACTTGATCGCATATGAAAGTTCGAATGCTAGAATGCTTGATTAGATTGATTATAATTATTAGACTTGATAATGAAGGAAGCGTCTCCTTATATAGAAGGCACTATAAGAAATGGAGGGATACGATTGAGAGGTGTAAAAGATAAATGGTTGGCTAGGATTAGAGGGTAGGTAGAAAAAATAACAAAATAATGAGAGGGTAGGTAGTGTATGAATTAAGAGATGAATGACATGTGTCATAGGTAGAAAAGGCTAATGAATTAATTAATTAAATAAAGATTTATTTAATTAATAGAAGAAGTGGGATTAAATAAATAAATAAAATTATTTATTTAATTTAGAAAAAGGATAATTTATATAAATAAAAAGTATTTATTTAAATGAGAAATAAGGCTAGAAGAGGATAAATGAGTTAATTAAATAAATAAAGATTTATTTAATTAATAGAAGAATTAGGCTAAATTAATTAAATAAATAAAGATATTTATTTAATTAGACAAGTCAATTTTAGGTGTCTACACTAGGATCTGAGATACACGTCATCAAAGTTTTGACGGTTTTCACACTTCGAGCACTTAAGAGAATGCATCTCTAGGGTGTGGCTCAGAAAGATCAGGATATTTGGTGAGAAAAATGGGGGCATATCTAGTATAAAATTGGCCTCCTGCATTTTCTCGTGCTGATGGTTTGCACCCATGAAAAGAAGAAATAAAGTTAGGGTATGTTGCAACTTTTCATTGAATGCATTTTATGCTTTTTGCTGCAACAAAAATGTGTTGGCATAGAGAAAATGGAATTGAGTAATAGAAAGCTGAGAGAGTGTTGTTATATGAAACCTAATCAAACTCAGAGGTTAAATTTTCCCCACTTCTACCAGCATAATTTTCCCCCAAATTATTTAATGGGGGTTTGGGGTGTTGGATCTCAAATCAATAGATTGGATAGGTTCTAAGGATATGCCAATTCCTATTGTTAAACCCTCCAATTGACTTGGCCAACTTATAGAGTGAACCTATTAGGTTGCTAACTCTCTCACTTTAGGTTCTGCAAGACCTAGGCGGGTGTACCTCTTCACTAGTAACTTTTATTCAAACTTATAACAATAAGAACATAAACTTCACTAAGAAGACACAAGCAACCTTATCTTCTTCGAGATAATATCACCACACATCTGTCTATTGAAAATGAATCAACTCACAACACATATGCAAAGAAAAAATGACTGATTACATTGATAAGCTCTATAGTACAAAATATGCTAGAGTATCTGGTATGTATATTTTTGAAATGTCTTTCTTCTCTTTACAAAAACCTCTCATATATATGAGAGTGAAACTAATCTTATGAAAGGGTATGTCCTTTCCTGATATTAACAACAAGGTTACATGTTCTTAACAAAATAAAATAAAAATATATTAAGCATCCCCAAGTGATTAATGAATCATCATTTTTATAACTTCTGATCTCTATGCTTTGCTTCTTCATCTCAGTTTCCAATGAAAAGAACTCAAAGATTATCAGATTGACATAAGGGGATAATTCTTTGTCTCGGTTTAACCCTGAGATGGCTCGCTCCTTGATGTTAGAAAATTCATTCTGCCATTGTTCCAATGATAGCGATTCTCCTTCATTGTAGATCGTTGGCATCCGAGGGATGCTCTTGTTATCCATTGTTTGGAGATCCTTGTTCAGTGTATCTGCAAATTTATTATGTCTTTCCATGTATGTTGTTCCATCTGCCTTCTCTTCTGGTGTCATGGCCTCAACTTTGTTCATCACTTCTTGCAGCCTCTCCTTTAAGTTTTCATGCTCGCTCAAAGCCTTGATAGTCCTAGTGTCTACCCCCCAGTACTAATTTGCATGTGTCAACATAGTTTTAAACCCATGCTCAATGATATCATCAACCAATTTATCCATTCTCTGACGGGTATTGTTTACCCGTTTGACCAATTTCTCACTTTTAGTCTTCCAGTACATAGTGTTTGTCAATGCATCTATGACCCTTCGGTCATTTTCAAGTGCCATATCCATTGTATCAATTCCTGGAGTAGAGCTTGATTGTAATATCCTTTCTTGCAGCCGTTTTACTTCTTCATTGGCCTTTTCATATAAACTTTTGTATGTGCAATTCTCCCTGACTAAGAATTCAACTTGATCTTGATTGAGTTTTTCCACATCCAAATTCAATTTGACAGTGACCCTAGGTTTAGTTTTCCCAACTTGTTGAATCATTAAATATCCAAAGGCCTCATCAATGTCGACAAGTAATGGCCTTTTATCCTTAGGGTACATAGCCCACAACATAAGAGCTTTCTGATATGGATCATATCCCGATCCCATGAAAATCTTATCTATTCCATCTGGCATGATTTGTTTGTTAGGCCCCTGTTTCTTTAGAAAATTGTCAAACGACAAAGTAGATCTCATGATATCCCATCCTGATTATATTAATACCCTAGTATCTTTAAGTAATAGCCTTCCCCTTTCAGGTGTCATTTCCTTCATGGCTCGGTCTATTTCCTCCTGCAATATTTTGAGCATTTCTTCCTTGGTTTTCCCTTTTGTATTGGCTCTGACTAATGTCCCTTTGTACTGGCACAAAAATGTGTTAAATTCTTTGGTATGAATAAAGTCATTGTCTGAAATGAATTCTTCATGCTCCAGTAACTTGACATCATTGATCTCTTGTACACCATATTGGCCAGTCGCCAGACTCATCTGCATGTTATAACCATATCCAGGTGGATACCCTTCTCTTGGTGAATCAACAGGGACATACTCATAAGTAGATTGAGGAGACATGTGTGTCAATGGCTCTGTATCCCTGACGTCTTATCTTCTATCCCTAAAAACATACATAGGGACATCATTGAGAATTTCCAACTCATATTGCATAAGTTTATTAGCTTTGGCTAAGGGGTCATCTATCCCCTGCATAATATCCTCATTAATATTTCCTCTACTAAGCTTTCATTCATAGGCTTTGGATACTCTATCATATTTTGTCCTTTTCTCAATAGCTTCTTGCCTTTCCATATTTTTGATGAAATCATCAGGCATCAATGGAACATGCTCTCCAATGCTAAGCTTCTGTGATGCTTTTTCTTCTCTCATATAACCTTTGGGTTCTAAGTTTGACCTAGGATCACCTTCCACCATCTTATAATAACCCAATTTATTTTAAAATAAGCCATAGCTCTTTGAAATTTTAACAATAAAGTCTTAAAAAACCAATAACCCAGGCACTATGGATTGTTTCCCATGATCTATCAAGTGTTTAGCACTGGCTATTGACAACTATCTGATAATCTCAAGGCAGGCTACTCTATTAGGCACTGTAATAGGCAGCAAATAAGACTTTCCTTCAAACCCATACACCCTTATCCGAGTATAATCTAGAAAGCAGTACCAATCTCCCCAATTATGTGTAATTGGAGTGTCTTCACATAACTCTTTTGGCTTGAGAAATCTCTGAATTTTTGGAGATATAGAATGATCACACAGATATCCTAGCAATATGTACAGTGTTTTAACGAAGAACTCTTCAAAGTGCCAATACTGATTATTGTCGTATCTTTGGTCCCACGAAGATAACCATAACTGTACAAGCTTCCTTACTCCAGCTTTATCACAAGCCCTGACACATAACCCATCCGAGAACAATCCTTTATCTTGTCCAATACAGAGTAATATATGCATGAGAAAAGAGTAATACTTGAAATCAACATTCACTTGTTAGCTTTTGGCATTATAACAAACAATGGGAGATTGTTGGCATTTCAATAAGGATATTGAGAAGGTTGTTGATGATTATGGATATAACTGATTAAGGATGTTTACTATCTTGATATTATTATTTTGTCATTGATGTCAAGAAATTGATTTTCTAATTCAGTATGATGTTGCCATATCTTGAGAAGTGTGATTTAGAGAGTATAAAGATGTTGGTAAGAGACACATAAAGAATATGATGAATAAGGGGATGAATAAGGTATTCAATGGGCAACTATTACCAAGTTAGACAATGATGAGATCATGATGTTTAGATTGTTTTAAACATCATACATATGTTGTAAATTGTAAGGTTAATACTATACTATGTTACCAAGCAAGGAACCTAGTCGGTAAACCCTAAGGTTATCGCTATCGGTTAATGAAGGCAGAAAGTCTACCGAGTGAAGTTTAGTATTCATCGAGTTGTTACCGAGTTGTAACCGAGCTGTAACAGAATACGTTAAATGGTTACATGCATTATTTAATGAAGGAAGCTGATGAGCTGGAACTGATTAGATGATTGGTATGCCGTACATGAAGTTTGTTAATGAATCTATGGAAAAGGAAAATCGACATGAAGATCTACAACTTAGATTGAACCGCAATACCCTAGCACAAGTTCCAAGAAATATATGCAAGTTCCTAGGTGGGGTAAAACATTTTCAGATCGAAGGATACATTGAACCTGGTCAAAGTTTGAAGATCTGATGGCTATGGTTGATCATGGGAAATGTGATCAAGGAGATTAAGCGGTTAGCTAATTGTTTATAAATAGGGAACTATTGATAAACAATGTATGTGGGCAAATGTATGCATAGGGATGCTACATAGTGATTACCGAGCACAGAAGCTTGGAGACCTATTTCAATAATAGAGTATAGAATCCCATCGGATGGACAAGATTAGTTCTATGTCTAGATTGTATTGAGAAAATAAGAATCTGCTTTAGCATTTTAGATGTGAAGTTGCAGATAGATTTTTATTACTGTTATTTTGTGAAAGTGACAGAAAATCTCTTAACCGAGTGGACTTAACAGTTTTATTTGTAAAACCCTCTAGCAAGTAACATTCTGATTGAGTGTTTGAAATCCTTTAACAAGGCCACTTCTAACAAGGTGAAGATCCTAACAGATCTGAGGGAAATCCCTTAACCGGGTCACATCTAGCAATGTGTTTGTAATCTTTAACAGGATTTGCTTTTAACCAAGCATACTCTAGAAGAGTATATTTCTTAGTGGGTCTGAAATCCCACAGTGGTTTTTCCCTATTTGGGTTTCCACATTAAATCTGGTGTTATGAGGTTTATGATGTTTATATGCTTTTGAGTTTGCATGTTTAGCAGTTTTGGTTATATTACTGAAGTATATGTTACTGAGGTTGAATTTGATGTTTTTATGGAACATTAAGTTTGTATGATTCACCCCCCCCCTCTAATCTTGTTGGCTATTGGATCTGTATTTACATTAAGTATCAAAACTATCATCACTATGTCTCCTTTCAACTTCTCCAAACCATGATTCACAACTTCAGATAAATAAGCAGCAAAATCAAATGCTCTAGGGTTCTTTGATTGCAAATCCGCATAGATTATCATATCCATTAAATCCATCAAGGGGGGGGGGGGGCTTCTATTCCTAAGACCTAGGCTACACAATAATATGTGTACTTGAAATAGGGGTAGGAAAAGTTAACATCAAAGGGAGCTTTATCTCCTTCACCGAATGACACTATTGGTCCTGCATTTTTTGGTTTGTGGATAGGTAGTCTCCACCTCTTATATATATCTTCCATATGAAAATACTACCAAGTAAGCTTACTAGTATCTATCTTTTCTTCAAATCCCCATTCTAAGTCAAATACACTTTCTATAACTTCTTTAGTGATGGACACTATTGGTTTCCCCATAGAATCATATATGGTTTTCGTCCTAGGGTTATAATTATTGGCTAGAGATTTCATATGTTCATCATTTATAAAAACAATGGGTACTGCTAATTTCCCTAGGTTCAGTATCCACAAATTATTTACAGGCTCTGAAGCATTTCTTAGCACATATCCAAAGATGAACAATTCATACCCTCTAATCTCTGTCTAAATGTCTCCCAATTTTTTAAACGTATCCTCCAATCCCTCGTCATCTGTTCTTATCTTTTGGATCGATGGCTCGAGGCAGGGAACTGGTCTAATAAGTCTTGGTCTAATGGGCGACCTTCCTTCTTCTACCTTTTTGGTTTTTCCTCTACAGACTAGGTTTCCCTAGGTTTCCTAGCTCTAGTTTTCTTAGATGAAGAGGCTTCCATTATAATTACAAAGATCAAAAATAGGGAACTTACTTGGAGTTTTGGACCTTCTAATTTTTGAACTCTCTATGAATTGTTATAACTAACGCTACCTGAATTGTCCTTTTCCTTGTCCTTTTATTAAAATTTTACAGTAGTTTCATCAGTTATATCCACCTGTTATGTAACGGTCATGAGCTCACTTATTTTGAATTTATGACAATGGGACTTGATTTAATTTTGGAATGATTTCATGGCAGAAAGCAATTACTTCTTGTAACAGTTCATTTTCTCTTTCTTCAATGCTCATTTACGACATGATTTTACCATTTACTTCGATGAAACTACATTCTTCGGCAATGTCCCTTTCTTTCTTATCGAAAGGTCTCCTTTCATCGAACTTACTTTTGTTTCGATGAAAGTCTTGTTATCACTATTGTGCTTTAGGTTTTCATCGAATCACCATTTTTCATCGAAATGGATCCCATTCATTTTTATTTCAAGTGATCAACTTCGATGTGAACCATTGTCGTTTCATCGAAACTTTGTTTTTCGATGAAATCCATCCCATTGTGATACCTTGAAATAGTTTATTCGATTCCTGAGTTCTATTGATGACAAGTCATCGATGAGTGACCTCCATGTCTTACTCGATATCATTGTGTCGATGAAACTTTTTGTTTCACCAAGAGCCAAAAACCCTCCTTCGATGAGTGGCTTCCATCGATGACATTTTAATTTATCGATAAGACTTTAGATGTCAGCCTAATGCTTTATTGGTTCTTCGAAACTCACATCTCTTTGAAATAGTATTGTCGATGACACTTCAATATGTTTTTTCTATATATTTTTCGATAGAAACAATGACTTCGGTGAATCCGTTTTGAGTCTTATCGTGACCAGAATCCCTTTGATGGTTCATAATATGGAGGAAACAATTATCAATTTCTTCAATACAACAGACACATCTTTTTGGTGAGAGTTTATTTTTCTCACCCGATGGTTGAATTTGGCCGATAGGAGTTGTGAATCTAATATTGATGAAAGTTCAAAGGTTTCTATAGAAATTCTTAGGGGTATACTTAATCATTTTTATTTTTTTAAAGAAAACTTATGTTGCTTCTAAAGAGATTAGGGAATATCTTGTCTATGAATATATTGTATAATAGTGGCTCTGACTGGGGATGGAGGTATACTACAGGTGCCTTCAAGAATTCATAATATTTGGTGAATGAACATACATCACTGAGAGATTATGGTATTTACAATGAAAAGTGGGTCCTAATCTACTGTACATGGAAATATATTTCTTTGTTTAAGAGAAAAATTTCTTGAATAATTGTCCATGTACTGGAAATTCTTGATTCTCTCCTATTGCACTTTGTATGAAATATGAGTCCTCTCCTGCCCTTTCCATAATTATGTACGGCCCATGCCAAAGAGCTTCAAATTTTCCGTGCTTGCCTTTTTCTTGATTCTCGCATCCCACATTAGGACCCAATCACCTATCTCAAATTTTCTATTTGTTGCCCTTCTGTCATACAATCTCTTCATCTAATTTTGTGCTTTGATATTGTGTCTCTGAGCTTCTGTCCTGATTTCATTCATTTCTATCAATTGCACAAGCCTTTCTTGCAGAGGATCCACAACATCAATTTCTTCTTGTACTATAAATTTATGAACATGCAAGAGATTGTCAAGGGGGAGTCTAGCCTTCTTACCGTAGACCAAATCAAATGGGGACCTTCCTGTGGATTTTTTTACTGTTATCTTGTCTGCCCAAAGTGCCAAATTCAGTTTTGAATCCCAAGCCTTTTTATTCCGTCCCAACACTCTTTTGATGATTTTGAGAATATTCTTATTGCTAGATTCAGCCTGTCCATTACCTTGAGGATGGTAAGGGGATGAATGTGATATCTTAATGCCACATTCCTCACAAAAAGTATTAAATTCTTTAGATCTGAAACACATAGCATTATCAGTAATGATTCTTGCAAGGACAGCAAACCTGGAAATAATATTCTCCATCATGAAATTGATCACCACTTTACTAGTAGCTTGTCTAGTAGGGATTGCTTCTACCCATTTAGTAAGTTAATCCGTAGCTACCAATATCCATCTATGTCCTCCACTTGATCTATTAGATATTTCCCCTATAAAATCCAATCCCCATTGTTGGAAGCGTTCTTCAACTTTCATGGGTCTCAATGGGAGTGCTCCTTGGTACTTCATTTTTCCTGAAAAACTTTTGGCAGGATTCACACTTTATGACATACTTATATGAATCATTGAACACATGTGGCCAGTAATATCCAACCCTTAGTATTTTATGGGCTGTAGTCTTGGTAGAGAAATGAGCCCCACATACTCCATCGTGCATTTCCTATAATATTTTTCTGCCCGATGTTCATCCAAGCAAAACAACAATATTCCATCTCTATTTTTCTAGTATAAATCACCATCAACTATCACACATTTTGAAGATTGAAGCTTCAATGTTCTCTTTTGATTTTTAGTCATGCCATATGGACACTTCATATGTTTGAGGTAATACATAATGTCTTTGTACCAGGCTATATGTTCAATACTAAAATTAGCTTCTTCCAACTTGATTTCATTTATTTGTGACTTCTCGATCTCTGCTTCAACCATGAGTTTAGCTAATCCCTGTCCTTTTATGACTTGTGAAATCTTAAGATCAATGTCGAACTCTTGAATTTAATTTATCCATTTACATCTTTTCCCTGTGACCTCAGTTTATCTAAATATATCTTTCACTGCTGTGTTAGGAACATAAGCTATCACCTTTGCCCCCACCAAATATGGCCTAAAGTGTTTGACTACTTTTACAAGGGCATAGGCTTGCTTTTCATTTATCTCATACTTTATTTCAGTAGGGCTCAATGATTTGCTGAAGTATGCAATTGGCTATTCACAACCATCTTTATTCTTTTGTAATAGTACCGCTGCTACTGTGTGACAAGAAGCAAAGGAGAATATAAAAAATGGTTTATTGAAATCTGGTGATATTAACATAGGTGCTTCAGTTATTTCCCTCTTGATGGCTATAAATGCATCCGATGCTTCAACAATCCAGTCTATTTTAGCTCCCTTTTGTAACATCCACACTATAGACTTTACAATATCTGCAAAATTCAAGATAAATCTTCTGACAAAGTTTATCTGTCCTAGGAATGACTAAATGGCCTCAATAGTTTTCAAGATAGGGACTTCATTGATTGCAACCACCCTCTCTGGATCAATTCTTACTCCTTCTTTAGATACTATATGTCCTAAAAGCTTTCCTTCTTCAACCCCAAAATGACATTTCTTCGGGTTAAGTGATATCCCATATTCCAAAGCTCTTTTAAAGATTTTTTCCAAGTGGTTGCAATGGTCCTCTGCCTTCTTTGAGTAGGTAGTCAAGTCATCTTGATATATCACCATGATCATATCTATCAATTCTGAGAATGCTACATCCATTGCTCTCTGGAAAGTTGCTCCTGCATTAGTCAATCCGAATGGCATCCTAGCATACACGTAAGTGCCCCATGGTGTTGTGAAAGTTGTTTTATACTATTCTGCTTCCTTGAATTTTACCTGATTATAACTGAAAAATCCATCCATCATGGATAGCAACTCACATCCGGTTACCTTCTGCAACATGGTGTCCATATTCGGTAGAGGGTAATTGTCCTTCAATGATGATATGTTCAGATTTCTGAAGTCCACACATAGCCTTATGTCTCCATTCTTTTTTCTGACATGTACCAAATTTGAAACCCAAGTAGAATACCTGCATGGTTTAATTATTCCTACATCTTTCATTTTAATTATTTCTTCTCTCATTTTGGGTAACAATGTAAGATTTATAGGCCTTTGTTTCTATCTAAATGGTTTAGCATCTGGTTTGAGTGATATCTCATGCTGAAATAAGTCCTCTCTATAGGCTTTAAGATCATCATACGACCAAGCAAACACATGTGTGTATTTCCTGAGTAAAATGACCAATTCTTGCTTCATTTTAGGGGTTAACCTCCTCCCAATGTACACATGTCTTGGGGATTCTTCATTGCCCAAATTAACTTGCTCAACATCACTTTCTTTGGCCGGAATTAATTTTATTTCCATCTTGTCTTGTGCATTAAAAGTTATTTCTAATGCCACTAAACCTTTTGGTAATCTATTAGATTTCAATTGTATGATTTCTTGTCCAAATAAAGTTTCTTTATCATTAGTCCTTTCCACAAAGTCATTAAAGTTAATGGCCTGGGCCTCATAATGGTCTACACATTGTAAGAAATTTAATAGATCAACATCATGTTGGAATATCTGCCAATTATATAAGTTATCAGGAACACAAGGTCTGACTTTTATCTCCACCTCATATATTCCATTCAATGTCACATCATTCTCCTTCAATGCAACATTTTCTAAGAAATCAATCATTATATTCTTGGATCTATCAACCCAACTTATTTGGAAAGCATCAAACAACTCAATTGTATCCCATACTGCATTTCTGTATTGTTTCATTTTTCTTTGACCTGTGACACTATCAATTCTGAATCCCCAAACACACTAAGCATCTTGATCCCATGCTTAACTGCTAAGTTTAATCCAGTGAGCAAGGCCTCATACTCAGCAATATTATTTGTACATTCAAATATCAATTTAAAAGAGTATTTAAATGTCTCTCCATTTGGTGCAATGAATAGAATTACAACCCCACTTCCTTCCTTGCTACATGATCCATCAAAGTACATGCACCATAATTGATCTTCATTTTCTTGGATGCAGGATTTAATTGGGGTGAACTCTTCTATTTTTGGCTTTATTAATTTCACCTTAAAATTATCCATATCTGATTGGATAAAGCATATTTTCTCAATAGGTTTGATATCATCAATACTATGAGAAGAACGAGGCTCTCTTTCTATTTTTACTTCATGTCCATTTATTGGTATGGTGGCATATGACAAATCCAATTGGACATGTCCACCTATCAGATTTGACCATTGTTTAGATAACAACATCCCATAATTTGGGGGAACATCTACTACTGCGATATCTGTCTTGTAAGAGGCTTCGGGGCATGCTGCCAACTTGAATTCTATATCTCTCTTGACACCCACTACTGGAACGGATCTGTTATCCATATCATAGCATTTACCAAATGTAGTGTCTACACCCATTCCAAATTCTCTCATAACTCCAACGTGCATAACATTTATTGCTGCCCCTGAATCTATCATGCAATTCTTAATCCTTTTGTTATTAATTTCCAAAGTTAAATAAAAAGGGTCTACTTGAGTAGGAATTTTTGTTAATGTAGATCCTAAATATATAATTGGGGCTGGATCAACCTCACTACTTTTGTTCTTATCATCACGTTTGTGCTCTCTTACTTTCTCCTCCGGGATATTTGTAATCATCTTCAAAGTCTTTTCTCTATATTCAGGGAACATCATTTCAAGTAGAGGAACAAAAACCTTCATTTGTGTCAGGGCATTAGCAATGTTAAATGATGTGGTGGTAGGTACCATTCGGACTTTTATCACCTCATCCTTTTCACTCCTTTGCAATTTTGTAGCTTTATGATCCTTCTCTTTAGTTTTTCTAGAATCTTCTTCTTGGATCTTTTTTGGCTTAGTTGTTTGCTTGGGTACTTTGTTATTTTCTTTCATGAACATGCCGGAGGGATTTCTTTGTTCAGGATTTATAGTTCTATTTCTTAGATTATAAGTCATCTCGACTTGTAATAAAAATTTTGGCTTTTTTTTGATGAAAACTGTTTGGGTATTTTTTTAATGAAACCGGACATTGTAATAAAACCCTAAAAAGGCCGACTTTGTTTTTGCCCTGAAAACGCATGTTATAAGCAGCTAGGATGCTTAAGGCATTGTAATGTTGATGTGCTATTTTTGCTAGATGATAAGAAAGATTGGATGGCTGTGTATGGTGGACGTAACCCATTTTGGGTGAACCACGTTAAATCTCTGTGTTATCTGTGTCCTGTTTTATTTCTTTATCTTTTGTATTTAAATCTGCATATAATTGTTAGTTCATATTTGCTTCGAATCTGCTTGAAACCCTAACAATTGGTATTAGAGCAAGGTTTTCTGTAAATTGGCAGGACTCTCAGATTTGAGTGGGAGCAATGGAGGATTCCAAATTCAAGGTTGAAAAGTTTAACGGCCAGAATTATCAGTTATGGAAAATGCAGATGGAGGATTACCTGTATCAAAAGGATTTGTGGCCGCCATTGGAAGGAAAGGCAAAGAAAGAGACCACAATGTCAGATGAAGAGTGGGACATTTTAGATAGAAAGACATTGGGATCCATTCGATTGTGCCTTGCACAGTTTGTAGCATTCAATATAACATAAGCAAAAACGACTGTAGATTTGATGGCGACATTGGCAAAGTTGTATGAGAAACCCTTGGCTTTGAATAAGGTATTTCTTATGAAGCGTTTGTTTAATTTGAAAATGAGTGAGGGAGGATCTGTAGCAAAGAACTTAAATGAATTTAATACAATTACCTATCAACTATCTTCGGTAACAATTACCTTTGTAGAAGAGGTTAGGGCTCTCTTGATTTTATGTTCTTTGCTAGAAAGCTGGAATAGCTTGGTTATGGTTGTAAGTAACTCTGTCTCTGGTAAAAATACTTTGGTATTTGATGATATTATTGGTGTTATCCTAAGAGAGGAAATGCGAAGGAAAAGCACAGGTGAGACTCCAACATCATCAGGTAGTGTTTTGAATGTGGAGAATAGAGGAAGATCAAAGGAAAGAGGAAAAGGCCCTGGGAATGAGAAGTCGCGAGGGAAGTCAAAGAAAGGACACTCTCAATCTAGAGGAAAGAAAGATTGCTGGTACTACGAAAAGCCTGGTCATATAAAGAAAGACTGTTGGTCTCGAAAAAACAAAGAAGGAGACAAAAATGAAAATGACAGTAAGGAAGCTAATATTGCAAGTAATACTTTACAAGATGCTTTAATCTTATGTTTGGATAATGTTAATGATCCTTGGGTAATAGATTCTGGGGCTTCATTTCATGCTACACCCCATAGAAAATATTTTCTAGATTATGTTCAAGGTGATTTTGGACAGGTATATTTGGGTGATGATGAGCCCTGTCAAATTGTTGGAAAATGAAAGATAAATATCAAGTTGCAGAATGGAAATGAATGGTTTCTGCAGGAGGTAAGACATGTTCCTAACTTAAGAAGAAATTTAATTTCTGCAGGGCAACTAGGTAGTGAAGGTTGCATAGTTACCTTCTCAAACAGTATCTGGAAGGTCAGTAAAGGATCATTAGTAGTAGCTAAAGGTGCAAAGGTCGACACATTATATCTGTGTACTGGTAACACTTACTCTACCTTAGCTGCTACAAATAAAGTTACTGTAGGGACAACAACAATAGATGTTGCAAGAATAGATTCGATAATGTGGCACCATAGGCTTGGGCACATGAGTGAGAAAGGGATGAAAATCCTTCACTCCAAAAATCTATTGCCAGGACTAAAGAAGATTGATTTAGAGTTCTGTGAAAACTGTGTTTATGGCAAACAGAAAAGAGTTAGATTTCTCAAGGTTGGGAAAGAGAAGAAGAGTGAGAAGTTAGAGCTTGTGCATTCAGATGTATGGGGACCGACTTAGGTATCATCTCTTGGTGGCTCTTGTTATTATGTTATTTTTATTGATGACAACCAGAAAAACATGGGTATATTTCCTAAAACAAAAATCAGATGTTTTTGAAACTTTTAAGAAATGGAAAGCTTTGGTTGAGAATGAGACAGGAAAAAAAGTTGAAGTGTCTCAGATCGGATAATGGAGGTGAGTATTGCAACAAAGCATTTGAAGATTACTGCTCCTTAAATGGGATTAGAAAGTAGAAGACAGTTCTAGGAACTCCATAGGAAAATGGTGTGTAAGAGAGAATGAATAGGACTATCATGGAACACGCGAGGAGCATGAGATTGCATGCTAGATTGCCCTTACATTTTTGGGCAGATGTTGTACATACTGATGTCTATTTAATAAATAGAGGACCTTCAACCCCTTTGGATGGTGGTATTCTAGAGGAGGCATGGACTGGTAAAAAGGTAAATTATTCTTTTCTGAAAACCTTTGGTTGTGAAGCTTTTGTCCATGTTGATAAAGAAAACAGAAGCAAGCTTGATGCTAAATCTTAGAAATGTACCTTCATTGGATATGGGATAGATGAATATGGCTATCGGTTATGAGATTTTGAAAATAAGAAAATAACTAGAAGTAGAGATGTTATATTCAATAAGAAGGTTATGTATAAAGAACAGATGCAGGAAAATAAGCATGAATAGGACAAGCAAGAATATGTGGTGTTGGATGAGATTCCTAAAAATGAAATGCCATAGGTACCCGATGCTTAGCAACAACAGAATGTCCCACAAACTCCTGCAAGTGTTAGACGTTCTACGAGGTCAAGTAGACCCCTTGAAAGATTTTCTCCTTCTTTGTATTATATATTATTAACTGATTCTGGTGAACCAGAAGAATATGAAGAAGCAATGCAGGTGGATGCCAAACAACAGTGGGAGCTAGGCATGAAAGAGGAGATGGACTCCTTGATGAAAAATAAGACTTGGGACTTAGTCCCTTTACCTGCAGAAAAAAGAGCCTTGCCTAACAAATGGGTTTATCGGCTGAAGGAGGAGGAAGGAGGTTAGAAAAGATATAAGGCCAGACTTGTGGTAAAAGGTTTTGCACAGAAAAAGGGTATAGATTATGATGAAATATTTTCTCCAGTTGTAAAAATGACTTCAATTAGAACTGTACTTAGTCTTGTGGCTGCATATGATTTACATCTTGAACAATTAGATGTGAAAACAACTTTTCTCCATGGAGATTTGGAGGAAATTTACATGTTACAACCACAGGGATATGAGGTCAAAGGTAAGGAGAACTTGGTGTGAAGGTTGAAGAAAAGTTTGTATGGCCTAAAGCAAGCACCCCGACAATGGTATTTAAAATTTGATAGTTTCATGGCTGAACACGATTATCGTAGATGTCATTTTGATCATTGTGTATATTTTAAGAGATTGGATAATGGCAATTATATTATCCTATTGCTTTATGTTGATGACATGCTTGTTGTTGGTTCTAACATGGAACACATAAATGATCTTAAACAGAAATTAGCCAGGTCATTTGCTATGAAGGATTTGGGTGCAGCTAAGCGAATTCTGCGTATGAGGATTACACAGGACAGAAAAAATAGAACCTTGAATTTGTCCCAAAGTGAATATATAAAGAAGGTGTTGAAAATATTTAACATGCAGGATGCAAAAGCAGTTAGTACACCTTTGGCTAGTCATTTCAAATTGACTAAGGAGATGTGCCCAAAGGCACAGGAAGAAGTAAAGAAAATGTCTAACATCCCGTATTCATCAACTGTTGGCAGTCTGATGTATGCAATGGTATGCACAAGGCCAGATATTGCACATGCAGTGGGAGTTGTGAGCAGGTTTATGAGTAATCCGGGTATGGAACATTGGAATGCTATGAAATGGATCCTTCGGTATTTGAAAGGAACCACTACGAAGGCAATATGTTTCAAAGGATCTAATGCTACTCTGAGTGGATTTGTTGACTCTGATCTGGTAGGTGATATTGATTCACAGAGGAGCACTACAGAGTATGTTTTTGCTATAGGGGGAACTGCAGTCAGTTGGATTTCTAGGCTACAAAAGGTTGTTGCACTTTCAACCACTGAAGCTGAGTATGTTGCTACTACAGAAGCCAACAAGGAGATGATTTGGTTGCAATGTTTTCTAGAGGAATCGGGTCAGACACAGGAGGATCACCCATTGTATACTGATAGCCAGAGTTCCATTCATCTTGCAAAGAACTTTGCTTTTCATTCAAGGACAAAGCACATTCAGCTCAGGTACCACTTCATCCGGACTGTTTTGGAGGAGGGTCAGTTACAGCTTGAGAAGATTTACACAAGTGAGAATCCTACCGATATGTTCACGAAGGCAGTTCTATAAGAGAAGCTGATTTCTTCATCAGTTTCTGTTGGTCTTCTTGATTGATAATTGTGGAATTTATACCAGTCGAGTCCTAGTGTTTTATCTAGCAGATGTTGCATGTACAGTGGTGTCGTGTAGTATCAGTCTCCAAGTGGGAGATTGTTCGGTGTGGAGCCTGATCAGTCTCCAAGTGGGAGATTGTTGAAATATGGTGACTGATCAGCAAAGTACTGTACACTCAGCACGTATCCTTGCTGGGGTCTGGGGTCGAGCCAGGCCTCGGGCAGGGGTTTGGGGGTGGGAGCCCCTGAGAAATTTTTTTTTTGGGTATTTTTTTGATGAAAACCGACATTGTAATAAAACCCTAAAAAGGCCGACTTTGTTTTTGCCCTAAAAATGCATGTTATAAGCGGGTGGGATGCTTAAGGCATTATAAGGTTGATAAACTATTTTTACTAGATAATAAGAAAGATTGGACGGTTGTGTGGTGGATGTAACCCATTCTGGGTGAACCACGTTAAATCTCTGTGTTATCTATGTCCTATTTTATTTCTTTATCTTTTGTATTTAAATCTGCATATAATTGTTACTTCATATTTGCTTCGGATCTGCTTGAAACCCTAACAATTAGCAATGTTAAATGATGTGGTGGTAGGTACCATTGGGACTTTTATCACCTCATCCTTTTCACTCCTTTGTAATTTTGTAGCTTTATGATCCTTCTCTTTAGTTTTTCTAGAATCTTCTTCTTGGATCTTTTTTGGCTTAGTTGTTTGCTTGGGTACTTTGTTATTTTCTTTCATGAACATGCCATAGGGATTTCCTTGTTTAGGATTTATAGTTCTATTTCTTAGATTATAAGTCATCTTGTCTTGTTCAACTGCAGCTGTTGTAATTCTTTCTCTTTCCTCTTTAGTAGGGATCCTGAGCTTGACTTCATCTTCCTCATCTAAAAATATCTGTTGTACACAATACTGTTGACTGATTCATTTGGAATTTATATCATATTCCCCTTCCTCTTTAGATGAGTTGTATTCTTCAAATGATAACATGTTTATAGTTTGATCATTGATAACATGTTTATAGTTTGATCATTGACATACCCTTCATAGATTTCTTCTTCTTCCTATAAATTCTTCGCTACTATACATTGAGAAGGATAATGGGGCATGTCACAAGAAAAATACCATATACTATCATCTATCATATGATTCACAAGTCTCTTCAAAGGATTTGGGGGCTGCATAATGTTTGCCAGATGCTTTTCCACCGGTTTTCCATCCTTCCATGTAGTATTGTAAGGCATATCGTGTAATCTGGGTCTATCAGGATGGAAGAACTGCTGCTTTTAGTTTTGTTTACCTTCATAGATAAATCTTTTAAAGCACTCAATACTTTATCCATCTTGTCTTCCTCCTTAGTTTGCTTGGGATCTCTTGGATTAAACAATCTGGTATCATCTCTGTTCCCAACCCTTCCAACAACTTTCCTGTTATTCTCTATGGTTATAACAACCTTCATTACCTCTTGAAGAGTTGTAGGGTTTTTTCACCTGAGTTCATAATTTGTTTTGCTATCAAAAGCATTTATGTAATAAAGGATACTCACTTCAGGTATTGGTTTTATCCTATTAGGAATTATGCTCATAACTTTGTTAAATCTTTTGTTGAACTCAACCACTGTTTCATTTTGTTCCTTCTTGATACTTATGATTTCGTGTAATGCAAACTCGGGGCTATTACGATCCCCATACTATTCAAGGAAAATCCTTTTAAATTCTGCAATGTTTCTTATCAAAGCATCAGGTAATGTTCTAAACCACTTCCTTGCATATTCTATCAGTGATTCCATGAACAACTTCATTTTGACATCTTCATAAGAAAGGAAAAAATCCTCCATAACTGTATCAAAGGCTTTGCAGTGCGCTTCTCCAGTGATAGCATTACTACATGTGAATTTTGGAATTGAAGTTCTGACTTCATTTGGAATGGAGTGAGGACAAACCATCATTCCCAAGAAATCAAATTGTCTGATATGTTCTGTATTAACCAATCCAAAGCCTACTTGGAAGTAATTCCCATAGTTTTGGTTCGCATTGTTCTATGGATAAGTAAAAGAGGAAAATTGATTATGAGGCTGATACTAATTTTGATAGGAGAAGTTGTTAAAATGATTATACTGTTGTTCATAAGGTATGTTATTATTAACATGTGTGAAATTGTTCATCCTTTGGCTGTGTGTATGATATAAGGGATTGTCATGTGTTTTGAAATTTTCACCCCTTGTATTTGCTTCACCTTTGGGATTTTTCTCTTGTTTCAACCCTTAGGTTGTATTAGTATTTGTAAATGTTTTTTTCTATTTATTTAAATCATTATCAATGTCGTCTTCATCAATTTTGATGCCTAATTTAGCACACAATTCCAAAGCTTCTCGTGACCTCCTAGTATTTTTCGTTTCCTCAGCCACCTCATAAAGCTATTTCAAAAGTCCTGTAAGACGTTCTGGTGCATCTATTCCCCTTGAGCTAGATGAACTTGTTGAGTTTGTTCTTGAGTTTGAGTGGTGGTTTTGAAAACCAGGAGGAACTTTATTTTTTCCTTTTTCTGCTTTGTTCACAACTGCTAGATCTTCACTTCCTTGGCACACAGGAATTGTATTGTTCTGTTTATTCCAAGATGAATGCAGATTAGTTTCAGAGTAATATTGGTTATATCTCTCATACATGAAATCATCCATTGATATGTTTAGTGATTCTTTCTTTTGATTGTTAAGGATTCTTTTCTTCTTGAATGCCAGCTGAACAATAGGATGGCCTTGTGTTAATGACCTTCTTCCGTACATAAAATTTCTTATTTCAGAGTTGCCACCTTTCTTCTTGAAAGGAAATTGTATTTTGTGTATAAGTTCTTTTCCACAACAAAGCTTTTCTTAAATGAATGTTCTCCCCAACAGAGTTGCCAATTTGTCGTCTTCATCAATTTTGATGCCTAATTTAGCACACAATTCCAAAGCTTCTCGTGACCTCCTAGTATTTTTCGTTTCCTCAGCCACCTCATAAAGCTATTTCAAAAGTCCTGTAAGATGTTCTGGTGCATCTATTCCCCTTGAGATAGATGAACTTGTTGAGTTTGTTCTTGAGTTTGAGTGGTGGTTTTGAAAACCAGGAGGAACTTTATTTTTTCCTTTTTGTGCTTTGTTCACAACTGCTAGATCTTCACTTCCTTGGCACGCAGGAATTGTATTGTTCTGTTTATTCCAAGATGAATGCAGATTAGTTTCAGAGTAATATTGGTTATATCTCTCATACATGAAATCATCCATTGATATGTTTAGTGATTCTTTCTTTTGATTGTTAAGGATTCTTTTCTTCTTGAATGCCAGCTGAACAATAGGATGGCCTTGTGTTAATGACCTTCTTCCGTACATAAAATTTCTTATTTCAGAGTTGCCACCTTTCTTCTTGAAAGGAAATTGTATTTTGTGTATAAGTTCTTTTCCACAACAAAGCTTTTCTTAAATGAATGTTCTCCCCAACAGAGTTGCCAATTTGTTGGATCTGAAATCAACAGATTGGATAGGTTCTAAGGATATGCCAATTCCTATTGTTAAACCCTCCAATTGACTTGGACAACTTATAGAGTGAACCTATTAGGTTGCTAACTCTCTCACTTTAGGTTCTGTAGGACCTAGGCGGGTGTACCTCTTCAATAGTAACTTTTGATGACTAATGCTTTTATAGTAGATTAATTATCTCAACTTAGTTTACCTTATCTCAAAATGGCATAGGTTCTCAAGACAAGTTATTTTTTATGACTTATTTTAGATTGTAGTTGTGGAAGCTATTCAATCTTTGTGCTTGAAATACTTACACTAGTGTTAACTAGTTTTTTGTATTCTACTTAACTAATCCTATTGTTTAAAGGTATAATGTGATTGGTTTTGATATAAGTTGTTGTTGATAAATGATCAATGCCTTTCCCTTTATATGGGCCATAGAGTCCTATACTTCACCAAGACTTTATGTATGACTCTATGAGACAATTTTTAAATCTACCCCTTTGGTAAATTTGTCAGTTACTTTCCTTCAAAAAAGATTCTTAAACTATTTTATTTTTATAATTTGCTTGAATGAATTTAACCCTTACTTTAAGAAACCATTCAAGAAAGAATTACCAGGAACAATTACAATTCATAAAAGATTTGTGCTCATAATTTCCAATTCCTCTTTCTTGATTTGTTTACTTTTTTAAAAGATTTATGACAATTTTTATTTATTTTTCAAATTAATTCCTCTTTTTGATGATTTGATGGCAAATTGATTTATTTAATTAAATATGCAAAAGATATTTAATTAAAATAAATAAGATAATTGTTTTAAAATGATTTATTTGGAATGATTTAATTAATTAAATATTTAATTAATATTGGTTGATTAATTTGCCATGTGACATTGATGATTTTAGAAATTAATTGTGTGCTCAAGATTGATTTAATTGCCTTTGGTTAGGACCTTGGTGATGTTGTCGAGATTGGGGGCCCATGGTTTAGATGACCATTTTTAGGGTATTACATTTGCCCCTCTTTGAATTAATGTGCGAGCAGCGCGTTGGTTCAAAGAATATTTGATGTCTAGGAGATACCAATTCTGAACTTGATTGATCACGAACTAGATTCAAAGCGATGCGTTAAGCTTGATTCAAAGCGACGAAGTTAAATGAAGTCTGATTAAAGCGATACTGATCCCGAACTTGATTGAACTTAGGAATGATAGAAAACAAAAGATACCGAACTTGAACTTGATTGATCAAGAAGCGGATCTTACTGATCTAGAACTTGATTGATCTAGACACAATGAGTGATGATAAAAAAATCGATCTTGAACTTGATTGATCAAGACACGATGAAGATAAATTGTCCAGCTTGATCAAGAAACGATGAAACTGAACACCTGCTTAGATTTAGTGTGATCAAAGAAACTCTTTAAACCCTTGATTGAGTTTAAACGAATAATCAACTTGATGAAAAGCAATGAAACTGATTAACGTTAAGAGATTGATTCAGATAAAAGACAAATATCAGCTTGATTTGAAGCGATGAAACTGATATGCCGCCCCTAAAAATTGATTTGATTCAGATAATCGAGAGATCTCCACTTGATATAAAGTGATGAAGTTGAGATGCCCCTAGCGATGAGGTCTTGTTTGATTTTCTTTAGTTGAAAAAAAGGTTTGTTTGCTCGACTTTCGATGAAGTTTTAAAAAATTTCTTGACATTTGAGGTTGTAAGGTCACGAGTATGCCCCCTCAGGAGCGAAATCGAAAGATAGCTAGTGTACATGATGATAGGCAATTTTTTAGCGATGATAAGTTGTTTTGAGCACAAATTGATTCAGAGGAATTTTTGAAAATTTTGGCGTTGATTGATAAGAAATTGAGCGCAAAGTTGATTTGTAGAAATTAAATTGAGATTCAACGTTGATTCATGAGAAATTGAGCGCAATTAGAAGAGAGAATGAGTTTGTGATGAAAGCGCTAAGTGGTCAACATCATGAAATTTCGATGAGAGAATTGACTTCAGATTTCGATTTCGATCTCGAAAATGGACTCAAGACAGTCGATATACGAGCTCTTGATTTGATTTCATCGTACTTGTGTTGATTGATTATGAGATGTTGTTCTATATGCTTTATTCTATATGTATGCATATCTTTTCAGTAGGGATGAATGAATGCAAATGGAATATTGGTGTTTATTTTTGTTTCTTTTTATATGCAAATAAATGAATATGAATGAGTAATGAGTAATGCAAATTTTTCATTTTTCTATGCAATAAGATGCATGCAAATGAGTAATAACGAAATGTATGAATCTATATAAGATTCTTATGGATGCAACTAAACATCTCAAAACACAAGTACTCGATCGGAGAAATGGTGAAGAAGAAACCACTTAGCTGAGAAATGATGATGCTTCAAACTCTCATTCAGAAGATAAAGAGATTATTGTTATCATACCGAAATCACTCTAAATTCACAAAATGCAGAATGACAAGCAAAATGAGATGCAAAATGAAATGCAACCTAATCCTAGTCACTGGATTTGAACAGCTTAATTTTCATCATTGAGCATTTTACAAACATAGCAGGAAGATTAGAGTTCCTTTCTTTTCATGTGCAATATTAATTATCTTGTCCGCAATGACCCTTTTTTCGTTCATATCCTTGGAAAGATTTCGCAGGGACCTAGATTGCATGATAAAGAAATTCCCTCAAAACAGACAAAGAAATGATGGGAACCTCTCTGTAGCATTCAAATAAGAAGAGTCGAGGTATGTGTGGTGATTCCACCTTAATGTGAAGGCACTTATCACAGACACCTAGGTGATTAGATGTTTTCAGATCATCGGAATCATTCCTATAGGCAGAAAACAAAGAAGATATTATGTCCCCAATCCTCGCTCCTCTTAGTCAAGATAGACTTCCTCGAGTTACTCAGAGGGATAATAATTGAAAACCAATATAAAAGACAACACACAAAGAAAATTTTCATTCATAGCTCAAACTTATTCGCATTATGTGAACCGGTATGAGGACATAATGACATTGGATGTTGTCATTGATGTCAATATGTTGAAGAGGTGAGAACCGGCATATGAGAGAACTGGCATAACACTGTGAACCGACATTTGTGCCAAAGTGAAGCGGTGTGCTTGTTCAAGGTGAACCGGCATATGGTTATGGGAACCGACACATGGAAGCGTTGTATGACTACCGGTTGGTAGTCTCAACTTTAGGGTTTCCGGTTGAAGTGCTTCAAGCCTGTGTGGCTCAATCGGTGACACTATGTGATGAGTTAGCATGATAACAAAGAACAGATCGTGTTCCCACGTAAGCCTTGTGCGCGTGAAGGATCTTGCATGAAGAAGATTGTTCCTATCTACCTCGGGAATGTGAGAAGTCTGTAAAATGATGATAACGTGTGATGGGTTATCAGCTGCCACAAAATCAGTGGAAATGGATGATGGAGAATGTCTTGAGATTGGATCAAGAACTGTTGCATTTAATGTAGTGTGCTCAATGGTCAGGATTTAACCATTTGAATTCCTTAACCTAACAGGTTTAGGGTTTAGGATTTATGCTACTGACCTATCTGTTTTCCTATAAGGTCGATGTTGTGTCTTTTTCAGAGGTTGTTGGCAAAAGTTGTGTGTGTGTATCCAAGAGAAGGGATACATGATTCTTGGCAGACCAAAAGGAGAGAAGTGATACCTGCAGAGTGTAAGTGCAGAAGGTGAAGAGGAGCTTAAGTGGATCTGCATTGGCATTGAGTGTTGTTACCAGATCATTGTAATACCTGTTGATCTCTAACCATCTCAATAGTTGGAAAATCCCTTAATAGGGTAGCCTTAACCGGCGTGTTGTACATCCTTTAATAGGGTAATTCAAAGCTATTGAGTTCAAAACCCTTTAGCTATTGAGTTCTTGAAATCCTCTAACAAGGTAACCTTTAACAGGGTTTAACCCTTACCCGAGTATTGTAGCCATCCCTTAACCGGGTGATCTCTAACAGGATCGGTTCCTAGCAGAACCTATTGTAATGTCTCTAACCGGACAAGGCTCCTAACAGGGCGGACTTCTAAAAGAGTTCAAAAATAGCTTGTGGGTATTCATCCCCACCGTGGTTTTTCCTAGTTGGGTTTCCACGTGAAAAATATGTGTGTCATGTGAGATGCTTTTATCTTGTGATGCTTTGCTATTGTCTGTCAAGCATATGATGGTTCTGTGTTTTATGCCTATCAATAAAACATGTTGAACTAGCTGTTATTATGATCTGATGATAGATTACCTATTTATGCATAAGGGTGAAATGGTAGTTTAGTCTTGAGTTGAGTGAAAAGCTAAGTGAGTAACCGGTTAATGCTTGTCTCAGTTATTCGTAGCTTTACCAGTTGCACTTTGTTTCAAACCGGTGTCACTGTTTGCCAGTCATTTGAAGTGTCTATTGTCAAACTGGTTTAGGATTGTATTTTTGGTTGTACTGATTCACCCCCCCCCTCTCAGTACCGGTTTGGTACTATTTGATCATCATTGAGTTATCAATTGGTATTGGAGCATCCTCCAGGTCCTCTGTGCTATAAGCTTAGCCGCTTGAGGTAAAGATCCTAGTCTAATGATGAAGAGGGAAGGTCCAAAGTTTAACAGAGAAAATTTCAGTATATGGAAAGACAGAATGAAGATACACATCAGAAGCATGGGTGCTCAACACTGGAGCTATGTTGAGAATGCCTATGTTGCTCCTACTGGTACTCTCACTGATGATCAAAAGAGAGAGATGCAGGAGAATGGGCAAGTCATGGAAGCCCTAATTAGTAGTTTATCTGACATTGAGTTTATTCATGTTCAGGATAAGGTAAATCCCAAAGAGGTATGGGATATTCTTGAAAATATCTATGGCGGTGATGAGCATGTAAACCAGGCCAAGGAAGAAAGCCTTAGAGGGAAGTTTGAAGATATGTGGATGGTTGAAGGTGAGACCATTCAACAGTATGGAATAAGAATCAAAACCGTTGTTGGAGATATCAAGAGTGCAGGTGGTAAAATAGAAGATTCTACTGTGGTTAGCAAAGCCTTGAGATCCCTATTGCCGGTCTATGCAATAAGGGTTGCTACTATTCAGGAGCTAAGATCAATAGACAAGACTAAGGTATCCCAAGACTCCATTATTGCAAAGTTGATAGCCTATGGGCTAAATAGTTTTGATGACAGTGTTCAAAAGACTGAATCAGCTTTTAAAGCTTCTGTAGTACCATCTAGAAAAGGAAAAGAAGCTAGCACTAGTGGTGAACCAAGACAGGGCAGAGAAATGGATGATGAGGAGATTTTGATGGCATTTGAAGCTCTCCTTTCTAGGAAACTTCCAAAAGGAACTGACAAATATAGAGGTAAGCTACCTTTGAAATGCTTTTCTTGTAATCGGATAGGACATATTGGTGTAAACTGTCCTAATGGCAACAACAAGGACAAAACGGAAAGGTTCAAGAAATTCAAAGGAGGAAATAGGAGAAACTGTTTTGTGGCAGTTGATGAAGGTGTCACAGATGATGAATCAGAGGATGAAGAAAATGAAGATATTGTGTTTGTTGCTATCAAAGAAGATGTGTCAGACAAGAAGGCTCTTGTCTCCCAGTTTGATAATTCCAATGAGTGGATCATTGACAATGGCTGTTCTCACCATATGACTGGTGACCGAAGCAAGTTTCTATCCTTGGAGGAGTATGATGGTGGTGTGGTTCGCTTTGGCAATGATGCACCATGCATGGTCAAAGGCAGAGGGTCCATCTCTCTGAATGGAAAGAGTAGTGCTAACAATGTGTATTGGGTTGATGGTCTTAGACACAACCTTCTGAGTGTTGCCAAGCTGAGTGACAGTGGCCTCACTCTAGAATTCAAGAACGGAGTTTGCAGAATCAAAGGAAAGAATGGTGAATTGGTGGCCACTGGCATGCAGACCAAAGGTAACCTATTTCATCCAAATGCAAATATAAGTACATGTCTTATGGCTAAATTTGATGATAGATGGATATGGCATAGGAGACTCTGCCATGTAAACTTTGATAACATTGTGAAGGCTAGTAAGATCAAGGTAGTTAGAGGGTTGTCGGTGCTAAGCAAACCAGATAATACCTTGTGCAGAGAGTGTCAATTGGGGAAAATGTCTTCCTCAACCTTTAAAGGTAAATCTTTCACTGCTGACAACTTGCTTGATCTTGTGCATACTGATTTGTGTGGTCCTATGAAAACTAGAAGTGTGCAGGGTGATAGGTACTTCATGATTCTCACTGATGACTGCTCAAGGATGATGTGGGTCACATTATTGAAAGACAAGTCTGAAGCCTTTGTAAAGTTCAAAGCCTTCAGAGCTTTAGTGGAGAAGGAAAGTGATAAAAGGATCAAGTGCCTGAGAACTGATCAAGGAGGAGAATTCACTTCCGGTGAATTCAACAAGTACTGTAAAGAACATGGCATCAAGAAGCAACTATCTGCTCCCTGGACTCCACAATAGAATGGCCTAGCAGAGAGGAATAATCAGAATGTGGTTGAAGCAGCTAGAACCATGTTGATTTAAGGAAAGGTAGCTCACACCTTTTGGAGAGAAGTGGTGAGCACTATAGTCTACATAATGAACCGGGTACTCATCAAGAAAGGTAAGGATAAAACTCCTTATGAGTATTGGACCCGTAAGACACCTGTGGTTAGCTACTTTAGAGTGTTTGGTAGCAAATGTTACATCAAGAGGAGTGAACACTAGAGAAAATTTGATGCGAAATGTGATGAGGGAATATTCCTAAGATATTCTACCAAGAGCAAAGCTCTCAAGTGTTTCAACAATAGGACTCAGAGAATTATGGAAAGCATCAATGTAAGAGTTGATGAAACCTCTGAGAAAACTAAGGAAATCGACAGTGAGCAAGCGATAAACGAATTGGTTGCAACCTTTTGGGAACCGATTGACAACCAACCGAGTACCAGTAACAATGTTCCTACACCAGCAAATGTAGATGCTGATATTGATGGAGATGAGGATGAAGAAGAAAAGGAAGAGGAATCTATCAAGACCATTCCTCGGTATGTTAAGCTGAATCATGATCCTAAGCAGATCATAGGAGATAAGGATGCAGGAATCCTTACAAGAAGAAAGGTCAGAGAAAACTCATGTATGATCTCTGAATTTGAGCCTAAAACAGTCAAAGAGGCACATAAAGATGAAGATTGGATCAAGGCAATGGAAGAGGAACTTGAACATATAGAGAAAAATGGTACATGGTCTTTGGTACCCAGACCAGAGCATAAAAATGTCATTGGTACCAAATGGGTCTTCAGAAATAAGCTGAATGAGGATGGCACAGTGATTAGAAACAAAGCCAGATTGGTATGCAAAGGATATGCTCAAGAAGAAGGAGAAGACTATGGAGAAACCTTTGCTCCTGTAGCTAGATTGGAAGTTCGTATGCTCCTTGAATATGCAACTTTTAAATATTTCAAATTATATCAAATGGATGTTAAATCTGCATTCCTAAATGGTGTACTTGAAGAGGAGGTGTATATTGAGCAACTAGATGGGTTTGCCCTATTTGAAGACAGTGACATGGTATGTAGGCTACATAAGGCCTTATATGGACTAAAGAAGGCACCTAGAGCATGGTATGAACGTCTGCATTCCCATCTTGTGAAGATTGGATTTGAGAGAACAAGTGAAGATAATAATATCTACTTGAAGTCTGAAGGAGATCAGATCCTGATCTGTGAGGTATTTGTTGATGACATTATCTTTGGTGGAGATGACAAGATGAGTCATGAGTTTGCAGATGAGATGAAGAAAGAGTTTGACATGTCACTCATAGGGGAGATTAAATTCTTCATTGGACTGCAGATCCAGGAGATGAAGGATGAAATCTTTATCACTCAGTCCAAGAATGTCAAAGAGGTGTTGAAGACCTTTGGCATGGAAGATAGCAAACCGGTTGGTACTCCGATGGTGACCGGTTGTAAACTATCTAAAGAAGACGACTCAGAATTGATTGATGAGAAGGAATACTGATCAATGATTGGTAAGTTGCATTATGTAGTGCATAGCAGACCGGATATTGCACATGCAGTTGGCATTACTGCAAGATTCCAGAAAAGCCCAAGAGAATCTCACATGGTTGTAGTCAAGCGGATTCTTAGGTATCTGAAGGGAACTGTTGACTATGGATTGTGGTATCCTTATAGCAAGGATTTCAACTTGAAAATATACACAAATGCTGATTGGGCAGGCAATATAGATGATCAGAAAAGCACAACCGGTGGTGCATTCTTTCTTGGTGGTAGACTGGTCTCATGGATGAGTAAGAAGCAAAGTTGTATCTCTCGGTCTACAGCGGAAGCAAAGTATGTTGCAGCTTTCATGAACTGCACTCAGACAATTTGGATGAAGCATGTATTAAATGGCTTCAAAGTTCCTGTATCTGAACTGGTAAGTATATTTTGTGACAATACTAGTGCAATTAATATCTCCAAGAATTCGGTTTTACATTCTAGAACCAAGCACTTTGAGCTTAAGTATCATTTCTTAATGGAAAAGGTTCAGAACAAGAGATTGCACTGGAACATGTTTCCAGTAAGGAGCAGTTAGCAGACATATTCACCAAGCCTCTCCCAAAGACTACATTTATGTACTTAAGAGGTGAATTAGGGGTGTTGCCCCTTCAGGAGGTAAACTAAAAGCATATGCTCCACATCAGTCAGGTATTGCATAGTCAAATTTATTTTGGATTGATGTGTTGAAGGATGCTATTCCTCAGGGGGAGCAACATAATGGAATAGGGAAGCTTGTGCCTCCACTTTGGCATTGTTGTCAAAGGGGGAGAAGATGTGAAGCAGAGAAGATATCTGCAGAATTTGAGGGAGAAGATGTGAAACGGAGAGATATCTTTGTATATTGCCATCAATGCCAAAGGGGGAGTTTGTTGGCATTATGTGAACCGGTATGAGGACATAATGACATTGTATGTTGTCATTGATGTCAATATGCTAAAGAGGCGAGAACTGACATATGAGAGAACTAATATAACACTGTGAACCGACATTTGTGTCAAAGTGAAGCGGTGTGCTTGTTCAAGGTGAACCGGCATATGGTTATGGGAACTGGCACATGGAAGCATTGTATGACTACTGGTTGGTAGTCTCAACTTTAGGGTTTCCAGTTGAAGTGCTTCAAGCCTGTGTGACTCAACTGGTGACTCTATGTGATGAGTTAGCATGATAACAAAGAACAGATCATGTTGCCACGTAAGCCTTGTGTGCATGAAGGATCTTGCATGAAGAAGATTGTTCCTATCTACCTCGGGAATGTGAGAAGTCTGTAAAATAGTGATAACGTGTGATGGGTTATCAGCTGCCACAAAATCAGTAGAAATGGATGATGGAGAATGTCTTGAGATTGGATCAAGAACTGTTGCATTTAATGCAGTGTGCTCAACGGTCAGGATTGAACCATTTGAATTCCTTAACCTAACAGGTTTAGGGTTTAGGGTTTATGCTACCGACCTATCTATTTTCCTATAAGGTCGATGTTGTTTCTTTTTCTGAGGTTGTTGGCAGAAGTTGTGTGTGTGTATCCAAGAGAAGGGATGCGTGATTCTTGGCAGACCAAAAGGAGAGAAGTGATACCTTCAAAGTGTAAGTGCAAAAGGTGAAGAGGAGCTTAAGCGGATCTGCATTGGCATTGAGTGCTGTTACCAGATCATTGTAATACCTGTTGATCTCTAACCATTTCAATAGTTGGAAAATCCCTTAACAGGGTAGCCTTAACCGGCTTGCTGTAAATCCTTTAATAGGGTAATTCAAAGCTATTGAGTTCGAAATCCTTTAGCTATTGAGTTCTTGAAATCCTCTAATAAGGTAACCTTTAACAGGGTTTAACCCTTAACCGGGTATTGTAGCCATTCCTTAACCAGGTGATCTCTAACAGGATCGGTTCCTAGCAGAACCTATTGTAATGTCTCTAACCGGACAAGGCTCCTAATAGAGCGGACTTCTAAAAGAGTTCAAAAAAAGCTTGTGGGTATTCATCCCCACCGTGGTTTCTCCTAGTTGGGTTTCCACGTGAAAAATATGTGTGTCATGTGTGATGCTTTTATCTTGTGATGCTTTGCTATTGTCTGTCAAGCATATGATGGTTCTGTGTTTTATGCCTGTCAATAAAACATGTTGAACTAGTTGTTATTATGATCTGATGATAGATTACCTATTTATGCATAAGGGTGAAATGATAGTTTAGTCTTGAGTTGAGTGAAAAGCTAAGTGAGTAACTGGTTAATGCTTGTCTCAGTTATTCTTAGCTTTACCAGTTGCACTCTGTTTCCAACCGGTGTCACTGCTTGCCAGTCATTTGAAGTGTCTGCTATCAAACCGGTTTAGGATTGTATTTTTGGCTGTATTGATTCACCCACCCCCTCTCAGTACCGGTTTGGTACTATTTGGTCATCATTGAGTTATCAAAACTGTTTAGTGAGTGTTTTCCGGTATGTTGTTTTGCTTGTTAACTCAATGATAAAACTCTTCAGTATTCAAGAGACAGGTAACTGACTCAGAGTGGACGACCAGGTTTCACTGATGTAAGGTTGACTTGGTTGATACTGCTTAGGACATGTAATGTGTTCTTGTCAATTACCTAAGACTAGGACAATGATAGGTTTCGAGCCATGAGGGTTCCAACGAACCAGGATGTCACGAAAGTGACCAAAAGATATGTACAAGCAAAAGCAAAGATGCATGAAAGCAGGAATGCCAATGTTGCATTGATAGATGGAGCGCTTGAGTACAAGAGGTGCCTGTTTGCCAGGTTTTCACTTGCTTGATAGAGATACATATATTTTTTACCAAGGTGCCTGTTTACCAGGTTTTCACCAGGGCATTTTCTTTGTCTTTTCTTTTTTTCTTTTTCTTTCTTTTTTTTTGAATTTCTTTAGGACTTTTTCTGATTTTTAGGATTTCTTTAGGACTTTTTCTGATTTTTAGAATTTTTGATGTTTGCTCCTAGTGTCTAGCAAGGCAAAAGGGATTTTGAGCACATGAGTGGATAAGCGAATGATGGTGGAAGCTTTCAAGGATTATCTCACAACGTTAATCTAAGCACAGGGACCTGATATAGAAATATAAACCAAGGATTTTAGCGATGTAAAGCAAGGATATAGTGTAATGAAACTATATGGTCCAAAGAAGTGGCCATGTCAAGAGGTTTGTGGAAAACATGTTTTTGCATTTTGTCCATAGTGTTGATCAAGATCAAGGGATAGATTTGGATAGGAGGCATATATGACAAGCAAGATCAAATGAGAGTAATGAAGGATGTAAGCGAGCAATGGAGAGGAGCTAAAGAGTCTGAATCAAGTGTAATAGATAGGACACATGAAGCCTACAAAGATCCTTAACCTTGTCAAGATCAAAGGTGGAAAAGGGATATGAATGTAGATAGAGCGGATGAGGGATAATGGAGGATGAAGGATAATGGAGGAAGAAGGATAATAGATGGATGTACATGGATGGAACTTGCCCCTAGTGTAAAGTGAAAAAGGACAATGGATTACACATGATGCATGTTTGCTAGGTTTTCATCATGGTACTTGCCCAAGGCGCCACAAGAAGTGGTTTTCACTTGTGGATGAAATTTTTTCTCTTTACTTTTTTTTTGTGATTTTTGTTTTTCATCATTTTTTTTTTGGAAGATAATGGAGGCATGATAGGGGATGGAAGAGGGACCCCAATGCCTCACTGCTTTAGATGGTACCCTTAGAATATGAGTTGCAATAGACCATGGATATGAAGGTATGCTCAAAGATGTTGGCAGGATAATGAAATGAAACTAAGGCAAGGATTTATGCAAAGGATTGGATAAGAGGGATGGAAGGGTGAAAAAAAGGTGTTGGATAATGGATGGGGTGTTGGAAGAATTGTGTATGGGTAGATGGAAATGCTGGAAAGATCAACATTGGCACACATCTTGAGGGATGATGGACATATGGAGGAGAAGTGAATCTGAAATTTTGAGATTTGGATGGAGGAAAGGTTACAGATTTTGGGGCATAAGAACCCAAAATGGATGAAGGAGGTGATGGAGGAATAGACTTGGAAGGTTTGGATGGAAGAACAACAATTTTGGATATCAATTTTGATTTTTCTTTAGATTGTTGTGCTTCAAGCAGCCGCTTAGGGATCCACATGGTTTTTGATTTTTCATGCTTTTGTAGTTCCTTAGAGCGCATTGCTTGTACAATTGCCTTAGGAACCCATATAAATTTTGACTTTTCTTCTTTCTTTGTGGGCCTTTGTGGTGTTTTGTATTTTTCTTTTTCTTTTTGGATCATATTTCACTTTGTTTTGACATGTCGATTAGATTGGACATGTTGATCCTTGAATACATGTGGATTACATGACTTATGACTTTTATGCTTGGCATCCAAATTTATTGGAGGGAGATGTGTGGGTAGATAGGAATGATATGGAGGTCTTTTAGATGGATGGAAGGTACTTGAAGATGTGTGCCTTTGTTGATCCTGCATAAGGGGTGGAGGGATATAGGGACCTAGAATGGATGGAAGAGGTGAAGGGGAAAGCATATATTTGGATTTAACTAGAGAAATATAGGATTTATGAGGGATACCAACATCTTGGGAAATTTCCCTAAGGCCATGACCTTTAACATTTTCTTTAATATGGAGGGGTTCTTGCTTGTGTAGATCTATCCCTTTGCCTTTATAAATATTTTGACTTGTAGGATACACTTTTCTTTGGAAAGAAGGCACGAGTCCATTATGAGATGGAGGTGGAAAGTAGGGAATGATAGGATCATGAGAGGGATTTGTAGGCATGATGGATCCTTGAGGTGAATATGAAGGATTATGACAAGGAGATGAAGAGATACTTTGATCTTGACATGGAAGAGGACCATTGGATAGGGTGTTTGACTCTTCATTTTGAATAGGATTGTTTGAAAAGGTGTAAGAGGCATCATGATCTTGTTTAGGAAGTGGATTTGGAAGGATGCTTTGTTCTTGAGATGGAAGGGGGTCATCTTGGAAGAGATAGAAAGGTATAAGGGGATCATAATGGGATTCTAGTGAAATAGGATCTTTTTTATTCATTAGATGGGATTGAGGAGTTTTGGTGTCTTGATCTTGATTTATGGTAGGACTTATTTTTACATTTTCCAGATTATCCTCTTGACATGAAGCCATTTCTAAGGAAGAGGTAGTGTTTTGCATAGGCGTAGGGGATTCTTGGAAGCTCTCCATATTTTGGCATGATGGGGAAGCATTTTGAGTGGGACTCTCTAGAGTGGGTATTGTAAATAGGAAAATGTGGAATCATCAAAGCAACATAAACATTAGCCTAGTTCAATCACGAAAACTCAATTGCAATGATAACAATCCTAATTACACTCAATGAAAACATGAAAACAAGACATTCAAGATTGAAAATTAAGCAAACCAAATGCAGATGTCTTCTTCATGTGGCTCCATTGTCCTTCTTTCTCCTTCAAATAGCTTTGTTTGTGGATCTCACCTACTAGTGCATAAGCATGATGTGAAAGCAAGTAGACAAGACGATAGCGCAAGAATACTAGACGTGATTGATTCGACCAGGGACCTTGATTGAAGAAATTCATCCAATTTATAGACAAATTGGAGAAAAGACAAGATTAGCATGAATTTGATTCAAATGGAAATTGCAAATCAAGAATGACAAACGTGACAAAATTATGACAAATTTGCACTTTCTATGCAAAATTGATTGATCGATAATTTTGACAAAATTATGACAAATTTCTATGTCAAAATTGATTGATTGACAATTATGACAAATTATGACAAATTTGCTATGTCATTCCCATGAAATTAGGAGAAATATAGGAGAAAATTGAAATTAGATGAATAAGAAATTAGGAAATTAGACATGAGGAAATTAGGAATTAGGAAATTAGACATGAGGAAATTAGGAATTAGGAAAATTAGAAAATTAGGAAATTAGGAATTAAGTGAATTAATTAACAATTTTTCATTTATTAATTAATTCACAAAGAGGGAGGAATTAGTTAGCCAATTAAATAAACATTTAATTGTGACAAGAAGACTTAGGATAAATAAATAAATTATTTAACCTAGAGGGAGAAATGACAAACAAGGTTAAATGAATAAATCATGAAACCCTAGAAGATGAATTAGAAATGTAAAGATGACAATTAGGTCTTGATTGAAGGATCGATTTGATCATGATTTTGACTTGATAAAAGACCAATGCTGATAAATGATTTGGTTGATAAATGCGCCAATTGACGAGGAACAATGACTAATTGATCCAAATTGACATGATTGAGAAAGATGACAATCGATGACAAATCGATCGCAAAATGACAAAATTGACAAGAAGACAAGGATCGATGACAAAATAGATTGCAAAACGACAAGATTGAAAATGACCACGATCGATGACAAATCGATCGCAAGACGACAAGATTGAAAATGACAAGGATCGATGACAAATCGATCGCATGATGATAAGATTGAAAACGACAACGATCGATGACAAATCGATCGCAAGATGACAAGATTGACCAGAGGACAAGGATCGATGACGAATCGATTGCATGATGATAAGATTGAAAATGACAATGATCGATGACAAATCGATCACAAGATGACAAGATTGATATGAGGACAAAACCCTAATTAGGATTGACGATGTCCAAAATGAAATCGAATTGACGATGTCAAAATATGACAAATGAGCACGCACATTGATGCGACAGGATAAGATCGACCAAAATCATGACTGAAGATTGCTATCAACAAGACCAAATTTGAAAGTGAGACAAATGAAGAATGCGGAAGAAAGACTCGATGCTCACAAATGATAAAGACCAAGTGCGAATCATAGGAGAAATGTTAATGCGACGCAAAAACCCTAAAATAAGGCAATGCGCAAATGTTAAAGTATGATTCCGCAAGCGTTGACCAGTTTTAGATGTCTACAGGTACATTTGGAATTGGAGTGCATAATGGCATAGGATCTAAGATTTTTAAATCTTTAGAGGAACTTGTATCAATATTGGCATTAACTTGGATTTCCATAAGAGATAGCCTTTGAGGGTCAACATGAGAAGTTTCATTGTTTGAAGGAGATGGTATGGATTTTTGCTGAGAAGTCTTAGGAGATGAAGGAATCATGGAAGGGATGGAGGCTACATATGGAGCCTTGCTAGACATAGGTTCATGATTTTGATCATGATTAGAAGTAGTTCCTTCTTTTTCTTTAGGTGAGTCATTAGGATCTTCAATTTCAATGACACCATTATCAATGAGATCTTAAATCTTATGTTTTAATTCTATGCAATGCAAAGTCTTATGTTCATTTTGTCTATGATATGCACAATACTTACTCAAAAATTCCCATCCCCATGTGGTCTTTTTAGGTAATATGATAAGATTGTTCTTAAGAAGCTCTTCCAAAGCTGACTCAATAGATTGTCCCAAAGGCGTAAACTGTCTATCTAGGGAATATTTGGAGGAAATGTCTTTATGTATTGGTGAAGGTGTCTTGTGAGCTTGTTTGAGATTTGGTCTTTGATTGTCAATTATTTGTTGGTATTTTCTTGTCAAATCACATAATCGTTTTAGCATTTCTTGAAGTTTCTCACACTTGATATCATACATTTGTTTTTCAAATGGAGTCATTGATTTATTTTGTTGGATTTCCATGTCTTATATTTCTTCCTTGATATCTTGAAGTATTTGAGAAAAGGTAGCCATGGGAATTGGAGCTAAGGTATCCATGAGATTCTTACTTTTGTCAAAAAAAATTAGAAGAGCTTCTGGTTTGAACATGCATTTACAACCGATGGGATCGAGAGATATATGTGTTGCAGAAGTCTAGATCAAATTGTAGCTAGTTATTCGTTTAACGTAGTGATTGAGAGAAGTTACTAAGATCTGGTCTGGTTTCAAGAATGATCTATCCTGTGTAAGACATTATCTAAGTTAACTTAGGTTTGATAAGATGTTATTTGAACTTGCTGAGAGATGATCGACAAAATTGTGCAATGCAATGACAGGGGTACACTATCAAGGTTGTTTATGCTCAGGAGGATGATAACCAGTTTTAGGCTTGTTGTAGACTATTTTAGACAATTTTGACTGACAAGATCAAGAATTCATATGATAGAGGATTGGATAGAGACAAGATTCTGACAAACAAAGTTTCAATGATTGACGACTACCATTTTTTGATGAGGATTGATGTTTCAATGATTGACAGAGACCAGTTTGGACACAAATAGAGTTTATCATTGAATTGTTTGATATTGTTTCATTTGTTTTCTCCAGTTTTAGTATTTCATTTTTCAATTTCAGGGATGAAAACACAGAAAACATGCAAGATATATAATAATTCAATCACAACACGCTAACCCTATGGAAGTTGTCTTAGAGAAGAAAACCTTTGCTTGCTGACTTAGGTACACACCCAATAGCTAATCAGAATATGGCCGTTGAGTCTCACGCAATGGATTTTCAACACCGTATTAGCCGACTCCAAATACTAATGGGGGCACGATATGGCAAGTGTCTTGGGAGAGTTACTATCTCTCTTGCACAAAGATTATCAACCTTTCGGAGGTGAATCAGGTAGCTTCTATCTTATAGTTCTTAGTCAGGAATTCTGTTTGAAATTACCCCTTGAAGTCACACAAGCATGATTGAGGCCTATAGCCCAACAAGGTACCGAAACAAGATGTAGTCACGTAAACATGATTGAGACCGCGAGGCCCTACAAAATGCTCAATATGAGAGATCTCAAAGAGAAAACTCAAATAATCCCATCCTCTGAGACTTTAATCACCAGAGGCCTATTTATTATAGTGAGTTGGAATGCTCAGGTCCAGCTGTACTCACTTGGGCCGTTCTCACAGGGTGATTACTTTTTCCCACTGTGACAGGCCCGCTAAAGGTACACAAATCTCAAAACTTAGAAAAAAGCTTCGAGGGTCTAGATTTCTGATTGTCTGTAAAAGACAAGAGCATACTCTCATACCTCTCAAATTTTTCTGAAAACACAAAAGACAGATTTGTTCTTTAACCAGATAGCAATTCAAGTACCTAAGAAAAAACTAAATGAATACACAATGTTTAGTCGATTCTCCTTAGGCAACCTGCAAAACCAATATGTCAGTAGTCATTTTCTTCTTGATTCTTTAGCAGACGTATGTTTGATTGATAGATACTTTGACAAGCATCCTGGAAACATTAAAAGCCCAAAATTAGTTTCCAAAATAACATAAAAAATAATTATCAAAAGAAAATTCTAGCATGCAAACTGTAAATTAAACTAATCTAACAAGAATTTCCATTTTTTATGACTATCCTAGTTATGATAGTTTTGATAGTACTACACTCTATCATTTATAACTTTTTCACTAGAGATAATTTAGCAAATCTCTTCGGTGGAAATGTTTAATACTTGGTTGTACAAAACATATTAACATTTTGTTTAGATCCAACGGATAAATAAAAAATTATGCCCTCTGAAACGAGACCATTTTTGACTGTTATAGAAAAATAAGTAAAATGATAGTCCTGCACTCTGCCAATCATAACTTTCAAACCCAAAACTCTTTAGGAAAATCCCTTCGGTGAACCTGTAGAAAAATTGATTTTAAACACTATATAAAAAATTGGTTGAGATCCAATGGTTCAATAAAAAGTTATTCTCTCCAAACCGAGACCATTTTTTACTGTCACAGAAGAATAAGTAAAATGATAGCCCTACACTCTGTAAATCATAACTTTCAAACCAAAACTCTTTAGGAAAATCCCTTTGGTGAACCTATAGAAAACTTTATTTTAAACAACATATAAAACATTGGTTGAGATCCAACGGTTTAATAAAAATTTATTCTCTCCAAACCGAGACCATTTTTTACTGTCACAGAAAACAATAAAAAAGAAAGTTTTTTATTTGCAAATTTAACACATGTTTATTAGTTATAAAAACCAAACATTAAATTTGTTCAAGAAACATTAGAAATCTTGTAGTTGTGGGTTCAAGCCCCACGGTGGGCACCAAAAATGTGTGTGTGAAAAGTGGACTTGTATCTTTATGTGCAATACACAACACTTCAATTAAGTCATTACATGCATGGTTAGACAGATATAATCAATGAATAATAAAACCATAACAAATCAACCCATTGCCTTCTAGTAGATGCGAGTTTAGATTGCTCTCAGATTGTTAAGCTATCCAGTGACTAGACAACACCTAAATGAAGGATTTAATCTATATGAGCATGATTTCAAGCTAGATGGATGCAAGATTAATCTAACATGATTTAAGCAATAAATGAGATAAATGATCTAAATATGTATGCAATAACTAATATGAAATATCTCAATGCAAACTCTTAATGAACCTAGAGCAAAAATGGCATAATAACAATATATTCTCCAGGATTTTTGAATGAGAGATGAGAGCCTGAATTTATAGAAAATTCAGAAAGAAACCAATGGCTGAGATCAAATGATGATGAGTGGTCAAGATTTTCCAAGAGGAAAAACAATCCAGGTGAATTGATGTGATTGGATGCTTTTCTTAGTTTTAAAGGAAATTGAACTAAAATTAAGATAAAATCAGGAAAAAAGTGATTTATTCTCTATTTCATTCAATTTTAATATTTAATTGTTTTAATTGCTTTCTTTGAGATTATCTATCAATTTTTAATTTGTTTTTTTCAAGATTATCTCCAATTGATTTCTTTTCTCAAATTTTAATTCTTTTTTGTCAATTAATTCCTTTTTTGATTTATTTCCTTTTTTAAAGATTTGTGCTCATAATTTCCAATTCCTCTTTCTTGATTTGTTTGCTTTTTTTGAAGATTTATGACAATTTTTATTTATTTTTCAAATTAATTCCTCTTTTTGATGATTTGATGGCAAATTGATTTATTTAATTAAATATGCAAAATATATTTAATTAAAATAAATAAGATAATTGTTTTAAAATGATTTAATTAATTAAATAAATATTTAATTAATATTGGCTGATTAATTTGCCATGTGACATTGATGATTTTAGAAATTAATTATGTGCTCAAGATTGATTTAATTGCCTTTGGTTAGGACCTTGGTGATGTTGTCGAGATTGGGGGCCCATGGTTTAGATGACCATTTTTAGGGTATTACAGAGACTATTGCTCCAATCCAACCTCACAAGTAAAACACTAAATTACAAGGATTTAGGGCACCAACCGAAGGAGCACCAACCCCTTCACCAAGCTCCAACTTGGTGATGTATATTGAAATACAATTTAGATATAGTTATGGCTTCTTGTTGCAAATGAATTCTGCAACTCTTTGGTCAAATAGATCTCTGACGGTTAACAATCTTCTCTTCTTTACGGGATCTCACAATGTCAATTGTGAGATCACTCTCTTTGATTCTTGGCCTCTGTGTGTGTGTGTGTGTGTGTGTGTGTCTCTCTCTCTCTCTCTCTCTCTCTCTCTCTCTCTCTCTTTGTCTCTGTCTCTGTCTGTCTGTCTGTTTGTCTGTCTGTCTGTCTGTCTGTCTGTCTCTCACGTAGTCTCACAACTCATTGTGTTACACTTGGATGTTGCCTTGCTCAACCACTCCTCACTGGTTTTCTCGACTGTTCGACCTGCAACGGTTATACCAGTACTCAATCACTGTCGGTTAAACCCTCTCACTGGTTTGCTTGTTGACTTACTCTGCAACTTTCTTAGAATAAATTCTAAGGAAGATGATTCTTCTCTACACTCAACCTCTCTTTACTCTTCTTCTTCTCCTCAAGCATCATCCTTTTCTATTTCAAGATCATGGATTCCCACCAAGAATGCATTCAAACACTGCCCTGTTAGGTTTTCCTTTTCTAGCTCAATCCGAATCCCCTTTGATTCGATCTTCTTTTTAGGGATATGATCTTTATGACAACATTCAATCACCAACAAAAATTTGCATTCCAATGTGCATTTTCTAAATCTGGAGATCTGCACCATGTTTTTCTGCTTTTCTCTGTCACTCACCATTGATGGCTTTGCTGTTTCCTTCACCTAATAGGTATGAAGATCAAATCTTCTTGTAGGATCAGTGCAGTAGTTTTTATAGATTGTTGTGTCGATGCACACTCCACCGACTTGTGCAATACCTCCACCTGACATCCAGCTGTCATGCTTGTCGACATCCACCTTTTCTTAGATTCCTATGTCGGTTTGACATACTTTGTCATCCAAGGTTGACTACTAGTTTAGTTTATCTTATTGGTATGACCATCAACCATCCTTTCTATTCTGTTCACTGGTTGTTGTGCCTTCTTAACACCCAAACAACCTTCATCCCAGTTTATGCCTTACCGGTAAGCCTTCTTTACAAATAGATGACACAAGTCACATTTACCAGTATCCTTTCTTCTGTCTGCACACTCTCATGTGTATTGCCATCATACCGGTCACCTTGCCAAACCGGTTGACATCAATGACAACTTACCAAATTGCCAACAATCTCTCCCTTTGGCATTGATGTCAACTTACTGCAAGACACTTCATAACGGTACATTTCTCCCCCTTTGACACAATGACAAAGGGTAATGTACTCTCCCCCTTAGATCCATACCGAGCTCCCCCTTAGACTAGTATGAGCTCCCCTCGAACCACATAAATCCTTCCTTTCTCAAGTGCATAGATGACACAACTCCCAACTTGTGTCTTAGGTACTCAAAGGTGCTTACCGGTAATGGTTTAGTGAAAATGTCTGCTACTTGTTCTATAGTAGGAACATAATCCATGCTTGCTTCTTGTCCTTCAACCTTCTCTTTGACAAATTGATACTTGATAGCAATGTGCTTTGTTCTGGAATGCATCACCGGATTCTTTTCTATGTTGATTGCACTTGAATTATCACACTGGATGAGAATAGGATCTGTGATGTCCACTTGTATGTCTTTGAGGGTCTACTTCATCCAAAGCACCTGAGAGCATCATGTAGCAACAACAATGTATTCCACTTTAGCAGTTGATAGGGAGACTGAGTCTCGCTTCTTGCTATGTCATGAGACCGACTGGTCACCTAGAAAGAATGTACCACCACTTGTACTCTTCTGGTCATCAATGCAACCTTCCCAATCAGTATCAGTATATGCTTCCAAGATGAATTCCCCTTGTTTAGGGTACTGTAATCCATAACTGAGTGTCCCTTGTAGGTACCTAAAGATTCTGCTTACAACATTCATATGTGACTGCTTAGGTGCAGCTTGAAATCTGGCCACCATGCATACTGCTTGTACTATATTCAGTCTAGAAGTAGTTAGATACAATAGACTGTGTATCACAGATCTATACAATGTCTGATCCACCACCGATGATTCATCATTCTTGCTTAATTTACTTCTGGTTACCATGGGGTTACTTACCGATTTGCAATCCTCCAGTTGAAATTTCTTCAACATTTCCTTTGCATACTTGATTTATGAGATAAAGATTCCCTTATCTTGTTGTAGTATCTGTAAACCAAGGAATTATGTCAATTCACCAAGCATTGACATCTCAAATTCTGACTGCATCTGATCATCAATTCTTTGCAGAGGGTGTCCTTGTTGCCTCCAAAGATAATGTCATCTACATACACAACCACAATGATCATGTGGCTTCCATCTTTCTTTATGTACAAATTGTTGTCAGCACTCCCCTTTTTGAATCCCTGCTCCTTCAGGTATTGATCTAACCTTGAATACCATGCTCTAGGAGATTGCTTTAAACCATACATGGCTTTCTTCAACCGGTACACAAATGTTTCATCATCATGTAGTAGAAACCCTTCTGGTTGCTCCATGTACACTTCTTCTTCCAAATTTCCATTCAGGAAGGCAAATTTTACATCCATTTGATATACTTTATAACCCTTGTAGGTAAAGAAGGCTAGAAACATTCTAATTGCTTCTAATCTAGCTACCGGTGCAAATATTTCTTGAAATTTAATTCCCTCTACCTGAGAGTATCCTTTGCACACTAGTCTAGCTTTATGCCTAACAATTGTTCCTTCTTCATTCATCTTATTCTGGTAGACCCATTTAGTGCCAATGATGTTATTATCTTCCGGTCTAGGGACTAATTCCCAAGTCTTGTTCTTCTCAATTTGTTGCAGTTCTTCTTCCATGGCATCCATCCATTCTTGTCTTTTGTTGGCCTCATTGAATGTTTTAGGTTCTACTTCAGTCATGAGGGAGAAGTTGACTTGTTCATCATTCCGGGCAAGTCTTCTTCTAGTTTGCACACCATCACTCTTATTTCCTAGAATTTCCTCTTCCGGGTGATTCAAACTGCACATACCTATTGGGAGCCTTCTTGGATACTTCTTCCGGTTCATTATCTGACTGAGCTTCCTCACCTTCATCACCAGAATCATCATACCAGTTAACCAATGGGTGACTACCTTTGTTCATATCCTCATCAACTTTTACATGCACACTCTCAATAGTCTTTTGTTGTAACATTTGTAAGCCTTTCTATTAGATGAGTAACCAAGGAAGATTCCTTCATCACTCCTAGAGTCAAAACTACCTAGACCATCCATACCTCTCTTGATAAAGAACTTACTTCCAAATACTTTGAAATATTTGACTGATGGCTTCCGGTCATACCACAACTCATAAGGTGTCATTCCGTTGTTTGTTCTTAATTGAACCCGGTTCAAGGTATATGCAGAAGTATGAACAACTTCCTTCCAATATGTGTCTGGTAGACTAGCCTCATTTAACATGGTTTTGGCCATCTCCTTAACTGTCCTATTCTTCCTTTCTACCACACCATTTTGCTGTGGTGTCTTAGGGGCTGAGTATTGCCTTCTAATTCCATGTTTTTCACAATAATCTTCAAATTCATTTGATGTAAGCTCTCCACCCCGGTCTGATCTTAGGCATTTTAACTTGCACCCACTTTCTTTCTCCACCATCTTCCTAAAGATCTTGAATCTGTCAAATGCTTGTGACTTATCTTGCAGGAAGGTGACCCATGTCATTCTTAAGTAATCATCAATAAAAAGCATAAAATATCTTTCACTGACTAGAGCTCTTGTCCTAGTTGTACCATACAGATCTATATGCACAATCTCAAGTGGTCTGGAGGTGTTGTGCTCTTCTATCCTGAAACTCACTTTAGTTTGCTTTTCTTTCACACATTCATCACAAAATGTGCTTACCAGTTTGATGATGGGTGGAATATTCCTCACACACCCCTTTCTACTTACTGCAACTAGGTTATCAAAGTTTATGTGGCCTAATCTTTGGTGCCACAACCAACTTTCATCAACCTATCCTAACATGCATTGGGACTCATAGCATTCCTTCAGATTGTAAACATTGCCATATGTTCTCTTTCCTTCGGCCACAACCTGACCGATACTGTCTTTCTTTATCTGACAACCGGTTGAGTCAAAGGTGAATTTATAACCTTTGTCACACATCTGACTCACACTCAACAGATTGTTCTTTAGGCCTTCCACATAATATACATCGTGTGCCTTCATTTTTCCATCGATACTTAGACTACATTTTCCCTTTATTTTGATGGAAGAGTTGTCTCCAAATCTTACTAAACCACCATTCTGGTCTTCAAGTTTGATAAATTTCTTTTTATCATCGGTCATGTGGTTGGAACAACCACTATCTACAACCTACATATTTTTCCTTTCAGCATGTAAGGTAGTCTGCACTATCAGACTTGATTTTGCCTTTTCCTTTTCTTTCTCAATCCATACCGCTTTGGTTTCCTTCTTCTTGTCAGTTGCTATTTTGAGCTCTAGATCAGCTGCCAATTTTGGATCAAGATTTGTCTTTTTCTATTTGATCTTCCGGTTTTTACAAATTTTTTCTATATGTCCATACTCTTGACAATTATAACATTTCACATTTTCATTTAAGGGTAAATCCTTAAAATTATTGTAGGGCACCGCTTTATTCTTCCTACATTCAAAACTCCTATGACCATATCCATTGCACTGATAACAAACAACATTTATATCCCCAAGTGCATTAAAAGGATTTCTACTTTCATAACTCATAGAGGGCTTATTGGTTAATCTACAGTTAGCTATTCAATGCCCAAATTTGTTACATCGGTAACAGTAACCATGAAAGTTTGAAACATACTGGTTAGGTTGCCTTGGTCCTACAAAGGACTGCTTCACTGGGGGTCTTCTCTTCATGTTGTTGACTCTGGTGAATCCTTCAAGGTCAACCCTTTCATTTCTCCTTGAATCTGCATGTTGGTACAAAGAGTGTGGCCTCCGGTTCATGGCTTGTGCATACTGGTTTATGTGGTGTTTTCCAGCAACATCTGCATATATCTTTTTATCGGTATCCTTGCCTATAGTGAATGTCTTCTTTTCTTCACCTTCATTTGAAGAGGTGAACTTTATTTCTTTACTGGATGTGTCTTTGCTATTTGAACTTTGACCTTCTTCAAAGCCTAAGCCACCGATATCTTTGGATTGCTTCTGTTTTCTCAACATCTTGTCTAAGGCTTCGGTGTTGTCTTCATATTTGCTCGTTTTGTTTCTTCCTTACTTTCTTCAAGCTCCTTTTTGAGCTACACTATTTCTGCTTCCAGATCTTGATGCTCCTTTTCCTTCTCTATCAAATCATAGGATGTAACTTCACATATTCTCTTGGTTTCTTCCAGCTACAGTTTCAAGTCAGATATGACTTGACTGGACTCATCTAGGGATTTCTTCAAGAGACCTTGTTCATCTACTGCATCATGCTTGAACTTCTTGAGTTCTTTTCTTATTTTACTCAGTTCCTCAAGAGCACTTATAAGCTCTCCTTCCAAATCCACTTCAACCTCAATATCCTCCTCTTCCTCATCTTCACCAACCGGTTCATAAAGTGCCATAAAGAGATTAACTTTTATGTCATTCTCATGGCAGTCATCTTTTGATGCACTTTCTTCATCTGTGGCATCATCTTCAATAGTATAGAGGTTGTTCTGCTTCTGGTAGCCTCTCCTTCCTTGTCGGTAGACATTTATTTCTTTATCTTTTCCACCAGATCTGCTAAGACCTCTTGACTCATCTCCACCGATTTCATTATAAGGACATTTTGCAGCAAAGTGTCCAACTTTACCACAGTTAAAACATTTTAGTTGTATCTTTCCTTTATACTTACCGGATCCTCTTCTGAGCTTTCTAACAAAGTTTTCCACCTCTGCATCAGAGTCTTCAATGGATCCTTTATGAGCAGCTACTTCTTTGCCCTTGCGGGTGGTGTTGAATGCTACCTCTTTCCTTAAGGAAGCATCACCAATTGTTCTCATTTCATAGGTTGTTAGTGAGCCAAATAGCTCATCCATTGAAAAGACCTTCAAATCCTTGGCTTCTTCTATGGCAAACACCTTTGTATCATACTTAGGTGTAAGAGACCTAAGTACCTTCTTGATAAGGATCTCATCTACAATATCTTCTTCAAGTCCTTTGATAGTATTCACAACTTCATCAAATCTGTGAAGGAAGACTGTAATATTTTCATCATCCTTCATCTTGATGCCTTCAAGTTGGCCCCTTAGTGCTTGTAGCTTGACCTCTTTGACTTTTGCATCTCCTTCAAATAACCTCTGCATTTTATCCTAGGTCTCCTTGGCAGATGCACAGTGCATGACCTTGACAAACTCATTATCAGACAACCCACTCAAAATAACATGTTTGGCCTTTGCATTGTTCTCATACTCCTTCTTGGCATTCGGATCAGTGGGAGGAACACTAGGGACAACATACCCACTCTTGACAAACATCCACACATCAAAACCAAGGGAGGAGATATAGGTCTCCATTCTTCTGCTCCAAAAGGCATAGTTGGATCCATCAAACATGGGGGCTTTTGAGGAAGCAGACTCATTTCTTTCTATTGTGTTCTAAGTCCAGAATCTACCCAAGGTTTGTAAATAACCGAGAACCTAAGCTCTGATACCAATTGTTGAACACACAATACCACTGAGAGGGGGGTGAATCAGTGGTTCCTAAACTCTTTACTTTTAAGGCAACTTCAAAATATCGATTGTTATCTTAAGCACAAAACAATCAAACCAGTAAAGCAAATGAGGAAACCAAAAAGGACAATCACACAAATACAACTCACAACACCAGATGTACGAGGAAAACCCAATATGGGAAAAACCTCAGTGATAAATGCTACTGGAGACTACTGCTCCAATCCAGCCTCACAAGTAAAACACTGAATTACAAGGATTTAGGGCACCAACCGAAGGAGCACCAACCCCTGCACCAAGCTCCAACTTGGTGATGTATATTGAAATACAATTTAGATATAGTTATGGCTTCTTGTTGTAAATGAATTCTGCAACTCTTTGGTCAAATAGATCTCTGTTGGTTAACAATCTTCTCTTCTTTACGGGATCTCACACTGTCAATTATGAGATCACTCTCTTTGATTCTTGGCCTCTCTTCTCTCTCTCTCTCTCTCTCACAGTCTCACAACTCACCGTGTCACACTTAGATGCTGCCTTGCTCAACCACTCCTCACTGGTTTTCTCAACTGTTAGACCTGCAACAATTATACCAGTACTCAATCACTGCCGGTTAAACCCTCTCACCGGTTTTCTTGTTGACTTACTTTGCAACTTTCGTAGAATAAATTCTAAGGAAGATGATTATTCTTTGCACTCAAGCTCTCTTCACTCTTCTTCTTCTCCTCAAGCATCATCCTTTTCTGTTTTGAGATCATGGATTCCCACCAAGAATGCATTCAAACACTGTCATGTTAGGTTTTCCTTTTCCAACTCAATCTGAATCCCCTTTGATTCGATCTTCTTTTCAAGGATATGATCTTTATGACAACATTCAATCACCAACAAAAATTTGCATTCCAATGTGCTTTTTCTAAATCTAGAGATCTACACCATGCTTTTCTTCTTTTCTCAGTCACTCGCCATTAATGGCTTTGCTGTTTCCTTCACCTAATAGGCACAAAGATCAAATCTTCTTGCAGGATCAGTGCAGTAGTTTTTCCAACTTGCCTTCCTTGAGCCGCAATCTTCTGGCATCCTTCGTGACTTGTGGATTCCTCATTAAAGCCGACCTGCTCATAGATTGTTGTGTCGATGCACACTCCACCGACTTGTGCAATACCTCTGTCTGGCATCCAGTTGTCATGCTTGTCGACATCCACCTTTTCTTGGATTCCTATGTCGGTTTGACATAATTTGTCGTCCAAGGTTGACTACCGGTTTAGCTTATCTTACTAGTATGACCATCAACCATCCTTTCTGTTCTGTTCACCGATTGTTGTGTCTTCATAACACCCAAAAAACTTCATCCCGATTTATGCCTTACTGGTAAGCCTTCTTTACAGATAGATGACACAAGTCACATTTACCGGTAGCCTTTCTTGTGTCTGCATACTCTCATGTGTATTGCCATCATACTGGACACCTTGGCAAACCGGTTGGCATCAATGACAACTTAATGCCAAATTGCCAACAGCTTAAGCTACTCCAGGGTAAACCACTTTCCTTGTTGAGCAATCTGCCCTGCTCGAACCACTTTGTACAAATAGATCTGCTGATGTTTAAGTATTTTCACCATGGTGTCCACAATCTGATCACATTGGAATGGAGAAGCTGCATATGGATTCAATTCTGTAGTGGAAATTGTTTCTGCCACATCTGCAACATCTAATAGTGGGGGAAAATATGGCTTCAAGATTTCCACATTGAAGACTAGACGAAGACCCAGAAAGGGGGGTAAATTGAGCTCAAAAGCGTTATCACCAACTTGCTTGATGATTGTGTATGGCGCATAACGCAGAGGAAGAAGCTTCCTATTGGTACCCTCTAATCGTTCCTTTTGGATATGCAACCACACCTTGTCCCCGACTTGAAAATTATGAGGAGTAAGATGCTCATCCCGTCTCTCCTTATATTTCTTATTGGTATGCTTTAAGATTTCATGAACTTGTTGTTGCAGATGATGAATTCTATCAATGAACTGTGCTGCCTTATCTTCCTCCTTACCAACATGTGGAACCATATCAGGTTGAATAAGTGGTATGGCAACATCCATGGGTGAAAGTGGTTGATAACCAAGACGAACCTCAAATGGGCTGTGACCAGTCGAACTGTGAATTGCCCTGTTGTAGCTATGTTGAACATATGGAAGACTTTCATCCCATGTGCGGGGATGTTTTGAGTGATACATGTGTAGGATGTGAATGATCATATGATTCACTACCTCTGTTTGGCCATCTGTTTGAGGATGGAAGGCACTAGACTTTGTTAATTTTGTGTCCATATTATCTCATAATGTAGACTACAACTTACTAAGAAACCTGCTATCCCTATCTGAAATAATGGTATTCAGCAAACCAAAATGAACCCAAATGTGTTTAAAGAAAAGCTTTGCAGTGTCCTCTGCAAAAACTATCTTTTTACAAGCCACTATTACTGCCATTTTTGAGAACCCATCTACCACAACTTACACACAATCGTGGCCTCTTTTTGTGGCAGGAAGACCAGACATAAAGTCCATAGAAACTGAATGCCAAGGTTTTTCAGGAATAGGAAGTGGTGAATATAGTCCAAGTTTACGATTGACGAGCTTAGAAATAACACATGCAGTACAAGCTTGAATATATGAAATGACATCATTTCTCAACTTTGGTCAATAAAAATACCTCTGAAGTATAGAAGTAGTCTCACCTATGTTAAAATGACTAGCAACCTTACTATAGTGAGCTTCCCATATCATCTTTTTGCATTTTGCATTGGGCACATAGATTTGGCCAAGGTGACAAAGCATTCCATCCTACAAATAGAAGTCATTCACTTGATTTCCCTTCACCAATTGATTACAAACATCTACAAACTCAACATCATTCTCATACAAGCGAGCCCGGACTTCAGTTTGATGACCACATGAGTCCAATACCATACTTATAGCTGTAATCACAGGCCTGCTCAAACAATCTGCTACTTTTTTAGTGCTTTCCTTCTTGTGATGAATATTGAGATGAAATTGTTGAAGATAGGCTGACCATCGTTGATGTCAATCATTCTGCAACTTCCCTTGTGTTTACAAAAATTGAAGAGGTTTGTGGTATGTGTGGATGACAGTCTCCTTACCCAAAATATAATGTTTCCACTGCTTACAAGCTTGAACGATAGCATATAGTTCCTTGTTGTAAGTGGCATACTGGCAAACTGTATCAAAAACCGTCTCACTATGATATGCAACTGGGTGACCATGCTGCATGAGGACTGCTCCTAGGGCATACTCTGATGCATCAGTTTGTATTTCAAATGAATGTTGCAGGTCAGGAAGAGATAAAACTGGTGCAGGACATAACCTTCATTTTAACTCCTCGAATGCTTCTTGTTGAGAACCTGTCCATTTGAACTTTGCTTGTGTTCCCCCCGCAATGACTGATTTAAAGGCCAAGACAAATGGGAAAACCCCAACACAAATCTGCGATAAAAGTTTGCCAACTTGAGGAAACTTCGTAACTCTATGAGATTTCTAGGAGATGGCCAGTCCTTAATCACTTGTATCTTCTCAGGATCAACATGGACACCCTCACTGTCAATATCATACCCTAAGTATCTAATACTCTGCATACCAAAGGAGCACTTTTCTTTGTTTGCATAAAGCCCATGATCTTGTAAGTTGAGATATTTTTTTCCACATGTTGCAAATGTTCCTCCCAAGTTTTGCTGAAGATGAGTATGTCATCCAGATATACCACCACAAAAGAATCAGTGAACGGTCTGATTACATCATTCATCATTCTCATGAATGTCACTAGGGCATTTGTTAGGCCAAAAGGCATCACTAGCAATTCAAAAAATCTCTCTTTAGATTTGAAAGTTGTCTTCCATACATCAACTGAGTCAATTGGTACTTGATGGTATCCCGATTTCAAATCAATTTTTGTGAAGAATCGGGCCCCTCTAAGATGGTCCAAAAGGTCATCTATCCGGGGAAGTGGATACCTATTTTTGACTGAAATTTTGTTCAAGGGTCTATAGTCAATACAAAGTCTCCAAGTTCCATCCTTTTTCTTTGCCAAAACAATGGGACTGCCACAGGGTAATGCACTTGGACGAATATGTCCCTTCTCAATCAATTCTTGTATTTGCCTCTTAATTTCATTGTTTTCTAATATTGATCTACGGTACACTAGTTCATTAGGCAATGGAGTTCTCGGTATCAAATCAATAGTGTGCCTCACTTGGCATTGTGAAGGTACCCCAGGTGGTAACTTAAATAGATTCTCATATTTTATCAAAATTTGATCCATTGATCTTTTCTATAGTGTTGTGGTGTTTGTGATGGCATGGGAATTATATATTGATTTCCTTTCTTCTTCAGAATGAATCATCAATAATATGAATGTTCCCATTCTGGAAACCAACCTCCTACATTGCTTAGCACTAATCAAAGATGTAGAGTATGCAGGTCTTACCTCTAGTATTTGGTATTTCTGCTCACCTAATCTGATTGTCACACTGCGAGGTCTAGACTCATAAACACCATGGTGCTGGTACATATATGGTTGTCCCAACAGAACATCACAAACATCTAGAGGATCTACATCACAGATTACCTCATCTTTGAAAGGATTTATAGAGTATGAAAGGCGACACTGCTGGTGCACTTGAATATCTCTCCCTTGACTTACCCATCCCATTGAATAGGGTTGCGGTTGTGCCGTTGTTTTTAGATTCAATCTCTTCATAGTCTCTGCTGATATTAGGTTCTTTTGACTTCCACTATCAACAATAAAGTGCAGGGCTTTTCCTCTGACCCACATCCGTGAGTGGAACAATATTTCCTCATCCTCCTGAGGCAATATCTTTGTAGTAGCTACTATTGCATGTGGATCAACCTCAATGACCTGTTCATGACTTTCTTCTGTGCAAGATTCTGCCACCTTAGGTTCTGCCTTGTCCTGTGCGTTTCCATCATTAAAGTCTTTATGATTATGCAATATTTTGTGTTGAGAGGGACTTTTATGGAATTCACACCACATACCATTCTCTTGTGCCTTCTTCATACCCCAAGCCTTTTTCGGTGGTGAATTGGGAGAAGATTCCTTGGAGGTTTGTTTCCATGCAATTTTGCCACCTTCACCCTTCCATTTGTTGTTTGCAAAGTTATCCCTCCTCCCTTTTTGTTTGAATTTCTCCTCAATTTTTGTAGCAAATTTATATGCACTAGGTAAAGTCTCTATGTTCAGGAATTCCATTTCAGTTTGGATATACCTATGGAGCCCTCTTTGATATTTCAGAACTCGGTGCTTCTCACAATCTTTGATGCCAAGTTTTGCTGCTAAAGCATGAAACATATTAGTATATTCATTAATAGTTTGGTCCTTTTTTTGTCAAAGCAATTGCCATTGCATATATTTCTATTCATATGTATCTACAGGAAAATATTCTTCCTTTACGTGGTCCATGAATTCTCCCCATGTGGGTTTTTGATAAAAAATAAAAGTACTGCGAGTTTCTTCTACCTTGGAAGCTAACTTTGTTTCCCACGAATCTTTCACATGATTTCTAGCTTTGAGAAGAGCAAAAGTTATTTTCTCTTCATTTGAGAACTGGTTGACAGAGAAATACCTTTCCAGTTTTGAAACCCAATCATCAACAACATTCGCATCAATCTTTCCTTGAAACGTTGGTATATTGAAATTCACTTGCACCTTGAATGGTGTATACCCTGTGAATGGTGGGTTTGCTTGTGACCCACGACTTTCCAACATTTGCTTGAACCGCTCCATCATTTCTTCACGTTGTTTTGTTAAGGCATCTGCAACCAACGCTTTAATGTCATCGTCGGTCTACAACTTAGCCATCTGCGATTGTGTGCGTCTCAAAGGAAGGTATTCTTAAGGATTTCTTATTTCTAACCCATATGTTGATCGCGTGTGATATGACATACATGAGCGAACTTGCTCTGATACCACTGATCCGAATTATGGATTCGGATGACAACACCCGAGTGAGAATCTGTGGTATTGTGGATTTGCTTACACAAACAAGGTAAACACAAAATTGAAGTAAGCCAAAAAGTAATCCATTCAATTCGAAAATCCAACATATAACAATTCATTAGATTCCAAGGGTCACCAAAACCCATTGAGAATCGAAACTCAACAGTCATATTTGTTTATTACGTAATAAAATCCAAAACTACGAAATTTTCAAAAAAACTATATCAAATTTTGTCCTTACTTTGACTAGATATAACTTTCTACTTAGGACTCGAAATTGCGAGCCGTTTAACTCGTTGGAAAGGTCTCCAAGAGTTGAAGGCGAAGTCTTGAAAGAACTGCCTATAACAATGTTCTAAATGACCGGCCAAAGTTTCAAGGGCTGAAAATGCCCCGAAGGCCTTCAAAAAACCCAATTACTAACATGTAGAAAAAACTAACTTTGTTTCTAATCACATTCTCTTATTACAATAGTCTAACGTAAATACTAACCATTCATAACACTTATTACTACCATTGTTTTTTTTTTCCATAAATAAATTATTATTTAAATTATCCTCTATATCTTGTATTTTTTGTCTCGTCGATATTCCTAAATAAAGATTCTTGTCTTTATTCCATGTGTAAGCAATCCTTCTCGATGGTGTCAAATGTTGACGTGGATTTTTGGAATGGCTAAAGATACAATTGTTTTTCATCATCTGCGCAAATTTTATCTTAAAAAAGTTGATCGAATTTTACGATTAATATGGATTCATTTATTCGATGGTAAAACTAATTAATAAGACAATCAATATATAGAGAAAATTAATACGGCAATCAAATTCAAAATTAATATAATAATAATAATAATAACGAGCTTCCTTCTGCGTAGCCTTTGTCTCCACAAAATTACGGACTTTATACGAAAATAGTAAAAACTATGGACCAAGTACACTTAAACAACAATATTAAAAAGTCACTAATAATTTCGGTGAATTGATATGCCATGCCAATATGGCAATCGCGACAATGCTCAGGCCCTCTTCACAACGCATATTTATTCAACATTATCTTTTATTATTATTTTTAAAAAAGATATATATATTGATTAAAATAAAAAAATAAACGTTATCTTTTATCTTCAAAGAAAGATTATCTTTTATTTTAATTAAATGAACATTATCTAGGCTCTCTATAATTCTTAATTGAATATTAAAAAAATAAACGTTTATCCACAATAGACGTCAAATACTAACTGCCTGCTAAATATCTAAAATCCAACATTGCATTCCTATCCTTTGAAAACGTGGTACAAAAAAAGACAAAATGTGAGTCGCCTGGTTAAACCATTTCATGCACAGTGACCATTTATACGTGTTGAATAACTACGGTCCTCCATTTCACTTCCCGACGAAACCCTTCGCATCGCTGCGCTTTCTGTCTTTTGACAGATCTTTATAGAATTAGAATCATCGTTCGCCAATTATTGGCTGCAAAAATTGCTTAGTCGTGTACGTACGCGGCTCACGGAACTGTGAACGACGTGAGTTTGCAGAAAATATCAGCTGGAAACTATCCCCAAAAAAGCCGTCTGTTGACGGAAGCTAGAAGCGTCCCGGCATACGGACACCAGCGCATTTGACATGTCATTGGCACGCAACGGGCTCTACAATAATTGGTTTCTCTTGTCGAATTAGGAATTTTTATTTGCTATAACTGTAATTGGCGTCTTGCGATTAATTATTTGGCAGTGATGGAGAATGAGAGGGAGGATTACAGGAGGAGCCTGCTGAGAAGTGATGAAGGGCGGAGGCGGAACTTTTGGTCGACTGTTCAAGCCCAGGCAATGGCGATGGGGTTAACCCGGAGGAATGTGGCTGTTGTTTCGGGGCCTGTGGCGTGTGTTTTGGTGTTAAGGTTTGCGGACATGGGGGACAAAAGCGGAGCCATGCTGGGAGCGCTGTGCTGGATTTTCATCTGGTGGATGACGGAGGCGGTGCCCATCGCGATCACATCGTTGGCGCCTCTCTATCTATTTCCGCTGATGGGCATACGGAAGGCGGATTCCGTTGCCAAATCGTACATGAACGACGTGATAGCGCTGGTGATCGGGAGCTTCATTCTGGCGATTGCAGTGGAGGAGTATGGTATTCACAAGCGCCTCGCACTTCATATGTTGGTTGCCTTCACAGGAAAGAAGGTAAGTCCGCCCCTCCTTTTGCTCGGTTTCTGCGGAGCCACGGCGTTTGTGAGCATGTGGATGCACAATGTCGCAGCCGCCGTGATGATGATGCCTGTCGCCACAGGTGTTCTGGCCCGCATAATGGGCGCCCAGGGCTCTTCTTCTTCTTCTTCTTCTTCTTTCGAGAAAGACAATAAGGGGTGCGAGGAAGATGGGTTAGTTCAACAAGAAATTGTTCATCGGGATTTGGTTATGTTCTGCAAGGCGGTTGTGCTGGGTGTGACATACGCTGCGGCCATTGGAGGGATGTCCACGCTGACGGGAACTGGTGTGAATTTGATTCTGGTGGGGATGTGGCAGAGCTATTTCCCTTCGGCCGAGCCCATTACTTTTATGGAGTGGTTTCTCTTCGCTTTTCCCATGGCTTTTGTGCTATTTCTCTGCCTCTGGGTCATTCTCTGTGTCTTGTACTGCTCTAAAACTTGTGCGAAATCTTTATCTGCTTTCCTCGACAAAGCCCATCTCAAGATGGAGCTCGAAAGCCTAGGCAAGTTTTAATTTTATTCCTTTCAATGTCCAGGTAAGCTTAATTTTTTCTCTTCCTGTTTATTTCATTTGCGGATTTCATTGGCGATGGGATTTACATTGACAGGGCCAATGTGTTTTGCGGAAAAGATGGTTCTCTCTCTCTTCTCGGTAGGTGAAAAATTACATTATCATGCCTGGAATTTCTCGATTTTGTAGCGTAGGATAAACTTGTGTGCAATTGCATGATTTTGATGTGGGTGTTTTCAGGTTCTGATAGTATTGTGGATGACCAAGAGCATAACAGACGATTTTCCGGGATGGGGAGATCTTTTTGGTGGATATCCCGGTGATGGAACTGCTAGCGTAATAAACCCTCTTCTCTATATTCCACGCTTTGATTTGCTTTAATAAAACCCTTTCCTAACGAAACGGAAATCTGGCATCCATGAGAATGAACAGGTGATGGTTGCAACACTCCTGTTTATCATTCCGAGCAGGAAAGCTCCGGGTGAAAAGCTGATGGATTGGAATAAGTGCAAGAAGTTGCCCTGGAACATCATTCTGCTGCTTGGTGCAGGTATAACTTTTGTTGCCACTTCAGTAATACTCTTTTTCTTTTTCTTCTGCAACTGTTTATCTCTGCTTTAATTACAAAAAGTGGTTTCCATCGTAACAAGCTAACATGCTGACCTGTAATTTCGTTCTCCAGTGGTCAGTGGTCATTACTTTGAATGATTATCTCTAGTTTATTTATTTATTTATTATCAAATGTTAGCTTTACTATTTCGGCTGGTTATTCTTAAAATAATTATATATTATGTTTTAATAAAAATAATTTTATAAAAATCATTTAAGCCAATCTAAACAATTCAAAAGTTTTAGATTATCGTCCTGGCACCACGCTGTGTCCATCCTTGTGTCCTAATCAATTACCCGTGGACCATTTATTGTGTATTATTCTGAACAATAAAGAGAAGTAGTTTGTACTAAATGCATTAGTGTGAAAACGACAAATTTGCATTTTATAAGTCGAGAATCAAAATACAATTGCATTATTGTGAAAAGGACAAACATGCTTTAAATAAATATTGTAGTTGTGTTTTCACCTTATTATTAAATATTTAAATTTTTTTTTTCAAAATCTTAAATTCTTTTAGCATTTATTTATTTTCATTAGTTTGTAGTTATTTTCTCATTTCAACTCTCTAATTATTTATTTTATTCTAATGATAGATTATGTAGTATGATCCAAAACATTAATGATAAATAATATCACACTGTATTTTATAAATTGGGAATCAAAATACAAAATACCAAATGGGTTTGGTTTGATCAACACATAAAAAACAGCATAATTGTTTTAAAGTGGGAAATACGGGTGGTGCAGGGTTTGCTATAGCAGATGGTGTGAGGAAGAGTGGATTGGCAGCTTTGATGTCAAGGAATTTGGACTTTCTAGAATCAGTGCCATATCTTGCAATAGCCCCTGTAGTAGTTGTGTTATCCAGCACAATCACAGAGTTTACATCTAACAATGCAACGACAACATTGTTTGTGCCATTACTAATACAAGTGGCATTGTCTATGAATCTTCATCCCCTGCTTCTGATGATTCCTGCTGCCATTGGAGCTCAATATGCATTTTTGCTGCCCACTGGAACTCCTTCCAATGCCGTTGGCTTTACAACGGGATACCTTGAGATGAGTGACATGTTCAAGGTTGGAATTCCCCTCAAAATTGCAGGGATCGCCACGATATCCTTCTTCATGCCCTCCCTTGGTACGTACGTATGTATGTCTGCAATTTCACCTCCTTTTTCTGATTTTTTAAGAGGTAAAATTGACATGAGTTTGAATGATCATTTGTAGGAGCCTACGTGTTTGGGACCAAGACACCCGTGACATAGAGAGATTGGTCAAAACCTTTTTTCTTCTATGAAGTGGGACCGCCAAGGAATTGCATGTTTTTCCATCAACTTCTTGCGTCGCCATCATGGTGTTACATTAGAGTTCAAACCAAATAAGAAATGTAAATATGTAACATTTAAAAGGGAATGGACACTCAATATTTGTGGGAAAGAGGAAGTATGATCCAAGACCAAAATTGGGTTATAGTGGGTTAATTTTGATGGCCATCTGATTTTTTTTAACACATTAAATATATTATATTGTAAAGTTTAATTGAATCAATTTAAGGGAGGTGATAAAGGTTCAATATTTTATATATTTCTTAGTTTTTTAAGAGTAAAATTTGTGAAGGAGAATGAATTTTTGTATAAGGATTAAAGATTGTATAATTGATGATAAATTTCTAATAGAAAATCTCTTTAGAATGGATATTAGAATTTTAATATATTTTTGTTAATTTTGATTTTTTAAATATATTTAGATATAGCAAAAATTTACACAAAGATACATTTGGTTGGTTCATAATGACTAGTGAAATAGATAGTAGTTGATTGAATTTGAATTTAAATTTTGGGAATTTGGAGGTCAAATATATAGGCTTGGGATCATTCTTGCACCTATAAGAATGAACCATATAATGTGGTGGTAAAATTAGTGCATGATATAAATGTTTGATCACGGTGAGTGCAATAAATAAAGTATATAAGAAAAAAGTGTGTAGATATTAATAAGGCATGGATAATTGTACATCAATGTGTGTACAAGGATAGGTGAAGGTTATGAGAATGAACCCAACTTTACACAAGATTGCACAATTTGTTGATAGGTAATTTCCTTAATACATTATCTAAAAATGGACAAAAAACTAAATGAGAAATGACATGGGTAAGTAAATTTTACCATTACATTTTACCCCCCACATTAAGGTACATGTGAATCCAAGAATGATCATATATCTCAAAGGTTGTAGCACTCATAAACATGCATGCGGAGGACATATTAAGATATAAACCTTGGATACATGGGTCCACATAAAGTAATGGGCCTCATGTTCATTTCATCAAGTTAGTCTATCTAAATTAGCATGTGTGCCCCATAGGAATGGAATGTTGTAATGCTAGTCTTAATCAATAGTCTCTACATAGGACCTATCACTAATTGAAAGCTTGAAATAAGATTTTTAGTGACAACATATATGCCAATACAATTAGTTACATCCCTAGGGTGTCTAGTGTGTTTTCTAAACACACTCCTTTTGATTAATCAATTCTAACATAGGTGGATTCCTTGGACCCTTTTCAACATATTTCTCTAAGCTTTAGATCCCTCCTAAGTTTGTGGGCGCCTTCTTCAAATCATGGATCCCCTATGGTCCATGTGCCTTAATAGAATTGTGACTCTCATATTGCTTAGGAGAACTTTCTCTTAACTTTTAATACCTTATGTCATCCATAACCCTTTGTTCTCAAATATTGACCAAATCTTTAGCCTCTTATAAGAGTTTTCAATATCACCATCATTAAATATTTATTTTACCTAAAAACCTTACGTTTACATGGGTTCTACTCTCTTTTTTCTTTTTATATTGAACAAAGTAGATTACAAAGATTAATAACTAAGGGAGAGGGACCTATAATGGTGTGGGGTCCAATAGTTGGGAAAAAATATTCTGTTAGTGGGGCACAAGTAGTCTATTAGTGGAACACAAAAAGTGTCAAAAAGTGTCATGTCAATACTTATCCCTAAAATGATTTTCAATAAATTTGAAAAAACAACCAATGATGTCCACCAATAAACATGACCTAGTGCACAATTATTGATCTTCTTTTTGGGACCATTTGGACACCTTGACAAAAAAACATATGATGTGGCATCATATTTGACCATATAAACTTAAAACCCATTTTTTTAAAGTAAGGGACTTGGCATGTAAACGACTGTACAAAATTTCAAAACAAATTGAAATATTTAAAATCGATTTTGAGAGATGCAAACATAACCCTCACCACCGTAAGGGACCCTCTCCCTTGACGATTAATTCCTTACACTGACTTGTAGATGAAACTTAAAGGTGAACAATTCATCATGCAATGTCAAGGTGTCCCCACCTCTTTGCTCATCTCCCTTCCCTTTATAATTATTTTGCTACAACCACAATCTTCACACATGCTAATTGTTAATCTTTATAAAATATTTAATGGTGCCAAAATTACTAATCACATTTAGGCCACAAGCTTCGAAGGGAAGCTCCAAGCGATAAATATTGATTTAAATAATTTTATATATTAGATGTCAAATACAAAATTCATACTTTAAAATTACTTATTGATTTAAGTAATTTTATATATTAGATGTCAAATACAAGTTGCCTACTTAAAAATTACTCATTTAAATTCCAGCGTTGCATTTCGATCCTTAGTATATAAAGACGAAAATGTCGTAAGTGCCACGGTGCCACAGATATTTTCTCATCCTTTCTTTAGAGTCCAGTGGGTCCACCTTGCCTAATTGACACGTGTTTGACAAATGTGTGATATTTGGATGACTGGACCCCACTCTTCCATTTCACTCGCCCACCAAACCTAACCTCCGCTCTGGGTAGGATTACAATTATCGTTGTCTTTAAATTATTGGCCTTTTTAAAATGCTTTTACGTGCCTAACGGAGCAGTGAACGTTGTCAGTATTCATTATAAATTATATGAATTGGTATTTATTATTTATTAAAATACATAGTTATTTCATTAAAATTATTTTATTTATTGTAGTTAAATGAACATGCTCGTATACACACAAATATAATAGTTTTAAAAGTTATTAAACTTTTTATAATGAAAGCAATTAAATTTATTTGTTTTGTATTTTTATTGATTATTATGTTAGCTATTTACTAGTTCTTGTGAATATATTTCTATCATCGTAATATTCTATTCCCTATTATCATTATAGCTATGTTTCTTAGTGTAAAAGAATATTTTTTGTGATAATTTATTTTAGTAATAATATTTAAAAATGCTATTGAATAGTTCATAGTACAAATATTTATAATTATGTCAACTAATATTTAGGGGAAGAGCACTAGTTTTATCGTCCATGTTTCAATAATTGTTCATTCCTTGCACATCCAACCCCCCAATTACTAACTTTAAAGAAACTGAGAGAAAAAAAGAAAAAAAAGCTTATTAATAAATTTATAGCTACCCCATTTTTTTAGTATTTTTGGACCATAGTCGACCAATTTGTGCACCATTATTGGTACCCGTGTTGCTAAAAATAGTGTCAATAATAAATAACAAACACATAAATGAGACAACAAATGAAATTAAGAAGCAAATGGAAAACTAAATAAAAGCAAACCAATGGCTTCCTTTAAGATGTCCCATCCTCCTCTATTTTTTTGAGGACCTTGAAGGTGGTATGTGGGTGGCTCTCAGCAAGCAATGACCTCCAAAGTGTCAACTCAAAAGTTGAGTGGCTATGTGATCATGATTATGGAAATGCTCAAGACTAGGATGATTTGATGCAAGATTAAGCTAAGATGAGTATGCTAAATGCTTGAAAGAAATGCAAGATTATAATGATTATGAAAACTATGCTAAACTTGGTAGAATTTCTCTAATTATCAACTATGCTAACAATGCTCAAGATATGTAATTGCCTATAATAACTATGCAAAAAGCTAGAATGCAAGGGATCCTTATTGCTCCAAAATGAGGGATATTTATAGGAATTCCTAGGCCAAGGCTGAGGTGGCAAGAATCAGCGGTCGGGATTCGACTTGGAGATATCAACGGTTGAGATTGGAGAAGTTGGAGAAGAGGTTGGAGGGAGGGAAACATGTCATCTCTATGGTGACAAGTGTCAAGGAACACTTCTCATGAGAGGGCAAATGTCCAAGGGGAGAGGACATGTGGCCAAAGAGCCATGTGTCCTCATGAGAGTGCTAACACTCCAAATGGGTTAGAAAGAGGTTAGGGTTAGGAGGTTAGGAAAGGAAAGGGTTAGTTAAATCCAGGGTTGAATGGATGGGTTAGGTTAGGGGTTGGTTATGCTAGGTGGTTAGGACACATATGCCCAATTTGAATTTAGAAATTCAAATAAAATGGAATATGATAATTAAACTCAACAAATCATGAATTTGTTAATTTAATCATGGGATTAGAAGAATTGAATAAAAAATGGGAGGAATAATTAATTAATTTAGATTAATTAATCAAAGTGGGGATATGATGTGAACTATATAAATAAATCTTATTTCTAGATTTATTTACAAGTAGATGAATTATGGGGAATTAATTAAATCATTGCGAATTTAACTAATTGGGAAAGGTTATTAATTAAATAAATGAGTATTTAATCAATTATCTTCAAACCATTTTTACGTGGATACATTTTTCCCCTCTTTGAAACGATGCGTGACGACACATTGGTTCAAAGAAAAATCTCGATTTCATGCGGATACAATTCGATATGATTCCCCAGACGATGATTGATAGATAGCGATGCGAGGATGCCCCCTCAGGAGATCAATTGAGAAAATTGATGATTTTGTTTGATGTTTAGATTCAATGCAAAATTGATTTCCTGATAAATATATTTGATTTATGCAACTTTGGTTGATGAAAATGTCAGTTCTCGGATTACTTTGATGTTTTGCTTGATTTGATGATGATAGAGTTTGATTGACCTCATGATTGATGAGGGTCAATGATGTAAACTCGAAGCTTTGATGATCTGATAGGATGAGTTTGATTGACTTCATGATTGATGAGCACCAATGATGTAAACTCAAGATTGGATAAACTAGATGCGTCAACTCATGTGATGAATGAGCATCACTGATGGGTGCTCAAAGAGATTGATGGAAATCTCAAGTGAGCGGATAGGATAGCCGATTGATTGATCCAAGCGATTGATTGGATAAAGAACTGACATTTTGTTGATATCACGTTGTAGGAGGGTCTAGATGTGTTGGTTCATCCAAGGGGAGTAGGAGGGTTAACGAGTTCTACAGCCTTTGGGGATAGCGATGCATAGATTCATGGGATTTGATTTTGTTGATTTATACGCTTTTTTATGAGACATTGATAATTCCTGTGATGTATTTTTGAGATGTATCTCATATATTTTTGTGATATCACTATACATTGGACCTTGATTATTTCTGATGATATGAGATGCAGTCGCTTTCTATTTGAGTTATATGGTTTATGATGTTATGGATGCACCTATTTACATGATGATGCATTTACTTTCTATATGATTATGTATTTGATCTATGAGATCTTTATTTATGATGATATGCAATGCATGATGGATTTTATTATGATGATGTATATTGATTCTAATGTGGATATGTGATGATATGTGATGATGCATATATGCTTATGATGATTGCAAATGCTTTATGTACTATGTGATGTATGTGCGATGAAATGCCTTCTATTTTATGATGTTTTTTGTGATTTTACTATGTATTTTGATATGAGATGGGTGAATGCAATGCAAATGATGATGTTTATTTTACATGATTGATATGAATGTTTTATGCAATGAATGATCTAACTAAATGAATGAATGATTGGATGACCTACATGAATGATTTATTATTGTACAATGCTTAAATTCAATGCAATTAAATGAATAAAACTTAACATGCAAGATGGATGAACTGGTTATTTTTGTTAATGTTCAATGTACTCAATCACTCAATAAGAGAGATAACACCTATTTGAAGCTTTTGGCCTTGGAATAGATGAACTCTTATGATCCCATGCAAAATTGTTGGTGTAAATAAATATTCATTATGGATATTATTACACTTTACTTAAGTTAACTTAGGATAATGCATCTCTTCGTAGTTTGGATTTGAGACACTTAGGGAAGTATGCACATAGGGATATAGCTTGTAGGAGAAATTCCACCTTTTGTGGTCTTATTTTGTTGTTACATTCCACATTCAGTGGGTCATCCACCTCTTGTGGAATATTATATTATTTCTCCTACCTACCCCTAGTATTTCCTACCTACCCTTGTTTCTCATTGAGCCACATGTCATGATTGTGTGCTCGTACATCCATATGGCCTTGCCTATATAAAGCAGACTTATATTCATTGTATTGGTTAATCCAGTTGATCATTTGCATATTGATGAGAATATAGTTTGTTCTTGTCATTCTTTTGTCTCTCTTCTATACTTTTCATTGTGCCTTTGATCTTGGCAAAATCTCACATGGTATCAGAGCCATTGGGGCTTCATTGATTGGATTTTGGAGACATCTTGGAAGACTTCTATTTTTGGATCTAAGGAACAATGCTTTTTGGAGGCATCTTAGAGCGTTTTCGACCTCACCATTGCATCCGGGAGGCCGTTTCCATAAAAATCGAGTATAAACTCAACCTATTTTGGCGAAAATCAAAATTTGGGTGTTGGAGGAAATTTTTGCCCAATTTGGGCGGCATGGTATGGAATTTTCGAATCTCAAAAAAAAAAAAATTCTGAAATTTTTTTTCCACTTTTGAAAAATATAATTTTTTTTTTTTGAGGGTCCGTACCTTCTGCCTAGTCAGTAGCGCACAGTCAGCACCCAGTCAACAGCGCACTGTCAGTGCCCCAATCAGCAATGCATAGTCAGCCGCTTAGTCAGCGCCTAGTTAGCATTTTTTGACAAAAATTTAACCCCTCTCCATTGAGCAGTTTGAATTTTTGGGTCAACTTTGGAGGCCCATAACTTGCTCAATTTTGCTCCTTTATGGGTGCAATTTATTTATTTATTTTGGGCTAATTTTTCGTGCTCTTCCCAGTGGTGTGGTTATTTTTTGATTTTGGTGCATAGGTTTTTTTGGAATTTTTGGATTCTCTCAGCTGTACTTATCCAATCCTCAATTTTGCAACTTCAAAGGCTTCGTTTGAGCTCACACAACCTCCTTTTCAGGTGCCATTTGTTTTGAAAGTGCATGTTTTTTCATCTACTTTCATAATCTATGATCAGATTTTAGAGATTTTGAGTGGAAATTGCACTTTTAGATATTGGTCTTATTTGGCCTACTTGGTACATGTAATTTGCTTGGATTTTAGTTTAGATCTCTTGCATTATTTGTTTGAGTCTTCTTTGGCCTTATTAAGGTAGTTGTAAAATTGAAATCAAAATTCCACTTTGCCATTTTTTCCAAGTGGCCCATTGTACACGCACTAAGTATAAAGTGCCAAATCATCATTTTGGGGGGTGGTTTGATGGGGTTCTCCTAGTTTTCTTAACACTTCACCTAGTTGGTGTTGCTCAATTCCACCAACTCACCAGACCTAGTTGCTCTCTAGACCACCAAGTCCTTCTCAGTCTCTTCTAGGGCTTGACTCTTTACCTTTCCAAGGTGTTTGCTTCAAGTGTTTTGGCTAGGAACCCTACCGATTCACAGTGCTTTCCATGTGCTCATTATGGCTTCTTGGCTTCAAGTTGTCAAATTGACCTCCTACCATTGTGAGATGATGCAGAGGTGTGGAGGTGTCTTCCTTTATGTTTTGAATGCATTTAGGGTCCATTTGAGGTTTGCAATCATTAGGTTTCTTACTGATTTCAAAATCTTGCCTAGAAAAGGGCTACAAGGAATTAGCCCAATTAGGCCTCCTAAAACCGGTTTTTTAGGGCTTGAGTGAAAATGGTCCAAAAGACCCCCTAGCAAGTTTGGTTTTCCTTCAATGGTTCATTTAACCTCAAGAAATTTTTGTTGTTTTGGCTTCTTATTCCACCGTACAATATGTTAACCCCAAAATGAGGGTTTTGAAGGGTTTATAGGCCTTCTAGCTGGCAGTGAATGGCCAAGTTGGGGTTTGAGCATTAAATGAACTTGCCAAGGCTTCTCCTTGAATTGGAATCTATGTCCCAACTCCATGGACCCCTCCAAAATCCTAGATAGTGATTTGGTATTCACCCTTGCACTTTGCACCACATTTTCACCTTATTTCCTCTAGCCGGGTTGCTCCTGGACCCACCTAGAATAAGGTGACAGTCATATTGAAACTCTTCTCTAGCATCTGCCCTTGGATATGTACACTGTACAGGTGGTTTCCCTTCATGTCCTAACAAGCCGTGATGGCATCACGTGTGGAGTTCATGGGGCAACCATTTTTACATGAAACTGCCATATACAAGCCAAAACTGGCTATTTGCAAACTAAAGCAAGGAAACACTAATGAAAACTATCTACAAAACTTGAAATTGAACCAACAACACTGTAACACAATAGAGAAATTCAATCCATTGCTGGATCAATGGATTCAATCCATTTTCAATTACAAAATGAGTAAAATCAAGCCAAAATGCTGCCAACTAGTCTGAAAATGAGTAGTTTCAGATTGTTGAACTTACGTAACACATTCTCCGACCTTGGTAACTGTGTAAGAGAGGGTACTTATAGATTTTCCCACATGTGGAGTCATCCTAGGGCGTTGGACAATCCCTAATTCCATCGCTGACCAATTCAGGACAAAAGTTGTCATGACAACATTTTGCAACTTTGCAACTTTGCACTTTTGCACTTTTTGGTCTTTCCAACCTATGATACCTATTCTAAGTCATCACAAATGACTTTTAAAACATTCCTAAGACTAATTTAACCCTCCCTAATGCCTATACCAAGTTTTTACATTTTTGACCATCAAGAAGGTCAATTACCTACTCAAACCTGTGAGATTTTGCCAAGATCAAGAGCTCAATGAAAAGTACAATAGAGAGACAAAATATAGGATAAGAATAAACTGTATTCTCATCAATAGATAAATGATCAATTGTTCCATTTTCATACAATGTAGATGAGCCTACTTATATAGGCAAGGCTTATGGATATGTGAGCACACAAACATGACATGTGGCTCAATAAGAAACAAGGGTAGGTAGGAAATAGGTGTGGGTAGGTAGGATAAACAATATAATAGTCCACATGAGGTGGATCACCCACTGAATGTGGAGTGTAACAACAAGATCAACACTATAAAAGGTGGAAATTCTCCTACACACACTATCCCAATGTGGCACAAACACCCAAGTGTCTCATACCCAAACTACTATGAAATGCATTCCTAAGTAAACTTAAGTAAAGTGTAATAAAATCCATGATGAATAATTATTTACACCAACACCCCCCTTAAGTGTAACTTAGGGGACTGCACTTAAGTCTACAATGCAACTAAGCAATGCAAGATGGGTCCCGGCTACTAGGCCATGTTAGGTACCCATGTACAAATGCAAATGCATGAAAACCAATGCAAGGAAATCTCTCACAAAGTGGGGAAAAGAGAGAAAAACCCAATGGGAAAAAACCCTCCCCCAAAAGAGAGATGAAAACTAGATACAAAGAACTCTCATAGAAGTATGTGAAGGACAAAACCCCATGTGAGGAAAAAGTCCCCCCCATATGAGAGAAGAAGAGAAGCTAGGAAGCCCCCCCTTAATGTGGAATCTGCACCAATGATAAAAGCTCGATGTATGAAGAAACTGCTCCATGAACATCGAACAATATTCCTCCCCTTAGGAAGAAACAAAACCAAAGGTGTATCCATGAAGTCTCCCCAATCATGAAGGGAAGATGTATGAAGAAAACTCATGATGAAAGGAATCTCTGAAAAATGCTCAAGTGTCCCCATGTCGATGCTGAAAGATACCCCCTCCAAAGGTGGTAAACTGTGCCACACTGCTCAAAAAGGCACTCCAAGATCTAGTGGAGATGGATGTAGAACATGTCCCAAAGACTCACATGTCTCCTCAAAAGATAAAGAGACCTCCTCCAACTATTGTACATAAGTATCCACAATCATGTCAACCTTGAAAGAATGATCATGTGGAGAATGAACAAGAGGGTCAGAGTGTTCCCTCGCAACAATCGAAGAAGGATCACCTTCATCAAAGAGAAGATGAATGTCATCAATGATGTCTCCCAAATCTGCAATGTAGGATTCCATAAACAAACTTGAAATGTCTGTCAAGTAACCATCCCATGAATCTGAAGCTGGAAGATAATGAATATCCTGCTGCACTGAATCACATGAAGGCAAAACTGTCGCACTATCTGCATCATCAGGTGCAATAGGTGATGTGATATCAATATGAGGAGATGAAATACAAGGCTCAAGAACGAGGTTACATGTGAGAATCCCCATGTTCAAGTGTCCAAAGTTTTCCTAAAAAACTGAACCATCACAAGAAGTGTGATCATCATGCGTAGAACCATCAAATGTGAAATCATCATCATTAACAAAATCTGAAAAGGAGTATAACCGAGATGCATGATCAACCACCCCAGTCGCAATGATATCTCTAGTCTCCAAGTCTCTAATGAAAACTGACTCAGGTGTGAAGTCCACAACTCTCTTAGTTGCGCCATGTGTGATTTGATAGATAGAAAGGAGACTGTTTGTCAAGTGGGGTACACACAACACATTATTGAAGGAGTTATCCCCAATGACAATAGATCCTTTCCCAATCACATCCATGTATGTATGATTGCCCATCAATATCTACGGCACATCGCAAGGCTCAAATGTAGAGAACATAGACTATGAAGATGCCATATGATGAGAAGCCCCTGAATCTAGAAGCCATCTCTCTGAATCATGACTGATAGTAGCACATAGAGCTTTTCCTTTTCTTGTCCCAAAAGAGTGAGTCTTCCCACTTGTAGAAGCCATGGATGCTTGCCCTTTTCCTTTTGAATGTGAGGAAGTGGAAGTTGATGAATCATCCTTCTTGTAGACATTAGGCAAATCAATGTTATGCTTTTTGATGATATGTGTGAGCTCATCAATCTTCTTAGAATGGCAACGATGCTCCTCATGACCAAACTTTTTACAATAGGCACAAGTAGGTCTCTCCCTCTTTGGTGAGTTATCCCTCTTGGAAGAGGATGAATCTCCTTGTTGTGGAGAAGATGGTTCTTTGTCCTTAGGCTTTAATTTCCATTTCTTCTTGTTTGAGTTGTCCTTTCCTTGATTTCCTTTGTTCCCTTGATTTGCCACTAATGCTTGAGACTTAGAAGCCTTAAGAATGCCCATGCTTATCAACTTAGTTTGTTCCATCATCAACATTTCATTGAAAGCATCAAATGTAGGCATTGTGTAGCTTGAACCCATTGTCATCCTATGGGTTTGGAAACTAGAAACAAATGCTGCATATTCTTGTGGAAGCTTGCCTATCAAGTTGAATATCAATTGAGTATCCTTCTTATCAATGCCACAATCTTTGAGTTGTGCCCTCAACTCATTTGCCTTAGTGACATAATCTTGTATAGTATCAAAGTTCTTGGGATCCAACATTTTGAGATCACTATCAATTTGATATCCCCTAATCTCATCAACTTGACCATACAAGTCTTGAAACTTTTGCCAAGCATCCTTGATTAGAGTACATTTCTCAATATGAAAAATGAGATCCTTTGATATATACTTTCTTAAGGTACCAATTGCCATGATATTTTTAGTGAGCCAATCCAAGTGACCAATTGGAACAACCTTAGGATCAGCGGGAGCAACAATAGTTCCATCAATATAATGAGTTAGTCCTTTTTCCATAAGTTTACTCCATGCATCAATTTTTCAAGTAGCATAATTATGAGGAGTTAAAAGAGGAAACTTAGAAGAACCCATAGCAGAAAAAAGAAAGGAACACAAGAGCACAAAAGCACAAGAGACACCCTCCCAAATTCACTCAATCAAAGTACCCCCCCAAAAATGATGATTTTGACACTTTATATGTAGTGAGTGTACAATAGGCCACTTGCAAACAATGGCAAGGTGGAATTTTGATTTTGTTTTACAACTGCCCCAATAGGTTGAGAACTTCAAAGAAAAAGATCAGAAAGATAGATCTATGCAATACAAATGCCAAATTGGCCAAATAAGACCATATGATAAAAGTACAATTTATACCCACAATTGCTGAAAAATGATAGCATATTATGAGAGTAGACAAAAAATAATGCACTTTAAAAAAAAACGACACCTGAAAAGGAGTTCGTATGAGCCCGAACGGAGACCTGGAAGTTGCAGAAACGGGGATTGGATAGATACAGTCACCAAAAACTAAGAATTATGAAAAATCTGTCCATAAAAATCAAAAAATAATTCCACCTCATGAAAGTACACGAAATTCTATCCCATTTCAAAAAAAATTGCACAAAAAAAGGAGCAAAAATGAGCAAGATATGGCCATTTGAAGTTGAACTACAAAATCAAAAAGCTCAATGAGAGGGGCCTGCAAATTTTTTGAAAAAATGATGATGTCAACAGACTGTGGGGTTAAATTTGACGGCCGTATGACTATCGCCCAAACTTCATGGCTGACTGGGCGCTGACTATGCAAGTGATTTGGCAGGTGATGTGGCGCTGATTGTGCACTGTTGACTGGGCAGAAGGTATGGATCCCAAAAATAATTTCCAAATTTTTTTTTTTCAAAAAAATTTTTCAAACTAGAAAATAATTTTCAGAAAATTTTTATTTTTTCTTTTTTGAAAAAAAAATCCGAAAATTCTGTACCGTACCGCTCAAATTGGGTAGAAAATTTCCTCCACACCCAAAAATCGATTTTTGCCAAAATAGATCGAATTTATACTCGATTTTTATGGAAACGGCCTCCCGGATTCAATGGTGATGTTGAAAATGCTCTAAGATGCCTCCAAAAAATGCAGTCCCTCAGATCCGAAAATAGAAGCCTTCCACGATGTCTCCAAAAACCAATCAATGAAGGCCCAATGGCTCTGATACCATGTGAGATTTTGCCAAGATCAAGAGCTCAATGAAAAGTACAACAGAGAGACAAAATATAGGATAAGAATAAATTGTATTCTCATCAATAGATAAATGTTCAATTGTTCCATTTTCATACAATGTAGATGAGCCTACTTATATAGGCAAGGCTTATGGATATGTGAGCACACAAACATGACATGTGGCTCAATAAGAAATAAGGGTAGGTAGGAAATAGGTGTGGGTAGGTAGGAGAAACAATATAATAGTCCACATGAGGTGGATCACCCACTGAATGTGGAGTGTAACAACAAGATCAACACCATAAAAGGTGGAAATTCTCCTACACACACTATCCCAATGTGGCACAAACACCCAAGTGTCTCATACCCAAACTACTATGAAATGCATTTCCTAAGTAAACTTAAGTAAAGTGTAATAATATCCATGATGAATAATTATTTACACCAACAAAACCCACTATTTACACAAAAATGCAAACCTAAGAAGAATGAACTTAACCTAGGCCTACATTGACTCAAAACACTAACTCTTGGACCCTCCTGAAGTCCTTATTCACTACTAACTTGGCTAGGGTCAGTACAAGCCAAAATTTAAAAAAACTAGATAGTCTAAGTCCTAGGTGGCCCTGCACCATTCTCCCAAACAAAAGAAAATCATGTCACCTCCTTGGGAATCAGATTCTGATCAATTCCAAGCTTCTTAAACTCTGGCTCAAGCACCCATGTAGCTTCATAATCATCCATGCCCTACCATTTGATTAGGTTCTCCCAATAGGCTTGATGCCTTGTCTTCTTGGCGATCCTTGAACTCAACACCTTCTCGGCCTTTGGAATTGGTTTGGCTGGTAACTGAAGGTTGGTCACATCATCTGATACCTCTGAGTGACTACAATCTAAACCTTGAATTGGTCTCTTGTATGCAACTAAGTCTGCTATGTTGAAAACTAGTGAGAATCCTATGTCACTAGGTAGATCCACCTTGTATGCATTTTCTCCATACTTGGCTATAATGGCACATGGACATATCCTTCTCATTTACAACTTGTTTGGCATTCCTTGCTGTAGCCTTGCTTTGTTTAGGTGCACAATGACAAGATCTCCCACTTGAAATTGGAGGTTCTTCCTTCTTTCATCAACTTTTTGTTTGATTTTGCTTGTGTTCTCCTTCAATGCTTGCTTGATTGATTCATGGACCTCCTTCATTGATTGAGCAAAGCCCTTTGCATATCCACTTCTTGCTGCTGCACTTCCTAAGTCTCTCAACTCCAAAATGCCTCTTGGGTGCACACCATAGACCACTTCAAAAGGGTTCTTGCCGGTTGTCCTATTCATGGTGTCATTATATGCATATTTAGCTTGTGAGAGTACTTGATCCCAAGTTTGACCATATTCCTTAGTAAGGCACCTTAATAAGTTTCCCAAGCTTCTATTCACCACTTCGGTCTGCCCATCTATTTGAGGATGGTAGGCTGATCCAAAAGAGAGGTTGGTGCCAAGGTTTTGCCATAGTGTCTTCCAAAAATAACTCATAAACTTTGAGTCTCTATCTGAAACAATGCTCATGGGTAAACCATGTATCCTCACTACCTCTTTGAAGAACAATTGATCTATTTGGCATGCATCATGACTAGTCTTGCAAGGCACAAAGTGAGCCATTTTGCTAAATCTATCCATAATGACATAAATGTTGAATATCCCTACTTTGTCCTTGGTAGACCTACTACAAAGTCCATAATAATGCATTCCCAAGGTCTATTTGGTATGGGAGGAGGTTGGTATAAACCAACATTTATAGAAGTACCTTTGGCTTTTTGGCAAACTATGCAAGTCTCCACATATTTCTTCACATATTGATTCATCCTTGGCCAATAGTAGTACCTCTGAACCAAATCTTGAGTCTTATTGACTCCAAAATGTCCACTAAGGCTTCCATTATGCTTCTCTTGAATAAGGTTTTCTCTCATTGAGCCTCTAGGCACACAAAGCTGCCCACCTTTAAACAATAGCCCATTTTGCAAAGTAAAATCAGAATACTCACTATGGAAGTGATTTTGATACTCCTTACACACCTTGTAGGCATTTGAGAAGTCTTCTTCCTCCACGTACAAGTCTCTAAAACTATCCACACCTATGCTTCTCAATTGGATTTCTTGGACTGTCAAAAGCCTCCTACTTAATGCATCAGCTACCCGGTTTAACTGCCCTTTCTTGTGCTTAATGGTGAATGTATAGGCCTGCATATACTCCACCCATTTCATGTGTATGACTGAGTTTGTCTTGTGAGTTTAGGAAACTTAATGATTGGTTGTCCGTATAGACTACAAATTCTTTATGAAGGAGATAGTGTCTCCACTTCCTCAAAGCCTGCACTAAAGCATATAAATCAAGATCATAAGAGGAGTATTTCCTCTTGGCATCACTTAGCTTCTCACTATGGAAAGCTACTAGTCTTTCTTCTTGGCTTAGGACAACACCTACTGCAACATTGCTTGCATCATACTCTACTATGAAAAGTTTCTCAAAACTAGGCAACACTAGCACCGGTTGAGTAGCTATCTTCTCCTTCAAGGTTTCAAAACCTTTGTTTGCTTCTTCACCCCACTGAAACTTTGCCTTTATTCCACCTCTAATGGTTTCTAGCATTGGTGCACATATAGCACTAAATTGCCTAATGAACTTCCTGTAGTACTAAGCTAGTCCATGGAAGCTTCTCACCTCTGTTGCTGACTTAGGAGTGGGCCAATTTACAATGGCTTCTACCTTGCTGGGATCCATCGTGAGGTTTCCTTGAGACAACACAAACCCAAGGTAAACCAACTTCTGCTTAACGAACTCACACTTATCCAGGTTCATGGTTAGCTTTTCATCATACAATCTTTGTAATACATCTTGCAAATGACTAATGTGATCTTCCATATCTTTACTGAAAATGAGAATATCATCTAGATATACCACCACAAATTTACCTATGAAGTCCTTCATCACCTTATTCATGAGTCTCATGAAGGTTCTTGGAGCATTGGATAAGCCAAATGACATTACAAGCCACTCATAAAGACCCTCAGTAGTCTTAAATGCAGTTTTCCATTGATCACCCTCCTTAATACTAATTTGGTGATATCCACTTTTAAGGTCAATCTTGGTAAAGTACTTGGCTTCCCCTAAACAATCCATTAGGTCTTCAATTCTAGGAATAGGGAACCTATATCTGATGGTAATCCTATTTATGGCTCTAGAATCAGTACACAATCTCCAAGTACCACCTTTCTTTGGTGCTAACATGGTAAGGACAACACAAGGGGTAACACTTTTCCTAATTAGGCCTTGGTCTAAGAGCTCTTGGATTTGCTTGGCAATCTCAACGTTTTGTTGAGGAGTCATTTTATAAGCTGCCTTATTAGGCAAAGATGCTTTGGGAATGAAGTCTATTTGATGGCTTATGGTTCTTTTAGGAGGTAAGGTGGCTAGTTGTCCATCACTTACTATGCCTTTGAATTTCTTCAACAAATCTTGCACCTCTAATGGCAAATCTGGTTGGTCTTTCTTGTCTTCCTCTTTGGGCTTCATTACTAGTGCAAACCCTATACCTTCACCTTCCTCAAGTGTCTTTAAGAACTGTTTTTCACTCACCAAAAGAACATTAGGACTTGCTGCCCTCTTGTCACCTTCTTCAAGGATAGACTGAATCTTGAATGTGACTCCATCTTTCTTGAATGAGTATGCATTCTTGGCTCCATCATGGATAGCTTGTCTATCAAATTGCCATGGTCTTCCTAATAGAAGATGGCATGCATCCATGGGTAGGAGATCACATAACACCTTGTCCTTATACCTCCCAATGGTGAAATTCACCCATGCTTGCTAATTGACTAGTACATGTTGGCCTTTGTTCAACCAAGTGACTCTATAAGGATTGTTGTGAGGTATCATTTGCAATTTGAGCTTACTCACTACCTCTTCTGACACAATATTGTCCATAGACCCTAAATCAATGATCACTTTGCACACCTTGTCCATAATCTTGCATTTGATCCTAAATAAGGACCTTCTTTGGCTTGGCTCTTCTCTGTCCGGTTCTTTGATCAAAGTTCTCCTTATCATCAAGTTATCAACTACCTCTGACTCTAAGGCAACCTCTGAAGTCTTGCTTCTTGAAGACTCTTCTTGAAGATAGTTCACTCTTCTTTCACTACCATGTGATGATGATCCCTTCTCTGGACACCTATATGCTGGATGACCAAGTTGGTTGCAATGGTAACAGTTCATTGTTGCAAAATATGAGGAACCTCTACCTTGGCCACTAGATCTTCCTTTGAACCCACTGTTGGGTCCCCTTCCTCTATTGAATCCTCCTCTATTAGTGCCACTCTCTCACTGCTCAGTGAGTTTAGACTCTCCTTGTGTTCTTTGTTCAGAACTTCTTCCTCCAAAGCCTCCTCTATGGCCTCTATTGTCTTTTCCTCTACCCCTGCCCCTATTGCTACTTGAGTCATGTCTTCTTTTCAGTTTTTCCTCCACCTTAAGGGCAAGTTGATAGGTTTGATGGACTATTTCTGGGCTCATTAAACTGATTTCTTCTTGGATGTTCCACCGTAGACCATTTAGGTACCTAGCAACCTTGAGACTCTCTTCTTCCACCGCATGAGATCTAAGGCTAAGTTTGTGAAACTCCTTCGTATAGCTACTGACATCAAGGTCTTTTTATCTTTAGTTTTGCCTCTTCCTATGAATTTTCACTTCATAGTCATCAGAGAGATAGACTTCTTTGATTTTGACTAACATCCCTTTCCAAGAAGAGATGGGCGCTTTCCCCATTTTCTTCCTTTCATCTTGCACAAATTTCCACCATGTGAGAGCAGCTCCACTCATCCTTGACTTGGCTACTTTGACTCTCTGGGATTCAGTTATGCATTCACATTCAAAATGGTTCTCCATGCCTTCTATCCATTCTAGGACTACTTTTGCCTCCATCTTACTAGTGAACAACAACAATTCTTCCAGAGATTTACCACTCAAGACCTTCAATTCCTTTAGGAAAGGTTCTTGCTCTAGGATAGGATCAGATTCAGGTATTTTGTCTATCTCTAACACTTCTTTACCCTTCCCTTCTGCTCGTACCTTTACCAACACTTCATTTGCCTTGGTTTCTACCTCACCAAGCTTACTCTCCAATTCTAGCAACTTCTCCTTCAGGAGTCTATTCTCTTCCTCCTGATCATCCACTTTCTTTGCCAATTTTGCATTGGTCACCATTTTGTTATCTCCTACAGATTCCACTGAGGATATGTACTCACCTAGCCCAAATCTTATAGGCTCTGATACCAATTTGATGGGGTTCTCCTAGTTTGCTTAACACTTCACCAAGTTGATGTTGCTTAATTCCACCAACTCACCAGGCCTAGTTGCTCTCTAGAGCACCAAGTCCTTCTCAGTCTCTTCTAGGGCTTGACTCTTTACCTTTCCAAGGTGTTTTCTTCAAGTGTTTTGGCTAGGAACCCTACCAATTCATAGTGCTTTCCATGTGCTCAATTATGGCTTCTTGGCTTCAAGTTGTCAAATTGACCTCCTACCATTGTGAGATGATGAAGAGGTGTGGAGGTGTCTTCTTTTATGTTTTGAATGCATTTAGGGTCCATTTGAGATTTTCAATCATTAGGTTTCTTACCGATTTCAAAATCTTGCCTAGAAAAGGGCTACAAGGAATTAGCCCAATTAGGCCTCCTAAAACCAGTTTTTTAGGGCTTGAGTGAAAACGGTCCAAAAGACCCCCTAGAAATTTTGGTTTTCCTTCAATGGCTCATCTAACCTTAATATATTTTTTGTTGTTTTGGCTTCTTATTCCACCGTACAATATGCTGACCCCAAAATGAGGGTTTTGAAGGGTTTCTAGGCCTTCTAGCCGACAGTGAATGGTCAAGTTGGGGTTTGAGAATTAAATGAACTTGTCAAAGATTCTCCTTGCATTGAAAACTCTATCCCAACTCCATGGACCCCTCCAAAATCCTAGATAGTGATTTGGTATTCACCCCTGCACTTTGCACCACATTTTCACCGTATTTCCTCTAGCCGGGTTGCTCCTGGACTCGCCTAGAATAAGGTGACAGTCATATTGAAAATCTTCTCCAGAATCTACCCCTACATATGTACACTATACATGTGGTTTCCCTTCATGTCCCAACAAGCCGTGATGGCAGCACGTGCGAAGTTCATGGGGCAACCATTTTTACATGAAATTGCTATATACAAGCCAAAACTGACTGTTTGCAAACTAAAGCAAGGAAACACTAATGAAAACTATATACAAAATTTAAATTGAACCAAAAAAATTGTAACACACTAGAGAAACTCAATCCATTGTTGGATCAATGGATTCAATCCATTTTCAATTACAAAATGAGTAAAATCAAGCCAAAATGCTGCCAACTAGTCTGAAAATGAGTAGTTTCAGATTGTTGAACTTAAATAACACATTCTCCAACCTTGGTCACCATGCAAGAGAGGGTACTTATATCTTTTCCCACGTGTGGAGTCATCCTAGGGCGTTGGACAATCACTAACTCCATCGCTAACCAACTTAGGACAAAAGTTGTCATGACAACTTTTTGCAACTTTGCACTTTTGCACTTTTTGGTCTTTCCAACCTGTGAGACCTATTCTAAGTCATCACACATGACTTTTAAAACATTCCTAAGACTAATTTAACCCTCCCTAATGCCTATACCAATTTTTTACATTTTTGACCATCAAGAAGGTCAATTACCTACTCAAACCCACTATTTACACAAAAATGCAAACCTAAGAAGAATGAACTCAACCTAGGCCTACGTCGACTCAAAACACTAACTCTTGCATAGAGTCCTTATTCACTATTGACATGGCTAGGGTCAGTACAAGCCAAAATTGAAAAAACTAGATAGTCTAAGTCCTAGGTGCCCTTGTACCAGGGTTCTTTGATTGAGTGAATTTTGGGAGGTGTCTTGTGTGATTGTGCTTCTCTTTCCTTGTGCTCTTTCATTTTTGTTGCAATGATTCCTCATAAATTTCCACCTTTAACTCCACCTATTTATGCATCATGGAAAATTAAAGTATGGAGAAAATTAATGGAAAAAGGTCTCATGCATTACATAGATGGAACAATAGCAGCACCACCTGATCCTAAGGCTGATCCTAATGCTCAGGTAGAATGGCTCACTAAGAATTGCATGGCTCTTGGAACTTTGTGTAAGTATGTATCAGATGACCTCATCTTTCATATTGAGAAGTGTACTACAATCAAAGATGCTTGGGATATGTTTGAAAAATTGTATGGTCAAGTTGATGAAATCAAAGGTTACAAGATTGACAATGAGCTCACCAACTTGGATCCCAAGAGTTTTGATACAATCTAAGATTATGTCACCAAAGCAAATGAGCTAAGAGAAAAGATTAAGGATTGTGGAATTGACAAAAAGGATGCTTAGTCGATATTCGAATTGTTGGACAAGCTTGCACCAGAATATGCATCATTTGTGTCTAGCTTCCAAACTCATCATTTGACAGTGGGGAGTTCCTATGTTATGCCTTCATTTGATGCTTTCACAGAAATGTTGATATTGGAAAAATCTAAGTTGTTGAACATTGGGATTCTCAAGTCTTCAAAGTCCAAGGCTTTGGTGGCTAATCAAGGGAGTCAAGGCAAAGATTCCAACAAGAATAAGAAGAACTTTAAATCAAAGCCACAACAGGAAAAAGGACAATCATCCTCTCCATCACAAGGTGATTTTTCATCTTTTTCTAAGAAGGGGACTCCACCTAAGAAGGATAAACCAACTTGTGTATATTGCAAGAAGTATGGTCATGATGAGCATCGATGCCACACCAAGCAAGTTGATGAGTTGACAAATCTTCTTAAGAAAAATAACATCAACTTGCCATCCGCCTACACAAATAAGGATTCATATCCTTCCTCTTCCTCACAGTCTAAGAGAAAAGGGCAAGCATTTGTGGCTACAACAGGTTCTTCACAATAGTGGATACTTGACTCGGGTGCCTCTCATCACATGGGTTCTACAAAGGAGCAGTTTTCTTCATTGGAGCCATCTAAGGTACCTCACATTTACATAGGTGATGATACACAAGTAGAGGTTGAAGGGAAATGTTCAGTTGGCATGGATGATGGAACATTTGAGAATGTTCTCTATGTTCCTAACTTGTCTACCAACCTCCTCTCTATCTACCAAATCACTCACTATGGGAATGGGAAAAAGGTTGAGTTTACACTTGATCCAGTTGTTGTAAAGGAACTTGATGATGATGCCTTGGTAGCAGTGGGACAAGTCAATGACAACTCAAGGCTTAATTCATTCTCCCACTTTGTACCAAGTTCTCCTTCTAGGGCCTTGCTTACTCATTTAAATTTAGAAAGTAAGCTATGGCATGAACGGTTTGGTCACCTCAACAACCACTATCTTCAACAACTCAACACTAAAGACATGGTCACAGGTCTACCTCGAATTAGTTTTTCAGAGGGTGTATGTTCAGGTTGTTCCATGGGCAAGCATCCTGAGGAGAAGTTTGATAAGGGGAAAGCTTGGAGAGATTTGGAAGTTCTTCAACTTGTTCACAATGATATAGCAGGTCCATTTCCAGCACCTTCATTTAGCAAGGCCCACTATGTCCTCACCTTCATTGATGATTACTCCCGCTTCACTTGGGTCTACTTTCTCATTCATAAGAGTGAAGTATTTAACAGATTTCAAGACTTCAAGACTCGTGTGGAGAAGCAATCTGGGATAGTGGTCAAGATTATTCGTACAGATAATGGAAGGGAATATTTGAACAAAAGACTTGAGGATTTTTGTACATTTGAGGGGATTGATCTTCAACATTCTGTTGCATACACTCCATAGGAATAATGGAGTTACATAATGCAAGAATATAACTCTCAAAGAAATGGGCTAGTTGTATGATACATGCACGTTCTCTTGATCCTGCCTTTTGGACAGAGGTTATCAGTTATGCCACACACATCCAGAATCGGGTTCCTCACAAAGATTTGCAAGATATTACTCCTTTTGAGGCTTGGGCTAGTAGGAAACCGATTGTGAGACATTTCAGAGTCTTTGGGTGTCCAACATGGGCTCGCACACTTCCGTAGAAATGCAAGGCATTGGAACGTTAGAGTAGGCTTTGCATTTTTGTTGGATATCCTGAGGGTGTTAAGGCATATAGATTGATGGATCCTAAGACACATGAGATGTTTATTGAGAGGAGTGTTCACTTTGAGGAAAGCTCTCCTAGCTTAGCCTCTCTGCCTCCTCCACCTTCCTCCATTGTGGATAGTGATGCCAGTGATTTAGATGATGAGACTCCTTCAACTCCAACTCATAGGGTTACACCTCCGCACTTGGTCCACATGTAGTTGAGGAGCCTCATTCTCCACCTCCACCTAGACCTCATTGGGCTCGAGAGACACTTGAGTCCATAGTTCTCTTGTTGGGGATCCTTCAGATACATAGAGGAATCGATCACAACATCAAGATCTTCCACATGCATTCATTGCTATTGCTTCCAATCCATTGATATTTTAGGAAGCATCAGGGGTTCTTGAGTGGGACCAAGCTATGGAGGAAGAGTATAGTTCCTTGATGAGGAACAACACATGGGATTCAGTCCATCTCCCTAAGGGGAGAAAGATGGTTCGATGTAAGTGGATCTATCGAACCAAGTTTGCAGTGGATGGTAGTGTGGATAAGTATAAGGTTCATCTTGTTGTGAAAGGTTTCTCTCAGGTTCTAGGTGTTGACTATACTGAGACCTTTACGCCCATAGCCAAGATGAACTCCATTCGATTGACACTTGCTATAGCTGCAGCTCATGGTTGGGCTATACATCAGATGAATGTGAAGAGTGCTTTTCTTCATGGTGATCTTGATGAGGAGATTTATATAGAGCAGCCACAGGGTTTCATCCAGGATACTTCCTTGATTTGTAGACTAAGGAAATCTCTCTATGGCCTTAAGAAGGCCCATAGGGCTTGGTATGCCAAGATGGATTCCTTTCTTCTCTCAGCAGGGTTCACCAGGTGTCATTCCAATCTGAATGTCTACATTTTGTGATAGGATGAATCTCACTTGATACTTGTGCTCTATGTTGATGATTTGATCATCACAAGGAGCACCACATCCATCATTAGCAGGGTCAAATCTGCTTTGCATCACAGATTTGCTATGACTGACTTGGGTCTTTTGCACTACTTTCTCGGGATAGATATTTCACAGTCACCTTTCGGGATTACACTATCGCAACCCAAGTATGCTCTTGATCTACTTGTATGCTTTCATATGACTGATTGTAAGCCTTCCCCGACTCCCTTTCTTTCAGGAGTCAAGCTTGAGGCTCAGTGTTCTTCTCCACTAGTTGATGCCACATTGTATCATTAGCTTGTGGGAAGTCTCATCTACTTGAGTCATACACGCCCTGATATTTCATTTGTAGTTGGCATGGTTTCCCACTCCATGCAGGAACCACATGAGCTTCATTGGAAAGACCCCAAACACATCCTTCATTACATCCAAGGTACACATCACTATGAAATTCACTATGCAGTAGGCACAGGACTTCACTTGGTTGGTTACACAGACTCCGATTGGGCTGGTGATCTTGATGATCATAAGTCTACTTCAGGTTACAATTTTCACCTTGGTTCAGGCTCCATTTGTTGACAAAGCAAGAAACAACATGCTATTGCTCTTTCTTTGACTAGGGCTGAGTATCGAGGAGCTATTAACGCACTGATTGAGACCATTTGGCTTCAGCAGATTCTCACAAAGTTTGGGTTCACCACTCCATGGCCGACAATTCTACATTGCGACAATCAGAGTGCTATTGTAATCTCAAAGAACCTGGTCCAGCACCAACGGACCAAACACATTGAGATTCATATGCACTATATCCGAGAGCTGATTTAGGAAAAGGTCATTGATTTGCAGTATTGTCCTACAACGGAGTAGCTTGCAGACATATTCACCAAACCTTTCACCGAGAGTAAGTTCCAGCAGTTGTGAGCTCTCTTGGTGGTGCGAGATGTCTCATTGGGGGAGTCATCTGACTTCTCCTTCCTCTCTTATAGGGGGATTTTTTCCTCTTTGAGGTTTTGTCCTTCTTCTTTGAGAGTCTTTGTGTACATTCATCTCTCTTTTTTGGGGGGGAGTTTTTTCCCACAGGGTTTTCTCCGTTTGTGAGAGATTGCATTGCATAGTTTTTCTTGCATTTGCATATTGTACATGGGTACCTATCATGGCCTAGTAGCCGGGACCCATCTTGCATTGTTGACTTGACTCTTCATTCCCCTAAGTTGCACTTAAGGGGGGTGTTGGTGTAAATAAATATTCATTATGGATATTATTACACTTTACTGAAGTTAACTTAGGATAATGCATCTCTTCGTAGTTTGGATTTGAGACACTTAGGGAAGTGTGCACATAGGGATATAGCTTGTAGGAGAAATTCCACCTTTTGTGGTCTTAGTTTGCTGTTACACTCCACATTCGGCGGGTCATCCACCTCTTGTAGAATATTATATTATTTCTCCTACCTACCCCTAGTATTTCTTACCTACCCTTGTTTCTCATTGAGCCACATGTCATGATTGTGTGCTCGTACATCCATATGACCTTGCCTATATAAGCAGGCGTTTATTCATTGTGTTGGTTAATCCAGTTGATCATTTGCATATTGATGAGAATACAGTTTGTTCTTGTCATTCTTTTGTCTCTTTTTATACTTTTCATTGTGCCCTTGATCTTGGCAAAATCTCACAAAAATGAAATGCAATCTACTTTAAACATGCAAATGCTAATGAAATGCAATGTTGCGATCAAACTTATCACTTTGGTCATTGCTTTTTGTCATCATTGAGCCTTTAAAATATGGGAAGTGAGTGCAAACATTGATGGTGTAATTGAACCATGATGAATTGAGCACTACTTTCTTGGGTTTTGATATTGCAAGTTAGCACAAGTATCAAGGTATAATTGAACCAAGATGACCTAAGTGTTGCTTGCGTAAACAAACAGAATTAACCATTCCTATTTGTAAATCCGAAACGTCCTCAATGATTCCTGCGGATCATGTCTTGATACTTGAGTTTACATATTATTAATGCTTAATTCACAAACAAAAAAAAAAAAATCATGTTCTTTCCTCATTCCTCTAGTCTGAGACATCCTGGAGTCACTAAGGAAACATGATAACGAAAAATCAAGAATATCACAAGTGAACAATCATTCTAAATTATTTAAACCATTATTCAGAAGATATCATCCATTGATATGTGTTTGAATTTTGGGTTTGATGGTTGATGTTGTTAGTTTATGATCTTGTGTTCAACATTGGATGTGTCTCAATTTTTGTTGTACAAGTGTTGTCTTAATGTTGTTTTTGTTGTCTTCTTTGTTTAATCTCAAACGTGGATTCTTCCCCTAGCTAGATTCAGGATTTTGCCCCTAGTCTAGAAATGAATTTATTATGGATATACACGATGATCCAAGCCATGGTAAGATGACAGTGCCTGATTATGTATAGAATTCTTTTTATGATGGATATATACAAATGCAACGAATGGATGCAGAAATAAAGCATGAACTCATAGATAGAAGAGACGAGTTGACATATAGCGCCTATTGCCATGTTTTCACCATCTTTTTTTAAATTGCATTTTTCCCATATTTGATTTTATTTATTTTTCACTATTTTTGTTGTTTTTGTATTTTCTGCTTCTTTACTTTTTTTTTGGATTTTCTGCTTTTTCACTTTTTTTTGTTTTTATTCTCTTTTTCAGACATAAAACCTTTTCAGACGCATTGTGTTGATAGGTTCTTCAAACCACTCGCCTTCTGGTGTTGACAATTTGTAGGTTCTAGATCCATATGCAACAACCATGACAAAAGGACCTAACCAGTTTGGTTCAAACCTCCTCTTTTTGTCTCTATCTTGCTGGTTGCATGGATTTTCTCTCAAGACTAGATCTCTAAACTAAAATACTCTCAACTTGACCTGGTGATTGTAGCTTCTCGCCATCCTTTGTTGATATGCTTTTAAGTGATCAGAAGCATTTTGGCGATGCTCTTGTAGCAACTCTAGTTCTTGTAACCTGGATGCTCTTTGCCCCTCATCTGGAATGAGTCCCTTTAATGACACCCGTAGAGAAGGTATCTTTGCTTCAATTGGTAGGATTGCTTCTGACCCATACATAAGGCAATACAGATTTGTCCCAGTGGGTGTATGGATGCTAGTGTGATAAGCCCATAGAGTGAGATTCAACTTCAAACATGCTAGTCCCTACTAGCTTCATTGATTGTCTTCTTCAAAAATTTTAGGATTGTTTTGTTAGATGCCTCAGATTGACCATTCCCTTGAGGATAGTAGGGTGTTGATAATCTATGTTGGATTTGGAATCGCTCACAAAGTTCTTGCACATCTGGATTCTTAAAAGGTCTTCCATTATCAATGATAATAGAGATGGGAATTTTGTAGTGATAGATGATATAGTTGAGGATAAAATAAGCTATCTACTTTCCTATCACTGTTGTTAGAGGAACTGCTTCAATCCATTTAGTAAAGTACTTTGTAGCAGTCAAAATGAACTTGCATCCATTTGAAGATGAAGGGTGAATCTTTCCTACCAGGTCTAGACCCCATTGAGAAAATGACCATGATCTTGCCAAAGGATGTAGCTCTTGCATTGGTGCATGTATTTGATTGTCGTGAATCTAACATTGTTTACATTTCTTGGCATATGTGAAGGAATCCCTTTCCATAGTGGGCCAATAATAACCCAAGCGTATGAGTTTATTGGCTAGCGTAAGACCACTTGAATGTGTGCCACAAATACCTTCATGAAATTTGTTTAAGGCTTTTTTAGATTTGTCACGTTCAAGGCACCTAAGGAGAGCGTTATCCAGTCCTTGTTTATAAAGGGTATCAGCGATAATGGTATAGCAGGAGGATTGACAAATAAAGTTTCATTTTTGGTTTTGTGAGAGGTCTGGGGAAAGAATATTATCTTTCAAGTAAAGATACATTGGGCCATAACGTGAGGAATCAATACTGGTATATTGCATACAATTTGGGTGTTAGAGGAATCATGGGCTGGATAAAAAAGTTCTTCCACCAGGAATTCATAATGCTCTGGATTCTCTTGAGTTTGTAGAAGCGATGCTATCATTGCCATGACATCTGCTTCTTTATTTTCATTCCTTGGAATCTGAACAAAAGTGATCTCAGCAAAGTACTTCTTGAAATCATCAACCAGTTTCTTGTAGGGCATCAATTTATCATCCTTGGTTTGGTACTCATCATTTATCTGGTTGATAATTGGCCTAGAACCGCCATAGATATGAAACTGTGATATTCCATTCAATGACCATCTTGAGGTTAATGACTAGTGCTTCATACTTTGTAGTATTGTTTGTGCATGGGAAGATCAGCCTATATGATTAAGGGATAGTGTGGCCCTAAGGCTTTATGAATAGGATTCCTGCACTTGATCCATGTTGTGTGTAAGAGCCATCAAAATACAACTCCCAAGTCTTCTTGCTGACGGTGAGAACATCTGCATCAGGAAATTCAATGTGTAATGGAGTATCATCATGCACAGATGCTTCAGCTAGTTGATCTGCGATCACTTGTCCTTTTATATCTTTTCGATCAACATACTCAATGTCAAATTCACTCAACATCGTGAACCATTTAGCTAGTCGACCTATCAGTGTTGCCTTGCTTAGGAGATACTTCAAAGGATCGATCTTTGCAATCAACTTAATTGAGTGTGTGATCATATAATGCCACAACTTTTAGGATGCAAACACTATTGCTCATTCTTTTCCTTCATTGTTGTGTTGCGCTCAGAGAGCTCCTAGTGATACTTATGTAGCTGAGGTGTAAAGCAACAATGGTTTTCCTTCAACCGATGATGCTAGTACTGGTGGAGTTATCAGATATTCCTTGATTTGAGTGAAGACTTCCTCACATTTATCATCCCATATGAATGGAACGTTCTTATGCAATAAGTGTGTGAATGGATGACAATGATCAACCAATTGTGCTATGAACCTTCTTGTAGATTGCAACCTTCCTTGGAGAGAACGCAACCGACTAATGTTTTTTGGTGATTCCATTTCCATTATAGATTTTACCTTTGCTGGATCAACTTCTATTCCATGAGAAGATATGATATATCCCAGAAGCTTGCCTAATGTGACCCCAAAAGCAGACTTCTTTGGGTTCAGTCTCAACTTGTATTTCTCTAACCTATCAAATATTTTGTCTAGGATTTACATGTGTTCTTCTCTAGTGTGCAATTTTGCTAGTATATCATCCACATAATCTTCCATGTAGGTATGCATCATATCGTGGAAAATGGTGGTCATGGCTCTCTAATAAGTAGCCTCGCATTCTTGAGCCCAAAAGGCATGACGTTCCAACATAAAGTACCCCAAGGGCACATGAACATTTTTTTCCCCTGATCCTTAGGGGTGATCTTGATTTGGTTATATCCTGAGAAACCATCCATTAAAAAAAACATTTCATGTCTAGTTGTTAAATCTACAATGATATCAATGCTTGGTAGTGGAAAATCATCTTTTGGGCATGCCTTGTTTAGGTCCCCAAAGTCCATGCACACTTTGATACTTTTATGTGGTTTTGCCACAGGTATAATATTTGACACCCAGTCTGGATATGTGACTGTTCATATGAATCCTACATCCAATAGTTTCTTCGACTCTGCTTTGACAAGAAGAGCAATGTGAGGGTGCATCTTCCTGAGTTTTTGTTTGACTGGATTAGCTCTTGGAGCAACATTAAGGTGATGCATGATGAGGTCTGGATATAGTCCTGGCATATCTGCGTATGACCAGGCAAAGTTGATTTTCCTTCTCTTGAAGAAGTCATTGTAGTATTTTCTCTCTTGTTCTAATAGAGATGCTGTTGGCTGGAGAATCTTAGGATTATTTGGAGTACCGATGTTGACTGTTTTCGTAGGTTCAATCAGGATAGACGATCTCTCTTGAAAGTGTTCTAGGAGGGTATCAAATCTTCCATCTTCGGGTGCCCCAATGAGGCTTTCACCCTAAGATACGCCCCTTCTTTTATCTTTTGATTGATCTAATGTTGCCATAGAATGGTTTTCAACATTAGACCTTCTTTTTGATTCTTTAGTTTCACTTTTGTGATGGGAAAATTTGGCACCCCCTTGACTAGAAGACGCGTTATTAGATTCACTAACGAAATTTTTTCCGGGTGTTACGGGTTCAACTAAATTGAGATATACGACTATAGCATGGTCATTTGGGAAGGTATCTGCCTCAACGATTCTAGTTATCTCCCAATTAATAAGTTCTGGGTACATTAAGGGTAAAGGATCGTCTAGTTGATTGGTTTTACAAACTTCAACGGTCATGACAAAGTTGTCAAAGTTTCTGGTTATTTCGGTCGAGTTAAGGACATCACTCTCCTTACAATAGACTCTCCCGATCGCTCTTTGATTAACCCTAGTGAAGTTAGAATCGATTGTTTGTGATCCCCGTTCAAGTGGCCTATATTTTGACGTTTGGCCCCCATATGAATGGACTACATCACAATCTACATCTTTTACATCACAAGCCTCTTCAGAAGATGTCTTAGAACATGTATCAAATTCCCACTCATGCGAGTCAGTTTCATTGCTAGCTTGTAATCTACAGATTTTTTCATATAGATTGTGGGTTGCTTCCTCAATTTTCTTTTCCATTGCTTTTCTTCTCTCATATTCTACTTCTTCAGACTGATGGTTACTTTTTCTAGTCTTTCTATCAGGTCTTCTTGCCTTACACCAGTTTCTTCTCTTTGTTGATTGGAAGTTGACTCTTTTTGGGATTTTCTATCATTTTGTTCTTCTTGTTGACTAGAGATTCTTCTTGTGGTCTTATGTCCTCTTGTTCTTGTTGTTGATTAGCGGCTGCTTCCACCCTTTGGATCCCCAACTCTTCTTGTTTTCTCTTGTTCTCCTCTTCTTGTTTTCTATTGTTCTCTTCTTCTTTTTTTCTCTTGTTCTCTTGTTCTTGTTTTCTAGCAGATGCTTCCTCTCTTTGGATTGCAAGCTCCTCTCATCTTCTGTAATGTTCCTCTTTTTGTTGTTTAGAAGGTGTTTCTTCTTTTGGAGTAACTTGTCCATACCCTAACCTTGATTTGTCTTTAGCAAATTGAGATTTTGGTTGTATAGGTTCTAGAACACCTTCTTTTCTTTTTCCCACAGGACCCGTTCCAATGTATCCCATTTTATGTAGGATGCTAAATCCTTTTCCATTATTTTCTGTGGGTATACTGACATTATTGATTTTTTGTTGAACTTCGTCCTTATATAGCCATTGTAGCACATCTTTGTCCTAAGTTTCTTTAGACAATGTCCCAGCTCTAACAAATACTCCATCAAATATTTGAAGAGGTTTTTGTGGGAGTTGTGGTTGTGAACTTGTTAGTTTTCCATAAGATCATGGGGAAAGTTGCAAAGCCTGTAGAGAATACTCTCCCATTCCCTTGTCATTCAGTTTCAGCTTCTTATAATTTTTTTTTAAGGTTGATGTCAACAATTTTTCCTGGGATGATGTGATAGGAGAGAATGCTTCTATGTTGTGAGGAACTATGGCATCCTGATCTGGCCTCAGATTGCTACAATACTAAGTTGAATCTATTGAAATTGTTACCTCTTGTCCTTTATAGAGGAATTTAACACATTGGCGATATCTCGAAGGGACTGCCTGCATATCATGGATTCATGACTTTCCCAGAAGAATGTTATAGGATAGATTATGTAGACACCTAAAATTGTCCTGTCTAATTAAATAAATATTTTTATTGAATTAATTATTTAAGCCTAATTCTTCTATTAATTAAATGAATCTTTATTTATTTAATTAATTCATTTATCCTCTTCTAAGCCTTTCCTCATTTAAATAAATACTTTTATTTATTTAAATAGTCATTTTCCTAAATTAAATAAATACTTTTATTTATTTAATTGATCCCATTTCTTTTATTAATTAAATAAATCTTTATTTATTTAATTAATTCATTAGCCTTTTCTACCTATGACACATGTCATTCATCTCTTAATTCCTACACTACCTACCCTCTCATTGTTTTCTTATTTCCTCTACCTACCCTTTAATCCTAGTCGACCATTTATCTTTTACAGCTCTCAATCTTATCCCTTCATTTCTTATGGTGTTTTCTATATAAGAGAATGCTTCTTTCATTATCAACCCTCCTAAGCACTCCCAAGTGTTTTTATCAATCTTATGCAATCAAGCCTTTTTGCGATCAAGCTATCAACCACATTTCTATTATTTGTTGAGCTCTTGTGCACACATAAAATATGAGAGAAAACATATCAAGCAAGATCAATGGAGATAGGAAGAATGGAGATTCAAACCCTAGTGGACATGTGATGGTATAATCTTTTTGATTTTGTTTGTCATTTGCATGATCTTACGTAATCTTCATATGTTATGTGGATCTTTGTTGTTGTTAGGATAGGGTTTTATGGTTGAATCTATTTTACTCTTTCAATATTTTTGTTTCCATTATCTACTTTTCACCATAAATAGATTCAAGTCTAGGACTTGACATAATGTATCTCTTTGAACTAGTCCTATTTTGAGTGGTAATACCACTATTCCATTAGAGTATCTCTCTTCTTCATCATATGCTTTGATTGTTATTTTCTTTTTGGGATCCACTGCTTCATCTAAAAAAATCCAAGGCACATACTAAACTCAATGCACAAATATTTAAGCCCGCTCCATCTATGAGAACATGTTTGACACACATTTTGTGAATAAGAACCTCAATGTGTAATGGAGCATTGTGGGGATGTTGCAATGACACGACATCATGTTATGTGAATGATAGGAAAGGAGGAACTATAAGGTGTCCCACTATGGTTTGGGATTGATCAACATCCAAGTCTTTAGAGACTGTGGTTTCAACTAGACATTTTTCTAATATTTCCTTATGTGTTGGTGAGAATTTTAGAAGCTATAAGATTGATATTTGCGTAGAGATTTTCTATAACTGATCCCCTATGGTATACTACCTCGAGGTAGATGTTGCATTATTTGTTACACCTGAGAATGTTACCTTAGCCTTACTTCGAGTAATGGCATGTGTTGGTTCAACTGGTGTTTTCTCTTTGATGATAATGACGTTTACCATGTTGTCGTAGGTGTGAGCATAGTTAACCTTTTCTTTCCCTTTTTTATCTTGAGTATTTGATGGTTCACCTTTTTCATTGTTGGGTAGTGGAGTTTTGAAGGCCATATGTGATTCATTTGTTTTGTGCCCATCCACTATGATGACCTCATTGTCAATTAAATCATGAATAATATATTTAAGTATTTAAAAATCATTGGTCTGATGCCCTTTGTTTCGATGAAAATCACATAAATGATTATCATACCACCAACATGGTTTAACTTTGGGATCAAAATATCTTTCTTCTAGCAGTGTGATTAATTTGTTTGCAAGAAGAGTTTTTAAAGCCGATTGCAATGGTTCACCAATGTTGGTAAATTTTTTGCGAGTAGTGGGAAAGAATGGCTTTGATTTAGCATTATTGTCTTGATTAATCACTGGTGCCCGACTTGATAGATTGAAAATTGGTTGTTGTGGTTTAACATTGTTAGCATCAACTACTCCAACATTCACAACATTTCTATTTCTTGTCCATCATTGTGATTGTTGGAGGAGTTGGAGGAATTATTTCTTTCTTTGTAGAGTTTCAATTCTCCTTTCTTAACCATGGCATCCTCTATTTTGAGACCATTTTCAATCATCTTTGCAAAACTAGGAGGATATTATAATTTGAGCCTATAACTCATTTCACTTGTGTGATTGTCAATGAATATGTCCATCTTTTCATAATCTAGCACTGGTCTAGGATATCTGTTGAATAAATGCCTCCATCTCTGTAAGAAGATCATGAAAGACTCCACATTCTTTTGTTTAATGTTTCAAAAATCCTTGAACATAGTTATATCATGGTGTATGTTATAGGAGTATTGTGAAATTAATTTGTTCACAAGCTCTTCAAATGATCTAATCCCAGGTGGTATTTTAGAGAACCACTCCATTGATTGTCCAGTCAAATTTTTGGGGAATAATTGCATGAGATATGTTTCATTATGAGAAAATTACATGCTCATTGTGTATAACTCTCTGATGTGATCTTGTGGATCAGTTTTTCCATCATATTTATCATATTTTGGGATCTCACAATGTTGTGGAAATGACACCACGTTCAAACTCCCGTCAAAAGGATATGAACAAATGTCTTCTAATGAATATCTTTTGGCACTTGTTCCGTTCTACATATCTTGAATCTGTTGTTGTAGAGCTTGTATTTGTTGGTTGAGATTTAAAAGAGGATCATTAACATAATTTATTCTTGTATCATCATGAGTTCTTGTGTCATCATGATTCCTTCTTATGCCACTATTCATGCGATTCAGAGTTTCATCATTTTGATCATTATTATTGTGAGTATCATTTGATCCTTCCCTTTGTCTTAAGTTGTTTATGTCAAAATCTTGGGGAAGTTTAGCACCGGATTTTTCTAACATTAGGAAGTATTTCTTCTTTTCACTCTCCAATATTTTCTCCATAAACTTATAAAATTTAGGATCTTGTTGGATTTCTCTAATGTGTTCTTCAGTTATCTCTTCCTCCAATTTATCTTCTTGTACAAATCTCTTGAAGGAAGGATTATCTTCTACCATTTCAGGTGTTTCTATTTCCTTTTCTTTGATTTTTCGTCTCTGAGCCCTAGTTAAAATCGGCATACAAGTGATCTGAATGTTTTGCAAGGTTTTTATTTTCTAATATGCGTCTCAATAAGTGATCAATTGTTGAGGTAAATATGATAAATTGATGCGACCACCTCTATTGAGAGATTGAGATAACCTCGATCTTTGTTGCAAGGCCCATGTCCTCAGAGGTTTTTTGTCAAACTCATTTCCACGACCACGTAGATAATCATGATAACAGTGTAAGAATATGTGATGTTTCAATAAGAGTTTGCAGTTTATGTAGAGAAATCTTCTCTTTCTCAAGATCTCTTTCTGAATAAGCTTCCTCTTTTTCAGACGACACGAAATGGTCATGTAATTATTTTAAGAGTTTGCAAGTTTTCGATCCTTGTTTAGAGTGCAAAATTTTGTTATGATATGACAAAGTCTAATAGGAAAGATATGTCCTATATAGAGAACGAGGTTAGTCTGTTCAAGCATTGTAGTTTCGTGATAAAGGATGATAGATCCTGATGAGAAACTATGTTTGAGAGATTATTTTATCAAAGAAAATGTGATTGTGCACTTTGAGATGTTGGATCTTAAACTTATTGGAGATGAATACTTGAAAACCTTAGTGTGTCTAGTTTCAAATTTGCTTTTATAGAAGATAACATGATTGAGTGTCTCAAGAAGATGATCTAACACTATGTTTCACTGTTTGAGAAGGGGTGTTTTAGGTTTTTGATTTTGGCCAAATTTACCTAAAACGTTGAAAGAAGGACCATAAATGTTGATTTTTAGATTAGAAACGTTGATGTTAAGACCATAAATGTTGATGTTTAGACCATAAACATTGATGTTTAGACTAAAAACGTTGATTTGCAAACTAGGAACTCTACTGCTTATACTAAGAAGGTTGATGTTTAAACCAAGAACTCTAATGTTTAGACCAAGAACTCTAAAGTTTAGACTAGGAACTCTGATGTTTAGACCAAGGACCCTAAAGTTTAGACCACAAACACTAATATTCAAACCAAGAACTTTGAAGTTTAGACTAAGAACTCTGATGTTTAGACCAAGAATGCTAAAGTTTAGACCAAGAAATCTAAAGTTTAGACCAAGAACTCTAAATTTTAAACCAAAAACTCTGAATTTTAGACCAGGAACTCTAGAGTTTAGACCAGGAACTTTGAAGTTTGGACTGAAAGAGCTAATTTACTATGAAAAGTGTAAATCCGACAGTTTTGAAGTTTAAGTTTACAGTTTTTGTTGATTTTTTCAATTAATGATATCTCGACTTGATTCAAAACATAGAATGCACATTGTCAAAAGGTTGTCCTCATTTCAACTGACCACATAAAGTGTATGTTTGAGGCTTTGAAGAAATCCCAAGTTTTCATAGGTATATAACATGAAAGACACGACAATCAGTTCTATCCTAAGGAAATTGGCTTCATTATTATTTCTCAGCACATAGCTTGGTACCCTATTTGCTCACATAGCCTTGTCACCCCCTAAAGTGCGCCTATGTTTTTACATTTGTGAGAGCTAGTGGAGTCTCATTATGAGCCTAGCAATAAGCACTCAAAAGGGGAGTTCACACATACACTCAAGAGGGACATATGGTGAGTGTCTTCGAGAGAGATTCTTCCCTCTCTCTGCACTGAGAGAATAATAATGTTCGGAATTGAACCAAGTAGATTCTAGTTAAAAAGTGGTATTAGTAAGGGCACTGTTTGAGTGGTCATAATCGGCAACATTTTCCAATCCGTTAAAGGAGGCTACCCAGCCTATAGAGGTTACACTCTATAGGTTTTTATGCACCATAAAGGTACTAAGAGAAACATGATGCCGTTATTGTTGGCATTATAACAAACAAGGAGAGATTGCTGGCATTTCAATAAGGATATTGAGAAGGTTGTTGATGACTATGGATATAACTGATTAAGGATGTTTACTGTCTTAATATTATTATTTTGTCATTGATGTCAAGAAATTGATTTTATAATTCAGTATGATGTTGCCATATCTTGAGAAGTATGATTTGATGAGTATAAAGATGTCGGTAACAGACACAGAAAGAATATGATGAATAAGGGGAGAAATAAGTTATTCAATGGGCAACTATTACCGAGTTAGACAATGATGAGATCATGATGTTTAGATTTTTTTGATATCATACATATGTTATTGATTGTAAGGTTAATACTACACTATGTTACCAAGTAAAGAACCTAGTCGGTAAATCCTAAGGTTATAGCTATTGGTTAATGAAGGTGGTATGTCTACCAAGTGAAGTTTAGTATTTACCGAGTTGTAACCGAGTAATAACATAATGCATTGAATGAATAAAAGCATTATTTAATGAAGGAAGCTGATGAGCTAGCTATGATTAAATGATTGGTATGCTGTGAATGAAGTTTGTTAAAGAATCTATGGCAAAGGAAAATCGTCAGGAAGATCTATAGCTCAGATTGAACCGCAATACCCTAGCACAAGTTCCAAGAAATGTATGCAAGTTGCAAGGCGGGGTAAAATGTTTTCAGATCGAAGGATACATTGAACTTGGTCAAAGTTTGAAGATCTGATGGCTATGATTGATCATGGGAAATGTGATCAAGGAGATTAAGCGGTTGGAGAATTGTTTATAAATAAGGAACTGATTGATAAACAATGTATGCAGGCAAGTGTATGCACAAGGATGCTACATAGTGATTACCAAGCACAAAAGCTTGAAGACCTATTTGAATAACAGAGTATAGAGCCCAACAGATGGACATGATTAGTTCTATGTCTATATTGTATTGAGCAAATAAGAATCTGCTTTAGCATTTTAGATGTGAAGTTGCAGATAGATTTTTATTACTGTTATTTGTAAAGTGATAGAAAATCTCTTAACCGAGTGGACTTAACAGTCTTATTTGTAAAACCCTCTAGCAAGGTGACATTCTGATTGAGTGTTTGAAATCCTTTAACAAGGTCACTTCTAACAAGGTGAAGATCCTAGCAGATATGAGGAAAATCCCTTAACTAGGTCACATCTAGCAATGTGTTTGTAATCTTTAACAAGATTTGCTTTTAACCAAGCATACTCTAGAAGAGTATATTTCTTAGTGGGTCTGAAATCCCATGGTGGTTTTTCCCTATTTGGGTTTCCACCTTAAATCTGGTGTTATGAGGATTATGATGTTTATATGCTTTTGAGTTTGCATGTTTAGTAGTTTTGGTTATATTACTGAAGTATATGTTACCGAGGTTGAATCTGATGTTTTTATGGAAGATTAAGTTTGTATGATTCACCCCCCCTCTCATCTTATTAGCTTGGCATCTATACTTAACATTAAGTATCAGAACTATCAATTGGTATCAGAGCTTTGGACTCCAGGAGAAAAAGTTTAAAGGCACTTGAGGCAAAGATCCAAAGATGTATAAGAGGGATGCACCAAAGTTGAACAAGTCAAGTTTCTCTACATGGTAGAAAAGGATGAAGCTGCACCTATCAGGAGTTGGAGAATATGCTGTATATTATCTGGAGAATGATTTCATCACACTGAGCACCTATCCATTAACAATGGAAGAAATAAAGGCAAAGCAAGAACATATTCAAGCAATGATTGAAATAACATCCGCATTGACCGATTCAGAGTTTAATGGTCTAGAAGGCTGCAATGATGCGAAGGCAATGTGGGACAAGCTCATATCTATGTATGGTGGAGATGAACATGTTCAAAGAGAAAAAGTGGATAGTCTAAGAGGACAACTTGAATCTGTGAGGATGAATGAAGGTGAGAACATAACCCAGTACAGTACAAGACTAAAGGAGATTGTCAATCAAATCAAAGGAGCAGGTGGAACTATTGAAGAAAAGGATATAACAAGTAAGTTGTTAAGAACCCTTCTACCAACTTATGCAATCCAAGTCTCTGCAATCAATGAATTGAGGTCTGTACACAATATACCAGTTTCTTTAGATGCTACTATTGGTAAGCTACATGATTTTGAGTTAAGTAATTTTGATACTAGTGGGTCATCGGTAAATAAAGTTGAATCTGCATTTAGTTCTTTTCATATTGGTGAATCTGATGATTATAATGATAGAATGAGTAAGTACACTAAAGGGGATCACAATGGAGCAAGTGAAAGATTTCACAAGAACATGGAGGAAGTACACAAATTGTATGAGGAAATCAGAAAGCAAGAAGAGTTTGAAGCACTTTTAGCCAAAAGGTTACCGAGAGGCAAAGGTAAGTATAAAGGAAAACTACCTTTGAAATGTTTCCATTGTGATAAGATAGGACATATGGCTTCTAACTGTCCTGACAAAGATTCTACTGAAAAGAGAGATTACCGAGATGATAGACACAAAGATAATCATTACAGAGGACACCGAGACTTCAGAAGAAGAGATAGAAAGTCATGCTTAATAGCCAATGAGGAATCCAATGATGATAAATCAGATGAAACTGATACAGAGGAAGTAGTTTATGTGGCTATCAAAGATGGATCAGATGAAGAAAGGTATGAAGAAAAATCCCTAATATCTCACATAAATACTAATGATTCTTGGATCATAGATAGTGGATGCTCACATCACATGACAGGTGATAAACACAAGTTTGTTATGTTAGAAGACTACGATGGAGGCTATGTAAGATTTGGTAATGATGCACCATGTCCGGTAAAAGGTAAAGGATCCATAACACTTCTTGACAATGCAAAGTGCAATGATGTTTATTGGGTTGAAGGTTTGAAATATAATTTGTTGAGTGTAGCACAACTAAACAATACAGGATACGAAATAGAATTTCAGAAAGGAATTGTCAAAGTTCATGAGAAGAATGGAAAGTTAGCTGCTACTGAGACACAAACAAAAGGTAACACATTTCACCTTGACTCAACTCGGAATAAGTGTTTGTATGCAAAGATAGATGATACCTGGTTATGGCATAAAAGGTTTTGTCATGTAAATTTTTATAATCTAATCAAAATAAGTAAGAAGCACCAAGTAAGAGGTCTACCGAGTCTTGAGAAACCTAAGAATGCTATGTGCCGAGGATGCCAGATGGTTAAAATGACAAGATCAATCTTTACAAGTAAGTCTTACACTTCTAAGGGAATTTTAGATCTTGTGCACACTGATCTTTGTGGTCCTATGAAAGTTCAAAGTTATTATGGTGATAAATATTTCATACTATTTGTGGATGATTATTCAAGGATGATGTTAGTAATATTTTTAAAAGAAAAATCAGAAGCTTTTCAAATGTTTAAATGTTACAAGGCAAGAGTTAAAAATGAAACAGGAAGACAACTTAAATGTCTTAGGTTAGATAGAGGAGCAGAGTTCACATCTGATGAGTTCAACTTATTCTGCAATGATCATGGTATAAAAAGACAAGTCTCTGCACCGAGAACTCCACAAAAAAATGGGATAGCTGAGAGAAGAAATAGATCAATTGTGGATTGTGCCAGAACCCTGATGATTGAAAAGAAAGTGCCACAAACATTTTGGAGAGAAGCAACAAGAACAACAATTTACACCCTGAACCGAGTACAACTGAAGAAAGGAACTTTGAAGACACCATATGAAATATGGTATGACAAGAAACCTAATGTAAGTTATTTCAAAATCTTTGGAAGTAGATGCTATGTACACAAAGATGATAGAAATGGCAACTTTGATCAGAAAAGTGAAGAAGGAACATTTCTTGGTTATTCTTCTAGAAGTAAAGCATTTAAATGTCTGATCAAATCATCTAACAAAATAGTAGAAAGTGCAAATGTGAAAATTGATGAATTTGCAGAAAGAAATGATGAAGGAAATTCCAAGGAACCAGAAGATTATGATGAATTTGTCTATGTTCAACCAACAAGTCTTATCGAGAAAACTGTGGAAGGAAATGAAGAAAATATTTAGTTACCGAGTGATGAAGAAGATCATACAGAGCCTACCGAGCCTGTATTAGCCAAGTATGTCAGAAGACATCATGCATCAAGTCAGATTATAGGAGATAAGGATGATCCAGTGATGACAAGGAACAAACTGAGATAGAACACGTCTGATATCTGAATTTGAACCGAGAATAGTGAAAGAGGCATTTAATAGTGAAGATTGGATAAATGCTATGACATAAGAGATTGATAAATCAAGAAGAATGACACATGGACACTAATCCCAAGACCGAAGGACAAAAATGTAATCGGTACAAAGTGGATTTTCAGAAACAAGCTGAATAAAAAAGGTGAAGTCATTCGAAATAAAGCAAGACTAGTTTGCAAAGGTTATGCTCAAGAAGAAGGAATTGATTATGGTGAAACTTTTGCACCTGTGGCTAGACTTGAAAGAGTAAGAACATTGTTGGCATATGCTGCTTACAAGAATTTCAAGGTATATCAAATGGATGTCAAATCTGCATTTCTGAATGGTATATTAGAAGAAGAAGTTTTTATTGAACAACCCGAAGGATTTGTTGAAGACAAGAATAAAGATCAGGTATGTAAATTAAACAAAGCTTTATATGGTCTGAAACAAGCACCTAGAGCATGGTATGAGAGATTGCACTCTTATTTGATCAAGATTGGTTTTATAAGGACAAGTGAAAACAACAATATGTACATGAAGAATGATGAAAATGGAATACTGATCTCAACCATATTTGTTGATGATATTATCTTTTGTGGAAATGAATCTCTATGCAAGAACTTTGGAAATGAAATGAGCAAAGAATTTGAGATGTCATTAATCGGTGAGATAAAGTATTTTATAGGTTTACAGATATTGCAAATGAAAGATGAGATTTTCATTACTCAATCCAAGTACATAAAGGAAATTTTGAAGAAATTTGGAATGGAGGATTCAAAACTAGTAAGTACTCCTATGACTACCAACTGTAAACTATCAAAGAATGATGAATCTGCATCTATTGATGAGACACTTTACCGATCCATGATTGGAAAGTTGCAATATGTTGTTCACAGCAGGCCAGACATAGCACATGCAGTAGGTATAGTTGCAAGATTCTCTGCAGATCCTAAGGAAACACACATGACAACAATCAAGAGAATTTTTAGATACTTGAAAGGCACTGAGGATTATGGCTTAGTATATCAGAAAGGAAATGACTTTGATTTAAAAGTTTATACTGATGTTGATTGGGCAGGTAACATTGATGACAGGAAAAACACAAGTGGAGGAGCTTTCTTTTTAGGAGAAAGACTAGTGAGTTGGCTTAGCAAGAAACAAGGATGTGTTTCATAGTCAACAACAGAAGCTGAATATGTTGCTGCAACATTAAATTGCACCAACATAGCATGGATCAAACAACTATTGGAAGGTATAAATGAGAAAGTTACCGAGCCAGTAACTATATTCTATGACAATACTAGTGCCATTAACATTTCAAAGAATCCTGTTATGCACTCTAAGACAAAACACATCTCTATCAAATATCATTATCTTAGAGAAGAAGCTCAAGAGAAGAAAGCGGTGTTGGAGTATGTTAGCACAAAGGAACAAATAGCAGATATCTTCACCAAGCCACTGCCAAAGGATAGTTTTGAGCATCTCAAAAGTAAGTTAGGGGTCCTACCCCTATCTTCTACTCACTGATTGAGTTCGGTGAAAGCATCAATTCGATGACTCTATACAATATCTTTTAGGAGTTGATGCTGATTTACACACTTTAGGATGTTTTCTAAAGGTGTGCATGAAATAATACAGGGAACAGGAATTGAAGACATAAATGCTCTGACCGAGACTAAGTTGACACACAATAGCAAAAAATCACTTCATACAGGACAAAATTATGTTTTAGTTCTTTACTTTTTGGCATTGTTGTCAAAGGGGGAGAAGACTGTAGAAAAGAGGAGAAGACTAATGTATGGGGGAGAATTCTGATGACAGGGGGAGAGCATTTCAGCATTTCAGAATCAAACAGCAATCTGAATCAATTAGGTCAAATCAATTGGTTTTTCCATCAATGCCAAAGGGGGAGATTGTTGGCATTATAACAGACAAGGAGAGATTGTTGGCATTTCAATAAGGATATTGAGAAGGTTGTTGATGACTATGGATATAATTGATTAAGGATGTTTACTGTCTTAATATTATTATTTTGTCATTGATGTCAAGAAATTGATTTTCTAATTCAGTATGATGTTGCCATATCTTGAGAAGTATGATTTGATGAGTATAAAGATGTCAGTAACAGACACATAAAGAATATGATGAATAAGGGGAGAAATAAGTTATTCAATGGGAAAATATTACCGAGTTAGACAATGATGAAATTATGATGTTTAGATTGTTTTGATATCATACATATGTTATTGATTGTAAGGTTAATACTACACTATGTTATCGAGCAAAGAACCTAGTCGATAAACCCTAAGGAACCTAGTTGGTAAATCCTAAGGTTATCGCTATCGGTCAATGAAGGCGGTATGTCTACCGAGTGAAGTTTAGTATTTACCGAGTTGCAACTGAGTAATAACATAATGCATTGAATGAATAAAATCATTATTTAGTGAAGGAAACTGATGAGCTGGCTATGATTAAATGATTGGTATGTCGTGAATGAAGTTTGTTAAAGAATCTATGGCAAAGGAAAATCGTCAGGAAGATCTATAGCTCAGATTGAACCGCAATACCCTAGCACAAGTTCCAAGAAATTTATGCAAGTTCCAAGGTGGGGTAAAACGTTTTCAGATCGAAGGATACATTGAACCTGGTCAAAGTTTGAAGATCTGATGGCTATGATTGATCATGGGAAATGTGATCAAGGAGATTAAGCGGTTGGCGAATTCTTTATAAATAAGGAAGTGATTGATAAACAATGTATGCAGGCAAGTGTATGCACATGGATGCTACATAGTGATTACCAAGCACAAAAGCTTGAAGATCTGTTTGAATAACAAAGTATAGAGCCCAGTAGATGGACAAGATTAGTTCTATGTCTATATTGTATTGAGCAAATAAGAATCCACTTTAGTATTTTAGATGTGAAGTTGCAGATAGATTTTTATTATTGTTATTTTGTAAAGTGACAGAAAATCTCTTAACCGAGTGGACTTAACAGTCTTATTTGTAAAACCCTCTAGCAAGGTGACATTCTGATTGAGTGTTTGAAATCCTTTAACAAGGTCACTTCTAACAAGGTGAAGATCCTAACAGATCTGAGGAAAATCCCTTAATCGAGTCACATCTAGCAATGTGTTTGTAATCTTTAACAGGATTTTCTTTTAACCGAGCATACTCTAGAAGAGTATATTTCTTAGTGGGTCCGAAATCACACAGTGATTTTTCCCTATTTAGGTTTCCACGTTAAATCTAGTGTTATGAGGATTATGATGTTTATATGCTTTTGAGTTTGCATGTTTAGCAGTTTTGGTTATATTACTGAAGTATATGTTACCGAGGTTGAATCTAATGTTTTTATGGAAGATTAAGTTTGTATGATTCACCCCCCCCTCTCATCTTATTAGCTTGGCATCTGTACTTAACATTAAGTATCAGAACTATCAGTTATGACAACATGTAACACTCGTCACCTATAACTTTTATCACATACGCTTTTGATTATAGTGTCTTAGATTGCTTGGCGTTAGCCATTAGCCACTTGGGTCATTCTCTCTCACCTGACCTTATAGGCTACTTGGGAGGCAAGCCCTCTACGGAAATTCACTATTGAAAATAAAATATGAGTCTAGCTTTCTAATCACCCAAGAAAGGTGAGAGCATACTCGCCTATCATCAAATACACATAAGACATGTTTGATCTTTCCTTTGTAATTAGTATATGTGCCTAATTTATCAAAAGTAAATGTAAAATCCTATGGCTACACCAAGAGTTAGTAGTTCATCATGCATTCTTTGACGGCAAAAGGGTTTATAACTCTGGTCTTTGACAACAAAATAGGTACCTGCAAATCAACAAACTGTATATCAGATTTGGGAAAATGACAATTTAGAAGTAGAATTGAAAAATCCAGAACATAACATGGAAAAGTAGAATTAAAAACCCATAACACTGAAATAACTACTAAAAACGCTACTCTGTCAGCTAGAAACGTTGTTTTGGGAACTAGAAACGGTGAAAGATAGATTAAAAATGTTGAGAGACAAATTGAAAATGCTAAAAGACAAACTAAAAATGCTAAAACAAGAGAACAGGAAAAAAAGAGCCAAATCCTTTGTGCTCAGTTGCTGGGAATCATGTGAATGCCATTTGAGGTGACGAGATGCTAAAACAGAGACTGGAAACGTGAAACTTTAGTCCGAAAGAACTAATCCGTGCTTCCAAAATGATATTCAACTTGTCAATGAAATTTCCTACAAGAAAACTTGTTAAAGATCAAAGGGTTAGATCCCACAGTGAGCACCAATAAATGTGTTGCTAAAAATAGTGTCAATAATCAATAACAAACATATAAATTAGACAAACATGAAATTAAGAAGCAAATTAAAAACTAAATAAAAGAAAACCAATTGCATCCTTTAAGATGTCCCATCCTCTATTTTTTTGAGGACCTTGAAGGTGGTATGTGGGTGGCTCTCAGCAAGCAATGACCTCCAAAGTGTCAACTCAAAAGTTGAGTAGCTATGTGATCATGATTATGCAAGTGCTCAAGACTAGGATGATTTGATGCAAGATTAAGCTAAGATGAGTATGCTAAATGCTTGAAAGAAATGCTAGATTATCATGATTATGAAAACTATGCTAAACTTGCTAGAATTGCCCTAATTATCAATTATGCTAACAATGCTCAAGATATCATGGTTAGGCTAGGTGGTTAAAGTTAGGACACATGGGCCCAATTTGAATTTAGAAATTCAAATAAAATGGAATATGATAATTAAACTCAACAAATCATGAATTTGTTAATTTAATCATGGGATTAGAAGAATTGAATTTAATGGGGGGAGTAATTAATGAATTAATCAAAGTGAGAATATGATGTGAACTATATAAATAAATCATTTAGATTTATTTACAAGTAGATGAATTAAGGGGAATTAATTAAATCATTGCGAATTTAATTAACTGGGAAGGGTTATTAATTAAATAAATGAGTATTTAATCAATTATCTCTAGACCATTTTTAGGTGTATACATTTTTCCCCTCTTTGAAACGATGTGTGATGACACATTGGTTCAAAAAAAAATCTTGATTTGATGTGGATAGGTTCGATATGATGCTCCAGATGGTGATCGATAGATAACAATGCAAGGATTACCCCCTCAGGAGATCAATTGAGAAAATTGATGATTTTGTTTGATTTTTTGGATTCGGTGATAAATTGATTTCCCAATAAATATATTTGATTTATGCAACTTTGGTTGATAAAAATGTGAGTTCTCTGATTACTTTGATGTTTTGCTTGATTTGATGATTGATAGAGTTTGATTGACCTCATGATTGATGAGGGTCAATGATGTAAACTCAAAGATTTGATGATCTTATAGGATGAGTTTGATTGACTTCATGATTGATGAGCGCTAATGATGTAAACTCAAGAATGGATAGACTAGATGCATGAACTCATGATGAATGATCGTCATTGATGGGTTCTCAAAGAGATTGATGGAAATCTCAAGTGAGCGGATATGATAGCCTATTGATTGATCCAAGTGATTGATTGGATAAATAATCAATATTTTGTTGATATCATGTTGCAGGAGGATATAGATGCGTTGGTTCATACAGGGGGGAGAAGGAGGGTCAGCGAGTTCTACAGCCTCGAGGGATAGCACTGCATAGATTCATAGGCTTTGATTTTGTTGATGTATACATTGTTTTTTGAGACATTGATGATTCCTACAATGTATTTTTGAGATGTATCTCAAATATTTTTATGATATCATTGTACATTGGATCTTGATTATTTATGATGATATCAGATGCAGTCGATTTCTATTTGAGTTATATGGTTTATGATGTTATGGATGTACCTATTTACATGATGGTGCATTTACTTTCTATATGATTATGTATTTGATCTATTAGATCTTTATTTATGATGATATGCAATGCATGATGGATTTTATTATGATGATGTATATTGATTCTAATGTATGGATATGCGATGATATGTTATGATGCATATATGCTTATGATGAATGCAAATACTTTACATACTATGTGATGTATGTGTGATGAAATGCCTTCTATTTTATTATGTTTTTGTGATTTTACTATGCATTTTGATATGAGATGGATGAATGCAATGCAAATGATTATTTCTATTTTACATGATTGATATGAATTTTTTACGAAATGAATGATCTAACTAAATGAATGAATGATTGGATTGATGGTATGATGAAAGAATAAGGATCCGGTTGACTGTTATAGTAGATTAACAATAAACAACTTGAAACTCACAAACATCCAAATACTTTACTGACATAAGTAAAACTTCATTTCATATTGCTGCCTATTAACATAACATATCAAAGTGGATTAAGCAGTTAAGCAATTCAACCATAATAAACATAACCACAAAAACATTCACCACTTGCCACAATATTTTTGACGTGGAGACCCAAATGGGAAAAACTATGGTGGGGATGAATACCCACAACTATTTTGAACTCTTCTGAAGTTTTCCCTGTTAGGAGCCAAGCCTGTTAAAGCTTTACAAAAAGTCCTGTTAAGAATAGATCCTGTTAGGGACCACCCGGTTAAGGGATTGACTATAATGCCCTATTAAAAGCAATACCCTGTAAGGAGTAACCTCGGTAGAGGATTTGAAATCCAAGCTAATGGACCACCTGGTTAGAGGATTTGAATAACACTAAGCTTGTTAGAGCTTACCCAGTTAGGGGATTTTACTGCTGTAATTGTTAGAAAACAATAGGGGTTTGCTGATCTGTTTGAATAGCACTACATTTGCTTTTTCAAATCCTTTTAATAATCCTATTTGCCTTTACACAAACTGCAGATACATGACCCTGTTCGACAACCACACACTCAACTAGAAATTTGCCAACTCTGAAACAAAACAACTCATTGACCTTATAAAAAAATCAATAGGTCGGTAGCACAACAAAAACCTAATTCTCTCATAGAGATTACAAACAAGTCGGTTCAAGTATGACCATTCGATTACATAATAATCTCTGAACATCATTCAAGATAGCCTTGATCGCTCCTTGATCACTGCTTCATCAAACTCGGTAACTCATCACGCATTTTGCATTACATGCAATATACTTTCTCATTCCCAAGATAAAAACCATTATCTCAACATGCCAAAAACACTTTGAAACTCTTCTCATACAATATGCATACGTGTCATAATCATTACCAGATCATAAACCAATATAACAAACTTCATTGGTTAGGGTTTATCAAATCAACAGGTAGGGTTTACCAGTTCAACTCTCCAATACTTAGCAATACTAGTTCACTCCACAAACTCACCTACCGGTTACAGTTCCCTTCACTATCTCTTCCTACCGGTTACAAAACAACATTATAACAATATAATTACTAGTTACAATTGACATCAATGACAATATAACATTTCATTAATGCTTGATCTTCATGCAAATGCCAACAATCTCCGCCTTTGGCATTGACGGAAATACAAATATCAATACCATTAATTGCTATGATTGTGAATAGGAATCCTAGTTTACATTTTATCATGTACTCTCCTTTTCTTTAGCTGGGGCTATAGACCTTCTCTCTGTCAATCATACAATTCTTCTCCCCATAATCACATAATTCTTCTCCCCCTTTGACAATAATGCCAAAGTGAAAGTAAAACATGCAATGTCAAACTTCACTGTTCAACATCAACAACCTACAACTTGATTCTCCCCCTGTGGATTAACTCCACTCCTACACCAATCTTGCTGTAAAATTCAGCAAGTAGCTCCGGGACTGATGTACTCTACATCATGCTCAATTGACCTCATGAAGGGTTACAACCCCTAGATGACTTCTAAGATACTCAAAAGTAATCTTAGGTAGAGGTTTAGTAAAGATATCTGCAAGCTGCTCCTTGGTAGAAACATGCTCCAATATCATATCTTTACTCTACACTTTTTCCCTCAAGAAATGATACTTCAATTCAATATGCTTGGTTCGTGCATGCAAAACAAGGTTCTTGGAAATATTTATGGCACTGGTATTGTCACATAAGATCTTTATAGGTTTTGTAAATTTCATCTTGAAACCTTCCAAAATGTGCCTTATCTAGATAGCTTGGGTACAATTCATATAAGCCGCAACATACTCAGCTTCAATAGTAGATTGTAATATACAACTCTGCTTTTGGCTACTCCATGAAACAAGTCTTCCTTGAAGAAAGAATGCTCCACCGATTATGCTTTTCCTATCATCAACATTACCTGCCCAGTTATACACCTTCAAGTCAAAGTTACCTACATATGGATACAGTAGACACCTAAATCTGTCATGTCTAATTAAATAAATATTTTGTTTATTTAATTACTTTAGCTTAATTCTTTTACTAATTGAATAAATATTTATTTATTTATTTAATTAATTCATTTATTCTCTTCTAGCCTTATTTCTCATTTAAATAAATACTTTTATTTATTTAAATTATCCTTTTCTAAATTAAATAAATACTTTAATTTATTTAATTGATCCCACTTCCTCTATTAATTAAATAAACCTTTATCTATTTAATTAATTTATTAGCCTTTTCCACCTATGACACATGCCATTCATCTCTTAATTCCTACACTACCTACCCTCTCATTATTTTATTATTTCATCTACCTACCCTCTAATCATAGCCGACCATTTATCTTTTAAACCTCTCAATCTTATCCCTCCATTTCTTATGGTGTCTTCTATATAAGGAGATGCTTCCTTCATTATCAAAGCCCAACGACTACTCGATTACACTAGCATTCGAACTTTCATATGCAATCTAGCTATCAACCACATTTTCATTTTTTGTTGAGCTCTTGTGCACATATAAAATCTGAGAGCAAATATATCAAGCAAGATCAATGGAGATAGGAAGATTGGAGATTCAAACCCTATTGGACATGTGATAGTATAATCTTTGTGATTTCATTTGATTTGCATTATCTTAGGTAATGTTCATATGTTATGGTGGATCTTTATTGATTGTTAGGCTAGGGTTTTGTGGTTGAATTCATTAGTCTTTCAACATTGTTGTTTCCACTTTTCACCATATAAATTTTGACACACCCAGTGGGACTCTTGTCCCTTTTGCATTTAACATCTTTTGTTGTAGATTTTGTGTTTTTGAAGTTGCAGATCTGACATTTCTGACAACATCTCGACATTTTCACGTTTGCACATTTTAAGATCGCGTTTTTTTTTTTTTTTTTCCGCATCTGTGAACCTCTGAATCGCGTCTGTGTCTCTGGCAGTATTTTCATTATAGGCATGTCTGTGGGCGATTTAATTGTGTCTGCGAGATTTAGCCGCGTTTGTGATCATTTTAATCGTGTTTGTGTTTTGCAGATTTTATTGTTTTTTTTTTTTTTTGAAGAAACATGTCTGTGAGGTGTTGAAAGGCGTTTGCATTGCACAATCACATCTGTGTTGCAAAATCACATCTATGTACAGTAAAATCATGTCTGTGTTTCAGCTTTTGCTTTTCGATATTTTTTTCTTCTTCCAGTTTTAGGGTTTTATTTCAGACTTCGGATCTGGTTTATTTTGTGCTAACATCTTTAGATCTAGCTAATGAAATTGGTGTAGCTTGTTTTGAAAGCAAAATCATTTTGTTGAAGGCCCCTATTTCACAAAGTCTTTTGGATCTAAACTTTACCTAACTTGTGTGCTTGCAGGAAGGGGTGATCATTTGAAATAATCTAAACTACTAATAGATCTTTGTTGCAGGACCTTGGCAAGGGTTTTTGATCTTTATTATGTGCCTTGTTTTCATAGATTAGCAAACACTTCAATTGGTGCACTAAAATTGAACCAGTGTCTTTTGTGTCTTGAGCAATAGACTCTTTTTGTTTAATCTTTAGAGGGCCTGTCTCCTTGTGTGGTCATTAGGACTACTACTAGTAAGGAGAGAATTACCCAAGTGGTAGCAAGGAAAACCCACCTCTTCTGAACCACTATAAACAACTATATTCATGGTGAAAGCTATGGATAACGTGTGTTGATTAGTTCATACCGACACTATGTCTCCCCATAAACCCATTTGATCAGTTGTAGGGCATAACCCCTATCGGCTGGGAACCTTCTGTATTTACAAAGCTAAAAGTGCCACATGTATGGCCACATGAGCGCATGCCCTTACTAGCACCTTTTTGTTTTAGAAGCCAAAATCCTTCTAGTTGTTGGGTCAGGAGGTCGGACCTCTGGAGCGACCCACACACATACGGTTCTTAGTAGAGATATAAAGTTTGCCACAGGGAGTTTTCATGGAGATTGATGCTTGGCTGTCCTAAGAAGTGAGTGCCGAGGGTGGAGCCAGTGGGGTCAAGCATCTAAGTATCCACTCTGAATAGTGTAGCCTCAGGGGAAACCCCATGTGGGATCAACAACTATTGTCCTAGCTAGCCATAAGAATTGTGCTTGTCTTATTCTGAACTATCAAACATTCAAGACCAAACATCAAAACATTGTGTCTTTTGTGTCTTCAAGTGTATGCCAAACATTTTTACATCAAACAAAACACTTTTATTTGAGTCATTTTTGAGTCTCAACACTTGCAAACATTGAGTCCTCATCAACATTGTGTCCTCTTGTCATGAAAAATGGTCAAAAATTTAGATTGGGTCACAACAAAACAACTTCACGAACTGGAAAAATTGCACTCAGTTTTCAGAAACACGTCTGTATCTGACAAAACCGTGTCTGTGAAGGACACAAACACGTCTGTGTTCTCTTAAGAAACATTCATTTACAAAATCTCAGAAACGCGTCTGTGTTTGATAGAACCACGTCTGTGTCATTAAATCGCGTCTGTGAAGTATACAGGCACGTCTATGTTCAAAATTGAAATTGTTTTTACAGTCCAACAAGATTAATTAGTTTCAGACTTATTGAGCTTCCTAGGTTATCTCTCCAGGTTTTCATCTAGAATTCAACTTGTCTTTGGGTCTCACAAAGTTCATCATTGCTTTACACCTTGCATTACATTCACATTTGTCTAAACTTGAGTCAAAAGGTCGCTTGCTTGTCGTCATCATACTTTGTCAACACATTACATACAACAACATTTTGCTAAGTGGTCCCTCATCAAGGTCTATCACCTTTGGGTCTCATTTGGTCTTACTTAGAGTCAAGGTCAACTTACCTCATCAAGAGAAACTATCATCTCTTTGGAAGCCACACCTACTCTACTACATACATACTTGGTCTTACACTTTGGACATTGCAAGTAAACACTTAGGATTCATTTACATTCCATCCAACTCTTGGTGTTCCATACTCTTTCCATTTTCATCTAGTCTCACACATCTTGGTCAATACCTAGTTCATGGTTGAAACCCGTTCCCAAAAATCTAGGAGAGAAGCTAAAGAGGCTCAAGAGTCTGCAAACATGAGTGCCTATGAGTATGACAATGATGTCTTTTTTTAATTTTGATCATACCACATTACCAGACATGGACACTTATAGAAACATTCAAAATGTTGAGAACATGGATAACACTACAAACAACAATGACACACACAATGATAATATGGACAACATTTCAGTACATTCAGCAGAAGTGGAAGACTCCATTATGGATCCCCGTTTCAATCGATTGGCTGAGGAAATAATGAGGAGAGATATACAATACTTCTTACAAGTGATGGCACAAAGTGAAGCCAAGATTCCTCATGATTTTGACATGTCTCAAATAATGGAAAATCAACCTTTGCAATAATCTCACCTCAACATGGATCAAAGGAGGCCTAATAGTGGAGGCAATAGAGGACCACATATGGTGCCTGAATGACCATCATCTTTTTTTCAAAAACCTGAGGTCCCATACACACATGGTCAAGCATATGATACTCACCTTCACAGACCATTATGGAAGTCTTATGCGGAAAAATATGCTCAATCAAATGTAAATGCTAAGGACCAACCACCAAGGCAATTGGATATCCAAAGGCATGATCAAAATTTGGACACAAGGAAACCCCACATCAAATTTGGGGGAAACACACTAGAACAAACTCATGACATGCCTGTAGAGTATAGTATACATGGACAAAGAAGATATTCCATTCCTCACCATGACTCTATACTAAGTGGTCCTTATACACAACATCACTATAGACCTCCTCCATATGAACATGTGTATGATCAATACCATCCATATATGCAACATGCTCCTCCTCCACACAGTGTTTTAGGCATCGGATATGGTCTAAGAAGTCGATCTCCACCTAAGAACAATTTGGAACAGCAAATCAAGGACTTACAAAAGAAAATGGAGGACATAAATACACCGAAGCCAACTTACACAATGAGAGACTTATGTCCCTATCCATTTGACAAAAGTATTCCAATGCCTCCATTTCCTACACATTTCGTGACACCTAAGTTCGATAAGTACAGAGGAAAAGGGGATCCTAAGGCACATTTAAGACAATTTTTCACAACTTGCATTGAAGTAGCAGCAGAAGAGACATATTTGATGAGATTATTCCCACAGAGCTTAGGTGATCAAGCTATGGAATGGTTCTCCCAACTCCCACCTAGAATTAAGTCATGGGGTGACTTAGTAGAACCATTTATCCAACATTTCTCATACAACATAGAGATAGACATATCAGTCACTACCTTGTGCAACACCAAGCAAAAGGATGGAGAATCTTTTTCATCATTTTTACAAAGATGGAGAAATCTAGCCAGTAGATGCTCTTGTGAAATTCCATAAAAACAAATGGTAGAGATGTTAACAAAGACATTGGTTATGACCTAAGAAAAGCTTGTTTTTCCACCTTCAAGGAAATCATTGAAAAAGGCTTAGCAACAGAGGATTTCCTAATTGAGCAAGGAGTCATTAAGATATTCAAAGAGAACAAAGAGGACTTTAAAGGAAAAGACAAGCCAAGATTTTGGAATAAAAACAAGAACATAGTCAATGATAGTGTTGTGGATGCCAATACAGTACAACCCAAAATCATTTTTTCTGGATCAAGCTCTACAAACAATCAAGTGAATACTCAAACAACTTCCAAATCATGAAGGAAGTACACTCCATTGGGAGAAACACTTGAGTCAGCTTTCAAAAAGCTAGTGGCAAACAATATAATAACAATTCTAGATTTGCCTCCATATGAGCCAAAGGTTAAACCAAATTGGTGGAATGATGATGAGTATTGTGAATTTCATAAGAGAAAAGGTCATAAAATAGGAAATTGTCATCGACTGAAGAACATCATACAAGATCTTATTGATAGAGGAGACATTGAGATCGAAGGACACTCATCCAATCAAGAACATAAAATGTTTAAGGAGTCATTTCCAAAACATGACAAGGGAAAAGCTAAAGCCACAGATGACCAAACCAACTATACCAGAGCATCCTATAACTATGATTCAACTGTCAATCACATTTCGATGGACAATTATGTCTCTACCATTACCCAAAGACCCAAGATTGTTCTAAAAGGCATTGGATCTTCTTCCGAACCTACCTCTGAATGTAATGTTACAACTCATCGAGGTAAATTAACTTTGCAAGGTGCTCCAACTAAAAACACCGCTTCCTCATCAACCAAGACTGAGTATGACCTTGTAGAACAGTTAGGGAAGACACTCGCACTCATCTCCATCCTTGAGCTCTTACACATATCCCCTGCACATAAAGCTATTCTTGACAAAATCTTGAGAGACACTGTTGTCCCCACGGATCTGAACATGGACCAGTTTCAAGCCATGGTGGGATACCTTTCCATTCCACACTCCCTTACATTCATAGAAGTCGATGACGCCTCCGTAAGTCAGCCACATAATGCACCTTTACACATTGAAGACTTCATACACAAACATAGAATAAAACGAGTCCTGATAGATGGAGGAGCGGGTCTAAACATTTGTACATTGAGTACTATTAAACAATTAGGATATTCAGACAAAGCTATGAATTCTACAAACAAAATTACCATCAAGGCATATGATGAAGAACGTTCATCCAAAGGCACAGTCACCTTACCTCTTAGAGTTGGGCCAGTTACAAAGGATGTGGTTTGTCAAGTCCTAGACCTAGATCTCACATTCAATATATTGCTAGGACATCCTTCGATTCATGAGATGAGGGCAGTCCCATCTACATACCACCAATTCATTAAGTTTCCTCACAATGGAGTTGAAATAACAGTAAATGGTGATCCTAATCCATTTATATACTGCAATAACTTGAGACCAAAAACTAAGACGATCATTCCAAGTAATAGGGAAGTTGTCCCTTCTTTTGCATACATTGATCCTGAATCATTAAAACCTTCAACATAAAAACAAGGTGAGCTTAAAGGGAAACTTCAGGACAAGGGCATGGGTGAATACACTTTGAATCAAACCATGTGCTTACAACAAGTTATGAGTTCACCAAAAGAATATGGACGACCACATCCTTCTAAATGGATATCCATCATTACATTCAAATGGAATCCTACTATCTTCCAAAAGTGGGGTGAAGTGGAAGAAGAAGACTTATACAAAATACTTTACAAAGACCCTAAAAATGATATGCAAGATCACATCAACATACCATGTGAAAAGTATGGCAAAGGATTCAAGATCCTACAAAAATTTGGGTATGATGGCAAAAGTCATCTTGGCTTAAGAAAGGAAGGTATCATTGAACCTTTACAACTAGAATTAACATTAAAAAAGGAACGCTCGAAAGGACTTGGTTTCATGTCTTCCAAGGAAAACATTTGAAAGACAGAAGAAGCATTACAAATCAAAGCTGCTAGAAATCAACAAGAGAATCTCTATTCCATAGACTCCAATGAATGGGAATGGGATTTAGACAAATCCTCCAGTGACTATGAACTCATTGAGACATTCAGAGAACCAGGTGAACCCATAGAAGAAGAGGAATTTTATAGAAAATTCAAAGTTGGTCAAGAGGTAACCCCTGAGGATCCCACACAGTCCTTGCCTCTAGGTTCTAGGTCGAAATCATGAAGAATGAGAACACTTGTCCCATAATGCGCTACTAGTGATGACAATTTGGATTCGTTCACGATCGAGATAGATGAGGAGAGTGCCAATGATGACCTCAATAACTATCTCGACATACCTAAGTATAACTGCATCTTCACCCTTAGTCTCACTAACTTTGAAGACATCAAAGGCCTTCCCCTTGTTCACCACCAATTTATTGACTGGGACCATGAAGGACCTGCACAGTTTGACACATTCCAAAATAATGAAGCCTTTATTGACTATCTAGGCATACGAGATGATCTTCCCCCTGGGGACCATAAGATAGGATACACTATAGAACTCAACAACGTGGCATATTTTGGTGAGGGTGTTGGGCCTTCCAATTGCAAAAACATAGAAATAAAAACAAATCAAGGAACTTATGGTGAAAACCATGTTGTGGCGCTGTCTGACCCCAAAAAAGTAAAAAGAAAGGACGTATCTGAGGGCAAAAACCTCTCAGAGGCACCCGAAGATGGAAGGCTCGACATTCTCCCGACATCATACGAAGAAAAATCATCTATGTTGGTAGAGGAGACCATCAAAACAAACATTGGTATAGAAGAAATTCCACATAACATATTCCTAGCACATTCTCTGACAGAGACAGAAAGATCAAAGTTCATAAGTTTCTTCACAGAGTGACAAAACAATTTTGCATGGTCATTGATATGCTTGACTGGATCTGGATTTGGTAATACATCATTTGACAGTCAAACCACGGGCAAAACTAGTGAAACAAAAATTAAGAAAGATGCATCCACAAGTGGCATTATTAGTCAAAGCAGAGCTTGAAAAATTATTGGATGTTGGATTCATACGCACAATTGACTATCCTGAGTGGATTTCCAACTTAGTACCTGTCAGTAAACCAGATCGTAGCATCAAAATATGCACAGATTTCAGAGACATCAACAAAGCTTGTCCTAAGGATGATTTTCCATTACCAAATATTGATCTGATCGTAGATCTCACAACAGGTCATGCGATGATATCTTTGATGGATGGATTCTCTGGCTATAATCAAATAAAAATCGCATCTAAGGATCAACACAAAACAACATTTACTTGTCCTTGGGGAACTTTCTGCTGGAATGTCATGCCCTTCGGGCTCAAGAATGCAGGCGCTACATATCAAAGAGCCATGACTACTATCTTTCATGATCTCATGCACGTTACTGTGGAGGATTATGTTGATGACCTTTTGGGCAAATCAATACACAGAGATACACATTTGGACATACTTTTAGTCCTTTTTGATCGGTTGGAAAAGTACAAAGTAAGATTAAACCCCAATAAATGTGTCTTTGGAGTAACCTCCGGGAAGGTCCTGGGATTCGTTGTCTCAAAAAGAGGAATTGAAGCCGATCCAAAAAAAGTCGAAGCCATCCTAGAGATGCAACCACCAAGAAATATTAGTCAAATTCAATCTTTGCAAGGGAGACTCCAGTCCATACGAAGATTCATAGCACAACTTGTGGATAAATGTCATCCTTTTCAGCATTTACTACACAAAAACATCAAATTCAAATGGGATGATAACTGTCAACAAGCTCTCTAGATACTTATAGATTATCTTTTGAATCCGCCAGTCTTGATGCCACCGGTTCCGGATCAACCCCTATTACTATACATATCCACTACTTCAACATCACTGGGGGCACTCTTAGCACACCAAGATGCCAAGGGCAAAGAAAAGGCAGTCTACTACATTAGTCGCACTTTGGTGGGATATGAGCTAAACTACACACCCATTGAGCGTGCATGTCTCGCTGTGGTCTTTGCTTCACAAAAATTACGACATTACATGCTAACTCATAAAACTAAGTTGGTTGCAAGGATCGATCCATTGAAATACCTTCTCAATAAAGCAACACTTACTGGTCGACTAGCCAAATGGGTGATGCTCCTGAGTGAATTCGACATTGAATATGTGGACATAAAAGCAATAAAAGAACAAGCTATCATAGATCAATTAGTAGATGCTCCTATGATAGATGACGCTCCTCTAACCTCAAAATTTCCAAATGAATCCATCTTGACAGTATCACACACAAAGCCTTGATAGCTATACTTTGACGACTCATACACACATCATGGTGCAGGCGTTGGCATCCTCTTCATCACACCTCAAGGGGATTCCATACCAAAATCATATCGATTATCATTTCCTTGCACTAATGACATAGCAAAATACGAGGCATTAACAACTAGATTACGGATTGCAGTTCAGTGGAAGATCCAAGAACTTCATGTTTTTGAGGACTCTCAACTTGTAATTCGTCAAGCAACTGATGACTACCAAACAAAAGATGAAAAATTAATGCCTTACAAACAAATGATGGATGACCTGAAACAACTTTTTGCGAAGTTAAACTTTGAGCAAATACCAAGGGAGCAGAATCGAGCCGTAGATGCCATGGCTAGAATTGCTTCACTAATCGATCTACCACAGAATGAAACCTGCTATGAGTTCTTGGTGGATAACCTTTTGGTTCCCTCATATGAGATCACTCCTACCAAGATGATATGTGTCATTGGTCCTGATTCCCAGTTATATGGTTCCATTTTCACATACCTACGCAATAATATTCTTCCTCCCGACTTATCGAACAACCAACATCGCACTTTCATTTGCCAATCTTATTGATACGCCATCTTAGCCAATATCCTATACTGTTGAGGTTTAGATGACACTCTCCTTAGATGTTTAGAAAGGGACGAAGCTCGGATTGTGTTACGAGAAGTTCATGAAGGGATATGTGGTCCACATTCTAGTGGTCCTACCTTAGCCAAGGAACTCATCAGGACTGGATATTACTGGCCCAATATGGAAAAAGACTCATATTAGTTTGTCAAAAAATGTGAGTAGTGTCAACTTCATGGAGACCTCATTCATGTGCCATCACAAGAACTTCAACCAATTGTGACTCCTTGGCCCTTTTGCCAATGGGGACTCGATCTCATAGGCAAGATTCACCCTCCTTCTTCCAATGGCCACAAATTCATCATCACCGCCACAGAGTATTTCACAAAATGGATCGGAGCCGTGCCTCTCACACAAGTGACTAGAAAACAAATTGCTACATTCATTCTCAACTACATCATTTGTAGATACGATATTCCTGTCTCCATCATCACCGATAACGGGCGTCCCTTCAAAAATCAGGATGTTCGTGAACTTTGTGATCACTTTCATATTACCCATCATTTCTCCACACCTTATTACCCCCAAGGCAACGGTCAAGCTAAGGTATCTAATAAAACTATTCTTAAAATCCTAAAAAAGACAGTCGATGATGTTGGCCGCAATTGACATATCCAACTTAATCCCGCACTTTGGGATTACCGCACAAGCGTACGCACACCTAGAGGAGCTACACCTTATTCGCTTGTCTATGGAACTGAAGCTATCTTGCCTATTGAGGTCGATTTACCCTCTTTACGAGTCTCTTTGTAAAACATTATCAATGATGAAGACTACAGGGTTTCTCGCTTACAGGAACTTGAACTATTGGATGAACAAAGACAAACTGCTTTTAATCATCTCAAGGCTTATCAACAACGAATGAGTCGCAGCTACAATCATAAAGTCAAGCCTTGCAAATTTGGGGTAGGTGACTTAGTTCTCAGAGAAAATCGTAAAAAATAGCAAGATAGAGAGAAGAAGGGCAAGTTTGAACCAAATTGGCTTGGTCCTTACATCATCACAACAGCCTATGGATCCGATGCATATCAGCTTTCAACCACAGAGGGTGAACCTTTGGAGGATCCTATCAACAACATGCATCTTCGCAGGTTTTACACATAGCTTGTCAGAGTATCCTAATTCAAAAATACAAAAAAACCATAAAAATAAAAAATTGTTACTTGGTGAAAACCTGGCAAACATACGCCTTGTGACACAAAAACAAATTGGAAAACAGAAAAACATTTCATCCAACGGTGAAAAATCACTTCGGTGGCGCCCTGGGCAAGTACCATGGTGAAAACCGGGTCACTGACTCCATGTGTAGGGACATTGCTCCTCCCTCCTTCAGGATTCCATTTCATCCTTTCATTTTGCACACACTCACAACCTCTTCATCCATAATAAACCTACCCATTCCCATCATGGCTTGTTATTGATCCACCCAAGATTGGTTAGCCATTCATAATAAAACCTTCATTTTCACTCTTTCCATCCATAATAAATTAGCTCCTATTTGTGGATAAGGCAAATCTTACGTCTAGTGATGGGTGTGGAATTGAATGCATCACATGTTTCAAGGAGTATGATTTCTTCATGTTTTCTTCAGTGTATCCACGCACAATCCGCAATAAAGAAACACTTTCATCGCCGATCCGCAATAAAGTTTCATCTTCTCTGCAATAAAGTATCAGTTGCATGGATTCAGTCAGTTTCAGATGAGATACAACAGCAACAATGGACTTCAACAAATCAAATATTTCAACAACCTCATACAACATTATGGTTTAGTGCTATCTATCCTTTTGTGAAAGTAAACATTGTGACCACAATCAAATAAGACTTATACAAGTGACAAGAGACACTAAACTTGAGGACTACAGTGGATGTTGGTGTCGAGTCTTGGTTTTCTTTTGATTTTATCTTTTGGTGACATGTCTTTTAGCTTTTCTAGGATGTCTCTGACTAGATATTCTATCTCTAGGATGTCTTTGACTAGAAAGGCGAGGATGGGGTATCGTCACCTATTTTTCTTTGCTGTCTATAGATTGTCTCTTAGTAATGCTATGACTTGTCCAAGGATATGAGGACACTAAGAATCTAGTGTGAACTAAGGCATTCCTTGTTTGTGACTGTCTTATCTCCATGCAAATAGGTACAATGACTTTCTGGGTCGAACATATGCCTCAATTGTCATAACCTATTTTGCCATAATAAAGCTCAATGATGATAACGCACAAGAAGCTCTTTCACTTTCATATCCTCTATCTTCCATCCCCCTTTCTTGATTGACCTCTATAGTTCTTCTTGAGTCCATGTAGCCTGCTATCACATGCATTTCATGTAGTTGCACCTGCATTACCACATACTAGGCATTTCATACATATATATAGATATCACAATTGCATCACATCCTGCACACAGCACATGTTAGCACATTTTAAATTTTCATCATGTAAATAATTATTTACATTATCATATTCATCTACATTTCATACATTCACATTTGCATTGGCATAACATATTAAAAGCATAAAAGAACAAAAATATTGCATTTTATCATGTACATATTTACATCCATATCATAACCATCACATAGAAACATACATCATGAAACATCACATCACATAGGTACACATGCATATAGCTGCCGCAAGGATGAATCTCATATATATATATAATAATAAGTGTCATGATACAATAATGTCAAAATCATATGGCTACAATCACCCGAAGGTGTCATCATACAAAATGGTACAAAACTGATACATAGGGAGCCCTATAAGGCTATGATGAACTCCCTCCCTTGGAGCCACCTGGCCTCAATGGAGTTTGAGCCCTGGAAGGACCTACCCCAGGATTGTCTCTCATGTCCCCTCTGTCTGGTGGTGGTGGAGGACCCATGACCCCACCTCTAGATGCCTATCTCCTGTCTCTCCCTCCAGTGGTTGTTGTAGTCCGCGACGGTCTCTGGAAGCTCCTAGCCCACTGCTCTGGTGGCACCACTCCATAGTATAGGTCTCTCTAGTAGCCTATCTCCTCCCCAACCCATAGAACATAGGCATATCTAGCTCCTATGTCCTCTGTTGCCTATCTCCCTGCCCTCAGTGCTGTCTCAACCTCTGTATAACACTGGATATCTCGATCTCTCTCCCGCTCCATATCCCTCAGCTATCTCTTAAGCCTATCCCTCTCCTGCTTGAGATCTTGGATCTCATTTGCCTATCCCTGGCAGATCTCCCTCAACTCTAGCAACTCATCCTCCTCCTCCCCCACTCACCCTGTGGCTGCCCCTATCCATGTACTTGTAGCTGCCCCCGTCCTTGTCCCTGTCCCTGTCTGGGAACCTGTGCTGCTGGCACCTGTAATGACAATCCACCTCTACTCCTCACTATGTGACCCTATCGAGCCTGCCTCTCCTCTTCACCCTCCCTCCGCAGAGCCACTCTCCTCTCTCCTACTATACCCCGCCTCCTCCGTTAGCCTCTACCTTTGCAATCTCCATCATCATCCCCATCACCTCCGCCATCTCCATCTATCAGCTCCCCTGGATCCGTCAACCGTGGAAACGGATGCTCAGCCTAATATGCAGTATACTCTGCATCCATCCCTGCATCCTCTATCTCTGGCCACATATCCCAAGGCAAGGGAATCATCTCTATGAGCTGCATCACTGCCTAATCATACAACAATAATGGCTCGAAGTGCGCCTGATATCTCATTGTCCGAGTATACATCCCAAAACCCTGTGGCATCTGCTGTACCCTGCCAAACTGCCTGCCCACCCTATCCACCAACTGCCTCTCTAGCACATATGGCGTCCGCCCAATCAGATACTTGCTTCGAAATGTATATGGCAGCTCCACTGCGTCATCCTCCCACTCTTCGCACTCTCGATATGCCCTCCATACTACAGTGTCAATCTCATCGATGACCCTGCACCAGTACTCCAGTCTCCCAATCCGCGGTTGTGATGTAATCATGTCATACAGATGCACAAAATTGTGCCCATGGCCCCTGCCTTTGAAATGAATTAGTCGGGTAACTAATAGATGCTCATAAGCCCACACTTGCAACAATGTCACTCTACAGCCTAATCCTACTGATCCATGGTATATAAACTGATGAAGCTCATAATACAAATGTGCTAGCAAACACGGTCCCCATGCAAATCTGGTATGCTGTGTCACTAGTGTCTCCAGTGTGCTCCCCCAGCCCACAGCCAGTCCTCGTGTCGCCCTATCCAGGCAAAGGAACCCACTGATCACTCCTACTAGTAGTGTTGGTAATGCTAATCCAGTGCGTGTCATACTATCCCATGCCATGTGTCCAGCCCTCATCTCCAATCCCAGATCCTAGAAAACTCGTCTCAGTGCATCCCTATCTCCATCTCGATCATAGGGTACTAACTCCCCATCAATTGGTATCCTCAGTATCGTGTAAACATCTTCCAAGGTGACTATCATCTCACCCATCAGCAAGTAAAAACTACAAGTCTTTAAGTGCCATCTCTCAGCCAGCGCAGTCAGCAACCCCATGTTCGCCCGAAACTCAAGCACATACAGAATATGTCGCAAGCCCATAACCTCAATCGTTGCCCTATCCTCAAATGTTATCTCTAGTCGTAAACTCTGAGTTGATGGGAATCTCTCCCATGACTCTAGCATATGTAGGTACTCCTGCAATCAAGCAAATCAACTGTGTTAGTTAAAGTGGTATTCCCCGTTCATCACAAAATGATACTTTTTATCTAAGTGCTTATGGTATTCTATCCTAGTGACACTCACTATTCATCACAAAGTGTTTCTTTTATCCTAGTCGCACTCCCTGTTCATCACAAATTGTTTCTTTTTATCCTAGTGGTACTCCCTATTCATCACAAAGTACTACGTGTTTGCACTCCCTGTTCATCACAAAGTGCTGCTCACTTTTGCACTCCCTGTTCATCACAAAGTGCTGCTCATATTTGCACTCCCTGTTCATCACAAAGTGCTGCTCCTATTAGTACTCCTTGTTCATCACAAAGCACTATGTCTTGGCATTCCCTGTTCATCATAAAGTGCCTCGATCTATCTTATCCTAGGGCCTCTACTCGAGTGTATCCTCTTGAGTAGTTTCCTAATTGGCAACGTATGTTCCATCACAAAATTGTCAAATCCTAGCCTTATCTGCTATCCTAGTCTTCCTTAGAGGACCTGCTTAAGTGTATCCTCTCAACAACTTATCCAATCGACAACGTATGTTCATCACAGAACTATCGATTTGGCCTAGAAGACATAAACGTGCCTTCATGCCATAAACGCGCTTGAATACTGCATAAACACATCTTCTCTGCATAGACGCACCTGAAATACATAGATGTGCTTTTGCTCTGCACACACGCCCATATAGCACAAACGCGCCTGCACAACATAGACGCGATCGCATTTGGCACAAATGCCTTTTCATTCGCAGACGCGCCTGGCACAAACACAGACGTGCCTAGCTTACCTAGACGTGCCTGGCACCAGCACAAACACGCCTTAGCATTTTTTGACCTTATTTGACATTCCTAAATGTGCATTTATTACACTACCTAGCATGCATTAATGACAACATTTATTGCGAGAAAGTACAAGGAGGTTTTACGGTACTCACTGGCTCTCCTGCATCTGTTAGCCTCTGAAATTGGCGAACACGATCGAATCTGTGAACCAATGCCATCGCTGCTGACTGCTGCTGCTCTATTCTCTCTTTGCACTTTGATCTCTTGGATGTGTGGATGACAATGAGGATGTTTTCCCCTCATGATCTATCTTATAGACTGCCCTAGCCTTAGCCCTAGCCCTCGTTTCTCGAGTTAGTCTTTGTTATCTCGTGACTTTGTCACTCTATCCTATCCGGTCAGTCCATTCTAGCCTTTCTTTCTTATTGAGAGATTGTCTGCGATCTTTTCAGACATTTTCATCCAATCTCTCGAGGGGGCATATCATTCCCATCTTGGGGCAACTTTGTATCAATTCATCTTATCTTCTTTGAAACAACGCGGCAAGCTACATTGTCTCAAAGGGGGGCAAAATGTAGACACCTAAATCTATCATGTCTAATTAAATAAATATTTTATTTATTTAATTACTTTAGCCTAATTCTTCTACTAATTAAATAAATATTTATTTATTAAATTAATTCATTTATCCTCTTCTAGCCTTATTTCTCATTTAACTAAATACTTTTATTTATTTAAATTATCCTTTTCTAAATTAAATAAATATTTTTATTTATTTAATTGATCCCACTTCCTCTATTAATTAAATAAATCTCTATTTATTTAATTAATTCATTAGCCTTTTCCACCTATGACACATGTCATTCATCTCTTAATTCCTACACTACCTACCCTCTCATTATTTTATTATTTCATCTACCTACCCTCTAATCATAGCTGACCATTTATTGTTTACACCTCTCAATCTTATCCCTCCATTTCTTATGATGTTTTCTATATAAGGAGATGCTTCCTTCATTATCAAAGCCCAATGACTACTCGACTACACTAGCATTCAAACTTTCATATGCGTTCTAGCTATCAACCACATTTATGTTCTTTGTTGAGCTCTTGTGCACATATAAAATCTGAGAGCAAATATATCAAGCAAGATCAATGGAGATAGGAAGAATGGAGACTCAAACCCTATTGGACATGTGATGGTATAATCTTTGTGATTTTATTTAATTTGCATTGTCTTACGTAATCTTCATATGTTATGGTGGATCTTTATTGATTGTTAGGCTAGGGTTTTGTGGTTGAATTCATGTAGTCTTTCAACATTGTTGTTTCCACTTTTCACCATATAAAGATACCATAATCCATAGTCAATAGTACCTTTCAAATATCTGAATACCCTCTTGGTTGCTATCAAATGTGTTTCCTTAGGATTCTTCTGAAATCTAGCAACTAGACCAACTGCATGAGCTATATCCGGTGTACTGTGAATAACATAGTGCAATTTCCCAATCATTGTCCTGTACTCCTTTTCATCAACAGATGTGGCTTCATCTTCCTTAAGCAATTTACAACATGTAACCATTGGTGTCCCAACTTGTTTACAGTCACTCATACCAAATGTATTTAATACCTCTTTCACATACTTAGACTGTGTGATGAAAATACCACTCTTCATTTGCTGTATTTGCAAGCCTATGAAATTTTTTCTCTCTCCCACTAGAGACATTTCAAACTCACTTTTAATTTCATTTGCAAAGTCATTGCTCATGTCATCATTGCCTCCAAATATGATATCGTCTACAAACACTTCACTAACCAGTATCTTATCTCCTTCAGATTTGAGATATATGTTGATGTCTTCACTGGTTCTTTGAAAACCTATCTTCATCAGGTGTGAATGAAGCCTTTCATACCATGCTCTCGGTGCCTGCTTTAACCCATATAGTGCCTTGCGCAATTTGCATACCATGTCTTTTTCATCAATCAAAGCATAACCATTTGGCTGCTTAATGTATACTTCTTCTTCCAATATTCCATTCAAAAATGTTGACTTCACATCCATCTGATATACTTTGAATCCCTTATGTGTTGAAAATGAAAGTACAGTTATGACACCTTCCATTCTAGCAATTGGTGCAAAAGTCTCACCATAATATTCTCCTTCTTTCTGTGCATAACCTTTGCAAACCAATCTAGCTTTGTTTCAGACTACTATACCATCTTCATTCAACTTGTTCCTGAATACCCACTTAGTACCTATCATATTTTTATTCACCGGTCTAGGTACTAGGGTCCATGTATTATTCTTCTCAATTTGATCAAGCTCCTCCTCCATAGCTTTAATTCAATGATCATCTCCAAATGCTTCCTTAGCAGTTCTAGGCTCAACAATGGAGATCATGCAAGAATTTTATCTAATTCTTCTTCTGGTTAACACTCCAACATCCTTATCTCCAATAATCTGGTCAGGATTGTGATTGAGTCTCACATACCTTGGAATAACATGATCATTATCTTCAGGCTCTTCTTCTTGTGACTCTACCTGTTCTGGTTGAATTGGTACAACAACATTCTCTATACCAGTTTTAGGTTTCACCAGTTTTGGATCCAAAAACAAAATGCAAGGATCTTCATCCTTTTTCTCCAAACTAGTTTCCCCTAAGACTTCAGGATACTCATCCACTCGAACATCAACACTCTCAATGATTCTCTATGTCTGCTTGTTGTAACATTTGTAGGCCTTAATCTTGGTGGAGTAACCAAGAAATATACCTTCATCACTTTTAGCCTCAAACTTACTAACATAGTCACCTCTCTGTATGAATCATTTACTGCCAAATATCTTAAAATAACTGACATTAGGTGATCTACCATACCGGTATTCATTAGGAGTCTTATCCTTACCTCTTTTTACCAAAATCCGGTTCATAGTGTAGACAGTTGTGCTGACAGCTTCTCTCCAGAAAGTTTTCACTACACCTCTTTGTATCAACATCATTCTAGAAGCTTCAACAACTGACTGGTTGTTCCTCTCTACAATAAAATTCTATTGTGGTGTCCTCGGTGCAGAAAGCTGCCGTTTGATACCATCTTCTTCACAATATCTAGTGAATTCCACAGAAGTAAATTCACCACCTTGATCAGTCCTTAGACACTTTATCTTCTTACCACTCTCTTTTTCAGCTAAGGCCCTGAATGCCTTGAACTTACTAAATGCTTCTGTTTTATCCTTCAAGAATGTGACCCACATCATTCTTGAGCAATCATCAGTGAAGATCATAAAATATCTGTCACCTTGAATAACTTTAGTTCTTATTGGTCCACAGAGGTCTGTATGAACCAAATATAATAGATGTTCCACTGAAAAAGATTTGCTCTTAAAAGTTGAGGATGTCATCTCTCCCAACTGACACTCCTTACAAAGAGCATTAACTGACTTGTCCAATTGAGGCAAACCTCTCATTGTCTTGGAATTACTCACTTTAACAATGTTATCAAAATTTATATGACAAAATATCCTATGCCAAAGCCAACTATCATCTACTTTAGCAATTAAACAATTGTTGACTTTAGGATTAGGGTGAAACAATTTACCTTTAGTCTGCTTGCCGGTTGCAATCAGTTAACCTTTTCTCCCATAGATTTTGTACATACCATTCTTAAACTCCAATGGATATCCTCTATCATTGAGTTGAGAAACACTCAAAAGATTATGCTTTACTCCTTCAACCCAGTAGACATCATCTACACTATTCTTTCCATTAAGAGAAATAGTTCCCTTACCTTTTACCATGCAGGGTGAGTCGTTACCAAATCTCACAACTTCGCCATCAAATTCCTTCAAAGAAAGAAATTTGCTCCGGTCACCGATCATGTGATGTGAACAACCACTATCAATGATCCAATCGTCAGAATTATCCATGCGAGAAACTAATGCCTTCTAATCATATGTCTCCTCTTAAATGACTACAATGACAATGTCTTCATTAGCATCACCCTGAGATTCCTCATCAGTGATACCACCATCAACTGCAATAAGACAATCTCTTTTGCCTTTTCCCTTGTACTTCTTGAACTTCTCTTGCTTGTGCTCATTATCACCATTAGGACAGTTAGCAACAATGTGTCCAATCTTGTTGCATCTAAAACATTTCAAAGGTAATTTACCTCTGTATTTACCGGTACCTTTGGGCAACCGCTTGGCCAACAATGCTTCAAGCTCAACCAAACTGTCTTCATCATCAACTTCTCTACTGGATCTAGATTCATAACTGTGACTGACATCTCTACTTTTCCTCATGGATGGGTTAGAAACTAAAGCTCTAAATGCAGATTTAGATTTCTGGACACTACCATCATAACCATTTAATTCAAAAGAAGTAAGCTTACCAATGATGGAGTCAAGGGTTACCTTATTTTTGTCAATTGATTTTAGCTCTTGAATGGCTGCAACTCGGATAGCGTAGACCGGTAGAAGGGTTCTCAACACCTTACTAACCACTATGGCATCTTCCACTTTACCACCAACACTCTTGATCTCACCAACTATCTCTTTTATCCTTTGATCATACTGTTGAATATTATCACATTCAACCATTTGCATGTCATCAAAATCTCCTCTTAGACTCTCTTCCTTGGAAATCTTCACATATTCATCACCGCTATAAATCTCTTCAAGTTTCTTCCATACCTCATAAGTAGTCTCAAGACCATGGACATATACATACTCTGCATCAGACAAAGAACTGATAATAGCCTCTAGTGCTTGATTGTTTTCTTGTTGCTCTTTCTTCTTATCATCAGTCATAATCCTACTAGGTGCAACATATTGAGTACCACATGTTCCCAGTATTGACTTCCTAGAATCTTAATATAAATTTTCATTCTATCACTCTATATTCTGTAGTTCTCTCAATTAAACTTCACACCTTCCTTCTTCAACATGTTCAACAAGATCTTTACCTCAAGCTGTTAGGCTTAGACCTTAGAGGACCTGAGAAGCTCTAATACCAATTGATGGTATGATGAAAGAATAAGGATCTGGTGAACTACTGAGAGGGGGGGGGGGGGTGAATCAGTAGATATAAAACTGATAAAAACTTTCACCAATCTTAGAATCAACCTCTCAAAGTAAACTCCAAACTGACAAGTTAAACCACTGAACTATAAATGCAATATCACTGTTAAGTTTAACCGGTTTATTGTTATAGCAGATTAACAGTAAACAACTTGAAACTCACAAACATCCAAATACTTTTCTGACATAAGTAAAACTTCATTTCATATTGATGTCAGTTAACATAACATATCAAAGTGGATTAAGCAGTTGAGCAATTCAACCATAGTAAACATAACTACAAAAACATTCACCACTTGACACAATATTTTTGATGTGGAAACCCAAATGGGAAAAACCACGGTGGGGATGAATACCCACAAGTATTCTAAACTCTTAAGAAGTTTGCCCTATTAGGAGCCAACCCTGTTAAAGCTTTACAAAAAGTCATGTTAAGAACAGATCCCGTTAGGGACCACCCGGTTAAGGGATTGACTATAATGCCCTATTAAAAGAAATACCCTGTAAGGAGTAACCTCAGTAGAGGATTTGAAATCCAAGCTAATGGATCACCTGGTTAGAGGATTTGAATAACACTAAGCTAACTAGAGCTTACCCAGTTAGGAGATTTTACTATTGTAATTGATAGAAAACAATAGGGGTTTACTGATCTGTTTGAATAGCAGTACACTTACTTGTTTAGATCCTTTTCATGCTCCTATCTTCCTTTACACAAACTGCAGATACATCATCTGGTTCGGCAACCACACACTCAACTATAAATTTTCCAACTCTAAAACAAAACAACTCATCGACCTTATAAATAAATCAATAGGTCGGTAACACAACAAAAACCTAATTCTCTCATAGAGATTACAAACAAGTCAGTTCAAGTATGACTGTTGGATTACATAATATTCTCTGCACATCATTCAAGATAGCCTGGACTACTCCTTGATCACCGCTTCATCGAACTCAGTAACGCATCACGCGTTTTGCATTACATGCAATATACTTGCTCATTCCCAAGATAAAAACCATTATCTCAAAGCGCCAAAAACAATTTGAAACTCTTCTCATACAATATGCATACGTGTCATAATCATTACTGCTCATCATCCGATCATAAACCAATATAACAAACTTCATCATTTAGGGTTTATCAAATCAATGGGTGGGGTTTATTGGTTCAACTCTCCAATACTTACCAGTACCGGTTCACTCCACAAACTCACCTACCGGTTACAATTCGCTTCACTAGCTCTTCCTACTGGTTACAAAACAAAAAAATAACAATATCATTACCGGTTACAATTATCATCAATGACAACATAACGTTTCAATAATGCAATCTTCATGCAAATACCAACATAGATGACCTACATGAAAGATTTATTACTGTGCAATGATTAAATGCAATGGAATTAAATGAACTAACTTAACATGCAAGATGGATGAATTGATTATTTAGTCTTGTCAATCAAGTGTTTTTTACATAAATATTTAGCTGATAGGATATTATGTGGGAAAGTCCCACCCATTTTTTCTCCCATCTAACATCGGTATTTTTTTTCTCATTTTTAAAACACCAGTTTTCCAAGTTGTCGGTAGCCATTGAATAATATGTTATGTATGAATGACAGGATGTCCAAATTCATTCATTGAGAAAAGAGAAAGGTTGTGACTTAACTTTCTTACTCACACTATAACATTCATTGTGTGTAGGTAATGTCTTGTCATCTCTATCTCCTTACACGCGACAAAACAAACATAGACATAGTAGCATCACTATCAATGATCTAGTGATAGAGGGAAGATGTGGTAAGTGCTACAAAATTTATATTTAAGTAGATCTCTTGTATGGTCGCACCTCTTGACACCAATTTACACAAGTATAGCTTGTAGCTTTTGTTGCTGAATTTTTTGTTTAGCCATAAGGAATCAGAATTTTGGGGAGCCCTTTGCTAGGATTTGAAGTTTCAAGCTTCTGTTAGGGTTTGAAAATCGAGTCTTATGTTAGGGTTTGATGTTTGAGGCTTTTTTTAGGATTTTTGTGATGATTTCACTGGTAAGAGTAGTACAGTAGATGGATGAATATACAATGATTGTGGAAAGAATAATGGCTTATTTAGTCAATGAAGCACCTTTTCTGCAACACATTCATCTGCTTATTCTTTGAAGAATTCATTCAACTCTAGTTCTTCATAGATAAATCTTTGGTTTTTTTTTTCTTCTTTAAGAAAGATGAAGAGTTTTGGAAGATATCAACGATGCATTGTAGTCTTTTTGTAGATATCAATCCAATTTTTTTTTACCTTTACTTGTAGATAGAGTATGCTTTTGGAGTTTTCTAGCTTTGAAAAAAATATTGCTTTTCTACTGTTTTCAAAGGATCAGTATTTGTTGTGTTTCTGATTCATGTAAACTCATCCTTCACATTATAAATAGTGAATGGACGATGATATATTTCATGCGTTGATAGATATCAATCATGTTTGCCTATTTTGATGAACAAAAATGAACATAAATTTCAAGAACAACTCAAGTGTATCCTATATAATTGCTCCCAACAAAAATAATGTTCACTTCTTCAAGTATTGCCTTCCCTCTAACATATTCTCCAAAACATATCTTACTATCAGTGTAACCATTACACTTAAATTAAATTTTAATTAAGTAAATATTATTACAAAAAATATTTATAGTCATAGCATGTAAGTATTTTATATATATATAAAAGAGGTTGTTTAGTTTAAGACCTACCCTTACGTGCATTGCATTAACTTCCTTCTAAGCCTTTACTCTTAGTTGTTCTAGCTGTCTCTTTGACTATTCTTTTCACTCCATATTTCTTATATACTTTATTCTCAACTTTGTATCAATATTGAAGGGAAAAACTTACCTGTACCTATGTTGGTAAACAGATTTGTTGCTTTAAGTAATTTTCTTTGAAGAACCATGTTTCACCCTGTGATCAACAACAAAATGTTCACAACAGTTGAAGAATTGCAAAACAATAGCAATTCCTCTCTACGTTTGAGAGGGGTAGCTCCCTCGTATGATGGGGGTATATGGATTTTCTAGGATTTAAATAAAAACATGTATAATCAAAACTGATAGAGAAATAAGATATAAACTTATCAAATTTTTTTTAAAATTCCACACATCCAAGTTAAGATACCAAAAATTGAAATGATAATCTTCTTCACATGCAATGTTAAAGGATAGCAAATGGTTATCATTGATGGGACATAAAAATATTAACAATAACACTTGAGATGAATTGAACACACATCCAAAACACTTCTATATTTCTTTCTTGCTTGAATAGTACTATTCGAGTCCTTCATATAATGCTTTGCGAAAAAGTGGAACCCCTTTGATTGAATTACAATGAGGTATATATAGGTGAGGTTAGTACCCACCTAAGGTAACTACCTTAACCACCTTTATAACTACTTAGAATAACTAAATCACTTTAAGAGTAACAACTTGAAATAACTAACTCATTTTGGAATAATAGTTACTTAAAGTAACTACCCGAGTTGAGAACTTAGAATAGCTACCTCATAAGAAAGAGTTAGGATAAACCTAACTTTATAATAAGAGAGATGAAGATAAGACTCGAATAAGACAACTAGATCATGAATCTTGTCTACAAAGCAAAGCCAAAAACATGATTCGAGTTACACACACACAACAAAAATGAGAACTATATAATATGCATCATTGCATTTATTCCATGCCTGCCAAGGGTGTCATTGATGGAGTTGCTGATTCTGGAAACTGATTCTGTCGACTGGATTCTTTGTCCTTGAACATTCTAAAAAGTTTGATGGTTGGAGCAATAGATTTCCCTTTAGGAATTAGGATGTTAGCTATCCTCATCTTCCAGGTCTTCAAGTTCTTGTAGATGCTGCTAAACTCTAACATCATACTAGGTATTTGAGAAATAGAAATATTCAAGGAAGTGTAGATATCAATCAATTTGTCCATTGTATTTTCATTGAAGACTTCTCTGTTAAAGAGTTGTTGATCAACCATGTTGTGAAAACCATTTTGTAACACTTGTGAGTCTTCCATTAATGATGTATTTGGGAGGATGGCAGTGAGTTGATTTTGAAGTTTTGCATACACTTGATCACAAGCAAGTATAATATTTTCTTGCTCTATTGAAACTTGGTTGATGATTACCAACTTCCAACTTATACTTTCTATCCAGATCTCTAATTATTTCTCCTCTGTATTAGGTAGGATTTCCTCTGCTACAAGGGTGTTGACATTAATCTCCATCATCTCCCTGAAATCATTCATGATCTCTTTCCAAGATTTTTCTTATTTTCTAACACTTTTCAGGTCCTTTTCAATGGTTTATTTCTTGATTAAAGCTTCATCATGCACAACCTTTTCCTTAACAAAGAAATCAGATGCAATGATTTTGACTTTCTCTACCCAACTTTCAGTCACTTTACCATAAACTTGATATTTTTGGAGACTATCAATAACACTTTTTTCAACTTCTCCTTCTGGGCCCAGGACAACTGGTTGGTGAACAACATTGAGTCGCATGGTATAAGTGTCAACTATGGACTTAAAGTAGGAGGACAAATTCTACACTTGTTGTTTCAGTTGATCCTTTGATTGCTTTTCTTTCTCAGTTTTCTCCACTAGCCTTACAAATACCACATTGAAATTTTGTATGTCAGCTTCATGAGTAGATGAACCCATATCAATTTTTGTCATAACAAAATCTACAGGAGTGGCTTTGTTTACATCTTTTTCAGAGATGGGCCGAGCTATCTCTAGGCACATATTTCCTGAATTCAAATCAATCTTTATTCTTGAAGTCACTTTGATTTTCTTTGTCTTCTCAGGTCTCTTGAAAATATCAGATATTGTGTTGAATTCAGGAACCACTAAATCCTCCAATTTTCTCTTTTTCAATAGGCTTTGTTCCAACCATGAGAGGGAAAGAATTTCCGAGGGATCTTGTACATTATTTTGTTGAAGACTTTGTTGCTCAGGTACTAGTGAAGTTGCTTCCTCTCTAACTTATTTTATTTGATGAACTGGATTCCTTAGGAAATAAGGCTCCATAGTTGAAGTAGGGTATTGTACTTAATGATGAGGAGATTCAATGAGGATTGAAGGTGACATAGTTGGTATACCTTCATCAAGCCTTGGATCATCCAAGACTTCTACTGGATCTTGATTTTTCTCTTCTCTTGAAGTAGAATTTTCTTCTTTGTCTTTTGATCTTGATTTCTTCTTCTTTTATCTAGGCTCATCTCTGCATGTGTTTTGGAGATTATTTCTTCTTGGAGGATCTTCATCTCCACAACTTCCTTAGATTTCTGGTGAGAGAAAATATCTATAGCTGGTGTATGAGAAGGAACTGATGAAGTATATTTGTCTTGATGGATACTTCTCCTTGGTGTCTCCTTTCTACTTGTTGGCTTTGTAGCAGTCATTTGTGCTATCCTCTTTTTGACCCAAGCTTCTGACTTCTTGATCATGAAACTGGTTCTTTCTCTGACATCTCTGACCCCCAGATCTGCTCAATTAATGATAGGAAGAGGTTGAGCCTGGATCTTCTCAAGATAAAAGGGATCAATTAGATCTGATTCATCATCTTCAATACCTTCAATGATCCATTCCATCTTGAAATCACAAATTTATTTCAAGGTGAATCTTGTCCAATCTCTTTTCCTAACTTTGAATTCATCCTCACAATCTTCTCAGAAGTCTTCAATATTTGGGAAATGGAGGTACCTAGGACCAAGTCTCATATTATTCTTGACATATCCTTTACTATCAAAGGGGAATCTCATCTGGTAGGTGTACAAATTGATTTTGGCTAGAGCCCTTTTCACATCTTCTGCTTTTGAGTTGGACTCACATTTATAATGACCAAGGCAAATAGGGAAGGCAACTCCTTTGTTCTTCCTATCTCTACATTTCTTTTGGACTGACAGCAACTGTCTACAAATATCGATCAAGAAGAGCTTATCATCCACATACCTTCGAAACCTATAAGGATAGCCATTTAATCCTCCTACTCGAAGGTCTGTGAATTTTGGAAATTGAATGAAGTAACTTCCGTACTTTTTTATCAATGTTGTTCCCTTTTTGATATTCTAATAGCTATATTTCCTTGAAGTAGCCTCACTGCTAGCATTGTAAAGGCATCATTCACTCATTTGAAATGCAATAAACTCTCCTACAACTGTAGTTTCTTGCAGTACAGTTGTAGATCTGTGTTTCCTGACTCAGAACATTAGTTGTACTCAAACCTGGCCATGACCTTAAATTAGCGATTACATATATCAAATAGGAAGACATGTGAATGCATTGACTCGTCTTGAAATGGATCAACTGATTATATATGAAATCATTAATAAGATGACCCCAATCAATGAATTGTTTTTTGGTTGATATGACTGTGATGAAAAGGTACATCCACATTTCAAATTCAGTAGAATCAGGGTTGGCTGTTACTCTATGGAGTAGAACTATCAGATGAAAGATCTCTTTAATAAAAAGAGAGCGGTGAAGCATCTTGGGAAGTTGATATTTTCCTCCTCAAGATGTCACCATCCATTCTTTGGCTAAATTATTCAGGCATTTACTCCTGTTATCACTGAAATACTTGTAAGCCTTCTGCTTATCAATGTAAGTGAATTTATCCTTATATGGCAATCGAAGAATGATTTCAATGGAAATTCCATCTAGCTTAGCCATCAGGCGCCCATCAATAGTCCTTATTTCTCTGGCATCAAGGTTATATCCTCTTGCACATTCTACCATCAATTCTGGACATTGCACCGTTATGGGAAAACAAGTTGCATCAACCAACCCACTGTTAGCTATCCTGCAGGATAATTTCGATCTATCTCCTTCTATCAATGATTTTTAGATATCCTGCACGTTAATGTGCCATATTTTGGTGTCAAGAACCTTGGGAATCATAGTGTCGATCATTGGAGCATATTCATACTCGTGTTCTTTTTACTTCACGATGATGCTTTTGCAAGTTCCACACTAAAATATTCTTTACAATTCAAGTGTGCAGTATGATTTACAACCACCAAGAGAAAATAACCATAATAGCTTTGTTTGAAATTTATTGAATATGGCCACCACAAACATGAAGATCCGTTTGAAGATTCCTAAAGTCTTTCAACACATCTATCTTCTACATATTCTATAAATGGTGATGACTCAAAAGTCTCTGAAGCTCATTCTTAGGTATCATAACATTTACATTTTGCAACCTCTAATATTTTGGCTTTTTAAGACATGTATATCTGTCATGATAACTCGACCCAAATCAAATTTCCAGATGTCGAGAAGACACAACCACACATTCTGTACAAGTTTAGGACTTGTATCTATTAAGAGGAGGTCAAACAAGACTTATAACCCTAGAATGTATTTCAGAATGCTTTGATTATTTAAAGATTTTGACAAATTCTTTGCGCAATCCATTTTATGAATTAGCATTCAACGAGATGGTGGGAATTCTACTTGCACATTAGGTCTGTGTTTGTGAGGATAACAACCAAATTATAGAAGTTAGCTTTATATCTGCTAATCGCACTTGCTTAAAAGGTCTCTGAACCTGCCTTTTTCCTCATCCATTTCCTGTGAATCTTTATACTTCGAAAGGCAACTTTTCTTTAAGATAGTCTAATAAACCTTTTCATGATTTATCTGTGATTCCTCATGATATACATATCTACCACATGCAACTGCAACTCGAACATCTGATAAACCCCCATGCTTCACATTCGGCATGCACCAATTGAGCATCTCCAGGAAAATACGTCCTCATTAAAGCAAGTGTCGACAGAGGTTGTGAGATAAATACATTTTATTGAACATTTTCAATGAATTCATTTTGTGCAGACTCTACAATCATCTCGTTTCATTCCTTGACACAATACCTCTTCTCCCTTGAGGCATTCTGTCATAGAAATCGTGAGGGATTATGTTAACCTTTTCAAATTACATGTCTATGATTCCATGTTTTGCATGCCATGGGACTTAACTAGTATTCATATTTACTTCAAAGTCGTTTCATCATATATGTTGAATGCCCACTACCAAAATTTTAGGAGAGTTAGTTAAAATAACTGACTTTAATTTGAGAGACATTGGCTACCTTCAACTTAAGCAATTTGCGGATACTTGGGCTTTATTGGCAACTTGTGTCACTCTTACAACTTACCGATGAAATAATTACTACTTTTTTCTTAGGAATGTATCGCGGTTCATTCACAACTCTATCAAATTGCCCAAAGAATAAGTTAAAATAACTAACTCTTTAATGAGTGACAGTGTGTGATCGGTCACTTAAGAACTTGTTCCAACTTGCTGATTTAGTCGATAATCTTGAATGATGTATGACATCTACTTTATGTCCTCGACTTCTTTGAAGACTGAAACATGCTTATGATTGATGCGATTTTGAAAATGAAACTTGGCAAACATGCATGCAAGTATTTTGCCGATAATGACTTTGTCAACTGCCACTTACCTCATTTTGTGGTCTTCATAATTCGGTGACCTGTATAAGTTCTCTCACTTAGTCAACATGACCAACTTACGAATTGGCCAAACTGTCAATGGTCATGTTTTCATTATCTTTCACAAGTTATTTTAAACTCTTATCGACAACTTCTGAAAACATCACAACTCACCAATTTTAGCATTATAATGCCATTTTAAAATGCTTAACATTTCTTCACCGACTTTACAAACATTTGTTATATAGTAGAAGGTGGCCAATGCAATACATTTATCTATGTAAAGAGGTTGCTTAAGTGACTTTGGAAATTACTTTGAAAGGCCGAAATAAGCATTACTATTTCGTTATTGCCACCTTTAGCTATCTCTCCAAGCCATAGGACCCAACTTTTGATTTTTAAAATGGATGTAAAACACCTTTACCAATGGCATTGAATTTTAAATCTTTCAATTTGCAAGTAACCATCAAGGTGAGCACCAATTAATTTGAGACTTCGCCATGAATGATCAGAATAAGTATTAACATTGATAATTATGAATATTAATGCCTGTGACCATATGAGAACCATAAAAATCCTCTTTATCAGAAAATATTCAATGGTTAACAATATTTAAACTTTTGTCACCAAAAGTTTGAACTTTCATTATTTCACAAAAATATTTAAACTTTTGTCACCAAAAGTTTGAACTTTCACTATTTCACAAATGGAGCAAACAACCTGCTATCAGAATTACTAGAGTCCATGCGCGCGTATCTATGAGAATAGGAAGAGTAATGAGCAATAAAAGGTATTTACTATTGACTATGACTACATCCCCACTTGCTAATTAAAAGCCTAACAATACGCTCACTTGCATTTCATAGTATCAAAACTGTCTTCTCCACTTTCTCAGACTTCAATTTTAACGATTCCTCATCTTTCTATAATTAAATTCAATTCGCCCACGTTATTAACAAATCACATCCACATCCACTATTTTCAGTGATTGGAGTATTCAAGTTTATAGTGATAGAGCAGATGCGGAATCACGCAAAAGATTTTTTGGGTAGCAAGACAAGATCTTCTAAAGAAGAATAAAGGTATTATTACGTAAGCTACAATACTAGTTTGTACTGCTTACATATTCATATGATTGACATCATACAAGTTCCTAGAGCAGGCCGATAATCATGATCAACCGAATCTAATACCCTATTTTGCACTGTATTACAAACTGTAGTGAGTGGAGTATTCGATTTCTGATGAGGACATAAATGTAGTGACTGTCCAGCTTCTTTAAAAGCTTATAAATAAGCTCAATTCGAATCCAATTACAGGGAGTTAGAGTTATAGAGTTACAAAGTTATAGGCATACAACTCTTAGGACGCGTTTGCAAAGCTATGACATGCATCTCGTCTATCGAGTTAGCCAATTTGTATCAGCTCTTATGAAGTCCACATGCATACGCTCCTTCATAAGATTGCCTAACTTGTACAGGCTCTGGCATACAACTCTTTCAATTTGTATCAACTCTCATGAAGTCCACAGGCATACACTCCTTCATAAGATTGCCTAACTTGTACGGGCCCAGGCATACAACTCTTTTTCATAGAGTTTGCCCAAATTGGATAGATTCCAAGCATACAACTCTCTTTTATAGAGTTTGCCCAAATTGGATGGATTTCGGGCATACAACTCTCTTTCACAGAGTTTGCCCAAATTGGATAGATTCAAGGGCATACAACTCTCTTTCATAGAGTTTGCCAAAAATTGTATGGTTCTTACATATTTTCAATGAAATGATTTTTTTTTAATATAATTTATTATGTGTTTACAATACCACCAATTTTGCTTTGGGTATTGTCCTCTGAATTGACAAAATAATTCAGATCAATATTACAAACTTTGAAATTTTTTATCAGAATAATAGTAAAATTTTGCCACTGCATAATTAACTAGTTTAAATTGATATATTTGATAATTTAGTCACTGTAGTCTGTACAATAGAAATGAACATCTATAACAGTGTAAATCCGATTTAAATAATAACAATATAATATAGAAAGTAAATTTTGTTAGGCAGTATTTTCACATATTAGTAGTTTCATAGATTGCATGAATCACACAAAAGTAAAAAAAATGAATGTTTTATAATATATAATTCTGTTTTTTTAAATTCTATTAATATTAATATTATGTCTATTAAATATGAAACAGTCTATTTTTCTTTTTCTAATATTTAAACAATTTCATCAAAAAAAAAAAAAATTAGATGGCAAAACTTGACAGCAATTTTGTTTTCACAATTTCTTTTTCTATGGTCCAATGTCTAATATTGATAATAGTGAAAGTTTATATAAATAAACATAACAATTTCAATTCTTAGTAATTCTTAGTAAATTGTATATATTGAAATTTAAAAATAGATGAATGTAAAAGTATTTTTAATTTAAGTGTCTAATACTTCTTATTATTGATGTTTTTGATCACATTCTATCATCTATCATTAAGATATAAAACAAAAAGTGGTGAATTTAAATATCTAATATGGAAAATTTTCTTAAATTATATGTTTTAAAAGAAAAAAATACAACTCTTACAATCATGTACTTATTTACTAATATCTTCATCTTATATTATTATCCAATAATATAATGATATTGTGACATTGATATTTTTAAATATACATTAGTTATTGAAAAAATTGATCTCCATAATAAAATAAAATTTGATGTATTTTTAAATGAATAAGTAACATAAAATTTTAATATACTCAATTAAAATTTAGTATATCTTGATATAATTAAAATCAAGATACTTTAGAAAAGAAATTATATTGGATACTTAATGTATCAAATATAGTACATGAGGTGATATGTGGACAAGTATGTTATCTTGGAACTTTGAGTTTTACTCTAGAGGTCCATCTTAATCTCATTATCTTATGTGTATAAGAAATCCTTATTTAAATCTCATTTTCTTTTTGGAAAACTTTTTAGCTTATATTAGCAAAGTTATAATTTGAGCTTAGAGTTTACCCTAAAGCTTGTGTAGAAATTTAAATTAAGCAACACTTTACCATAAAGCATTGAACTAATAGGCCAAAGGTTCAAAATGGAACAACCAATAATTCATCTAAATCAAATGTAATGTATGCATTCCTCATGAAGAAGAATTTAATGTTTCAAACACCCATTTCTTCCCCTCTGTAGCGTCGTAAATTGTACGCACTTGCTAGGGTGGTACAATTTCACACCTAGTTTAGCACCCGCCTTGGCGCATTTTGCATTTTGCATTGCATTTCCCCTTTAGCACTTAATTAATTAAATTAATTAGGTCTAAGGTCCTATTTTATCATTTCCTACATCATAAAGTTGGGCCCTTTCATTAAAGTGTGCCCTTTTCATTTTATTCCTCCAATACATCATTTAATCAAAAACCCTAATTAGGTCCTATTTTGAACTTGGGGGCTTGATTTCGGGGGTCAAAACATCTCGAAATCGCCTGTAACTTCGGGATTCTCTCTAAAATCATCATATCCGACAGTCCTGAAAATTTGGTGAAAAGTTGTCGGGACCATGGCGCCCGGAGTGCAACATGGTCCCGGACATTTTTCCCGAAATTTTAGGAGCACGATCCAATCATAAAATAAAGCTTAACCCCAAGAAATTGGTGGGATATTCAATCTCTAGGTCGGCCAAAAGATGAAATTAAGACCTAGGGTTTCATATATAAGAGCTCTCTTTCTTCATTTGAAAGGATCCGAATTTTTGTTTTCAGGGGACCTTCTATGCAGTGAAAGAGCAGATCTTTGAAGACTTCAACAACATTCAACATCCTTTTATCAAGCATTTATCAATTTCATTCATCCATTTAGGGCTTGGAAGACATTGAAGAACAATAGGAGATTACCGACTGAAGATTGGCTTGTACTCCTCCCTTGAGGGTTGGGTATGATTTCATGTTGTTTTCATGTCTTTGCATAAGCTTCAATATATCCTTTATTCATGCTTTAGATCACTTTGCATCTTGATTTAGAGCATTTACATTATCATTTACAAGCAATTAGGGTTTACTTTCTAGGTTGCTCTAGTTTGCTTTCTTGCATTTAAGGACCTTGCACACACACTAGGTCTGCACACACAATACATTTTACAATACAACTTGGCTATTCGTGGAGGTGGAAATCACCGAAGCGGGGGTTTGACTAAGGCAAAACCCTATATAGCCGCCCAAACACCTTTTCAGATATAAGTGCAGGTTTCGGGACTCGGACGACGCTGCAAGTTACAGATCCGGAAGAAGCAGACGGAGACCAAACAACACACCAAATCTCAAAGCAAAAGACCAGGACAGGGGTGTGGGGCGCCCTGGTCCCTGGGACAGGGGCGCTGGGCGCCCTGGTCCTCCTGACAGACAGCATTTTCAGCATTTTTGATAGCTTTTCCAGAGTGCAAAATAGCAGTTTTCGGAGCAGTTTCAGGGGCAGAATCAGGACAGTGGCGCCCGCACCCCTGTCCCGAACATTTTCAGTCAGATTTTAACTCCAGGTACGCATTTGCATTCTTGTCTTGTCCTTGTGTTTACAGCTTTCCATCATTTAAGTCCAATTCTGTAATCTTGTTATTAGTTCATACTTGCACTTTGGGGTTAGGGATTGAACTTGCATCATTTCATCTTTCAATTACAACAAAGGAATAGAAATCCTAATAGGTAGCCCGTGGCTCTCTCTTCCACAAGAAGAAGTAGCCAATTGTGTGATACCTCTAGGCTCTTTCGTATTCCACAAGTGTGTGGTTGAAAGTGAGATTAGGGCATGTTTGCTTAGTGTCACTTTTTCTCCCACACATTTTTGGTGAACCCGACGTGAACTCCAATCTTCTCTAATTCTGATTTATGTTTTCAAATTTGAGTGTTTATGCTATTTCAAATTCAAATTTGCATTTACAAGTTGTAATTTCTTGCAAGATTCAAAAATTTAGAGGAAATTTTTGCTAAAACCCTAATTTTTCAATTCAAAGTTGAACTTGTGGATAGCTTAATTGGGATCAATAATTTCAAATCTGATTTAGGAACTCATTTGAATCATAAATTTCATTTTCTAAATCTACATTCTAAGTGCTTGCATTGGTTGAAATTAAACATTTCCTTCTATTTTGCATGTGTTATCATTTGAAAGAGGAAAATTGTTGTCATGATGCACTCATTTGATAATGGGTTAGCTTCCCTTGTTTCAATTTTTCCTTCTCCTAAAGAACCTCCCCCTATCTATAACAACATTTTAGTGCCTAAAAGAGTTGCTACCAATCCCTTTGAGACTCTCCCATGCTCTAAGGATGAAGACTTTAAGAGTGATCTTGACAATTCTCCTAAAATATGCCCTTCCTATTTAGCTATCCTAGAGGAAGAGAATGATATCATAAACACCTTTCTTAATGTTACTTTACCTTCCCTACATGATGCCTCTCTAAGTGAAAAGGTATTGATGGACATTGACTTATTTTCTTCTAAAGTTGGTCCTTCCAATGGGGGCATTTTAGTGCAACAAGAGGTTATGAACACTTCTTTCAAAGATCTCCTTCCTAAGCATGAATCTTTGGAGACATATGTTCATGTTCCTCCTAAAAGACACTCCCTTCATGAGGATCCTTTTGTGCAAGAAGATGACATTATCCCTACATTTCCTAGTGATGGCATTTCCTTTTCCAACAAAATTCCCACTAGAGATGATGAATTAATGATAAATGCTTATCCTTCTCTTAAAGTTTGTCTTACCCATAAGCATCCCTTAGAGAAAGAAGATGAAATAATAAGCACTTTTCTTAATTCTCTCTCCCCTAAAGATCATATTGAACATATTTTGAGGAAAGAGGATGAGTTTAACACATCTATTGATGCTCTCCCTTCTAAGGATGAGGAATTAATAAACAATGTTATCTCCTCTCCCGAAATTGACAATACTTCAAACATTCCTTTCAACAACTTCACTATTTGGGATGAACCATTGGAAGAAGGTGTAGATTATTCTCTACCCCGTGAGAGAACCCTAGCCAAAGGGGATGAAATCAAGATTGAAAACTCCCTTGATAGTTTCTCACCTTCCTTGAATCTTAATTATTCTCCCTCTAAAAATAAAGCATCTCCCTCTCCTCAATTTGGTTTTACTCATAAGGAAACCCTAGTTCAAAGCAAGATGGTTAACATTTCTTTCAAAGATCTCCCTCTCAAAAGTGAGACTTTAGAGAGTAATGTTGATCCTTCTCCTAGAGAGTTTATTCCCCATGTAGATCATTTGATGATAGAGGATGATATGACCTTTCCTCTTCCTACTAGAACATCAATGCCTATTCCTTGTCTCTCTCCTAAAATTGATTTAATCCATGATAAGATTTTAGTGCAAGAGAAGACTATCAATAATTCTTCCAACACTTTTGTTCATTCCTCTAAACCATCCTCAATCAATTTGATACATGTGAATGAGACACCTAACAAACCTCTCTTCACTGTCCAAGGTGCTTGTCCTTCTCAAAATTCTCAACCTTTAAATAAGCCTATCTTAGTGGTTCAAGGTGGTTATGCTAATGATTCTTTTTGCACTCCTAAGAAACCTATTATTACTGTGCAAGGAGGTTATTCTTCTAAGAGCCCTTATGAGTATGCTAAGCAACTGACTAGAGAGAGTTATCATGCGGTTGCTCATACCTATAACACAAGAAACAATAGGCAACCTAATCTTCCTCCAGTTATCCCAACTTCACTTCCTCCTTCCCAACCAATTCTTCCGCAAGCTCCACGTATTTCACAAGTTCTTGGTAAGGAATATGATCTCATAGAACAACTTAAAGCTACCCCTGCTAAGATATCCCTTTGGGATTTGATTCAAACTTCTTCCGCTCATCATGGAATGTTACAGGATGCCTTGAAAGATTTGAATGTTCCTCCACCGAATACATCTAGTAATATAGCATCTTTAGTTAACTCTGTGATGAATCCTAAAGCTCAAATTGTGTTTACCCAAGATGAGTTGCCTACTAGTGAAATTCAACAACAATATGATCCCTTGATGATTGTGGTTATCATAAATGACACGGCTATAAGACGAACACTGGTAGATAATGGCTCTGGTCTTAATGTGTGTAGCATTAATCTATTGCATAAGATGAATGTGGATACATCCCTTATTGAGCCTGACTCTTGTCCCATTCGAGGCTTTGATAATGTGGCTAAGTCTTCATTAGGTATTATCACCTTACCCATCACAGTAGGACCTGTTACTTTGCCTACTCCTATCCATGTTATGTCGGGAAATCTATCATATAACTTGTTATTAGGGAGACCTTGGATTCACAGTATGCAAGCTGTCCCCTCTACATTGCATAGACAAGTTAAATTCATTTATAACAATAAGACATATACCTTGATAGGTGATACTAATCTTCAGTCTTGTTTACAAACATCTACTTCCAAAGGGAGTTCTTCTAAACCTTCCTCTTCTAGCGATGACTCTTTAAACAAAATACCTATGGATGAATCATCACCCTCTGGTAATCAAAATTCTTTGGATGAGCCTAAAGCTCCTGAAGAAGATCCTTCTCGACTTGAATCTACACATGAAAAGGCTTTTGATCCTGAGAAGGTTCTCGCAGAAGACGATTGGGGATCTCTTGATTTTAATCCCACCTTTGTAGGTGAGTATAGGGTTCCTCCTAGAGAGCTTAAACTTAAAAAGAAGGAAGAAACTAGAGATCAATCTGTCTTACATGAACCTATGAGCAATAATTTTGTGGCTGCTTCTCAAACTTCTTCTCCTCACACTTCTAATTCTGAAGAGTTTGATTCTTTGTCTTATGAAAAACCACCTTCTCTTCCTGAAATGGCTGATCGTTATGGTCGTGGTTTTCGCATTTTTGCTAAGCATGGGTATCATGGAAATGGTTGTGGTGCTCATGAACAAGGGATAAAAGTTCCTCTAGAGACTAATTTTCACAATTATGCCTTTGGACTTGGCTATAATCCCTGCAAACGTACCAAAGCATCTAAAAGACCATCTCTCAATGTGAATGCTATATTTAGTAGTGATGATGATCTCACTTCAACTAAATCATCTTCTACTTCTATCAACTCTCATTCCCCTCATAAGGAAATCTTGGCAATGAACAAATCTCTTTATGAATCCCCTCAAATTTCTAAATCCACTTATGAATCTTTATCTCCTATTCATCATAAAGTCCTTTCCTCTAGGGATAAGGCTCTAATAAATTACACTCATCCCTCTTCTAAGATTTCATGTGACTTTTCTTCTTCAATTTTTATCATTTTATACATGTTTTTGATCTCACTTATAGTTGAGCATTTAACATGTCATATTCAAATACCTCATTCAATCTATCATGTCTTTAAATAACATTAATGGCTATTATGTTGCTCATCATTATGTGACATTGGTAGCTCATTTACTGGGGGCTCATTGTCATCATGATGGTACAATTTCAAGTGCAATCATATTTTTTTGAAGCAACATAATAGCCTAATTTTCTTGTTCCTATGGGGACAAGAGTGATTTCATACATCTCTTCTTTTGCTTATGTCCAAATCTCTCCCTAGAAGATTGTGTAAGTCCTTCTCATTGTCCTTATCCTTGGGAGGCAATGATCTTTCCTTATTTTTATCTAAGGATCCACTTTTTTCCTATTTCGTGGATGGTGTGAACTTTATTACTTGATGTTATTCCTTGTAGGCATTTGTTGTTTGTTCAAGGATTCTCTCTTACAAGAGGTGTAAGTCCTTGACTACAACCTCTTTTGCACTTGGTAAAATACATCCATAATGAATTCACTCTCCCAATTGGGTTAAAAAGAGCGTCATCCTTCATTAAGAATCACTTTCACCTCGCAAAAGAAGGAAGTATTGCATTCTTATTCTCTTCTTTGTCTTATTCTAGAAGATGTTATATTTGTCTAAGACAATTCCTCTCAGGGATAGATGTCTTTTGTACAAAGATCTCTTCTCCTCTAAGGATCTCCTTTACACATACTACAAGATATCCCTTTCCAACTATCTTATCCTTGCTTAAAGAGTGCAAAACTCTCTTGCTTGGATCTATGACATTGTTTCATTTTTGGGGTATCTTCTTTTGTGATGAAGGTAGGTATCCTTGTTCTACTTTGCTTATGACATAAACATTACACTTTTTGAGCAATGGGTCATTCTCGGAACCAGAGCACAGACTCTTAGAGCGAGATGTCTCCATTTTCCTTTTATGCAAGGTGATTATTCTCGGAACCAGAGCACAGACTCTTAGAGCGAGATGTCACGCTTTTGTACTATACATATACAAGTTGTAGCATACTCGGGCATAGACTCCTATGAGGTGCTTCTAACTTCCCTTACACACACATGCACGAGGTTGAGTGGAACTAGTGGCATAAGGCTAGACTTTCTCACTCTCCTCCCTTACATGGATCACCTAGATAGACTCTAGGGGCTAGTTTTCCATGTCCTTTTCCCATGGATCACCTAGACAAGATCTAGGGGCGAGAAGTCCATGTTTTCTCTCTCACTATTCTTCTCATGGATCACCAATGTGTGTATTCATGCTTTTTTCCTTCCTTTTCTTCTCTTTGCATTTTGTTTCCATTTACATCCTTCATCTTGCGTTAGAGAACTCTCAAATCCTCACACTCTTTGTTGTGTTGGAATTGAGATTTAGTCCTCTTTCTTACCAAATGATTCTCCATTAGTTTTTGATCTCATATCAAATCTTCTTGTGAGCATTTGTCATCAATATTCTTTAACAATTTGAAGTGGTAAACATGATACCCTGTTTCAACTCACTAAAATTAGCAAGCCGAAATAGGGGGGGGCATATAGCTACCCTCGAATTTTCATCACCTTCCTTAGTAAGCATTAGGTGATTTTGTGATCTAACGTGTGTTTTGTAGGGTGCGGTTCCTAACTGTGTACTGCAGATACCGCTGGGGGCTTCGTTCGACAGACTTATGGATATATCCTTTTTCAAATAATGTTTACTTTTCTGTACTTTAGCTTGCATATGCATGTAGTGTTCATATGACCGCTAAAGTGGGGGCTAAATGTAGCGTCGTAAATTGTACGCACTTGCTAGGGTGGTACAATTTCACACCTAGTTTAGCACCTGCCTTGGCGCATTTTGCATTTTGCATTGCATTTCCCCTTTAGCACTTAATTAATTAAATTAATTAGGTCTAAGGTCCTATTTTATCATTTCCTACATCATAAAGTTGGGCCCTTTCATTAAAGTGTGCCCTTTTCATTTTATTCCTCCAATACATCATTTAATCAAAAACCCTAATTAGGTCCTATTTTGAACTTGGGGGCTTGATTTCGGGGGTCAAAACATCTCGAAATCACCTGTAACTTCGGGATTCTCTCTAAAATCATCATATCCGACAGTCCTGAAAATTTGGTGAAAAGTTGTCGGGACCATGGCGCCCGGAGTGCAACATGGTCCCGGACATTTTTCCCGAAATTTTAGGAGCACGATCCAATCATAAAATAAAGCTTAACCCCAAGAAATTGGCGGGATATTCAATCTCTAGGTCGGCCAAAAGATGAAATTAAGACCTAGGGTTTCATATATAAGAGCTCTCTTTCTTCATTTGAAAGGATCCGAATTTTTGTTTTCAGGGGACCTTCTATGCAGTGAAAGAGCAGATCTTTGAAGACTTCAACAACATTCAACATCCTTTTATCAAGCATTTATCAATTTCATTCATCCATTTAGGGCTTGGAAGACATTGAAGAACAATAGGAGATTACCGACTGAAGATTGGCTTGTACTCCTCCCTTGAGGGTTGGGTATGATTTCATGTTGTTTTCATGTCTTTGCATAAGCTTCAATATATCCTTTATTCATGCTTTAGATCACTTTGCATCTTGATTTAGAGCATTTACATTATCATTTACAAGCCATTAGGGTTTACTTTCTAGGTTGCTCTAGTTTGCTTTCTTGCATTTAAGGACCTTGCACACACACTAGGTTTGCACACACAATACATTTTACAATACAACTTGGCTATTCGTGGAGGTGGAAATCACCGAAGCGGGGGTTTGACTAAGGCAAAACCCTATATAGCCGCCCAAACACCTTTTCAGATATAAGTGCAGGTTTCGGGACTCGGACGACGCTGCAAGTTACAGATCCGGAAGAAGCAGACGGAGACCAAACAACACACCAAATCTCAAAGCAAAAGACCAGGATAGGGGCGTGGGGCGCCCTGGTCCTGCCAGGACAGGGGCGCTGGGCGCCCTGGTCCTCCTGACAGACAGCATTTTCAGCATTTTTGACAGCTTTTCCAGAGTGCAAAACAGCAGTTTCCGGAGCAGTTTCAGGGGCAGAATCAGGACAGTGGCGCCCGCGCCCCTGTCCCGAACATTTTCAGTCAGATTTTAACTCCAGGTACGCATTTGCATTCTTGTCTTGTCCTTGTGTTTACAGCTTTCCATCATTTAAGTCCAATTCTGTAATCTTGTTATTAGTTCATACTTGCACTTTGGGGTTAGGGATTGAACTTGCATCATTTCATCTTTCAATTACAACAAAGGAATAGAAATCCTAATAGGTAGCCCGTGGCTCTCTCTTCCACAAGAAGAAGTAGCCAATTGTGTGATACCTCTAGGCTCTTTCGTATTCCACAAGCGTGTGGTTGAAAGTGAGATTAGGGCATGTTTGCTTAGTGTCACTTTTTCTCCCACACACCCTCGTGTAATCCCATCCTTAATCCATTCCTTTTTTCCCCTAACCTTATTAATTATCTAGTGAATATATCCTTAATCCATTCCTTTTTCCCCTAACCTTATTAATTATCTAGTGAATAAAAATATTATATAGTTTACAAATTTATGAGAATAATCTACTATAAAATGGTCTTCATAATATGACATTAAAGAGTGAACGAATTTAAGTGCCAAGTGTAAGACATTTATCCATTCCATTTTCCCCTAACCTTATTAATTATCTAGTGAATAAAAATATTATATAGTTTATAGATTTATGAGAATAATCTACTATAAAATGGTCTTCATAATATGACATTAAAGAGTGAACTAATTTAAGTGCCAAGTGTAAGAAATTTATTCTCTTTGAGAAATCTCTTATGGATCCTTATTTAATTCTAAAATTATACATTCCAATTATTTGCAACTTCTTCAAGGATTGACATTGGTTACTTGCACATTTATCATCCCTTCCTTTTAAATAGGTTTACCTCCATCTTCTTTCCACTTTGAACTTAGTTCCTTAGTTCAATATTAAATGAAGGTTAAGATTTCTTTTTAAATATTAGATTAGATTAAATTGAGTTCTTAAATACGAAATTCTAAAGTAGACATTGATGTTTAATTGATGATTTGGAAGATATTACATTTTAAACTATTGTTAGAAATAGAATCATCTTATTGTCTATCAACTAGTTAAATGTTCTGCTTGTTAAGCTAATAAAACTAGGAATTTTTTATATTTTTGGGTTCATTATTCTTGAAAAAAATTGGTATGCAATGATATTCAAAGATATGAACTTGCCTATTCTAGGCGTCACGTGAATTGGAAAGAAGATTTAGTAGATATTGGTTTGATGCATAATGATATTGCTGTTTTTTTTAGATATGTTATTTTAGACACTTAAAATTATCCTTTAATTAAATAAATTTCTATTGCTTTATTAATCTTAGTGTCTTCTATTAATTAAATAAATATTTTTATTTATTTAATTAATTCATTTGCCTCTTCCACTATTAATTAAATAAATATTCCATTTATTCAAGTAATTGACTAAGCCTCTTCTTTCTAATTGAAATACATATTTATTATTTATTCAAATCCCACCTCCTCTTCTAAATTAAAGAAAAAAAAATATTTATTTAATTTATCTAGCCCTTTCCTCTATTATTTAAAAATAAATATTTTTAAATTTAATTAATTCAATTACCTTTTTCCTCTTTTAATCCTAGCCATCTAGCTTGTTCACATGGACCATAATCTAAAATCATAGGCATGTGAAAAGTGTCAATTGTCTCTTTATTCACTTTGTGCTTTCTCCAAAGTCAACACACCTTTTAATCTCTAACTACCCTCAAATATTATTGATCCCCTTTCATCTATGTGATCACGATCATTCATCTTTAACCTCTTAATCTAAACCCTCCATTTTTAGGATGATCTCTATAAAAGAGGCTTCATCCCCTCATAACACACCAACACATTGCTTATCATACTTACATAATTCCATAATCATTCTAGAGAATACCTCATTACAAGCATACATTTTCACAACCACATCTATTCTTCCTTGATCTCTTGTGCAAGTGCAATACAAATCCAAGAGCAAATACTATCAAATACAAGATCATGGAGGATAGGAGAAAAATGAAGGCAAGTCTACATGGATGTAAAGGTATAGTCTTGTGTGTTTTAAATATTTTATTTACTTTGCATGATAGATCTCTAGTGAATTTGTGTTGAATTAGTTTTTAGATCTATGGTTAGTGGTTGGCTTGATTAGGGTTTACAAATAGATTCAAAATTTAACATTGTATGCGGGAAAAGTGGGCGAATAAAACTTAATATATGAAAATTTAATGAATACCAGTCCACACACACACACAGGACTTCTTGATGCAAGCTATGGAGTAACGTAGTGTTACTCAGCTTCCCAAGGAGGGTCCCATGGTTCTCTATCTCACAATGTCCCTCAAACCAATGTTTTGCTCTCAGATTACTGAGCAAAATGGTTTAGGGATGACAAATATGAGAACGAGAGAGATTTTTAACTGATTTTAGTATGAGATGTGTTATAAGCTAGGTATGATACTAAAATGCAATAAACTAGATGATAAGATGACAAGATTAGTATGAATATTATCCTAGCATACTATATTTAGTCTATAATTGAACTAAAATGATAAGGAACTTATTCTAATATGCATATTCATGATTAATTCTGATCTAAAGAGAGGCTAAATGATGAGCATAAAATGATATGAAAGCTTGAAACAATTTGAGCATAAGTGTGATGCTTCAAATTTGAAAGATGATTGTTAAAAATGGAGGAATGAGAGCTCTATTTATAGCACAAACAGGGCAATGGATGGTCAAGATTGAATGGCTTAATCAAAGGCCAAGTTTGAAAGTTGAGGATCCATGTGCACAATTGGCACCAATGAAATGGTGACAAGTGTCCACACAGAATTGGGTTGAAAGAAGAGGTTGGAGGCATTAAAGGCCTGAGGAGACCTCATGGTTATCTAAAGGCTAAGGGTCAAGTCTAAGTTAGGTTTACCCAATGGATTAAGATTTAATCTAAGGATAAACCTTTGTGCAAATGATTAAGAGATAATCCTGGTCAATGCATTAATGGCCTGATGAGACCCTTGGGTTGGATAGAGGTTGAGTCAAAACAAATGTTTTAACCATGTGGGAGGGTTTGAAATAACCATTAATGGTTATTGGAGACTTTGGGGATTAAGTGGTTGAAGGTTGGAAGCCTTCAATGGTTTTCAAAGACTTTGGGGGTTTTGGTGGTTGAAGGTTGAAAACCTTCAATGGTTATCCAAGACTTTGGGTCATTTGAGAAGTGACCTCCCTTTGCTTAGGGATGTGACAAAGTTTAGGGGAGGGTTAGGTTAATTAGAAGCATTTAGAAGATTCTAGAAGGGATTAGGAAGGGGTTTGGGATTTTGCAAGTGGATGGAGGGATAATAGGATTTAATTGAATCAAATGATTTTCATTCAATTTGGTTGTATTTGGAGAAATTAAATAAATTAGATTTATTCAATTTAGGATAACTATTTAATTAAATTTGAATTTAATTAAAAGTGGATAGGGGATTTAATTGAATAAAATGATTTATTCATTAAATGGATATAGTGAATTTTATTTAAATAAATTGAGTAATTTATTTAATAAAATAGAAGAATGTGGATAATTTAATTAAATTGGATTTAATTAAATAGAGAAATGAACATAAAATATTCATTTAGGAATATGGTCATTTTTATACGTCTACATTTTGCTCCTCTTTGAAGTGACATGTGTGCACATGTTATTTCAAAGAAAATGATACTTTATCATGATTTATGATCAAATGCAATTTTTGTTGTGTCGCTCTTTTGATTTGTCAGTCGTGCCCCAGATTTGATGTGATGTGTGATGCCCCCTCGGGAGATGAATCAATATTTTTTTTGGAAAATTTCTGATTTAAATTGATGACGTTCGTATGATGTGTAGGATTTCATGCGTGTAGTAAGTGTGTAAATTGATTCATCTCCTGATAAATTACAAATGTTTTGGCATAAGGGAGACCGCGACCATATTACAGGCCCAGTTAGCTAGCCCTAATTTCATTTTCCTCCTATAAAAGGGGAAAAGGGCTTGATTTAAAGTCATTTGTGCTTTGTTGACTTTGAAGAAAAGAGAATTTGCTCTGGAGAGAAAATTCCTATTCCCTATCACAGACACCGTTTCGAGCGCGTTCGGAGGTACCGGAGACCAGTAGCGCGTGGACCACCAGTAAGTCAACCCTTTTGACCCCTTTTTGATTTTTTATTTTGTCGTTTTTAGGTGTTTTTTGAATTTTCAAGTTCGGACAAATCATTTTAGCGCGTCTAGGATGTAGATTAGCGCATACGAAGTACACAGTAGTGCATAGAAGTCAATTTAGGGGTTGCGTCCGAAATAATTTTGGTAGCGCATAGGTCATCTGGGTTAGCGCGTCCACGTAGAATAGCGCAGGTAATGCATTTAGTAGAGCTTTGGAGGAACAAGGTAGCGCGTACGACTAACCTAGCGCATAGGAGTCGCAGAAGTTCGCATGAAGCAGGGAGTTTAGTGCGTAGGCATAACCTAGCGCATAGGGCTGAAAGGGTAGCGCCTAGGAAAAGGGGTTTAGCGCGTAGGATGAACCCAGCGCATAGGATGAAAAGAGGAGCGCTTAGGGAGGATAGACTAGCCCGTAGACAGAGTCTAGTGCATAGGGTAGTTTGAGTAGCGCAAGGGAGGAAAATATTAGCGCGTAGACAGTGTCTAACGCATAGGCTAAATTAGATAGCGCATGAGTAGAAAAGGGTAGCGCCTAGATCAAATCTAGCGCAGAAGGCAGATAGACTAGCGCGTAGGACAAGCAGCCTAGCGCGTGGGTCTGTTTTAGCGCATTTTAGGTCTGTTTTAGCGCATCCATGAAAATTTTGTGTTTTGGGCAGATTTTGAAAAGTTGTGTTTTTGCGTGCCTGTCGTGTTTGTGATGCATGTATCCAATATGAGTATTTGTATAACTTGTTTTGATGTGCAATTTTCCAAGTTATGTATAGATATCAAGCTGTTTGTGTTGATCAGAACATGATTATTTGCGTTGTCTGTTTTAAGTTCAAATGTGTATGAAAGCCTGAGTTGTTTTACAAGCCGATATGGGTTGGAAACTTGAGTTGTTTTACAAGTTTTGATATGGGTGGGAAACTTGAGTTGTTTTACAAGTTTGTGATTGTGGTACTTGAGTTGTTTTACAAGTTTTGATATGGTTTTTGAGAACTTGAGTTGTTTTACAAGTTGATATGAAATGATAGGATTTTGAACTTGATGTAGATGAGCAAATTTGTTTCATGTTTTTGATGTAAGTTTGATTTTGATATCTTTGTATTGATGTGGAAACTGATATTGGATATGTTTTGTTTGTTGATAGGAGCGATTGGGTATTGTGCAGTCGAGGGAGAGATTCCCGAGACCATGGACGCTGATACCACGTCTATCACAGGCAGACTTAGATATTATTGAGCGATGCGGATTGACCTCACTTCTAGATATGCCTCGGTTCACTGTGAACCGGGGACTGTTGACAGCTTTGGCAGAGAGGTGGCACAGTGACACGAACACCTTTCATTTTGCCACGGGAGAGATGACAGTGACACCAGAGGACTGCTATCGCATTCTGCGTATTCCTGTGGTAGGAGCTATATTACCCTACGAGCAGACGGAGGAGGGCGGCACAGAGGCACTGCGCCGTATATTCCATGATGAGAGTGTCTGCGGCTATGAGATACCGTGGCAGGAGTTCCTGGATTTAGATTATGCACCACTGCCATCTGTATTGGCAGGATTCATTAGAGGATTCCTTTGTCCTGATCGCAGGTCAAAGGGATTTTCAGTGGGATGGGGGCTGGTTCTGGAGCAGATGGTCACACAGGGCCAGAGATTTGCATGGGGGTCAGCGATGTTGGCCCACCTCTACAGGAGCTTGCACGAGGTAGTATACCTTGGATATGGGAGTTTATCAGCAGGGGTGACCCTATTACAGGTATGGTGCTGGGAGCACATTCCAGCAGCGAGGCCACTGGCAGACAGGGATAGGCCCGTAGGGGCGGCTTATGCTTATGGTTATAGAGGCCTAGTTGTCCAGCGTAAGCTGGGCAAACTAGAGCACTGGAGGAGGGTGTTCGACGATATAGATACGGTCACCTGGAGACCGTATACAGACTGTGAGGTGTAGGCTGAGGATGGGATGGAGATGCCTTTCATGTTCATGACGAGGTATCTGATTGGGAGGACTCCATTCGTTATAGAGCGGTTTCTGGTTACCCGAGTTTTGCGGCAGTTCGGGAGGCAGCAGGGGATTCCGCAGGGAGCGTGCTTGTACGCACGGCGGCAGCAGGATGTGGCCGATTGGGGGTCGACCATTGATAGTGCTGTGGCCATTGAGGAGTTTACAGGGTTGGCCGGACAGATCTGGGACTATGCCCCAGAGATACAGGATGCTGGGATGACAGAGGAGTTCCCTCGTTTATTTGCGGCTCGGGCCGTGGCTAGGATCTCAGATCCAGAGGAGATGAGACCGGCATTCGATTCAGATGGAGAGGAGGGAGACGGGGGAGATGATGGGGATGATGGAGGAGATGGAGGAGATAGAGGGAGGAGGAGAGGTAGAGGTGTGCAGAGGGCAGTACGACAGGGCAGGATTGAGAGGGGGAGAGGAGGATTGGCCATTGGGGCCGGGAGAGAGGGTAGAGTGACGGAGGTGCTGGCTGCAGTGGGAGGAGAGGAGGAGGTGGGGAGGCCAGTACAAAGGAGGAGGATAGATATACTCCCACCTCCAGTACCGAGGACAGGGCGAGTGGGAGGGGTTCCTCCAGCACAGGGACCACTGCGGGTTCGAGTGCCGGGTCATGTAGAGGATGCACAGATCCGGACCCTACAGATTACTGTGCAGCAGCTGCAGGCACAGATTTTGACTTATCAGCGGCAGATTTCGCAGCTGACCGTTGAGAGAGATACGGAGATAGAGCGGCGGGGTCGAGCGGAGGAGGCCTTGGCGAGTGTACAGAGAGCAGCGGCGGGTGGTGCATTGAGAGACACCCTGAGAGAGCTGACCTGGAGAGTACAGGAGGTCGAGTATTATAGGCGGCATTATGAGGATGCAGTGCCCAGAGAGCGACGTGTAGCGAGTTTTGCACAGTCGAGATCGAGTCAATCTCGAACTGCTGGGACACGGTCTGAGAGCTGAGGAGTGACAGGGCCAGCGAGACATGACCCTCCTGTAGATCCGGGGGCGAGTGTATCTGGAGCTAGGCAGGATCCTCCTGGAGATCCAGGGGCAGGTGCATCCGGAGCGAGACCATCACCATCAGGGGATAGTCACACTTGAGAGACATGGTCTCCATTGTATTTTTTGATTTTTGCATTCTTTGTACTGGACATATTTTTGAGACACATTTTGTAGACTTTGATCATTTTTTGAAATATATATATATATATATATATATATATATATATATATACGGAGCACCATTTTTGATCGATGTGATGTGTTTATGGATGCATTTTATGTGTGCTACTTCCTTTTATGTAATGATGTAATGCTTTCATATATGATGTATGTTTTTATATGCTATGAGATGTATCTTGAAAATGAGATGTATGATTTAATATGTTGTTATATGTAATATGAAATGATGTAATAATGATGTAATAATGATATGGGATAATAGTGTAAAATGATGTGCGACTAATTTGTAAAATGAAATGCAACTAATTGTAAAATGAAATGCAACTAATTGTTTTTTTAGAGCATCTCTCATTCTGTATTTGCCATCCGATATAACCATTTATTTGCTTTCTTTGTAAATATCATCATGGAGCTTTTATCGATTTGTGGATATGTTGAAAATTTATACAAGCATAACGGTATAATTGAACCATAATGACCTGAGTAAAATTTACATGATATTTGATTTTGCAAGATAGCACAAGCGTCAAGGTATAATTAAACCAGGACGACCTGAGTGCGTATTGCGTAAACATACAAGATTAGATCAGTTATATGCGTGAAATGGAATCAGGCCTTCAGTGATATGGATCACGTCTCGAGGCAAATATCCACACAATACAAGTGATCGTCTCCCAGACAGAAGACTAAGAAAATGTTGGAAGTTCCTCATGATCTCTGGCTGTGAAGCTTTTGATGAGATAAGGAAAAGATTCCAATTTATTTAAAAAGTTCAAAATGCAAAATAATCAAGACTTTAATGCGATAATGCAACATTTAGTACTTCAAAAAATCATCCATCCTTAAGTTTCTTGTGTATTGTTCGTGTTTGGTGTTGTTTGTGATGAAGCGTAGTTGTGTTTGTTGGATGTCCTGTGTCGGAGTTTTGCAATAGTTGGAATATCTTGAATGTTTGCAAGTGTTTGAATAATTTAATGTCCCTAGATGAGTGTTCCTCTGGATATGAGTATGTACAGTGATTTCCAAGCCATGGTGAAATGCGGTAGATGAATAACTCAGGATAGTGACTATGCTAAGTATGTCCTGGATAGATATATGCTAAGTGTCGGGCGATGGTCGAGAGTGTTTTGACGAATAAAAGGGCATGGATATAGATAAAGAAGCCGGTCTTTCACAAGGGCTCCTGTTTACCAGGTTTTCACCATTTGTTTTTATTGTACTTTGTATTTTTGCTTTTTCTGGATTTTTTTTGATTTTTTTGTTTGTTTGTTTTTGGCTTTTTCCGTGCACTAGGCTACCTTAAGTATAGTACTTCTTCAGATGAATGCTGTTAGTTGGATCATCAAGCACATCTCCTTCAGAATTTGTTAGCTGATAGGCACCTGATCCATAGACTGAAATGATGACATAGGGACCCAACCAGTTAGGTTCAAATTTCCCTTTCTTTTGTCTATCTTGCTGATTTCTTGGATTTTCTTTTAGGACTAGATCACCAACCTTGAAGTTGCGAGGAATGACCTTATGATTGTAGCTCCTACGCATGCGTTGCTGATATGCTTTGAGATGAGTATAAGCATGTTGGCATCTTTCATCTAATAGTTCCAGTTCTTGCAGTCGGTTAACTCGATACTCTTCATCGGGGATCAAACCTTTCAAAGAGACTCTAAGAGATGGAATTTCTACCTCCAAGGGTAAAATAGCCTCTGATCCATATACCAATGAATATGGTGTTGCCCCTGTAGGTGTGCGAATGCTGGTCCTGTAGGCCCAAAGTGCTGGATTGAGTTGTACATGCCAATCTTTGCCGGCATCATCCACTGTTTTCTTGAGAATTTTTAGGATTGTTTTGTTAGATGCTTCTGCCTGACCATTCCCTTGTGGATAGTATGGTGTAGAAAACTGATGTTGGATTTTGAATTTTTCACATAGTTCTTGCACATCTTGGTTTTTAAACGGTCGTCCATTATCTGTGACGATTGAACTTGGAATACCATATCTGCAGATCAGATAATTTAGGATAAAAGAGGCAATTTGTTTCCCAGTCACTGTGGTCATGGGAACTACCTCGATCCATTTGGTAAAGTATTCTGTTGCAGTTATAATGAACTTGTGTCCATTTGAAGATGAAGGATGTATTTTCCCTACCAGGTCCAATCCCCACTGACAAAATGGCCAGGATGTGGTAAATGGTTGCAGTTCCTGTGCTGGTGCATGTATCAGATTGCCATGGATTTGGCATTTAGGACATTTCTTGGCGAAATGATATGAGTCTTTCTCCATTGTAGGCCAGTAATATCCCATTCGTAGAATCTTTTTAGCAAGAGTAGTGCCACTCGAATGTGTGCCACAAATACCTTCATGAAGCTCGTGTAAAGCTGAATCAGAATCATTACGATCAAGACAACGAAGAAGAGTACCATCTAGACCTCGACGATATAAGGTATCAGCGGTAAGGGTGTAACGGGCAGCTTGTCGGATAAAGTTACGTTTTTGGTTATGGGATTGGTCAATGGGTAAGATATTATGCTTGAGATAGTCGTATATTGGTCCATATAATGGAGAATCTGAACCGGTTAAGGCATATATAACATGGGATTCAGAGTGGTCATAGGCGGGGGAGAAAAGTTGCTCTACCAGGAACTCATAACGACTCTGTTGTGCTGGAATTTGTAGTAATGAAGCGATTGTAGCCATTGCATCGGCTGCTTTGTTGTTCAACCTTGGTATTTGCTCAAAGGTGATGTGCACAAAATACTATTTGAAGTCATCCACCATGCGTTTGTAAGGTAGTAGCTTGTCGTCCTTTGTCTGATAGTTGTTGTTGATTTGATTGATGACCAATTGTGAGTCTCCATAGACTTTTAATTCTGTGATTTTCCATTCGACGACCATTTTGATGCCGATGACCAGTGCTTCATATTCAGCCACATTATTTGTGCATGGAAACATAAGTCTGTATGATTTTGGCATAGTGTGTCCTTCAGGAGTGATGAACAGAATGCCGGCACCTGAACCATGTTGAGTATAGGATCCGTCAAAGTATAGGGTCCATTGTTTAGTAGTAAGAACAAGTACATCCCTGTCTAGAAATTCAACCTCCATGGTTTGTTTGCCTGGTAGCGGTGCTTCGGCCAATTGATCTGCAATTGCTTGTCCTTTGATGGCTCGTCTTTCTGTGTATTGGATGTCGAATTCACTGAGAATCATGACCCATTTAGCCAATCGGCCTGTAAGAGCGGCTTTGCTGAGTAGATATTTGAGAGGATCAATTTTTGCAACTAGCTTTATGGTGTGTGCGAGCATGTAATGTCAGAATTTCTGAGATGCAAAGACTACTGTTAGGCAAGCTTTTTCAATAAATGTATAGTTGAGCTCATAGCCATTCAATGTTCTACTGATGTAGTATATGGCATGTTCCTTTCCCTGTTGATCTTCTTGTGCCAATAGTGCCCCCAGTGAAATATCTGTTGTTGAGATATATAGAATAAGTGGCTTTCCGGCAACTGGTGGTACTAGAACTGGTGGATTCATCAGGTACTGTTTAATTTGGTAAAAAGATTCTTCACACTTAGCCTCCCATTTGAAGGGTACATTTTTGTGTAGCAAATGGTTAAATGGTAGACTTTTATCTGCTAGCTGAGCGATGAATCGCCGGATTGATTGAAGTCGTCCCTGTAGAGATCTGAGTTGACTGATATTTCGTGGTGGTGGCATTTCCATGATGGCTTGTACCTTTGCTGGATCAACTTCAATACCTTTAGCTGAGACTATGTAGCCTAGTAACTTGCCTGATGTAACCCCGAAGACACACTTCTTAGGGTTGAGTCGGACTTGGAATTTCTGCAATCGATCAAAGATCTTTGTTAGGATGCCGAGATGTTCAGCTCTGGTGAAGGATTTTGCTAGTAAATCATCCACATAGTCTTCCATAAATGTGTGCATCATATCATGGAAGATGGTTGTCATTGCTCTTTGATAAGTGGCCCCTGCATTCTTTAAGCCAAAAGGCATGACATTCCAACAGTACGTCCCCCAAGGATAGGTGAATGCTGTTTTATCTTGATCTTCAGGAGCTATCTTAATTTGGTTATAACCTGAGAAACCATCCATTAGTGAGAGCATTGCATGGCCTGCTGTGAGATCTACAATTATATCAATACTTGGCAGAGGAAAGTCATCCTTTGGGCAAGCTTTATTGACATCTCTGAAGTCAGTACATATTCTTATACTACCATCTGGTTTTGAGACTGGAACAATGTTGGAAATCCATTCTGCATAGTCAATAGGTCGAATGAATCCGACATCTAATAATTTCTTTAATTCTGTTTTGACCATGAGTGCTATCTGTGGATTCATCTTTCGTAGTTTCTGCTTGACGGGCTTGACTCCTGCAGAGATGGACAAGTGATGCATGATTAAGTGTGGATCTACTCCGGGCATATCAGCATATGACCAAGCAAAGTTGATTTGTTGTTCTTTAAAGAAGATGATGAATGCCAATCTTTCTTCTTCTGTTAGAGATTCTGCAAGATGTATATTTTTGGCTGCTTCTGTAGTACCAATGTTGATTGATTGAGTGGGCTCAATCAATATGGGCGATCGCTCATGAAAGTGCTCAGGAAGAGTGTCAAGTCTCCCATCGTGAGGTGCCTTAAAAAGGTTTTCACCCTCCGATACGTCCTTTATTTTTACTTTTTTATGATCCAGAGCTGCCATTGACTGGTTTTCAGCATTAGATCCGTCATTTGATGTATTTTTGCGACTGAGAGACTTGGCACTCCCTGATTGACAGATATCATTATTTCATTCACTGGTAGAGCCTGTTTCCGGATTTACGGTACATAGGAAATGGACAATAGATGCATCATCTGGGAAAATAGGTATATCAATTGTTTCAGGTTCGTTCCAGTTGATTAGATCAGGAAAGACAAGTGGTAATGAATCATGGGGTGGGTCAAGTTCAGCTACTGTGAGTGTTAGGATAGAGTTGTCATCGTGATGGGTCTTGTTTTTAAAGAAGTCTAAGGTTTTCTCGAGGTCTTCGATGGTATCATCTTCTACATAGACTTGTTCGTAATAATTCTGTTCGCTTTCCTGAACGTCATAGATATGTTGTGGTCCAAATTCAAGAGGTCTATCTTCTGCGTTATGTTCTTCTTGAGAAACGAATATGAAATCAGCATCATCTGGGATATTTGTAGTAGTATCGGAGCAAGAACCCCATTCATATTCATTTGAATCTGTCTCATAGGCATCATCCCAGATTCTATCTGTGCTGTAAACAGAGGTGTTGTACGATGAAAACAAATCTTTGATGATGGATACTATTTTGATATTCTGTGTTGATTCTGTATCCGATCCGTCTTCTACAGTCTGGATTTGTTCATAGATTGTGCTTCCTCGGGGAGGAATGATGGTTTCTTGTGATGATATGATTTGTTCTTGAGCCATTGGTGTGTGAATATGAGCCACTGTTGCAGAGATGGCCTTCTTATGATTCAAAAGCTTTCCCTGATGTATCTTCTGATCTTGACGTTCTCTTGCCTTGCAGATTGTTTCTGCTGATTCAAAGAGAGCTTCCTGCCAGGATTCTTCCTTGTATTTCTTCTTTTCCTTCCATTGAGGTTTTGCATTTATGTGTGGCGGCCTTTTCAATAGGAAAATGAATTTAGAACCCAATCCTGCTTTATTTCTACTAGGTTGTGAAGGAAGATCTATAGGTTCCGTAACTCCTTCTTGGCATTTCCCAATAGGTCCTTTGCCGCCATATCCCATTTGTTTCATGATCAAGTAGCCTTTTCCATACAGGTGCGTTGGTAGAACAATGTCTAGAGCGGCCGCTCTATTAGCTTCTTCTTCATCTTTGTATAGCCAGTTAAGAACATCTTTATCTTCTGATTCATGTGCTAGAGTTCCCAATTGGATGAAGGTACCATCAAATTTAGTTATGGGCTGAGTTGCCAGATGTGTTGATTTAGAAGGTAAACCATGGGATCTAGGTGATGTTGGCAATCTGGTCAAACATAAAGGCTCCATAGAGTATTCGCCCATGCCTTGGTCTTTGATTTGCATTTTCTGTTTGAAGGCTCCCCATAAGGAGTTGGATTTTACTGTTGGTGGATCAGATGTTGAAGACCGCTGCTTTTCTCTGTTATAAGGAACCAAACTGTCTTGGGCTGCCCCCATTGCATTGCAATGTTGAAATGGATTGTGATCAGCTGATATGGAGATTTCCTGTCCATCATAAGGAAATTTGACACACTGGTGATATGTAGAAGGTACTGCTTGCATTTCATGTATCCAGGGTCGGCCTAATAAAATATTGTAGGTGAGATCAATATCTAAGACTTGACATATAGTATCTTTTTGCACTGGTCCTACCTGAATAGGCAATATCACTGTTCCTTTAGAGGACCTTTCCTCATCATCATATTCTTTTATGGTAATCTTTTTACAAGGATCAATAGATTCTTCTGAGAAGCCTAGTGCACGGATAAGCTTTAAAGTACAGATATTAAGGCCGGCTCCTCCATCTATTAAGACTCTTTTGACACGGTGTTTGCAAACAATGACTTCAATATGTAGAGGGGTATTATGCAGATGACTTAATGAAGTATTATCATGCTCTGAGAAGGTGAGGTTATGAGTTTCTATCATGTGGGCTACCATAGCTTGGAATCTGTCTGTATCCAGATTTTGAGGTACATTTGTTTCTAATAGCGCTTGCTCCAATATGTCTTTGTGTCTTGGAGACAGTTTCAACAATTCCAGGATAGATATCTGAGCCGGAGTCTTGCGCAGTTGATTAACTAAGTCGTATTGGATCTTTGGTGTGGTAGTTGGAGGTGTAGTATGTCCCTTCAAGACATATTTCTGAGTCCGGGTTGTTACATTGACAGATTCATGATCACGTTTATCTCGAATGGTTATAACATTGACTTGATGGTCTTTAGCTGATATGTGATTGATTGTATTGTTGTAGATGTGATTAATACGAGCTCCATGTGTATCATTTGAAGTTGATGCTCCGTCTTTGTTATAATTTGGAAGAGGATCTTTGAAGGCTTCGTGATCATTATTTGTTTTGAGACCATCCACTGTTAAGTCACCTCGATCAATCATGTCTTGGATTATGTGTTTCAATTTCATGCACTCGTTTGTTCTATGACCTTTGTTGCGATGAAAATCACAATAGTGTGAATCATTCCACCAAGGTGGTTTGATTGGGGGTTCATAATTGTTGATTGGAGGTAAAGAAAGAACCTTGTTTGCCAACAGTTCTCTGAATGCGGACTCTAATGATTGGCCCAATGGTGTGAAGATACGTTTATGGAAGTTATTGGTGTTGTTTCGTGGATTGTTGTTAGGCCCTGGATTCAGGTTTTTGTTTGGATTATCGTTGGCGTTGTTGGTATTGAGTTGTCCTTGAGCATTGTTTGGTGCACATGTGTTGGCACTGGGAGTAGCATTTTTAGGATTTTTCGTATTTTGAGTATTTCCTGATAAGGCAAGCACTGGCTGTTTAGATTTGGGATCATATGATTCATTGTTGCCTTCGTTTTTGTTTCGAGTCCAAAATTGAGTTTTGTCCAAATTAGTGTTGTTTTGGTTATTGTAGTTTGATGAGTTTGTTCCTTCTTTGTAGAACTTGAGTGTTCCCTTTTTGACACAAGCTTCCTCTACTTGGATGCCATTTTCGATCAATTTGTCAAAAGATGATATGCATTGAAGTTTGAGTCTGTAACTCATCTCACCATTCAAGTTATCAATGAAGATTTCCATTTTCTCTTTTTCAGGAATATCTCGAGGGTATCTTGATACCATGCGTCGCCAACATTGAAGGAATAACATGAATGTTTCATTGTTTTTTTGTTTGGTGTTGCAAATATCTAACATGGTTATGGCATGTTGGATGTTGTAAGAATAATGGGTGATGAATTTGTTAACCAATTCGTCAAATGATCTAACAGGTGGTGTAATCTTAGATAACCATTCCATCGTTTGCCCTCCCAGGCTTCTTGGGAATAACCTCATCAGATAAGTGTCATTATGAGCAAATTCAAGACTCATAGTACAAAATTCTCGAACATGATCTCGAGGATCACCTTTTCCATCATATTTATCAAATTTGGGAATGTCTGAGTTTGGAGGAAAAGGTATCATGTTTAAGCTTCTGTCAAATGGATAAGGACAGATTTCGTTTATAGAAAACCGCACTGTTGTCCCTTGTTGCATATCGTGTATTTGTCTTTGCAACATTTGCATTTGTTGAGTAAGAGCAACCAAGGGCGCATTATCTTGCCGAGGGAAGAGTTCTTCCCTCGTATTTGTTCTTAACTGAAAAGGTGTAGTAAATGGTATGTGTTGTTCTGGGGTTTCGAACACAGGTACTCGCATTTCTGGTATATGTTGTTCTGGAATATGTTGTTCAGGTATGCGAGTCTCTTCTTCCCTTTGTTGTTCTTGATATGTATATTGTTGAGATCCTGTTTGAAAGACGTTTGCATCAAAATCTTCAGGAAGTTTGACGCCTTTGCTTGTAAGCATGAGTAAATATTTTTCCTTGTCATTTTCCATGAGTTTTTCGATGAGTTTTTGAAATGAAGGATTTTCTTGGCATTCCTGAAGAATTGCGTCAGTAATTTCAGGATCTTCTGATGGTGGAACTTCAAAAGGATTTGATAATCGACGATTCATACTTGATTCCGCGGGTGTCTCGCTTTGTTTGTTTCGTTGAGAGCGAGTGATAGGCATTTTAATAAAAACTTTCAGTGATGAAGGGAACAAAGTCCTCGTTGATATTTTGTTCTGGCGTTGTTGGTTCTGGTCTAGATGTGTTATATGTGATGCATTCGTCGGGCAGGAATGCTGGATTGATCTTTCCTCCGTGGTTTATCTTTTGATTAAAAGCAGACTTTTGACAGTATGCTCTTGTTTTCAGGGGTTCTTTGTCAAATTCGCTGGATTTGTTTTGGATATAACGTTTGACGTGATGAAGAAATACCCGATGGGATTTGAAGAGTTGACGATTGATGTATAAAAATTTATTTCTCTTGATGAATTTGGAAAAGCTAGGTTGTTGTTTCTTCAACGTGATGTTGCGATAGAGGTTCTTTCTTCTCAAAATGAGGGGATCAGTCATGCATGAGTGATCAATGATTTCCTTTGATTTGTTTGGATTTAGTTGATGCTTGTTTTGAAAATTTCAAATTTTACTTTATCAGAGTGAAGGCTTAGCTATCCCTTCACGATAAAGTGTGTCAAATGATATGGATAAGAAGTTTCCCGATCTGGAAACTAGATTTCGACAATTTGAAAATTTTTAGACAAGTGTTTGTGAGATAAAAATCCGTAAGATGGTAAAGGATTTGATTGATACTGATGATGAAAATGTTCCAGATTATGATAGGAAAGACGTCTTCTATTGCTCGATTCGTTTTCGGATTCCGACAACTTTGTTTGACACAAATTTGACTTGAGAAATAGTTTTAATGATTTGTTTTTGTCACTCTGGTTTGATAAAGATGTGTTTTGATGAAAAACTGTTTTCAAAATATTTTTGAGATGTTCAAAATTTTTGGTTTTTCAACTCTCTGTTTTTCTCCTTTTTCTCACACGCTAAAACAGGTGTTCAATGCGCTACTGAATTTTCCCTATGCGCTAAAATTATTTTTCCACGCGCTACTCTGCCCCGGGTTACGCGCTAAAAGATTGATGCTGAAATTTTTTTGTTTTTGACTGTGAAATATGCACGCGCTAGACTGGGTTTTACACGCACTGACTGGTTTGGCTAATGCGCTAAAACATGATTTCGACGCGCTAAGCTGTTTGCTTTATGCGCTAAAACAGGCTGTTTTGAAATTTGCTGTGAGGTTTTTGGGAAAACTACGCGCTACACTGTGTCGTCTACACGCTATTTGTTTCTGTTAATGCGCTAACTTTGGATATCTACGCGCTAATTTTTTGCTTCCACGCGCTAGAATATGTGTTGTACGCGCTAAAAGATGGCTCTCTGTTTTGCTTTGCAGTTGAAACGCTACTATTTTTCTTGCACGCGCTATTTCGTTCTGTGGATGCGCTAAACTAACTGTTTGACGCGCTAAGATGTTGCTCTTACGCGCTAAACTGCCCTGATTTTTCCTTTTGTTGTTTTTGTAATGTTTTTGACTTTTGTTGAGTGAATTTTTAAGTGTGATGGATGATTTTCTAAAATACGAAATGCAAACACGACACACAAAGTACAATCATTTCACTTAATCTAACAGAAAGTGTATGTTCTGTCGAGGATGTGTTCAAATCCCCAATGTTTTAACAGGTTGGATACAAGATAAACACTTCAGAAAGACTCTTTATTCAAGGGTCATAAGCAACATCATAGCCCACTAGTCTCGATACTCCGTCAGCTCAAACAGCCGTGTCACCCCCTAGAGGGCGCCCGTTTTTTTGCCTTTTGCCAGAAGTTAACCCAAAGTGAATTGCTTCACAGTTGAGTAGTTATCTTGGGAGATATATGGTGAGTAATCTTGGGGGCGGATTCTTCCCCACCCTTGCACTATGATGTTACAAATGTTTGGATACTGACTCAGCTCAAAGTTTCTAATGCTAAGGTTTTTAATCAGACTTCCCGTTCGGCCGTCAGTGATAAACTCCCTCATGAGGCTTCCCAACCTTTAGAACAAAGGCTTTACGTATCTCGAGGATACTGGGGGAAGGCTAATCACTGCGCGCAACCGTTGAAAAGGACTTTCGTCACTTTCCACATTTGATTATAGTGGGTTGGAATTCTTGGCGTTAAAGCCGTTCCCCACTTAGGTCGTTCCCTTCACACCGGCCATAAACGGCTTTAAGAGTTGATTGCAACTCCTCGGGAAGGCAGGCCTGCTAAAGGATTTATTGCTTGAAATACTGAAAACATAAGAGTGGTTTGGCTTTTTGGTCACCCAGTTAAGGGGAGAGCATATACCTTCCACTTTCGAGACAAGGCAAATAGGTTTGTTCTTTTTAACCTCCAAGACAATAATTTGCTAACTTCTAATTGGAGATGTTGCTCCAACAAGCATGGTTTTTTTTTTTTTTTTTTTTAATCCTTTATAGCAATAATTATCTAATCTATGGAAAATAGATCGTCAACAAAGCAAATTTCGACTTTCGGAGGTCAACAAAAGAAATACGTTTTGCTTTAAAAGCAAACTTCCTCGCTCTACCTACAAGAAAATTGTTAAAAATCCTGCAAAATAACAAGAAGGCTGTTAGTTTGTTTTCGGGGGACTTCCACAAGTCTAAATTTTTGGAATTCGGTTACAAAATCTTTTTGTTGTTTTTTTTTTTGTGATGCGCTACAGAACAAACTGTACGCGCTACAATACTCGGCGGATGCGCTACTGTTTCTTTCATGTGCGCTATTCTGTTTCTCGAATGCGCTATTCTGTGTGTCAGATGCGCTAATCTGTGGTTTGATTTTCCCACGGTCTGTTGTGCAGGAAAATTTTTGAACTTTATGCGCTAACTGTTTGTTTCAAAGCGCTGTAATATGAAGTTTATGCGCTAAAATATGGAGCGGATGCGCTAATCTGTCTGGTATACGCGCTAATCTGTGTTTCACCGGCGTCGACACCTACAGGAAAATTTCTCAAATACTCTTATGCGCTAAGGAACAGTTTTAACGCGCTAAGACAGGAAGCACACGCGCTAAACAGTAGGCTAGAAGCGCTAAACTGTTTGGCGGATGTGCTAAAATATCTTTTAGACGCGCTAATCCTAGTTTCCCGCGTACCTGCAAAAGTCTTCAAATTTAAAAAAACGATAGGTTATTGGGGTTCGGGCCCCACGGTGGGCGCCAGAAATGTATGCGGGAAAAGTGGGCGAATAAAACTTAATATATGAAAATTTAATGAATACCAGTCCACACACACACACAGGACTTCTTGATGCAAGCTATGGAGTAACGTAGTGTTACTCAGCTTCCCAAGGAGGGTCCCATGGTTCTCTATCTCACAATGTCCCTCAAACCAATGTTTTGCTCTCAGATTACTGAGCAAAATGGTTTAGGGATGGCAAATATGAGAACGAGAGAGATTTTTAACTGATTTTAGTATGAGATGTGTTATAAGCTAGGTATGATACTAAAATGCAATAAACTAGATGATAAGATGACAAGATTAGTATGAATATTATCCTAGCATACTATATTTAGTCTATAATTGAACTAAAATGATAAGGAACTTATTCTAATATGCATATTCATGATTAATTCTGATCTAAAGAGAGGCTAAATGATGAGCATAAAATGATATGAAAGCTTGAAACAATTTGAGCATAAGTGTGATGCTTCAAATTTGAAAGATGATTGTTAAAAATGGAGGAATGAGAGCTCTATTTATAGCACAAACAGGGCAATGGATGGTCAAGATTGAATGGCTTAATCAAGGGCCAAGTTTGAAAGTTGAGGATCCATGTGCACAATTGGCACCAATGAAATGGTGACAAGTGTCCACACAGGATTGGGTTGAAAGAAGAGGTTGGAGGCATTAAAGGCCTGAGGAGACCTCATGGTTATCTAAAGGCTAAGGGTCAAGTCTAAGTTAGGTTTACCCAATGGATTAAGATTTAATCTAAGGATAAACCTTTGTGCAAATGATTAAGAGATAATCCTGGTCAATGCATTAATGGCCTGATGAGACCCTTGGGTTGGATAGAGGTTGAGTCAAAACAAATGTTTTAACCATGTGGGAGGGTTTGAAATAACCATTAATGGTTATTGGAGACTTTGGGGATTAAGTGGTTGAAGGTTGGAAGCCTTCAATGGTTTCAAAGACTTTGGGGGTTTTGGTGGTTGAAGGTTGAAAACCTTCAATGGTTATCCAAGACTTTGGGTCATTTGAGAAGTGACCTCCCTTTGCTTAGGGATGTGACAAAGTTTAGGGGAGGGTTAGGTTAATTAGAAGCATTTAGAAGATTCTAGAAGGGATTAGGAAGGGGTTTGGGATTTTGCAAGTGGATGGAGGGATAATAGGATTTAATTGAATCAAATGATTTTCATTCAATTTGGTTGTATTTGGAGAAATTAAATAAATTAGATTTATTCAATTTAGGATAACTATTTAATTAAATTTGAATTTAATTAAAAGTGGATAGGGGATTTAATTGAATAAAATGATTTATTCATTAAATGGATATAGTGAATTTTATTTAAATAAATTGAGTAATTTATTTAATAAAATAGAAGAATGTGGATAATTTAATTAAATTGGATTTAATTAAATAGAGAAATGAACATAAAATATTCATTTAGGAATATGGTCAGTTTTATACGTCTACAAACATAAATAGTTATAAATTAGATGTTTGTTTCTATATTTAAAAAGGTTTCTATTCACTTGAAAATTAAAATTGTAAAAGATTACTTTAATATATTTTTCAAAAAACTTTTCTATTCTCCCAATTACATGTTTTATTGAAAAAAAATAAAGAGTTGATTTCCGCTTGAACCAATTTACTAGCAAATCATCAAATCATCTCTTTCAACAAAATATGAGAAAGATAAATCATTCATAAGAGTAGGAAATAAAAAACACCTACAAGCATTCCAAGGCACGATTTAATCAAATTATTCCATGTCATTGATTCAAATTATACTTTCCAAGATATTATTGATGGTTTCTCAAATTTTCTATATATATTGCACTTCTTTGACATTAGTATATTCCACTCTATCTCCTTTTCAATATTTTATTTTGGCTTCAATAGAGTTCTAGGTATGAAAAAAGTAGCACCAAGGAAAATCAATAACATGTTATATATTGTGTCTGAGATAAAAATATATAGTCAAACATCATATTGCTCAAGGAAGAAGAAATTTAATCTCAAGTGACTATTCTACTTCCTATTGAAGTGCTTATCTCAATTTAGTTTCTCACTATAGATATGGACTTGTGGAACCAAAATCAAGGTTGAAACAATATCTAGGTGTGGACTTGTTATAATATAGATCTCTAGCTTAATCAAAGTTCATGTATCTAATCAAATCTAAACCGTTTCCTATTACATAATGAATCATGTAATGTGAGTTTTGTGTATGTAGTGTAGAATGTGTTTGCCACCTTTTTATGAAAATTATGATGCTCCATTATGAAGTGTGAAATAATTTCAAGTACAAATAAAATTTTGGGGCATGTATGAGTTGAGTAAATGAGGCATTGATGATAAAAAGTTGCATCAATAACTGGTGTGTAACACTTTGCCTCAAGCTTGACTCCAAACAAAAAGGGTGTCGATGCATGCATACAATCAGCAATGTGAAAATGAGATACAATCGACCATGCCTCAGTTTTTTTTGTTTTTTGTAGTTTTCTTATAATTTGTTTTTCTCATTTTACACACACATATATATCTTTTATTTTGATGTCTATGTGTATATATTCATTTATATAGACATTATTTTTCTTTTATTTGTGTGTAGATTTTCTTTTAGTTTTCTATATTTTTTGTTTGTGGGGTGTACTTTTGTTTCGGTAGGTTTTTATATATATTTTTCTTGTGTTGGCTTATTTTTTCTTTTGTCTTTATATATATATATATATTCCTCTTTATTTTTTATTAATTTCTTGATTGTTTTTGTTTTTCTTTGGTATTTCCTTTCTTTGTGTTAGCTTTAATTTTAATTTTTAATTTTTGATGCTATTCTTTAGATTTGTATCCTCTAGCTTTTAGGTGGTCTTATAGGTTTTTGATTTTTCCCCCCTTTATTTTTTATTTTTTCTAGTATTTTGTCTCCTTTGATCCTTGTGTCCTCTCCTTCACCACATCTCTTTTTATTCTCCTTCAAATCTGCTACTCATTATTTTTCATCTCCTTGGAATTCTTTTACATCCTGATGATGAATCATGGTGTGTGATTCGAAATGATGATGATAAAAATACTTACACAATCGAATCTAGAAAAAAAAATTAAAAGAATATAGCATGGATTGTGGAAATCTCATAGCATTAATCATGGAAAATCTATTAGACGAAGCAATCTTGAATCTAAAGATGATAAATGAGGTACTCCTTGTAATACTTTGTCCATAAGTTTATTGTTGAAGATCTCTTTGTATATGTGTAATGAGATTCCTAAACTATATGTAATTTCACCATATTCCTGAACTATTTTGTGTGAAAATATTCATCTATTTAGTACAAGTTATTAGTAGTTTTAGCTTTGAATTGTGATTTTTGTTAATTCAAGTGTATGTAGCTATGTGCTCAAGAATTGGTTGTCTAACTTATAAAATCTAGTTTTGTGTATAAAATTTTCAATTTAGCTTTTCTATGCAAATACTTTCTTGTGTCTAGATTTTGTAGCTTCAAAGTGTGTGTTTGTGTCTCACCTAGAATTTCTTTTCTTAACACAAACTTTCTTTCTTTTACATTTTGTACTTTTAACATAATATCAACCATGCACTTATGATATAAGTCTACTACTTTTTTCATGAGAAAAAAATGATCAAGAAAAAACTCAAGCAAAGGGAATCATCAATTGCAAAATTCACAATTGAAAAATGTTACAAATCCTTCCTTTAATTAACTAAAAGCACATATGTAATACAATTTTTTTTCAAATATTTCAAACAATATTGTATATATCTCAAAGTTATATACAAAATTATATAGACAGTAAATAATAAGTCTCCTTAACATGATAAATTACACATAATTTTTTATTGGTGTACTAACCCTTGCAACTTTTTCCAATGCAAGTCTTAATTACACGAGACAACCCTACAATAACATCATGACCCATTTATGATCAGCACAATTTGTAAAATAATAATAAACTATCAACACACCAAAAATCAGATAGAAATGAAAAGTGTCAAAGTTACTCATTTTTCCAAATTTCAGAACCCTCTTTTTCACTTAATAAAAAACTCAAATTATAATACAACTGTATATTCTTTTCGTTGCTCACTTTTTATACAACTGTATGCTTAGACTTGTTCTTCACCATCTATGATTAATATCAAACCCTATTTCTGCATAATAAGATATTTGAGCTAGCTATAGAAAGTTCCAACAGTACAACTATATATAAAAATAAATTTAAAATTATATGTAGCTGCAACAAGCAGCAGCTTTGGGTAATTCTAAAATATATAACCAAACGTAGCTTTTTGTAAGGAAGTCAATGGCACATTAAATGCAAAAACTAAGTGTGCAAAAAGCTGAGTTGAAGACATGACGAAGGGAGGGACGAAATTAAGTCGACACGATTACAACACATCACTGTCGAATTTACGGCTAAACGCATGTTACGGGCTTTGCTAGCCATGACGCGAACACAGCATCCTTAATAATTCATCTCCTTACCTATCTAATCTCTCAAACCCAACATAGTTTGAAGTGGACCTCACATCCAACTGTTAGCGTCCTCAGCGTCGCCAAGTGGAAAAAATATACAAAAGTGGCCCTCATGCTCTCCTGCTTATAAAACTCCTCGCACAACGTTTCTCATACTTGTCTAAAGTCTTCTCCTTCTCAGTGGACCAATTCTCTTGTCAAGCATAGGCATAGCATTATGGATGCACTTTCAGTAGATGGGCTTGTAAAGATTGATCATGTTCATGACCCGGGAAGAAGAAGAGGCAGATCAGTGGAAGAGGAGTTGGAAGGCTTTTTACGAGTTTACAAAGACGGCTCAGTCGACAGATTCTCCTGCGTTGTATCAGATGTGCCCGCATCGGAAGCCCCACAAGACCCCGTGGCCTCCAAAGACGTTGTAATGGACTCCCGCACTGCTCTCTGGGCTCGCTTCTACCTACCCAGAAAAGCGGTTTCCCCACTTGGAAGCAGATTGCCTCTTCTAATTTACTTCCACGGCGGAGGCTTTGTGCTGGGCTCCCCAGCCTGGTCTATTTACCATGTCTTCATTTGCAGATTGGCTTCTCAAACAAATTGTCTGGTGGTGTCGGTTGGCTACAGGCTGGCCCCTGAGCATCGTCTTCCCGTAGCGTATGACGATTGTTTCACTGCCGTCGACTGGATCCGCCGCCAGGCAAAGCAACACTCTCACGATTCATGGCTCTCATCCTACGCCGACTTCTCGCGGTGCTTTCTAGCCGGCGATAGTGCGGGAGGTAATATTGCACACCACGTGGCAGTGCGGTGTGGGCGGACGGATATGAAGCCGGTGGAGATGAGAGGAGTGATTCTTCTTCAGCCCTTCTTCGGGGGAGGGAAAGTGGAGACGGCGGAATCGGACCCAAACCTGTCGCAGCGATGGGTGGAGGTGTTTTGGAAGCTGTCGTTGCCGGTGGGAGCGAAGAAAGATCATCCAGCATGTAATCCGCTGGCTGAGGCGCTGGACGATGTGAGTTTACCGCCAGTGATGGTTTGCATATCGGAAAGAGACGTGCTGAAGCAGAGGAACATGGATTACTATCATGCCCTCAAAAATGCCGGAAAAACGGCGTTTTATGTTGTTTTGAAGGACGTGGGTCATGCCTTCCAAGTGCTCAATCCTCGCTCTCAACGGATCCCCGATCTGATCAAAGTTATGTATGACTTTATTAATGAGAGCAATCCGTGCACTTAATGTGCAGCTCTACTTCTTAGATCCACCTTACAATTGTTGTTGTTGTTGTGAGAATTCCACTTTCCACCTGTAGCTTGTTATTCCTGCGATTCCTTGGCTGCGTAAGAAACCATGATGATAGAAGCAAGGCCATGGACACTAGTTTGTTCCGATAAGGACAAAACTATTCGTACATAGAAATAGTATAACGAACTGTAACATGATAATGCTTTGTAAGATGATTACGCATTCTCTCAAATATTTCTTCCCATCGATCTAGACGCTACAGGATACTGCTTTGTAACGTAATAATGCAATCTTTTAATGGTCTACGGCTTTGTCATTTAAGACTAGGTATGTCATTTAAGGCTGTCATTTTATACAACAATTGATAATAGCTAGTTGAGATCAATTCAACTTCAAGCCATAATAAAAGTTAAATATTAAAAAATGAGGTTCAAGTTTGCCCAACAATCTTAATCTATCGTCAAGATTACATCTAGATAATTTTACACGGGAATGTGAAAATCATTATTAAGGAACAGATGTGGATAGTCAATTTTGGCATAAAAATATGTAAATTGAGATTTAGACATTTGCATAGGGGATAAAGGTAAATCAAGTTTAAAATTAGTTATGAAAATTGTTAGTGTACATATTTTGTTCTATCTTGATTGGCATATGAACTAATATGAATTATACATATCAAATTATTAAATTAAATAAGTGTACTTATAAATGTTATAGATATGGATAATATTGCTCTCACTTTCTATGTCATCATAGTTTCATCTTTAGATTTACATTGACCACATTTCATCAATACTATTTATTAAAAATTGAAACAAGCACAAATAACTTCACAATACTATCAACGAGCAATGCAAAAATAAAAGATACAAGACTCATTAGAAGTTATTATAATCTAAAGAGATGAAGTGAGAGATGGTGTACGTGGTTCTTGAAGAACAATTATAACCAACAAAAGAGGTGAATAAGGATCCTTAAATTGAACACTAGTATCATGATCTTAATGATAAAATATGACATATCAATTCTAGTAAGTCATTGTTATCATATAAGCATGGTGTGGAATGCCTAATGAGCTACTATAACTATGAAAACATTGTGTGAGAAACCTCAATAGACATTATAACCATGATCGAAAAAGTCATCCATTATATAATATGACCCCCTCAAATATATTGTACACAAAGTGATATATTAGATTTGTGGTAAAGAGAAATTGATATGTAAAAAAATGTGACCATTTAAGCTCAATATAAGTGTATTACCATAATTAGTATCATTCTAAAATATCACTAGATATTATATCAACGTGATTGTGAAATAACATGTAGTGAGAGGCAATGACTTGCCTCCAATGTTACAATTAAGTGTGAGGACACAAAACAAGTAATGGTAGCCAATGCGATATATATGCACATATTAGCATAAGTATATGTCATATGCTAAAGGGTGCTAGGTGTAATGACATATCCATGTTGTAGGTACCTGGATGGTGTTGATTTCAATTCTCCTCAATACAAAAAAATAGTATATGTCATGCAAAAGGTTGGAAGAAAAAAATAGAGGGTGGTGTTATCCTTGATTTCAGCTTGCTCAAATTGTGGGATAACCCCTATGAAACTTGTCTGTTTCATAGCTTGCATTCTCTAAGCACGTTAATTGAGGCATTTTTCACTTGCCCTCGTGCATCGTCAAATTTCACGAAAAATTCATTTCGATCTGATCTCTTTTGCCTTTTTGTATTTTTCAAAAGATTTCTTTTCAAAGTTAGTCTTCTTTTCACTTATGTGATTTTAGGTTTTTTTTTTTCTCAAAATTACATTCTTTTTCATTCTTCGTAGTAATGTGTATTTCGCATTTTAAGACCCGAAATACTCCTTTGTTCATAGTCTTCATGTACTTCGAGTTTTAAAACTCAAAATACACATTCATCAAAATTTAACATGGACTTTGGGTTTTAAATCCTGAAGTACATGTTTGACCTTCACAAGTCTATATTAATTGCACTTAAAGTTAGGTTTATTGATCAATTTTAAAATTGTTTTAGATCATTTTATTTTTTATTCTTCATGATTTAGATGGCATCCTTTGAGCTCATGCATCCTTTTCTAAGACCCGGTCTATGATTTTTCACGCGCCATCTCTCTTCACCACAGGTATTATTCTTCATTTTCTTAGCATTTTTCATTTTGATTTTATTTTTATTCTTTCTATCTTAGGGTTCTATTTTTGGTTTCATTTCCCTAAGAGAGAAGGCGGGGGTTATTCCCCACCTTGCCTTCTTATTGTTCTCTGCTCTTCATTGTGTTACAGTATTTGAATTCCTAACACCATCAAACCATGAACCATCGAGTTTGGTGTGGTTCAGGGTTAGAAAATTGAACTACACCCTCTGCCCTCAATATGATGTAGTTTGGATTTCTAACCCTGAACCATGCATTTATACCATTGCAACATGTAGCAGTGTGGTGGTCAAGCTTTGGAACCTGGTCACCAACACTCCATCTACCCTTTGTGTTGGCTACTAGGTTCCAATTTCCAACCAACACCCATCGTTAGGCATAAACCAAATCACCATGTGGTTCAAGGTTTAAACCCCAAACTACATTGTTTGAAGTTAATGTAGTTCAGGTTTTAAACTCTAAACCACCATGATATCAACTAAACTCATTGCAATCTTACCAAGTTTAGATCAAGTTTTAAACCTTGACCTATACCAAAATGTTCTTAATGTGTACATGAAGTTATGAAACCCGATATACACAAGGGAGTCTTTTCTAATATGTCCATCAAGTTTTAAAACCCGATGAACATAACAATTATTTTCATAAGTGTATATTCGAGTTTAAAAACCTGATATACATGAATTTTACACTACTCTGTTGCATGTAACTTGAGATTTGAATCCCGATGTGCATAAGTCTTTCAGTACATCCTTTTATGCAGTTCGAGAAATTTTCCCCGAAATGCATTTTTGATCTAAGATGCAAAATTTTTGTAACTCAGGAAATTGTTGAAACAACTTTGCAGCTTCCTTCGACATGTTTGATCCCTCGCCAAGCTAAAAGATAATGAAGTATAAGTACCAAACTATATTCCCAGAGAGCTCAATCTCATCTAACGTCAATGATATCAAAGACATGAAGATTGGACATGTCAATATGTTAGAGTTCCAGGATAGAATAAACCACTAACTAGTGCTAGCCCATATGCCATTCATTTTGAATTGCGGTATTCATCTAGCATATTACTTTGCCATGTCAGCGCATGCTCCAAAATTTGTTCTAGTAGTGGATACTCACTTTGATAAAGAGAGTGGAAGTGTAAGGGACACATATAATAAAGTTCTTATAAAGCTACATGAAGAATTCTTTGACAAAATCTTCAAATGTCTAGATATAGAAGACTATGTTGACCTTACTATGGAGTCTCACATGCATACTATGAAAAGTTCTCAGGCAAATGCAAGAGGAATATAAGCACAAATTGGCTCTTGACTCCTATAAAAACAATCACTAGATGGCCAATTTTTTTTTACCGAAGTGATTTCAAGGAGGAGATAAATGATTTGATAACCCTTCTTAGTAGGGTTAAAGGCCTTCCCACGTCCCACGTCCAACATTTTTCAAGAATAGATGTACCAATATATTCATATTATTAGGAAATATAACCCGAAGATCTTTTGGGGGAAGCAAATCAATGATGCCATTTGTGATCAAATCTCAAAGGTCGCAACAAACCTAAATCTCTACATGACTTCACATCTTGTTTATGCTATAACATCAATGAGACACTTTTTGGGTTTGATCATTGAGGGTGATAGAAGGAAAGTTCCTATGTATAGGTATTATTCTCAGTTAACTCTAAAAAAAGAATCAAACACTTTAGAAGAGTTAATGATGCCTTCTTTGGTTCCTATATGTGTTTATTTGATAAGAAACTTGAAAAGAAAAAAGATTTTAAATGAGCCATGGGAGACTGTCATCAAGTATGGTTCTATGCACCTTCAATTTCCAACGTTTACATATATTGAGATTGGGTGTTTTGAAGGTTGTCCTTGGGCAAAAGCATTCCAGAGCTATGTCACACTTTGGGCCAACTGAGGGTAGTCCGATCAGACTACCCCCAGGCCGTGTGGCACCGGGAGTCCAGCTGGACTCTCTTAGTTCACATGCTTTCATTCAAAAAAAGTTTAATTTTTTTTATTGTTATAACTAAGGTTAGTTCGGCCGAACCGAGTTCGTCCGGATTGAGTTCGTCCAGACTAGCCTATGTGTTATGTAATGTGGCGCAAAAAAAGTTGAAAAACTCTGTATTTTTTAAACTCTTTGCTTCTACTCAATTTTTATTCAAGCAGAATATTTTTTACAAAAATCGAAAAATACCCTTTTGTAGAGCTTGAAGTCACGAATCTAGACATATAATTGTTTTAGCATTTTGATTAATTTTAATTTTTTAATTAATTAAACATTGCGAGTAGCTTTTTAAAATTAAAAAAAAGATTGATTAGAAATTAAAAAGAAAACAAAAAACTAATGTTTAACTTCTCTCAAACTTTTAAAATACTCAATAACAATGGTGTCTATGTAGCCAACAAAATGATTGTTTTATTCATTATCAAAACATTTTTAACAATTTACAATAGTATAATTTTGTCGACTGTATAACCAACGCTCTCAATAACGAACATAAGAATAAGATTAATACAAACATCAATACCTAATTAATAAGTTAGGCATAAAATAAAGAACTTACCAATAGCCAGGCCCCGTGAAATGATTTTGGAATATGTTCTGTAATTGACTTAAGTTTACCAATCACAATTATTGGAGTCCGAAGGGTCTGTATCACATTGCGGCGCACCTAAGATGGTGTAGGTAGGTATTAACTTTTGAGAAAGTAGGTATTGACTTTTGAGTAGGTATCTTAGACCTACATCCCCAATAAGACGCTCATATTCTCCAATTACCCAATCTTATTCTCTCCGGACTCAAAATATGGAGGTGAACATGAATTTACCCCCCTATCGAATGAAATAATATGGAGAGCATCACTGCACATCGCTATCGAAGGTTATGGGGGTGTGGTAGCCATGACGCGGACATCTTCCTCTCTCAAACCCAACTCAGTTCCAAGTGGACCTCCTTTCCACCACTAAGTGGGAAAAATCCACAAAAGACGTCCTGCGCTCCTGCTTGTAAAACTCAAGAAAAAAATGAGGGAAAAGGTTTCAAGGACAATCCAAATGTGATCTGTGTGGACTTAGCCAGGACAAATAATGTTATTAATTGAAATTTGCTGCGTGGGTGTAGCAAATTAAATATGAGGAATTTGTGGACATTTGCTACAAGTCTAGCCATTTTGTTGTTGATAATAGGTTCAATAAAAGAAAGAAAATAATTTAACTTAGCTTTCCTGAAGTTAGTGAAGAATTGATTTTTAGGTGAGTATGGGACTTGAGTATCACCCTCCAATGGTTAAGAATAGTTTTGAATTTTTTTAAATAGTGTTCCTAGTTCTAGTCTGAGGATTTTATAGGAGGTTCACAAGAAGATAGATATTGGGAAGTTTGGTTTCGAGTTTCATTGGATCTTAGCCTTGGGATGTCCTTTTTAATCTTTTAGTTGAGAGCTAAATGTTCTCCCTAAGAAGAAAACATTATTAACCCTATACATCAATCTTAATTAGCCCTTTACTTGCCTTCCTCAAATAAGAAAAAAAGAAATATGCAATATTTGAGTCCAAAAAAATATTTCAGCACGAGATTGTCTAGAAGCCATATGAATTCTTTTCGTTCTAGGATCAAGGAGGACAAAAGGAAGGATGGTGAAGAAGGAAATTTATTTCAAAGATGTTGCGAGTAAGATTATTTTTTAGTATTTTAGCTATTTTTTAACAATATACAAAAGTTCTATATTTGTTGGTTTCTTTTTGTTTTCATTTGATGATATGTTCTATATTAGCTATTTTAATTTCATTATTGTGCAATTTATTAATGTAGTTGTTGTTGTTGACATTAATTTATAGTCATAATACTGTTGATTAATACAAGTGTCTTATTAATAATCGATTATTATTCTATCTATATCCTTCTTTATATAGAACGAATGAATTGAAAACCCTCTTTTACCTTTAATGAAAAAAAAAATAAAAAATTATAAAAGTATTCGTAATAGAACCCTCTAGAATAGTAGGCCATAGAGAGCATTCCTTCCAATTCAAGGTCAAGATTAAAACACCTTTTTATATTTTTCAGTTGCTCACTTTTTCTAAAACTATATGCTTAGACTTGTTCTTCACTATCTATGAATTATATCAAACACTATTTCTAGCTAATATTCCAACTTTAACAAGTAGCTACAAACTATTTTATTTCATATATGGAAAATCAGATGTTTGACAATTTTTTCAAAGCAAAATATTCATCTGAAAGCACAAATGCTAAAGTTTTACTCTGCCATCATCTTTCAACTTGTCTATTTGTGCTCTCAAATGTAGGGGGTAGCCAAAGAACAGGTGAAGACTACTCAACAATTGGATGCCATCGGATATCAAGTTCTCCAACTTCATGAAAAGGACACCATGTGTTCCAAGAAGATGCAACTGTTATCGAAGTTCAAAGTCTAATTTTGTTGTTGTTCCTACTATTCAAAGTCTTTTTGTGTAATGATACTCTATTGAATTCAAAGCCCTTTTTGAAACTTTTGTATTGCCACAATATATGTCGGTTCAAATTTTCTTTTTGTTTAGACTGTTGTTATGTTCAAGGTTGTTTAATCAGCTATAGGTAAGCTTAGATAATTGTCATGTATATTTGCTGTTATGTAATTTGGGGCTGATTGATCTTCCTTTTTATTTGGCTGCCTATTTGTTGCTCTTACCTTTGCTTTTCTTTCAATAAATATATATATCTTAAGCACCGTTGTTATTTTCCATAATTTGATGAGGGAGCGAAGGACGAGAGGGACGTAGAATAGGTACCTACTGTTCCAAACGTAAATACATTCTCGATTAACGAGAGAGGACAAACAAGAATTTGGGGTCCCACCCAAAAAGCCGCGTGGACAGGAAATAGGAGGTCAAAATGACTTTACCGTCAAATCGACAGCATTAGTCATGACGCAGACATCTTCCTCAATTATTCATCTCAACGTCCTAACAGTTTGAAGTGGACCTTTACATCCAACTCACTCTCCTTTCCATCGCTAAGTGCCAAAAATCTACAAAAGTGGCCCTCCTGTCGTTGCCGGTGGTGAAGGAGAGGAACATGGAGGACTACCACGCCCTCATAAATGCGGGTGGGACATGCCTTCTAATCCTCGCTCTCACTTATATGACTTCATTAACGAGAGTAGTCCATGCAGATAACGTGCAGCTACCTTTTAGATCCCACTTACAATTGTTTTTGTTGTTGTAAGAATTCCACTTACCACATGCAGTTATTTTTATGATAATGCACAAAATCCTGTCAATCCCTGATTACGTGAGAAACCATGATGATAGAACGAAGGTCATGGACACTAGTTTGTTACGATACAGACAAAACTATTCATACATGGGAAATGGTATAACAAACTGTAACATGGGGATAGTGCGATCTCTATATGGTCTTATTTTATACAACAATCTTGTATTCAAATTTAAATATTTTGCATGTGAATCATTTGGTGATATTTAGTTGAGATCAAGTGAATTTGTTTCTATAATAAAATTTAAATATTCTTGTGTACAATTGAATATGAAATACAAATGAAGATTAAAATCGTATTGTAAATCTATCTATACCTCAATTTAAGAAAAGGACATTTCAAAAATGTAAAATAAATAAACTCCTACCTACACAAATTTTCTAATATGTCAAAAGTAATTCTACTCACAATATTTACTACTAAAAAGATGATGGATATCAAATACCTATGTAGTAGCTAACAAAGTATTCATGAGATTCTATCAAAATGCTTTATAAAAGAGTGGACCTATAGATTTTTAAATGGAGGTTCTGCTATCTCAATGGAACAATTTGATTTTCACTTGAAATTGAATAATTTTTTAGAAAACTTAATGATTTTTTTAATTATCACTAGAATATGATAAAGTCTAGCATGATCAGGTGTGAACGATTGTAGGTGTCTATAGAGATTGATAGTTTTCACAAGGCAAATTTCAATTAAAATTAAATGAGTTTTGCAAAAAGTGGGAAATATATTCCCACATTTGATCATTCCCTAATCTTTTTGGGACCAAAATTCTGCCTCCTAGTTGGAGAGGTGTGATATAAAAATTGGCTCATATAAGTAGTACTTATGGGTCATATAGAGATTTAGTTTATGATAGATCACTGGTCTAGAGTATTTTCAATGCAAAACTAATATTTGAAAATGTATTTTAGTTAATGAAGTGGATTAGAAGGTAGTAGGTATAATTTAGAACACATGTCAATTACCTTCATTCAAGTTATGAGTAGTTAAAAAGGTAGAATGGTGAGATCATCACTTGCAACAACAATCAATATATAGTTATTGTAAAGAACTTGTGAGAACTATGGTGTATGCATTATTTATAATGACATTTTCTCAAAAGAATAGATGGTTTATTGATTGGAAAAAACAAAAACAAAAACAAGAAAATATATAGTGAGTGAAATTTGATGAGTTAGTAGACTTGAATCAATTCTATTTACATAATTTTCTTTTAATTTAGTGTCATGGAGGACTAGGGAACACTATAAATATTGTAAACACATATTAACAAGGTTGTATCGAATGAAAAAACTTCATTTTTTTCAAATTGCATGTGCTAGTGGGAAGAATCAATATTTTTTTAAATTGCAAGCTCGAAGAACAAAAGTGAAAGAGATTTAAGCTCCAATTAACTAAAGTTTCATTGCAACACTTGTAAATATATATAAGATAGTGAATGGGATGCATTTAGTGTCCTCTTACTGAAATTTTCACTAAATTAAGGTTTTGTCCAAGACAAATTTGGTGTTTTTATATATTTAAGTTTGTGTGTGCTTTGTTTTGAATATTTCTATATTGTAGTGTGTAAATGAACATATTGATATTATATTTTTTATTCCTATTTAAATGTTAAATAATAGGAAGAGGAGCCAATAGCTATGACACTAACTTCAAACATTTCAAGCTCTTAAAAGATACATAAAAGAACAATCAAAATACTTCCTTATGTGAGTGAAAAGCTTAAAGTTAATGTTTGGAGTTATGAATATCAACAATGTAGTCTCATTAGTTATGTTTTTGTTAAATTACCCCCAAAAAATTCCCAAAAAACTAGATCAAAATATCTGAATCAAAACAAATTGTCAATCATCGATATATTATGATATAATTGATTGTTTCTTAAATATGACTTATGAAAACAATTATTTTATATCCATTAATTTAAATTAAAAAAATAATACTACTAAATATTATAAATCATAAATACATATTAAAATACATAAGTCCTTTACTTTGTCAATCTATAAGAATGATAATCTAATGCACTCATCTATAAAATTGTTTCCCAACTTAATTCAAATTAAATAAATTAATTAACAATAAAAGTTTATTATTAAAACCACAAGAAGCATAGCTTCTATGTCTCAGAAATTAAGAATTGACTCGTAATGTGCATACGATTTCCAAAATGCAGAATATAATGCTTCCTTATTGCAAACACCATAATGGCACATGAACTATTTGACTGAATGTTTCAATGAAATGTGGTCTCATGGAATGCCATAAGTACATACAGAAACTTTTAAGCAAATGTGATAAACAGAATTTAGACCAAGCCATTTAGGAAGATTTTGAAATGCGACATAAGGAGAGAGAACTTAATTAGTATCGATCAGAAAATGGAACGAAAGGGGCATCACAAGCAGGGTCGATTTCTACAGCCAATCTAATTTCAGACTGAGCTCAATATATGCATAAGTTGAAATGGCAGAGACTTGGAAGGAATTCGCAGGTATGTGTGAAGTCACAAGGAACTGAAAGGGTTGGCAGAACTTCCATCAATACAATTTAAGTTAGGGGCATAGGGTGTGTGAATTCACCCAAAAGGGAGGAGAGGGAACTGAGTGTGTGGGTTACAGTTCAGAGAAGTTTTCGGTTAGGGAAGAGGACTAAAAGAGGGCTGTGCAAAAGAGAGTAGTGATGTGTATGGAGGCTTAAATCATATACACTAAGTTTTGACTTTTAGGTTTAAAAGTGTTCAACATTCAGAATTGACTGATATTCTCTAGACTTAATATGTTGCTTATGTTGACATTTTGAGTTTGTTGGTATTTTGCATCAAGATTGCATTAATGATATGTTGTCATTGATGTCAATTGAACCGGTAAATGGTATTCATGTTATTGTTGATATTGTTGTTTTTGATATTGGTTAGTAACCGGTAAGAAGAGATTTGTGGAAGATATTGTAAACCTGTATGTTAAGTTTGTGAGTTGAACTAGTGTAAAAGGTTAAACCTTTCTATGTAATGTAACCAGTAAACCATATCAGCTGTTAAACCCTAACCGACCAAGTTTGATGGTTTATTATCTGATAAGCAGTAATGATGGAGACACGTGTGATCATTTGATTAAGGAGATATGCAAATCATTTTGGCGTGTTTGTTCTTTTCTAGGGAAGGAGCAAAGTGGATTGCATCTAATGCATAGCGCGTGATGAGTTACAAAGTCCAATAGAGTGGTCATCATGGAGCAGTTGAAATTGTCTTAAAAAATGTGAAAAGATTGTCATGATTTCTAATGGTCAAGATTGTACCGACTTGTTTGTAATCTCGATGGTGAGAATTAGGTTTTTGTTGTGTTACCTACCTAATTGATTTCTATTTAAGGTCAATGAAGTTGTTTGTTAAGGTTGTTGGCAAGGTTGGTAGAAAACCTGTTGAGTGTATAGTTGCCAAACCAGTGGATGGATCTGCACTTTGAGTGAAGGTAGACTGAAGGTTATAGAATGATCTGATCAAGAAAAAGTAGTGTTATTTAGACAGATCAACAAAACTGTTGTTTTCTAACAATTACAATAGAAGTTAAATCCCTTAACCAGGTAAGCTCTAACAAACATGGTTACTCATTAAATCCTCTAATAAGATGGTCCATTAGCTTGGATTCTTAAATCCTCCAGCGAGGTTACTCCTAACAGGGTATTGTGCTTCTGACAAGGCATATTTGTAAAATCCCTTAACCGGGTAATTCCTAACCGGAATTAGTTCTTAACATGACTTATTGTAAAACTCTAACAGGCTTTGGCTCCTAATAGGGTGAACTTCAAAAGAGTTCAGAAAGCTATCCTTGTGAGTCTCATCTCACCGTGGTTTTTACCTATTTGGGTTTTCCACTTATAAACATTTGTGTCAAGTGGTGAATGCTTTTGTGGTTGTCATCTTATTTGTTGATTTGGTTAAATCTCTGATAAGGCATGTTAAGTAGAAGCATTAATAGATGAATATGTTGAGTTATGATTAAGCATTGTTGATATTCACAATATTGAACTTGTTTACTGTTAAAATTCTCATAACAGTTAAACGTGTTGATGTCAAGTATTCTTATGAATATTGATCTTGACTGAGATATGTTTACCTTGTTTGACTTAGTTTGAGTTTGGGAACTTTGTATTAGTTTTTGAGTATACTGATTCACCCCCCTCTCTCAGTATTCTACCAGATACTTATTCTTTCATCATACCATCAACTTAGTATGTGATTGAAGGAGGGATAGTGTGTGAGGAGAAAAGCCAAAGCTTATCTTGTGAGTTGAGTCAAGTATGGTGCGTGGAGCAAAGATGGAAGTCACTTTCCAAAACAAAGAGAATGAGAGAAAGGCCAATGAAAAGACCAAGTTGTCAATTGTATGTTTGCAGATTTGAAAAGAATGTAATTTTGTTTCTTGTTGCAATCTGAGTGATGAATGGAAGCAGAAAAGTCTTTGTATTAATGTTGTTTTTGTTTTTAAATTTGAGTTTGTAGGCAGGAGGGCTTTGTCTTGCATCAGAGTTAGTGCTCTACATTATGTACTCATCCATCTGTGTTCAAGTTTAGTTATTTATTTACATCATTTAACATTAAGATTTATTATTAATAGGTCAAGAGTAAAGGCAAAATTTTGGCACTAAAACTAATATTTTTTTCCAATCATCTGATCTAATACTGTCATTTTTTATGTGTTGCAAAATTTGTATGCATTTTAGTCCCTAATGTTCAGTAGTCATGAGATAAAATTTTTTATTGTTGGATACTAGCAATCTACACCAAAACTTGTAAACCTCATGTGTAAAATTTTATTTCAAAATGTTTAATTGAATAGCATGATAGTATAACATTAAATTTATAATTTCTTATTTGAAAATGTGAACCTATCGACATTTCACTGCACACAAAAAAATGTGCAAGTACTATTTATATTAATTTTGTAATTAAAATAATATTTAGAAGTTAATTAGAATATATTTTAACAGTTATAAGAAATAAGTTGAAATTCAACTATGCTACTCAATAATTCTTCTTCCCGGGTCATGAACATGATCAATATTTATAACACATGTGTGACCCCTTAGAACCGCATATGACCCCTTATAAAATCCTAGTGTGAACGACATACCCCTGAGTCCATCACATAGTGTCCTAAGGGGTCATATGTGGTCCTAAGGGGTCACACATACGTGGCCCCTTAGGACCACATGTGACCCCTTATAACATCTTATTGTACATACCACATTCCCCTTAGGATCACATATATGTGGTCCTAAGGGGTCACACATGTGTTCTAAGACATGCACGTGACCCCTTAGAGCCACATATGACCCCTTAGTCCATCTCATAGTGTCCTAAGGAAAACATGCATGACCCCTTAGGACCACATATGACCCCTTATAACATCCTATTGTACATACGACATTCCCCTTAGGATCACATATATGTGGTCCTAAGGGGTCACGCATGTGTTTTAACACATGCACGTGACCCCTTAGAACTGCATATGACCCCTTAGTCCATCTCATAGTGTCCTAAGGGGTTGTATGTGGTCCTAAGGGGTCACACATGCATTAACACATGCGTGACCCCTTAGGACCACATATGACCCCTTATAACATCCTAGTGTACATATGACATTCCCCTTAGGATCACATAGTGTCCTAAGGGTTCATATGTGGCCTAAGGGGTCACACATGTTATAACACATGTGTGACCCCATAGATCCACATATGACCCCTTATAAAATCCTAGTGTGAACGGCATACCCCTTAGTCCATCACATAGTGTCCTAAGGGGTCATATGTGGTCCTAAGGGGTCACGCATGCATTAACACATGCGTGACCCCTTAGGACTACATATGACCCCTTATAACATCCTAGTGTACATATGGCATTCCCCTTAGGATCACATAGTGTCCTAAGGGGTCATATGTGGTCCTAAGGAGTCACGTGCATGCGTTAACACACACGTGTGTGACCCCTTTGGACCACATATGACCCCTTATAACATCCTAGTGTACATATGACATGCCCCTTAGGATCACATAGTGTCCTACTGGGTAACACATGTGTGACCTCTTAGGACCACATATGATGGGCCTTAGTTCATCAAATAGTGTCCTAAGGGGTCATATGTGGTCCTAAGGGGTCACACATGTGTGACCCCTTTGGACCACATATGAGGTCCCTTATAACATCCTAGTCTACATATGACATTCCCCTTAGGATCGCATATTACAGATTTAATAATTTTATATTCATATTGACTTATAAAAATTATATATATGTTATCTCTCTCTCTCTCTGTCATGAAAATGATCTCTCTCTCTCTCTCTACAATTATTTATACGTTACAATAAAATATAGGTCTAATTTTTTTTGTTATTGGTCCTTATAAATTATATATATATATATATATATATATATATATATCATGTTCTTGAATTTTTTATGTATTCAAGATTTAAATATATGTTATCTCTCTATCTCTCTGAAATATATGTTATCTCTCTCTCTCTCTGAAATATTTGAATTTTTTTATGTATTCTTGAAGATTTAAATTTTTGATTATATATATATATATATATATATATGAAATATATGTTATCTCTCTCTCTCTCTCTCATGAAAATGATCTCTCTCTCTCTCTGCAATTTAATTGATTTTTAATTTTTAATGTTTTAAATTGAATGGACTTCATGTGTGTGTGTTCTTACGTATTTATTTTAACTATATGACATGTACCTAGATAGATGGCGTCCCAAGATATACCTTTGTAGGCTCCTTATCAGGATCCACCTGCATAGGCTCCTGATCAGGAGCCACACATTGATGATATAGATCCTCCACACCAGGATCCCCCGTTGCCCAACACTGCTACTATTTTCCAGTACAGTGATCGTGAGCTGGATAGGTTGAGGGTCATATTAGATGACCTCCGTACTGATGGCATGTACAAGAGTACATGCACATCTATTTTTGATAGTTTGCATACATTGAGGGACCGCTTAGTTTCTCACACCTCATTCTCACCTGAGGTTATAGAGGATATTTATAGACAATTGAGGAGTGAGGTGAGGGGTCCTGATTCTTTTGCTGATGTGGTGAGGGTGGTCTCGAAGGAGACCATCAGGAGAGATGCTTTCCATAGTATTAGGAGAAGAGTAAGGTCACGAGATGTATCAAACCATGGGTTGCATCATTTATTTACCCACGCTTCTTAGCTGCCCATGGTCATTATCCTAATAACGACTAGATACCATTATACTTTGCACATGAAACCAAACTACCTTGACATTCCAGCATATTATGGATAGGGGAGGGGCATGATTGCTGATAGAGATGCATATCATAGGCATGATAGAGCTTCGCCTAGACATAGGGACCTTGTTGGCCAAAGATTTCTTGCAGTAGTCCCAGCCTTGACCCCTATAGTGGATCACATTCTGATTGCTTCTCAGAGAGAAGCAATTGATAGGATTGGACATATTACATCAACAATAACCACCATATCATATGACAGGCTGGGCAGATATATGATAAGCCAACCATGTTCGAGATCATCCATAGATCATGGATCTTATAGTCATGGCATGGCTTCAGATTTAGATGATCAGTATATTACTACTGGCATACACTCCCCAGATGAGGTAGTAGCTATAGTCAGAGGTAGTAGACATGTACAGTTGTCGTAGTATTTAGCCGAGGACATACTACATTCTTCCCGTTTTATTTCATCTTGACTTGGGATACCATTGGCTGATGTTAGAGAGGAGATTCTCAGAGATGGGTAGGCTATTGCTGCATTGACGCATACCCCGAGGCAATCACAACATTCTCATCACTCTATGCATGCTCCAGGCACTGACCCACCTACAAATCACTCTGTTGCTGCAAAGGAGGAGATACAAGTTGATCAAGTCCATATCACAGATGAGGGCTTGGATTCATTTGAGGAGAAGTTGCGAGGTTTGAGCCATACTGGGTTTATGGATATGCTAGTATAGTCAGACACTTCATCCATGATGCCTAGTCATCTAGTTAGCCCCTTACACTCCTCAATCATACGTACAACCAGAGAGAGATATGTAGGCACGAGTGATATGGTTGATATGATCAGAGGACATGATCAGACTATACAACCTACTCCTAATACACATGTATGTACATACATGTGTGTTTATTTTTAGAAGATATGTATACATGTTGTAATGTAGGAAAAATCTATATATAGATCATTTAATAAATAATCTAATTTTAAGTTAATTTGTATCATTTAAATTGAGCCTAGACTAATCCATAAATACATACATACATAATTTGTATCATGTATATGTGTGTGTGTGTGTGTGTATACCAGTTAGTTCATGTCACTCCTACCTTGAGCTCTGAGCATGTGCGTAGGAGAGATTCTTTCGATGTTGTTAGTGGATAGGTTAGTTATGGTTTTTTGTATATATGTATACATGCGTTACAATTTATATTTAAATTTTTATTTAAATAAATTCTACTTTTGCAGGGGTCTATTGGACATCCAGACTCTCACCAGGACTCTCCCTCAGATGGTCGCTCTGTTCGTGGCCGACATGATCCCTGTTGATTTGCTGGACTTTATAGCTCATTTGTTTATCTTTTTATAGACTTTCATATTATATATATTCATGCAAGTACATGAAGATTAGACTAGATTATACTTTATACCTAGTTTGTGTTTGATCAGATTATATATTTCATGCATGTATGAAGTTTAGACTGGATTATACTTTATACTTGGTTTTGGTTTGATCAGATTATATATATTTCATGCATGTATGAAGTTTAGACTAGATTATACTTTATACTTGGTTTGTGTTTGATCAAATTATATATTTCATGCATGTATGAAGTTTAGACTAGATTATACTTTATACCTGGTTTGTGTTTGATCAGATTATATATTTCATGCATGTATGAAGTTTAGACTAGATTATACTTTATACAATTTGTGTTTGATCAGATTATATATTTCATGCACATGTACATGTTAGATTATATGTACTTTATATAGTTTATGTTCGATGGACTGGATTATATATATCATGTGCATGTATGGTTAGATTATACTTTATATATACATGTATAGTTTGTGCATTTGATCCTGGATTAAATATGTCACATCATTTATATTCAGATAATTATATATATGATTGAATGCACGTGTATGCTATAAATACTCATGTACACTTTAAATATATATGATCAAGAATGCACATGTTCTCTAAAAATTTCATACATACAAATTAACTTCATACATCCTAATTTGATATAATTGAAAATTTCATGTATTTAAACTTAAAAAATATATGGTCCACACAAGCCATATATATATAGATCTGAAAATATTTATCCAAGTTTCAAAACAAGTTAAGTTCTAATTTATCAAGTATTAATTCAATTCATGGGTTGAACCACATGTACTTTGGATTACTAAATATATATAGTTCATACCACATCAAGTGGTTCAGAACACTCTTCAATAACACTTAATATTTTGTCATGATCTTCACTATCTAGTCTCCACTTTTGAGGCCGCCTGCGATGGGAACTATTTGAAGAATTAGGCCAACAACAATGACCAAGTGGCTATACTGATATACCTTGTTGTCAATTTGGCATTCAGTGAAATGAATCCCATGTTGAACAATTTTAACTTGTTTGAAATATGTCCCTTGCACTACAACCGAGCCTGCATGTACATGTATATATAAGAAACGAGAGAAATTAAAAATTTGCACGTAAGCAATTTGTACATACATATTCAAATCAGTTCAAACCTGTGGGAAATGACATTCCATCACTCATTTCAGATTTCGTTAACTTATTTCTCTCTTCTGTGCAACGCAATAAATAATAACTAACACCTTCTATATTTCCATCTTCTGCTTTGACTGCAAAAATATCTCCTGCAATTTGAAACAAGTTAAATAAATTCTAAACATGTCATTTTTAAGGAAATATTTACATGTATGCAATATTTTTTAAGGAAATATATATGTGTGTGTGTGTGTGTGTGTGTGTGTGTGTGTGTGTGTGTGTGTGTGTGTGTGTGTGTGATATGTACCTTTTTTAATCAATCCTGAAATATGATCATAATCACCAGAAATCAAAGGAATATCTTCAAAGTTTTCGTCCTCATTTGAATCCTTGTATGTGTCAAAAACATCTAGTGGCACCAATTTCCATTCACTAAAATATCCAAGCTCTTGGTTCTTGCAATCAACATAGTTTTCCAAAACGCAATCAGAACAAAAACATGAATAATCCCTAGTGTATAATGTCCATGGGCGATTATCTGTACTAATGACACAATGCAAAGATCTTGTCCTCTCCACGCTCTTGCATCCATGCATTGATCTTCTATCCACATCTGTAAAATGTACATGTGTACACAAACATACATGCAGATCAAGTTGTTAAATTGAAACATTTGAACTAGGAACATTTAAAAAAAAAAAAAAAAAATTTAAATAAAACACTAAAAGAGAACATGTACCGGTTATCTCCCAAAACACTGTATATGGAATGGGTCTATATGTTCTCAATGATGATTCACCAAGATAATTAGGTTGCTCAAAGTGTTTCTTACACCATTCAACAACATCATGTGCATCGTCTATACGATCTCCTGTGTAATTTATTTGATGTTTTCTTAGAGCACATTTGATACAAGCTCCTGCACCATCATGTTCACCCTTTCCATGACCACTCTAAAAAAAACTCCAAACATGTGGTATTTTGTCATTTCGATGATATCTACATAGTGCATAAAATGGCCTCGAAAATTTGAATTGTGGCACACATCCATCAGACCAAACAAAATGTTTAACTATTGTAATGTCTCTCTCTTTCAAATATTTAAAAAACTTCTTAAAGCAATGTTGTACAAAAAGTGTGTCGTGCTCCTTATCATCATTGATATAGAAGTGGCACTCTTTCTTAATGACACAATTTTCAAAAGTACTATCAACATCATCCAAATTCATCTGTGCATGTCGATAACACACATGCACCAAAATAGTGATTGCTTTGAAAAGTAATACTCTGATTGAATCTCTTTTTGATGTGCAAAAGATTAATTTTCTGCGAAGTCCACTATGGATAGAATAGTTCCAAGTGGGAAAGTGTCTCTTAATCTTTTAAATTTTTTTGCTTGCCACTTGGCAAAAAAACCATGGCATATGTATGGTTTTATCAACTTACGAAAATTTTCCATAAATGTTCCAATAGGTATTTCCTCTTCTACATAATCTAACCTTGTAGATTCTTTTCCAAATTTTGATTTAAATTTTTTGTACTTGTAACTCTTGCAATTTACCATCTTCCTCATGTCAGTATCTTCATCTCTCAAAGGCAATTTAGCCAAGTCCCCGCATGTTCCACAAATTCCTCTTATGCAATTTATTTGACCGGTTGTATTATCATTTGATTTATCACATAAGATGGATGCTATGAATTGACTTGTTCGTTTAGGAGGAGAATTTTCATAACCATCACTATCTTCTCTAATCTTTCGAAACACTTGATAGTACAGATCAAATTCGATGTGATAACGACAACAACAAGTTTCAAAAACTTTGTTTACCTTCACATAATATGGCTTTAACCATTCAAACATGGTTTGTCCAATCTTTGTATGAGGGTTTGTTTTTGTAAACAACACATACAATTCATGTTTTGTTGTGTCTATCCAATGTTTTACATGAAGATCATAACAATCAAGACTAGTCCTTTGCTTGATAACATCTCTACTGTTTGATGAAGGACGAGTATTATCATTCCAAAAACTTGTCACAAAGTTCCTAACAACATCTTCAATTCTATCTGAATGAGGAGCTCTACTGTCACAACCCTCCTTTATCACCTTTGGATTTAAATACAAACTCTATTATATTTCTTTTGGATAAACTATTGAATGAATATTATAAAGGAATAAAAATAATAAAACACACACACACATGGAAAATATACTTTTTTTCTTAATTGTTTATTTAAATTCCCTCACCCAAATTATGGCACATGTTGTAGGAAGAATAAGAAGCTTCTAGAGGCTTCTCCACCACCTTGCATGTAACTCCTCCCACTAAGTCTAATCAATTTGCATGAAGGCCAAATTGGGAGAGAATCTCTTTTTTTTAATATAAAATTTAAGTAGTGGAATTTGGGGATTTTTCTTATAAAAAGATATACAAGTTTTCAAAAAAAGGAGTTGGTTATTCCATAAAGATTTTCTTCAAGTAAATTTTTCTTTTGTAGTCATATTTCATTTTTCAGCGAAGATTTTTGCTTTGGAGGACTTCTTTCAAGTTGAAGGATCAAGGGAGATTCATAGGGGATTCTACACCATTTTCAAGCATCGAGGTTCTTTCCATTTAATTTTTCATGCATCTCATCTTTGCTACAAATCAGATTAGATTAATTAGATCCATTAGTTTCAAATTTTTGATAAGAAGTAGATTAATTTGTTAAGAAATTAGAATCATTTGTTTCAAATTTTGTTGATAAGAATTAGTTTCATTTGTTTCATTTAGATCCATTAGTATTAATTTTTAAGTTAGATCCATATATTTCAAATTCTTGATAGGAATTTGTTTAAAATTTCTTATTAAGTTTTAGATTGATTCTTGCTGAAGAACTAAATCAGAACCATCTTTATTTCCTTTCTCTAGAATCATCTCTCTGGTTATTGATTAGAAATCTGAATCTCATCCTTTAAAGAGATTTCGCTGTGATTATTTCCTCTGTATCTGGTTTGAGATTTTACTGCGATTATTCTAAATTTCTCCCTATAATATTTAAATCTGTATGATTATTCTTTTTATCTCTGTGAATAACTCTCTGTGAAGAAGCAAAATATAAGTTTATTTCTGTAAGTTTTAGATTGAAAATCAGATTAAAAACACACCCTATGAGCTTGCATTTACCAGCATAATTCATCTATCTTCATGGCTGGAAACGAATATTTAATCTGGATTGTTTATCTCTGAGAATAAATCTCTGTGGGGAAGCAGCATATAAGTTTATCTCTATAGATTTTATGAGATTGCACTTCCCAGCATAATCATCTATCTTTCATCTTCCTGGATTGTTTATCTATGTGAATAACTTTCTGGATTATTCACCCTGTGAATGAATCCTTATTGTTTACTTTAGTGTTTTATCCTTTTAATCCAAAATCTACTTTCTGTACCTATTTAAATTAAACTGTAAATAAGAATATATATATATATATATATATATATATATATATATATATTGATTATTCCAATGTTAACATATTAATACTAATGCCACATTATCATTATAGCGTACTGCATTTACTTTAGCACAATTTCCAAAAACGTGAAGTACGCAGGGCGGCGGTTTTGAGACCGCGGGGTTAATGGTATCCCCCACTACCCTGCGGTCACCGTAAGTGGCCGCAGGGGAGTGGAGGGGACCACGCGGCCCCCTCATCCCCTACTGGCCTACGCATGCAGGACCACAGGGGGTGATGGGACCCATGGTCCCCACCCCCTAATTACAACTATAAAACAATTCGCCATGTTTAATAATTAATTTCGATAAAACTTTAAAATCGTTTTAAATAAAATTTAAGTTATCTTTTTTTTATATATAGTTTAAATTAAATTTAAGTTAATTTTTTTATTTTATATAATTGTTTAGTTAAATTTTTTTTAAAAAAATTAGCAAAAAGGATTGAAATCAAATTATTGTTTCAATTCCTTTAGGGAATTATTGGATTATTTGATCCATGACTTTGATTTACTTAAAAACAAATAAGTCTTATTATTTCAATTTGACCCAAAATTTCAAAAAGTATAAGCTAATCACTCATGTGGAATCAGTAACTCTATAATTAATTAGTCTTGCGATAGGAGAAAACATTTCTGCATTTTGTATGTAAATGACGTTACTTTTGCATTGCATTTATATTATTTCGCATTCTTTATCTTCATGCAATTACACGTAAGTTCACAATTATCATTACCATGCCAATACATGTATTAATTCGTTTAATTGTAGAATAATGATATTTCTCTTTTTCAAATAGTATTTAAAGTTTAAATTATGTACATCCATTTCATAATTATATTTCAAGCATGATGCTTCATAAGCTCTTAGTTTAGAAACTAAACAAAGGAAGTTGGAAAACCAAAACTAGCAGCGTTGGGTATATACGATGCCTCTGGGTCATGCTTACGGGTAATGCCGTCATGTTGAACTACTGCACTTAACGCCTAATAAAGCTGCATTAACGACGTCTGTGGCATCATCCCTATAAATCGTCGGGGAGTAATAAGGGACACTTGGAAGTTAAAATCCAAGGGGCGGGTAGTCCCCCTTGGATCGATAATTTAATAAGATAACTTTTAAATGATTTTCACATCCGTTGAGATAAACCATAGTAAACCCCTTTTAGGGATGGTCAAGTTAAATGCTCTCATGAAATTGATTTCTTTTTATGTTGTAGGGATATTGGTGATTTGCAATTTGGTCAAGGGTGACGCTCATGATAAGAATTAGGATTTAGTCTTTTTTTAGGCCACAAGCAATAGGCCATCTTGAGCCTTCGCTTAAGCGCTACCATCGTGGGTAGCAACCGCAGAGAAACTGTCTGGGACATTGACTCTAGAAAGGGTTGCGTACCCACAAATCAGTTTACATCAAACCATAGAATAGAAAATAGAACTACATACTTTACGCCTTGATCTTGTGCCAAAGCAGGTATGTAGGTAGTCTTGGGACGGAGTTGTCCCTTGTACTCAGGCATTTGTGGGTGGGGTCTAGGCTTGGTTGAGTAAGAATCCTAATTGAAAGATAAGATAATTAAATTGAAAAAGAAATTCAATGCATACTCGGAAGGAATCCCGTATGGATTCGCTTGACTTCCCGAGGCTTTAAGCCAAATTCCGAGGCGGAATTCAAGCTTGTATTATTTTAATTACTTCTAAGGACGGTGACCTCGGTGCACTTTTGTTAGAAGAGTGTAGTACTTAGTGAGTGGCTCAGGACCCGAATGGTCCCGATGAGTCTAAGTCTCTGGCCAGAGCATCTCCTATCCCGTTTGGATAGATGCCTACCCTGTATGGGTAGATGCCTATCTCGTTTGGATAGATGCCTACCCCGTATGGGTAGATGCCTATCTCATATTGGATAGATGGAATCTTATGTCCCGTATGGATAATTGCCAAACCCGTATGGTTAGATGCTCATCCCAGATGGATGAATGCCTAATCCTAAATGGATGGATGCCCAGAGTATGCAATTGAATAAAACATAATGATTACCTTAAACAAAACAAAAAAAGAATACTCAATTTTTGTTGAATCAATTATGGTGGGTTATTACATCTACACATAATTTCCCAATTCCCTTCTGAGGTAGTATCATCCAAACTCTTTCTCCTTTTAACATATTTTGATATTGTCCTTCTACTAAAACCAAACTCAGATGACAGTGAAGAGATTTGTCTTTTTTGAGGCAATTTTTCATTTACTAAAGATGTCAACATCACTCTTCTTGAAAAGGTCTTATATACTATTCGAGATTTTTTACCAATGTTCACCAAACCTTTCTTAACATTATCAACAATAGATTTTTGTAGCTGAGAAGTTTTCCTCTTTTGACTTGTTGTATCTATACCCAACAATTTCAGTGGATCTATTAAGTCTTTATGAGTAAGTACAATTGATAACAATTGAGCTTTTTCTAGTGTAGTATCAAGATTGTTGAAATGAGACATTATTTCTTTTGCACTTTTATTCATTGACCTCCTTTTAGTATGTCTAGATTCTTCACTCAGACGTTTCAACTCATCCACCTCCATTTCAAGTAAATGATCTAAATTTTTATAAGAAATATTTCTCTTCACCTGTTTAGCTAGATCCACAATATGCTCATCCATACCAGTGGTAGGAGGTAAGGAGCTTGACCCCTCTCCTTCAACCTCCATTGGTTCAACTTGGACAAGCTCCTCCCTATGTGCATCAACTATATTGTGTTCTTCAACAGGTTTGTTTGCCTTGACTCCCGCTTCAGAACTCCCTTCTTCTCGAGCCCATTCTGCACATAATTTAAGATGATAGAGAATATTTTTAATGCAACGAAATTCCAAGTTTAATTTGAAACCAAATTTTCAAGACATTTAGTAAGACGTTTAAAAATTATGTCATAACAGGTGGACTATAATGTCACATGTGTATTTAAGAACTATTATTGCATAATAGACCTCCTAATATCACATGTAATACCTGTCCTACTATGATATGCATAATATACCTGTCTTAAGGGGACTCTTGAGTATAATGTGAAATGTTTTTGCATATGTGAAGTCATATAAATAGAACCTAAATTATGAGATAATAGGTTCTAAATTTATGTCACATTTAAGACCTATAATCAATGTGATAATTCCTAATATCACATAATAGGCCTTATTATTAATTAATATGACCATGTATGCAAAAAATTTCACATTAATATACTTGACTCCCCTTAAGGCAGATATATTATGTGATATTAAATGACCTATCACATGAAATTAAGTACATGTCTTAAATATGATATAAGTTAGAACCTAAATTATGACATAATAGGTCTTATTAATTTTATGACTTAATAGGTCTTATCTATTATAAATGGACTTAATTATATAGAATAAAAAGTCAATTACACAACAAGCAAGTTAATGGAATTTGAAATTTGCAAATACACATATTATTTCAAATTAATTATGCTTTCCAATTAAAACGAGATTATTTTTAATCCTACTATTTCCAATTAATTTAATAAAAATAACATCATTTAGAATAATTTAAGATAGAATTACTAAATTAATTAAATTAATATTTTTAAAATTAATTTTCATTAAAAATATTAGATAAAAAATATTGAACTAATTAATACTAACAAATAAACACTATTTTTGGTACGTAATACATATAAAATTAAATAGAAAAATAAATAAAAATACATATTTGCATCATGATATCTTTGTCTTCTTTGTTCTTGATGTCTTTGTTCCGTTTTGGGAGAATAATTCCTTGAAGTCTTATTTTGCCTTCTCTTCTTGTTCCCCATGCTTTTAAAAAGACCTTCAAAAAACTTCAAATTATTGCCCTCAAAATAATTTTCAAATTTCTTCTTTCATCCAAAAATGCGAATTGTTTTAATCATTTGTGTGTTAAAAAATGAAAAAATTTATGTATATTTATATGACTCTACTTAAATGTACAAAAAAAAAATTTGAGTCGGTTAGGGTTTGAACGAACGCCGATAGTTACAAAAGGTTGGGTTTGTTCGAACCTGGTCGTTACGAAAAAGTGTGTGTCATAATTTAGCATGTGGGTTCGAGCGAAGGGGGGTCTGCTCAAACCCATTATGGTTCGAACAAACCCCCCATTTTCTCTAACCCGTGTTCATTCAAACCCTCTTGTTAGAGGTTTCTCCCAAAAAATTTCAAAGTTCTGAGAAATTTCTGACTTCGGACCTCTGGTTCAAGGCACAAATGAAATAATCTTGATAACCAAAAAATATTAGATGATAGTACTTGGAGCAAGCTTTCCAACGAGTATAATTTTATTACATTGTGAATTTGTTATGTTCTTGTTTTTTTAATTTTATGGAAAATTGGTTTTTCACCGAACATGAACTTCTCTGTTCAACGCATTGGGAAAAATAGGAAAGTAATTCAAAAAAATTATGAAAAATATCTAAGCCCTAGGTATTGATGTCTTTTGTCTAACCAAAAAAAAATTGAATTTCGATATATATAGAACAAGTTGTGTTCAAACTTAAACCTATGTCTGAATTATGACTAGTCGGACTTCAAAACTTTATAAAATGAAAAATATTGAACATATCACTATCAAACCAATTGCAAGCCTTGGATATTGATGTTACAAACCAAAATTCAAAAGAATTGAGTTTTTATCATTTATAGAAAAAAAGTTATGCGTTTCGGGAGGCACATCACTCTTAAAAAAATGTAGTTTGTTGTAAAAAACTACTTTTCGAGGGAGATGGAAATTTTTTTTTAAAAATCCTTCAAAAAAATTTGAAAAAAATATATACAGAATCTACAAACAAAATGCTACAAATCACTAATTTACATCATCTTCAAATTTTTAATAGTTTTAAAGTTATAGTTCTCGGAAGTTGAAGACTATTTTAAAAATATTCATCTCAGTATCAAAAGTGACAAAAAAGTGGGAACCATTATTGTGAGTTCACCCTAAATGTAGAAATCATGAGGGCAGAACTAGCAGAAATAGGCAGCAATTCTTTGGCCAAGGCATTGACTGTTTCCAACATTGTAGAAGGATTTAGAAGGATCGATATATGGCCCCTCAATCCAGATGCCCTCATGGACGACATGCATCCCAGCTACACATTCGAGATCAATGATGGCGAAGATGCATCTGCAGTGTAGAACATGCTCAACCTTTTGGGTGTTCACGTGTCACTGGAAGTGGTTGCAGAAAACATTACTCTTATCTGTCAATCACATTCAAATGGACAAGTGGGTAGTGAACAACGAACTGACAACATTGGTGCAGTTGTAATTGATAGTGTGGATGACACTCTTGGCCTTCCATTTGAGTAAATTGTACCATCATGGATGGTGGAAAGGGCAATGGATCTGGGCATTGACTTGCAAGGGAAAGAAGAATAGAGAACATTCACCTTTCCTTCACCACCAATAGGTGTCATGCCGGAGGTGGTGCACTACTATGCAGACTCTGGTCAATCTGACATAAAAAATGATGTTGGTTTGACACAAGAAACATTAGAAACTGGTATTGTGGAAGACGAAAGCCTACTATCACAAGTAAGTGAGACACTTGTCTCCCAATAGGAGAAGTCACTTACATAATTCTTAAAGCTACCAATTCATATTGTGAACACGAAACATTGTAGGGGGCTAGTAATTGCATCTGCTTGAGTCGAGAAGGGAAGTTGTTGGCTTCTAGTGAGTTCGTGGAATCTTTCATGGTGCGAGAGATGAAGAAGATAGATGCCTTGGAGTCAAAAGAAATAAATAAAGAGAATATCAAAGAAAACAAGGCAACAAGTTTATTGGCGAAGGAAAAGAAGGCACGAGAGAGAAAGGAGAAGACATTTCTACATATGGAAAAGGAGAGGCTAAAAGAACTAGAGAAGAAGGAAAAGGAAGAAAGACAACAACGAGAGAAGGCAAGGATGGAACACGAGCTTGTGGAAAGGGAAATCAAGGAGAAGAGGGCTATTTTGGAAAGAAAGAGGATGTTAAACAATGAATCCAGTCCATCCATGCCTTTGTCTAATCGACATCCCATAATGCTTCATCTGTTGAACACAATCTTTCCGAACTTTCCAACAAGCTGAAATTGTTCACCTACTTCCCCATTCCCTACCTTTTCTGGTCCTTCAAACTATATTGCAGAGGTGCCACCATATGGTGCCAGCCCCAGATATAGCAAGCCAATGCCAAGTGAACTGAGTTCTAGTGAAGCAACTGAAGGTGACGAGAACATGGTACCCGTTGCAGCATTGAGGGCATCAATTGCAGGGACAAGAACTAATTTGCCTCACTATTTCAAGTGACTTCTAAATAGACATATGTCATACTATTTTTTGGCTTTTTGATTTATAGTTACACATAAGAGCTGTAAATATATGTAATGATACATTGATTCAACATGGATTATGCCATCTTTTAATATGGCTTTTTTATTTACAAGTAATGGGATGATTGAGCAATTTGTGAACCAATGTAGGTTTTTCTAATTTTGTTTCCAATTATGTGCATTTCATATGTTTTGTATGTTGCTGCAATTCACATGTAATGGGATGATTGAGCAAAGGTGTGAACAACTACATGTAGTTTTCATCAATTTTTCAT